>NC_063332.1:151354091-151513709 GCF_021869965.1 Rhincodon typus | reverse complement strand
CTGGACTGACCTATCCCCTTCCTAACTCCCTACCTACACTCACCTTTCCTGGCCCCGTCCCCGCCTCTTCGACCTGTTTGTTTCCTCTCCACCTATCCTCTCCTCTATCCCTCTTCTATCTGCCTCCCACTCTCTCCCTATTTATTTCAAAACCCCCTTCCCCTCCCCCTTTTCTGATGAAGGGTCTAGGCCCGAAACGTCAGCCTCTCTGCTCCTATGATGCTGCTTGGCCTGCTGTGTTCATCCAGCCCTGCACCTTGTTGTCTCGGATTCTCCAGCATCTGCAGTTCCTACTATCTCCAAGGCTGTAATAAGGTCAGGAGCTGAGTGGCCTTGGCGGAACCCAAACTGGGCGTCACTAAGAAGGTTATTGCTGAGCAAGTGCTGCTTGATAGCACTGTTGCTGACACTTTCCATCACTTTTCTGATGATCATCAGTAGACTGATGGGGTGGTAATTGGCCAGGTTGGATATGTCTTGCTTTTTCATGTACAGGACGTACAACAGTTTTTGATTACTTGTTACTTTTCTTACACCCTCGTCATGCAACTCTGATACCTATTCATGTTATTCCAGCCAATTGCTTTGTCTCCAGCACCATCTTACTTTTGATTATTTGAAATTATATCTCTGGCTTAGTTAATCGGTTCATAGGTCATCCCTTCACTTGTAATTCAGCTGTCGACACTTTATTCACACCGTTTGTATTAAATGTTGACACTTTTGATTATCTGCAAAGACTTGTTATTCAGCCGGTCGACACGCTACTCACACTATTTGTACTAATCTGCTGACATTCTTAATTACGTGGAATTATCTTGCCATCATCTCTTTGCCTATATATTCTGTGCCTGTGCGCCTCTCTCCACGTCACCTGACAAAGCAGCAACACTGCAAAAGCTTGTGATTTTAATAAAACCTGTTGGACTATAATCTGATGTTGTGTGGTTTCTGACTTTGTCCAGTAGAATTGTGAAATGGATAAACATGTCAATTATATGTTTAGTTGTATTAAAGATCATTAGCTGCCCTGTATTTACTGTCTAGATGCTGTTTGCCACAGGTTATTCACAAGTCTTACTGTGGAATGGTGACAGTCTGAACATGAGGAGCAACAAATATATCAAATTAAGAAGAGATAGTCGGAACTGCAGATGCTGGAGAATCTGAGATAACAAGGTGTAGAGCTGGATGAACACAGCAGGCCAAGCAGCATCAGAGGAGCAGGAACGCTGACGTTTCGGGCCTAGACCCTTCTTCAGAAGTGGGGGAGGGGAAGGGGGTTCTGAAATAAATAGGAACAGAGGGGGAGGCGGATAGAAGGTGGATAAAGGAGAAGATAGGTGGAGAGGAGACAGACAGGTCAAAGAGGTGGGGATGGAGCCAGTAAAGGTGAGTGTAGGTGGGGAGTTAGGGAGAAGATAGGTCAGTCCAGGGAGGACGGACAGGTCAAGGGGGCGGGATGAGGTTAGTAGGTAGGAGATGGGGGTGGGGCTTGAGCTGGGAGGAGGGGATAGGTGGGAGGAAGGACAGGTTAGGGAGGTGGGGACGAGCTGGGCTGGTTTTGGGATGCAGTAGGGGGAGGGGAGATTTTGAAGCTTGATACCATTGGGCTGCAGCGTTCCCTAGCGGAATATGAGTTGCTGTTCCTGCAACCTTCGGGTGGCATCGTTGTGGCACTGCAGGAGGCCCAGGATGGACATGTCATCTGAGGAATGGGAGGGGGAGTTGAAATGGTCCGCGACTGGGAGGTGCAGTTGTTCAGTGAGAACCAAGCGTAGGTGTTCTGCAAAGCGGTCCCCGAGCCTCCGCTTGGTTTCCCTGATGTCGAGGAGGCCACAATGGGAACAGTGGATGCAGTATACCACATTAGCAGATGTGCAGGTGAACATCTGCTTGATGTGGAAAGTCTTCTTGGGGCCTGGGATGGGGGTGAGGGGGGAGGTGTAGGGGCAGGTGTAGCACTTCCTGCGGTTGCAGGGAAAAGTGCCTGGTGTGGTGGGGCTGGAGGGGAGTGTGGACCGGACTAGGGAGTCACGGAGAGAGTGGTCCCTCCGGAAAGCAGATAAGGGTGGGGGAGGAAAAAATGTATGGTGGTGGGGTCGGATTGCAGATGGCGGAAGTGTCGGAGGATGGTGCTTTGGATCCGGAGTTGATGGGGTGGTACATGAGGACGAGGGGGATTCTGTTTTGGTTGTTATTGCGGGGAGGGGGTGTGAGGGATGAGTTGTGGGAAATGCGGGAGGCACGGTCGAGAGCGTTCTTGACCTCTGAGGGGGTGGATGTTGCGGTCCTTGAAAAATGAGGGCATCTGAGATGTACGGGAGTGGAATGCCTCATCCTGGGAGCAGATGCAGTGGAGGCGAAGGAATTGGGAATAGGGGATGGCATTTTTGCAGGAAGGTGGGTGGGAGGAGGTGTATTCTAGGTAGCTGTGGGAGTCGGTGGGCTTGAAATGGATATCGGTTTCTAGGTGGTTGCCGGAGATGGAGACAGAGAGGTCCAGGAAGGAGAGAGAGGTATTAGAGATGGTCCAGGTGAACTTAAGGTTGGGATGGAAGGTGTTGGTGAAGTGGATGAACTGTTCGAGCTCCTCGTGGGAGCACGAGGCGGCGCTGATACAGTCATCAATCTAACAGAGGAAGAGGTGGGGTTTAGGGCCAGTGTAGCTACAGAAAAGGGATTGTTCCACATAACCTACAAAGAGGCAGGCATAGCTTGGGCCCATGTGTGTACCCATGGCCACCCCCTTTGTCTGAGGAATTGAAAGAGAAGCTGTTGAGGGTGAGGACGAGTTCGGCTAAGCGGATGAGGGTGTCAGTGGAGGGGGACTGGTCAGGCCTGCAGGACAGGAAGAAGCGGAGGGCCTTTAGGCCATCTGTATGGGGAATGCAGGTGTATAGGGACTGGACGTCCATGGTAAAGATGAGGTGTTGGGGACCGGGGAATTGGAAGTTCTGGAGGAGCTGGAGGGCGTGGCTGGTGTCACGGACGTAGGTAGGGAGTTCCTGGACCAAGGGGAAGAAAATGGAGTCTAGATAGGTGGAGGTAAGTTCGGTGGGGCAGGAGCAGGCGGAGACAATGGGTCGACCGGGGCAGTCAGGTTTGTGGATTTTGGGAAGGAGATAGAAGCGGGCGGTGCAGGGTTGGGGAACGATGAGGTTGGAGGCTGTGGGTGGGAGGCCAGCAGCTCCAGAGGAGACAGCAGCACCCAGCCCTGCCGAGTCTTCACCATCCCCCCAGACCTCCCCCTTACTGAGGATGAATGGTCAATCCTCAGTAAAGGGCTCACCTTTGTCCCCCTCCACCCACACATCAACGAAGACCGGTCACACTTGGATGTTGAACAGTTTTTCTGCCGCCTCTGCCTCCGTGCTTACTTCTTCAACCATGAGCCCAACTCTCCTCCTACTGACCCCTTATCCCGCCTCCAATACACCCATCCTCCTGGACACCACCCCAAGGCCTCCTACCCTCCCTCAACCTCTTCATCTCCAACTGCCATCGAGACATCAATTGCCTCAACCTCTCCACCCCTCTCACCCACTCCAACCTCTCCCCCGCAGAACGTGCAGCCCTCCGCTCCCTCCGGTCCAACCCCAACCTCACCATAAAACCCGCGGACAAGGGAGGCGCAGTTGTAGTATGGCGCACTGACCTCTACATCGCCGAGGCCAGGTGCCAACTCTCCGACACCTCCTCCTACCGCCCCCTTGATCATGACCCCACCCCCGACCACCAAACCATCCACAACCTCATCATCTCAGGTGCCCTCCTACCCACAGCCTCCAACCTCATCGTTCCCCAACCCTGCACCGCCCGCTTCTATTTCCTTCCCAAAATCCACAAACCTGACTGCCCTGGTCGACCCATTGTCTCCACCTGCTCCTGCCCCACCGAACTTACCTCCACCTATCTGGACTCCATTTTCTCCCCCTTGGCCCAGGAACTCCCTACCTACGTCTGTAACCACGCCCTCCACCTCCTCCAGAACTTCCAATTCCCTGGTCCCCAACACCTCATCTTTACCATGGACGTCCAGCCCCAATACACCTGCATTCCCCATACAGATGGCCTAAAGGCCCTCCGCTTCTTCCTGTCCTGCAGGCCCGACCAGTCCCCCTCCACTGACACCCTCATCTGCTTAGCTGAACTTGTCCTCACCCTCAACAACTTCTCTTTCAATTCCTCCCACTTCCTACAGACAAAGGGGGTGGCCATGGGTACCTGCATGGGCCCAAGCTATGCCTGCCTCTTTGTAGGTTACGTGGAGTCAAGTGGAGTCAAGTCCCACCTCAAGCCCCACCCCCATCTCCTACCTACTAACCTCATCCCGCCCCCTTGACCTGCCTGTCCTCCCTGAACTGACCTATCTCCTCCCTAACTCCCCACCTACACTCACCTTTACTGGCTCCATCCCCGCCTCTTTGACCTGTCTGTCTCCTCTCCACCTATCTTCTCCTTTATCTATCTTCTATCTGCCTCCCCCTCTCTCCTTATTTAATTCAGAACCCCCTTCCCCTCCCCCACTTCTGAAGAAGGGTCTAGGCCCGAAACGTCAGCGTTCCTGCTTCTCTGATGCTGCTTGGCCTGCAGTGTTCATCCAGCTCTACACCTTGTTACATCAAATTAAGAAGCCTTGACTTTTCCACTGCCTCTGGTACTACATAGTTTATCCACAGCAGCAAAAGTTTAAGCTAAAAAGTCAACAAGTGGTTAAGAAATACATTTTTTTTAAATAACAAACTACAATTTTCAAGAAAACTTAGGTCAATTGCAATGGATTGGAAAGATAAATCATCTATCAAAGCTGGAAGCACACCCTTGTCAAAATTTGTAGATAACAATTAATTAGTGCACAAGATGAGTGCTCTTCATATTAAATTTAACATTTTGAACTAAAAAAAAAAACTCCAGGATATTTTAGTTGGGAAGATCTAAAATTCTGTGCAAATAAAATTTGCTCCAGTGTTAAATATGTAATTAATCAGATTCATTCTGCAGCAAGCAGCACTGTAAATATCTCATACAAACGGGATATAAATCAATGGTTAGGGTAGCTGAGCCAATAAGCTTGACATAATAGGAAAATAACAACAGAAAATCAATGACTTAAAAGTGAGACACTCTGCTTGCCTATTTTCTTCCAAGTCCAATGCAGTATTTAATCAACTCTGAGTCAAAAATACAATTTGCAGTAATCTGCCAACCATCATACAAATGTCAAGGAAGATCACACATTTGAACAGAATTCAGCAAAACAGAGGCACTCCTGCTGCAACTATATGTTGGAACCATAAGCACCGTAGCATTGCAATTTGTATTTATAAAACACAGCATGGCCTGTACCTCCAATCTTGCATTTCTGATTTTGTAATGTTAGAGGTTGTAGTGATTGGGACTACATTGACCTCGTTAATTACAATGTTCTTGACTGGAGTTGTTAACTTGGGCAATCAGGAAATCTTTGGCTGACCAATATAACCAGGACAGTAGAATCTCCTCAATTGAACACTGACTCTGAGCAGGCTGACCATAGCCAGTGTTCTGTGCACCAATAAATAAAAGGTTGACTTGATAATGGGACCCAGCCACTGTACAGTTATTTCAGAGGTAAAAAGCCATATTTTATTTTTTTTCAAATTCATTCATGAGACAAGGGTGTTGTTGCCTAGGCCAGCATTTGTCCATCCCTAATTGCCCAGAGGGCAGTTAAGAGTCAACTACATTGCTGTGGGTTTAGAGTCACATTTAGGCTAGACCAGGTAAGGATGGCAGTTTCCTTCCCTAAAGGACATCAGTGAACCAGATGGGTTTTTCTGACAATCAGGAATAGTTCCATGGTCATCATCAGACTTGTATTTCCAGATTTTTGTTGAATTCAAATTCTACCATCTGTCATGGCGGGATTTGAACCCAGGTCTCCAGAAAAAGTACCTGGGTCTCTGGATTAACAGTCCAGCTATAATACCACTAGGCCATCACCTCCACATATGTACATATTCCAATTCTAACAGCACCATGTTATCTAATAATCACAATGTACAGTCAATATTATACTATACTTCGTTCTATTTATTTTCCTGAACCACTCTTAAAAAAGTTACTTATTAAAAATAAAACTACCTACCTCATGGTTATCTAAGATACGACAAGTCAAAGATTGCTATACTATTAGTGTCTAGAAGAACAATCTGGTGCTCTTGAATGATCAGTCATTGTCACTCATTGCACTACACAAATGAGCCATCAAGTGTCAATTATTCGGGATGGCTTTCAAGTATGTTGGGCATATAGACCAGGGTCACACTTCAGTGCATGACTGAAAGGACCTTTTTCTTGACATGGTAACCTAAAAACCTGTTTGATCTCCCAAGTGGCATGTTTGAGGCGGCACAGAGCAATTTTTCCAGTGCCCTGACTCACACAGCTCCCTCAACAAGGGAGATTATTTATTTCTTCACCTCATTAATTGTGGTATGTTGCTGTGTATAATTTGGTTAGTATATTTTCCTACAATATTTCTTTACTTTCTGTGAAGCACTTTAGACTGCGGCATGGCAGGTACGCTATCAATTAAAATATTTTAATTCTTTTAAGTAAGTATATGGTCTCTTGATATATTTCACTTGAAGAATAAGCACATTTCCATTTTCTTTACAGTAAGCATTATTCATACCAGGCAGAAATGTCAATCTGAACATTATGTTACATTGATAGAAAGATGCAGAAACATTGTATAATTCAGGTGAATCCTTTCAGATCAATCATTCTATGCCTAAGTTCTTATTATATGCTTCTGCTATTTACTTCATCCCTCTGTAACCCTTACAATCTAAATCATTCTAACAGCACAAAACTCAATGGTACAAGAACCTAAATTAAGAAGTACTGGTATATATAAAATAGTTAGCCTTTAAATAAACAGCAACATTCACAAATTGATAAAATAAAAAGATCATTTATGAATTTGTGTGATGCTCAAGTTAAACAGATAGTTGCTTCCTAAAGTGGTCTGTTTCCTACCATTTCACGAAAGTTGCTTCCCACTGTCCTGAGCAGTGAGCTCAGGAGTGAATAGACCTAAAAGCAGTGAACAGACCTAAGAATCCAACAATCAAACTTTGTTACAGTTATGTGATTTATACGATGTTAAATTAATTAAGACAGAATCCAAAATTATAAGGCAAAATGAACGGGACTGTGTGACCTTTTCTGAAACCTGTGTGATTTGATTGTTAAAGCTTAGAGGTTCCAGATTGTTTCACTGTGATAAGGTGCGAGTTTTTTTTACATTTGGAGACAATGGCAGCAGCCTGTGTGCTAGATTTAGATTTAGATTTTATTGTCACGTATACTCAAGTAAGGGGTACAAGAGTACAGTGAAAAGTATATAATATTGTCACTCATGGCGCCATCTTAAGTACAAAGTACCTAAACTACAGAAATAAGTTAAAAAGTTCAGCACCACAGTCTTCTTAGCATAAAAGCAGAAAAATAAAGAAATGTGTCGGAATTTTCATTCTGTTGGCTCATAGCATGTGTTGGTGAATACCTATTTTAGGAGAAACTGTCATGAATGATGGAAACCTCATTCCAGGGTGGGAAGGACAGGTGAGGGATGAAGTTGGGTCCAGATGCAGATTGAAGATTGCCATGGGGGCTGCCAATTGCTGATGCAGGCTGTTTAAAAGGCCCATTTTGTTCCAAATTTTTTTCTCATACTTTAGACACTCTAGCCCATACACCTCACATTCTCCTTTCATCAGAGACCCCATTTCAAATGACCCCATCCACTCCTATGGCTCTTATATCTCCAAATGTCAACTTAATGCCAAATAATAGCAATCCATTCACTACGCTTTTTCCTTACATCTTTCATGCTAACTGAGTTATCCACAATGGGCAGAACTTAGGAGACATTTTGAGATCAAATCCTTCCAGTCCCATAACCTCTCCTGTCTAGAAGAGTAGGGGCAGCAGATGCATGGGAACACCACCAACTACATAATCCCCTCCGATCCAGACTCTATCCTGACTTGTAATTATTTCGCCATTCCCTTAACTGCAGCTGGGTCAAAGCCCTAGAATTGCCTTCCTAACTTTGGGTGCCCGTACACCTCAAAGGCTGCTGCAGTTCAAGAAATTTCACCATCACCTTCTCCTCTCCGAGGCAACTATGGATGGCCAATAAATGATGACCTGGTTAGTGACATCCACATCCCATGAATCAATAAAAAAGATGTAATAAAATAAAATTCACAGTATTTATTATTGCTTTCATTATATTAAAAATCTCATTCATGAAAGTCAATATGAAAACTTTAAATTTCCTCAATACTTAATCTCTTACAAAAACACACTTACACTCATGACCTCACAAAGATAACTCAGAACTTCTTTAGTTGTCAATCAAACTAAGGATCCATAATTATGGTTATGGAAAGCAGACAAGAGTCAAAACTGACATAAGGAAAGCCGTTAGGGAAATATCAACAAACAGCTACTGCAAGCATTAGATCAGAATTTTGACCATTCACCGACATAATCAGCCTATTTATTTTCATTTTTAATGGGATGCAGCACAAACGTCTCAAAGGCAATTAGGGATGGCAATAAATGCTGGCCTAAATAGTGATGTCCACATCCCATTAAAACTATAGAGAAATAAATTGCTAATTGATTGCTAAACATGCATCATCTTTAAAATTTGTTTATGCTACCCTCATAACAAAAAAAATTATTAACTTAAATTATGTACATGGCTATATTATGTTCATGCTGACCTACAGGCATTATTGGCCTGAGTGGGGTCGGTGGGAAGGAAATCAGGAAGAATCTCATGGATGAGGGGTGTGGGTACAGTCAAGGAGCAGGAATCAGCACCACTGGCTTATATCAAGCAAGGAATCAATAAGAATGCTGCAGAGGAATTGTACAGAGCAATTATTCTTTTATAACTATTCATTCTTTTTTAATGTTAAATGGCAAAGATTTAAATAAACATTGGAGACATCAAATATTTAGTGGAACTTTAGGACAGGAACCTAGGGAAAGTCTAAGACCAGATGGCATAATCTCAAAGTAAGGGGTCACCATTTAAATCAAAAATGAAGAGAAACTTATTCTCTCAGATGGTAGTGAAATAGTGAACTTCTTTCCATGTCAGGGATTTTTAATGATATTTTAGGAATGCCTGTAACTCAATGCCTGTAACGGCTCTTGAAATAGCAATGGTAGTGTTTCATACAATACAATGAAAGATTAATCAGTGTATGTGAGAGTGACATATTAGATCTTGGTTAAACTCATCTCTACTTAATGAACAAGGACACAAGAAACAGAAGTGGGATAGATAATATGACCCATCAAGCCTTCTCTGTTATTCAATGCAACTGTGACTGATCTTGGGTTGTGACGGAACTTTACTGCCCATTCCCAGTATCCCTTAATTAACTGAGAAACCAAAAAATTCACTTAAAGCTCACCCTTGCTTCAAATCCTCCCATGGCCTGGTTCTTCTGCACCTCGTATTCCTCTACTCTAATAATTATGAGATACCTGTGCTCCTTTAATTCAAGCCCCTTAAACATCTAAATTTTTAACTAGTCGATGTTTGGAGGCAGTATCGTTAGCTGGGAAATTCCTTACCTATACGTTCCAACTCTACTTCTCTTTTATCCTGAATGTACCCTTAAAACCCGCGTCATTAACCAAGCCTTTTGTCACCTATCCAAACAATGCTTTTTGCGACTTGGTGCCAAATTTTGTTGAAGCATGCTTCTTTGAAGTGTTTCGGAGCATGCCATTGCATTAAAGGTGATACAGAAACAGAGACTGTCATTGTAAAGATCAGATGTATTGAGTTTCCAGTTGGAGGTTACTTCCAATTCTTTCCCCACTGTAACATTAACATTCTCAATCGCATCTCAGGAGTGGGTTTGAGAGTCTTACTCCTGTTTCTTTGCATATTTGGAAAAGTCCCCAGTTTATACATTTTCCCCTTATTGATCAAAAACATTTATATCACATATAATTAAATACAAGAGCTTAGATGAACTTGAGAAACAGAGAACATTAACTGATGGGAGATAAGAGATTTTCCTGTTTACAACTGTGAAGCTGAGGCCCTGGCAAGTGCTAATTACAGTGTGGCAAGTTTACATAGAGTCTTACTGCAAATGTTGATGTGGGAATTTGGATTCGAAGCACACACAGATGTAACATTTTCAATAAATTGCACACACACAGACACAGACACACACACACAGATACAGGCCAAGAGTCTGAGGAGTGATTGAGAATGAAAACATTGTGGCAGGAAATAAGTACAGAAAAGTCCAGTCTTATGTCAAAGCACAAAGCATTTATGCATACTGGTAGTCTAAAACATATTGGCAGGGAGGATTCTTGGTTGCAAAATTAGAAAAGATGTCAAAATCCATGTGCCAGATAGAGGGAGCTCTAGTACACAAAAGGCTTGTTTGTGGATAACTTTGTAATTGTTTTAAGAACTTTGAAATTATGAATGATTTATATGAGCAAGTTAAGTATTAATCAGAGAATGTGCAGTCAGTCAAATACCTTAGGCTATTAAAGCAACTTCTAAAATAAGTTTTAAGTATTTTGCTTATCTTGTGATAGATTGGTTGCCTTTTTGTTTTACAGTTATTCGGTTAGATGATTTTTCATGGATTGTTGATTCCTGACTATTTGTGGTTTTTGTATGTTTGAGAAAATCAGCATGGTTCATTGACCAGATATTTGCTATCAATTCCAACCTGAGAAGTATACTACACTTTGCACCACACGTCCGTGACACTTTGGACATATACTAAACTTTAAAAAGTAGTGTGTATGTATAATAAGGAGATAACTAAAAGAAATTGTGAAGTTTTTTTTAGAAGCTATTACACATTTACCTTCTTGACTGCTTTGAATCTCATCAGTTGGTGTCAGAGCATTGGTGTGGACAAAAACTCACCACATATCAAGGTTAATCTTGTACACTAGTTTATACTCCGGTCCTTTAGGAAAACACCAAGATTGCTTTGCCACATCTCATGAAAGGCAAAATTCAATGTTGATTTCTAGGAATTCCTCTTGTGATGAATAGCATTAAAGAGTGATGTGAGGTCATCTATTTAAAAAAGATGTAGGGCACAATCTTCCCCAATGTCATGCACCAAAGCAAGAAATTTGGGAAACTCGGGTGAGATGTCCATTTCCAGCAAGGGCCTTCCTGCCATCAAGATCAAAAAATCTTATTTTCTAACCAAGTGTTGGATTGCCAGACAAGATTTTCACCAGTGGGTCATGAAAGGCCTAACTGTAAGGAGTATCACTCATTAGCACCCTCATTACCACATAATCTGGTCTCACTTAAACGCAGCTTCCCATTCTCCCATCACCGGATACAAAGTAGATGCCAAGAATTACCGACAAAGTCAGAGCAGTTACTAGCAACTCCAACTTGCTGCTTAGGGTGGGATGTTCTTTGGATTTGATTGATTTTTGGTTTGAGTTTTGTCACATGTACCTAGGTACAGTGAAAAGCTTTGTTTTGTGTGCTGTACAGGCAATTTGAAATTTGATTTCAAATTCAGTCCATTCAGAAGTCTAACAACAGCAGGGAAGAAACTATTCTTGAACTTGTTGATTAATGATTAAGCTTTTGTATTTTCTGCATGACAGAAGAGATTGGAAGAGATTATAACTGGGGTAGCAGGGGTCTTTGATGATGTTGGCTGCCTTTCTGAGGCAGTGAGAAAGGATCCGTGCAGACTTGATGGACCGAATGGCCTCCATCTGCATTCTAGGAATTTTATGATTGCCATCTTGTACAACCACCAGCAACATCTCAGGGCACGCTCTATGTGCAGCGGCTTCACTCAACCAACATTGGCATCTGACATGAAATCGTCTCAACATATCATCGTGGCACATATCTGATTCACTTACAGTACAGAAGGTAGGATGCTGCTTTCCCCAAATCTACCATGTCTAGGGCAAATATCACAAATCGTGTAGGGCAACTTCAAACTGCCAATGCTCGACAGGGTGCATTATGGCCTTTTAAATATGACGAGGAGGCCTGGAATCGCAGGATGTCCCAGCGGTGGCAATTGTGACTACGTACAGTCAATGAAGAGTCAGGTTGTTATCAGACAAGTGAGGTGCCATACAGGCATGATACTTAGTTAATGAGGTGAGACTGGGACAATCACGAGAGAAAGGTTGCTCGGCCTGGCGTCCACGAAACTTGACACAAATGATATCTAGCCGATTTCCCATCAGATTTAGCTATTGAGCTGTTTTACAACAAATCTAACTTTTCCTCAAAATCTTCAACAAATGGTAAACAAATAGAAGGCCATTACATCTTGTCACGTTCAGCACAAATATATCCATTTAACAAAAGAGCCACAAAACTAGACATTAAAAACTCAGCCAATAGGTTGAACAGTTAAGGTAGAGTGAAGGCAAATTTCTTAAATGATCAGTTTGCTTGAAGTCGTACAAAATTGCCGTGATCCAACTGACACAGAAATCAAAATATTCTTGCTCTCAAAATTAGAATTTGCAACTTCTACAGCTTATTTTTAGAACACTCTGTAGAAATTGGAATTAAGTTGTAATAAAGATATAGAGTTGAATTTTGCCAAATTTTGGCTCTGTGTCGAATTCAGGGAGTTGCAAGGAAGGTTTCTCTCTGTGAGCTCTCATGCAGTTTTATGATGCTCACCTCTTAAGTGTGCAACATGTATCTTTGGTGGTGCTCTCATACAATTTTACGCTGAGCAGTGGCTGAAATGCTCAGTGGTGCCAGGAATGGAACCTTCCAGCAATCAGCCAGCTGCGCACCAGTTCAAAGATTGCAAGCCAGGAGCAAACATTCACAATGCAGGTGTTCAAGGATGCCCATGTAATGAGGCTGATAGAGGCAAAACGGCACCCCAGTTTGCCGAAAGGGACCTGGAGGTGCTGATGGATGCATTGGAGGAGATAAGGGCTGTGCTCTTCCATCAGGAATGTCAGAGACACCATGTATCAGGCTCAGCTGAAGATGTCACACAGGTCAGTGTTGATTTCACGTTAAAATGGGGCCAGAAGCCTGCAAGGCATGGGAATCTATCATCCAGCTGTGATCTTCCCTGGATAGGCCAATTAGTGGCCACAAGGCAGGGCAAACGCTATTAGAAAAGCAGCAGGTTTTTAGGTGAGAGAGAGAAAAAGAGAGTGAGAGAGAGAGTGAGAGAGAGTGAGAGGGAGAAAGAGTGAGAGAGAGAGAAGAGAGTGAGCTTCAAATGGGGTGCTATTGCATTAGGGTGTCCTGTGGATGCAGTCGAAGACACACAGGTGGCTTAAAGCACTCACTGAGTGCTGGCTTCCTAGTCTGCTACCAGGCTACCTCCAGGTAGTTGGCTTAATCCTCAGGGGGTTGGAAGGCTGACTGGAAAACTCTAGCCAGCTTCCGATAACATGTCTCTATAGGTCTTTAAAGAGCCATATTTCATTACTTTCTACGTGTTGGTGAGTGGTTCTGCCATCCAAATCCCATCTCTAGGAGCAAGGTTTGATGCTGGAAAACTGCTATACTGGTCAGTGATGGGAAATTTTGTACCTCCCCTTCAGTATGCTCACCCCCGAGTGGGAATAAAATTCCAGACCTTGGTCTGATCTGTAATAAAATATGTACTTTTCAAATTAACGGTGCAAGTACAAATTGTTACTCGTGTTCATCAGCAATACTCTTGTCCTTTCACATTTCAGTACTGTTTGTTAATCCATTATTTGAAACATTGGACTCAAAGAAGAGAAAACATAGATGACCAAAATGCTAAGGTTCCTTATTGATATTGTATTACCATTAATCTACACATGCTTCTAAATAAATTTTGAGAAGCAATGGAAATATGGCATTCAGCAGTTGCAATATGCAAGGAATAATGAAAAGCATTCCATTCCTTAGACAAATCACATATGCATATGAATATACGAAGCTATATCAACACAAAACTCACTTCAACATGTTTATATTTACTGAATGTTCTCCTTTCCCCTCTGAAGGTAGTGACTAACTCTGAACTACAATTCAATAGCAGCAGCATCTCTAAGTGTATGTCCTTGTCGTACAAAGTGATGATTGTACAGCACCTTGTCTTCTTGGGTTGGGGCAGTTGAGGTTGATCCTGTCTTCACCTGGCATTCACATCCTCATTTTCCACTAGGACTCTCAGAAGTATCAAAAGGACTGAGTAATCTGCAATGTTTGTTTTATGCCTCTCTCCAACCCAGTGCTCCAAAAATTCATTCAAACGTACAAAACATAGAAAACTAATCCAGCACTGACCATAGAATCTGGATTCTTCTTGGATGACATAGCTCAGCATCATTTGGAGCACTTAGCAACTGAGACATTAGGGAAGCCCAATTGTAACAGATTGATCCAGGACAAAAAAAACTTGATCTCTAAAGATGCCTTTGTTTCCCCACCCACCGACCCCCAAGACATATGATTTCTTATATTCATATGGACTTGATGCTCCAAAACTATACGCTTCCTACAAATTGCCAATGATTAGAATGTTGGATTCTTAAATATCACGCTAAAAGGACTCAGAGGTAAGTTAAAAGGAATTTTTCTTATCTCACCCAGGAACACTTGTAAAAGTAATGGAGGCTGACATGGTATGTAGAAATATAAAATTAATGACTGCAATACCATTGAACAAACTGGTGAGCTTTGAGATAAATAAAAACATAGACATTATACAAATCAGAAAAATTATAAAATTTAACAAAAGCCTTACCAGTTTTGGAAGAACTACACTGAACATGCATTCTTTGTAAATGCAGATTAACTGGAATAAATTCAAGCTTCTTCTCTCCTCTGCTGCAGCTCGGTTTAAATGATGACCCTGCAAATTAAACATACACTTTGTGATTTTGTCAGCCAGCTGAGGTGTATAACATTTAACAGATAGCCTGGTCTACGTTGATATTAAACAGCTGCTTCAAGATGAAGGGGTTCTCTAACACCATAGATAATCAGTACTGAGCAGATTCCACTGCCCAAGAGTGACAACAAGCAGTGTGCATGTTTTTCCATTCATGATTAGTATTTTCTGGCTTTCTGCCTTTTCCCACAATCTCTTGTTTAATTGCGTTAAACATTCAACAGAAAGGAACCGTAATGAGCAAGGTGACTGCAACTATTCCTACCCATTTATCTGAAGTATATTTCAGGCTGGTCAGGGACTGGGTGAACAAGTCTCTACTGACGAAATTGAAGAAAATATGAAGACTAACCAACATAGTAGGAAGGTATAGGCACAAACTATTAGATGAGCAGGATGATTAGTACCTGTAAGACTGAGGTAAAGAAATATGTGACCACAAGAAAAATGAAATTTACAACTTTGATCATTTTTTGTGTTTACTTTCAATATTGTAGTTCTAACTGACTATTTTATAACACAACCATATCTTTAAAAAAGTAATGTCAGGGTATAAATAATGCCAGCCTATTAGCCAGCAGTGTTCATGAAATGTCATACAATGGTCAAAACTCTGCCAGTGAAAACATTTAATTGGAGAACAGAATAAACAGAATAAACCGGGGCAACAAATGCACTCGTGTGCTTCAAGCCCCCACATTCTGCTCTAATCTTGAAAAGATCTAACAAGACTCAGCGCTCCCTACATTGTAGCAACATTGTATATTGTAATATTACATTGACAAACTACATCAGGAATCTTAACAAGCTTTTGATGGTGATAACTTTGGGCATTTGATGGATAATCTAATAAATGCCAGTATATTGGAATAAACAACTTAACTTAGAGGGTCTACGTTATCCATGAAGAATTAAAAATGTTCTTAGCTTTCGGTCATAATATTTCGTGAATTCTAATTTACCTGCCTGTAGAATTCAGTGTTTCAAATGTCCTATTGTCAAATACATCAATGCTTGTAATAAAACATTTTAAATCTTTATCATGTTAGGTAAACCAATCTGTTGGAAAATATATACACTGAAGAAATAATACACTAAAAGTAAACCACCAAGAATACAAAATATCTAAGATAAAATTCATCAAGAAAGATTTATATGCTCTCAGAACACGAAGACAATGCAAATGATAAATAAGAAATTAGTTCACAAATTTTAGAAAAAGGATCAGTCAGGTCAAAAAAAAACGGGAGGGAGTTCTTAGTTTAAAAAAATGAAATCTAGTCCTCTGGGATAGCAAATAAACATGCTGTCAGACACTCCACACTCAAATTGACTTTATCCTCTGGCCTTGTCTCAGTGAAGAACTCATCAGTTAGGATCATATGCAGAGATACTTCTGTACTGAACTGGATTTGATTCACAATCACTGAAATTATACTTTCATCATGGCAAAGTCTAAAATATTCATCAAATTGCTAATTCTCATCTATAGACAAAATAATTACAAAAATAAATAGTGGGCAAAATTTAAAGCAGCCTAAGTATGTTTAATACACAAAACAGCAAGTTAATTTATAGAAGTTAAAACAATTGCATCTGTGACTGTGAAAGCTATATTTTAGAGATGCTCTGGCCATGCTCGAATGAGCAAGAAGAGAACCAAGCAAAGGTGGCACACCAACCTGAACAAATAAGGTTCCAGGGTAGTGTTTAAAATAAGGTTCCAGGGTAGTGTAGACCAACATGGGACAATGCATTATGGTCAGTGATACATTATTTGTGACTTCTATTAGATCCTTTTTAGTACTATAGAAGGGGTATGGATTTGACTAAAGGAAATTAAACAGGATGTTATGGGAGAAACAGGCATAGATCTGGGAAATGGCAGCACAGTCAAAAATTCGGACAAGATAAAGGTGAAGGGACACAAAACAATCGTTTGTGAAGGTAGATTGATAGTGCTTTATCAGAGAAAGCACTTTGGTTTGAAGGGACTTTTGTCCTTATGATTCCTTCATGATAGATATATCTTAAAACCAGTAATGAAAGTGCAAATCTGAAGAATTTTTTTTCAAACTTACAAGGCTAAAATATCTAAGTATATTGAAAACCAACATTAACAATTTGACTAGAATTCTGAGCAGTGTGTAAATGCATGCTCAAGTTGGAAGAGCAATTGCTCCCCTTAAATTGGTGATTTTGAGGAGAGGAAGGATACCTTCTGTAGAACAAATTTTATGGGAATGCGTGTCCAAAACAACCAACAAGGATTCAACAAAGTACAACATTAAAATGAAGTTTAATCTTCAGCACTCTTCTAAAGTCTTCAGCCTTCTTTAGATCTCAGGTGAATAATTAAGAAATGTTGCAGTCACGATTATCTTTGTAGGTGAATATTGCCATTCCCCTTGCTCCATAAATGTGACAAAGAAGCAGTAAATTCTGAATTTATCTTACTGGAATTGAACAGCCAGACAAATTAACCTCTTCACTCATTCCTCGCTCTGGTGCTTTATACCTGAGAATTTATTGAGTTCCGTAAGCATTTCTTTGTAGCTGCTAATCATGTGCTGGTAATGGATGGTTACATTTTGTCGCAGAGTGTCCCAGTGAGCGGAAAGCTCCCCCAGCTCTTCCAGATCCTGCAACCTGATACATATATTGAACAAGAACAATTTTGATCATCAATTTCAATTACTCTATTACCAGACAGCAGTAAATTTCCATTAAAAGCAACATGTTATGCAGAACAAAAACATTACAGTATGAAATGAAATATAAAACCCTAATATGCGACAGATGGTCTGGAAATGTTTCTATTGCACAGCTGCTGAAATTGGAACTTATTATCTCCTAACATGTCACTCCCTACAACAAGCACAGATCTGTTTCTCACAAGTCAAGAACACAAACAATAAATATATTTGGTCAAAATGAAATTAATTTTAAGTAAACAGTTTACCATTTTCTTTCCTCTACCTATGAAGAAGCCAGCTCATGTTATCAGTATAGCTACAAAAGGCCTTGCACATTTTTCAGTATTTCATCCTTGAGATTCTTTCTTGAAAATGCTTTATTCATAGAATGTATAAAGGTACGTTAGAAAATGCAATAATATTCAACTTTTTGACATACAGTTTGTTCCAATTCAATTGCATCTACACAATTGCAATACTCTTGATATGTATAGAGTACATTCCATATCAAGCATGCAGCCAGCGGCATAACATTTCAGATGGAATGTTACAGTAAGTGCAATAGAATTCAACCTTTCTTCACACTGTATGTTGCACACCGAGGCACTTCAAGACAATATCTTGAAACTCTGAGACACACAGGCTACTTGACTGTAGAAAGCAAATCCAAACTTCACCTTTGCCCAAATTCAAACACTGAAATTTTCTAATCATGGTTATTAAACTATGATTGAGAGAAGGAATCCTGCCTAATTCATCAGCTCGAAGATCCAAGGAGGGATCATCCAAAAACTATCTCTAAACCAAAAACTTTGTTTGGGACAAGTTAACTTGGATTAGACTTTGCAACTTGCTTCACCTGCATGGCTTAATTATACAGTGAGAAGTCCAGTAATTAATGAAAAAATATTGAGAACTCCTGCAGTAAATTTTCTTTACTTGTTTCACAGATGTTAATGAAAATTGTTTAAAAGAGCAGCATAATTATACTCATAAATTAAAATGCATCCATTTCCTATTGGCCTTGTGTCAAAATCTTCACAATTCAATGAATTATCACAAACCCAATTTAAATTATTAGTCCCAGCTCATGTTCCCTTTCGAAACGTCTTTGTTATTTTAGAAATGAAAACTGTTGATGCTTAGTCTTATGTTCAACAATGTGCTGCCCAAGTTCATAAAGTTTTTATACAATTCAACATTTTGGAAATTAACTCTTGCTCTGTTTCAACTCTGTATGTACAGTGGGTAAGAGGGCATCTTTTCTTTTTGCTTAATTTTTGTTTAATTCATTAATTCCTCTTTTCTCACAGAAACTAGAATTCTCCACTTGTGATGGAAGTTACTATTTGAATTTTCATTTTATGCTAGCTATTCCTCAACAATTCTATTGTAATTTCTACTTAATTTATTTGACATTTGAATAAGTTTTTTTCCTGGTTGTCTCTGGTTTCTCCATTCCAGATCTAACTCTGACCCATGACCATAAGACCATAAGACCTAGGAGCAGAATGAGGACATTTGGCCTATTGAGTCTGCTCCATTCAATCATAGTTGATATGTTTCTCAACACCATTGTCTCACCTTCTCCCCATAACTCTTGATCCACTTACCAGTCAAGGAGTTATCTATCTCTGACTTAATGCAGTCAATGACTTGGCCTCCACAGCCCTCTGCGGCAATTAGTTCCATAGGTTAACGAAAGTGCTTAACTCGCTGAAATAAGCATTTTAATTTAAACAACATCAAAAGTTAGCTAATCTGGTGAAGGTGAGATTTTAGTCTTCTGATATGCTTATCTCACTGAAATAAGCACGTTAGTGAAAACAACATCGAAAGTTAGGTCCTTTGCTGAAGTTGAGATTTTTTATTTCTGAAGTGCTTATCTCACTGAAATAAGCAAGTTAATCAAACCAACATCAAAACTTGAGTCATTTGTGAAGTTCAGATTTTGGTCTACTGTAGAGCTTAACTCGCTGAAATAAGCATTTTTTTCCAACCAGCATCAAAAGTTGAGTCATTTGGTGAAGTCGAGATTTTAGCCTCTGAAATGCTTAAATCGCGGAAATAAGCATTGTGTCGAACCAACATCAAAACTTGAGTCATTTGGTGATTTTCAGATTCCTCCTCATCTCAGTTCTAAAGGGTCATCTCTTCACTCTGAGGCTGTGCCTTCATGAAGATTTCAGTAAACCAGAAAACTTGATTCTGACACTGACGAGGAGTCTGAAGAATGCAGGCTTGTTATAACTCTAATCCTGTTTATGAACTGATATTTATCCCATTATTTTTGATGGAGCTAATTACAACATCGATTGCTTTGCCAGAGTTACATATGCACTATTCTATGAAGGACAATAATCAATTTAGAACAATCATTAACTTGGACTTTTATGACCATATCTAAATGAAATACTGGGTTTTATGACATCATAGAATCTTAGAATCACTACAGTGTGGAAACAGGCCATTCGGCCTATCGAGTCCACATCAACCCTCTGAAGAGTTAAGGTTTCGAGTCTCGTGACTCTTCCTCAGAACTTCATTGGTTCTGTTGAACAGTCACCGTACTCATAATGCTAACTTTGTTTTCTCCCCACAAATGATGCCAGAACTGCTGACTTCTTCCAGAAATTTGTTTTTGTTTCAGATCTCCAATATCCACAATTCTTTGTTTTTTTCTAAAATATGAACGACATCACAATAGATGAGGGATAAGACTGAAAGAGATACTAGAATGTTATTCAACTTACAAAACCATGGTAGAGCAGCAATCAACAAGGTAAACAGAGAGGTTAACTATTACAGAAAAAGGAGTACAGGACAAGTTAAGCAAATTGTTGTTTAAACTGTGCATTGCTCTGTAGACCACTCCCAATACTACACCATACTTCCAAAGTATTGTGTCTGAATTTCGTCACAGAATCACTTAATGGAATATCAGGATAGGTGACAGGGCAGTAGGCCTTAAGGTGCACCTTAAAGGAGAAAACAGAGGTAGAAAGATTTATCAAAGAAATTCGAATTCTTGGAGAGCTGAAGGCAAGGCCCTCAACAGTACTGCAAAGAAAATTGGGAAAATGCAAGCAAGAAGAATTGTATGAGCTCAGGCATCTCACAGGAGGTTACAGAGATAAGCAGTGATGGGCCCACAGAGGGATCTGTAAACAAGGACCAGAACTTCAAAATCAAGGTATCAAGTTGAGTGGCAATCCAAGGATGATGGACACTCCTCCGAAAACATGGGCCAATATAACACTCATCTGCCAGTAACAGTTTATGTAGGTATCAATCTCAAAATGACATTCGCAGTATAAGTGAGAGCATAACACATTAAAAATAAAATACCTTATTCAACTGACCTTGACTGTTGGAATCCAATCATGTCAAACAGACCAAACAAAATGCATTGGTGAATAGTAACTCAAAAACATAATAATTTACTGCTTTACTGTGAAATTTATTTAACTAAATAAATAAATATTTCTCAAAATCGATTAAACCTGCAATATTTTAGTATTGAATATTCCCAATTCAGATTATGGAGTTTGGGGAACAGTTGGAACTTCAAGTGCCTTAGTCATGTCAGTGAGCAGCAGAAAATTTCAAAATATAAACTGACGGCGTATAATTATGTGGTCTATTCCAGGTAATTATTGACTTGTCAAGCAAATTATGCAATACTGAATATAACATACTTGTCAGTCATATATCAGTTCCATCTCTGCAGCTGTTTTGTTTTAAATAGTCATTCATCTACAACAGTGATGAAAAATTACCCAATAAAAACGAGTGCCTTAAGTCTCTACTTCTGTCCCTACCAATATCAAATTGTTATTTGAAATAGTGGAAACTGAATAGTGACAAATTTTTATTTGCTTCGAGCTCCAATTGTTTCCAGTTTTTTTCAATGTAGTTTACATATATAGTACGACAAAAAAAAGAGTGGTTTACAACAACAGATGTATTTTTCCAAGTGCAATAATTGATTGGCGCTAATTTAAATAAAATATTGATGATAAACTCTTTGATTTAGGACCCAAACCTCTTGGATATAATGATTAAAATTAGTGGAGTTTTTAGACAGCTGGTGAAGTCTTCATTCAGTAGTCAAATAGTAAAGGCTCTCAATTCTGACCAACTGTCACCAATAACATTTTATATACCAGAGAAAATACTGTATTCACTGATTTCCTGCGTTGTGATGACCAAGTGTCTACTTGGTCTTAAAAAGAGACACACATCAAAACACCATTCCAAAATTGTAAAATGTGCAGGTAAAGTTAACAAAAAAACAATCATACCAAATGATGGTTTTGCATGTACTATGTCTCACATTGTGTTGGTAACCTACAGGAAAACCGGTCAGTTAATAGAGAGAATGCTGAATTTTTTGAAGAATAAAGTGGCAAATCTTTTCTTTCTAATACTGAATTGTACCAAGGTAAAATTCTTTGCGAACAGAACCCCTCTGGTTCCTTTTAGATTGTCCATTCTTCATACCCGAGCCTGCTCTTACATGTCAATAACCTGTTTGGCCAAAGAATGGGAAACAAGTTTGAACTTGTACACAACTTTTTGGATTGTGATCAGGAATGGAAACCTTGACAGATGTGCTTCTCTTTAAACTCAGGAAACTAAGTAAGTTTGTGTACGCCACCAGCACCCTGCTAAGCCAATGAGCATAGACCTAAGTATCGAATCCCTTTCAGTCAGTACAGATCACCATATGAAGCATTTGTTTACTGGTTTTTAAAGTGTTGTAACTTGATGGGTTTAACTATAGGATTAGAATTGGAAATATTGATTATGTTTATGTCCAGGATTGAGATATCTGCTCTATTGCAGCGAATTACATCACCAGATACCCATGTTAATTCTTTTCCTATTCCATAACTTTAAATACTTTTGATGCATTCATAGCAAGGATTGTTCTACATATTAAAGCCGTGTACATTATTTGGTAATGTGTGGCTTCTAAATTAGCAACAGATTTTCAAGAATACATAGATTGTTAACTTTTTCATAGCTTTCTTTCAATTAAAAAGATTCCAGTGAACTGTTCCAGGAGCATCACAGATCAAGGCTGTTCAGTATTCTACAATCAAATCTCTTCAACAGATTATTGGTGATGGCCTGTTTGATTAGCTTTTGCTTAATGCATGTTTCCACGAATAATAGTTTTACTGACAAATGAATAAATTTGAAGTACAATACAAACATTTTAATTTAAAAATACACTTGCTTGGTTGTGCAGGAATCAAGCTGTTCATATGATTGTGCCCAGATGTTTAACTGCCAGAAAAGTGAAATTACTCTGAATTACTACTAGTGCGCATTAGAAGTGCCTTAATGTTGAATAAATTGGTGTGCTAGCTCTAATGGAGCATTAGAATAACTTTTCCTGGGGTTCCAAAATTCATCCTGGTAGGAGTTCAAAACATAGAAACCCCAGGATGTACTATGGTTTAGGAAAGGCTTTTAGAGCAGTAAGGAAAATGTACAAATTTACTTCATTTCAACCTATTGTGTACTCACAGTGCTAAGGAACAATTAAAGCCAGAAAAGGAAAATAATGCACATTGTTACCACAAACAGCAAAAGAAAGTAAAACAAAAGTGATCAACAATAATATGTAGTTATCCAGCACCTTTAATGTAACAGACTTCCCAAGGCAATTCATTTTAAAATGAAAAATGAAGCAAGCTACATAGGGAAATACTACAGCAGATTGCCAACAACCTGGTTAAACAGGTAGGTTTTAAAGAGTGTCTTAAGGGAGAAAAGATGACAGAGATCAGAGAGGTGAAGGAGGGAATTCCAGAGATCAGGACTGAGGAACCTGAAGGCATGGCTACCAATGACGGAGCAATTAAAATTAGTAGTAGTCAAGAGGCCAGTGTTCAAGGAGTACAGACATCTTAGAGGCAAGAAGCAGCCAGGCTATTGAGGGATTTTTGAATAGAAGGATGAAAATTTTAAAAATGAGACATTGGTTGTTCAGTATAGGTCGGTCACCACAGCTGTAATGATTGAATGACACTAGGTGCAAAATAGGATAGAGGTAACAACATATAAACATAGAAATGTTGAAAATAGGACCAAGAGTAGGCTAACCAGCCCTTTGGGCCTGCTCTGCCATTCAGTATAAATCAGTGGCTGTTCAAACAACTCAGTACACTTTGATCCCTTTCACTCAAAGAACTATAACTAGTTCCTTCTTGAAAACATTCAATGTTTTGGCCCCAAATGATTTCTGTGGCACAGAATTCCATAGGCTCACCACTGTGTGGGTGAAGAAATGTCCCCTCATCTCAAATGCCCTAACCCCATATCCTTAAACTGTGACCCCTGGTTCTGGATTCCTTCTGAATTTACACGGTCTAGTCTTGTTAGAATTTCTATGCAACCAACCCCCGCCCCCAATTCTTCTAAACCCTCGTGAGTATAGTCCCAACTGATTCAGTCCCTCTTCATATTCATACAACAGTCCTCCCAACTCAGGAATCAATCTGGTAAACTGTTATTGCATTCCATCCATGGGCAGAGCATTCTTCCTTAAGTAAGGATGCATATTGCATCCAATACTTCCAGGTGTGGCTTCGTAAGATCCTGTACAATTGCGGCAGAACATCTCTGCTCCTGTACTCAAATCCTCTTGCTATGAAGGCAAACATACCATTTGCTTTCTTCACTGCCTGCTGAACCTCCATGCTTAATTTCAGGGACTAGTGTTCAAGGACACTTGTTGCACCTCCCCCTTTCCCAATTTCTCACTTTCAGACAATAATCCACCTTCCCACTTTTGCTACTGAAGTGGATAACGTCATAATTATCGACATTATATTTCATCTCCCACTTACTCAACTTGTCCAAATCACACTGACGCATCTCTACATCTTCCTCACGATTCACCCCTGCACTCAGCTTTGTGTCGTTTGCAAACTTGGAGATATTACATTTAATTCCTTCATCTAAATCATAAATATGTGTTGTGAATAGCTGGGATCCAAGCATTGATCCCTGCAGTATCCCATATCCCACCAGTCACTGTATGCCACTTGGTAAAGGTCCCATTTATTCTTACTCTTTGTTTCCTGTCTGTGAACCAGTTCTCTATCCATGTCAGTACGCTGCCCGAATCCCATGCACTTTAATTTTACATACTAATTTCTATGTGAGAACTTATCAAAAGCCTCTGAAAGTCCAAGACCCACATTCACTGGGTCCCCTTTATCAACTCTCCCAGTTACATCCTCGAAAAATTCTAGTAGATTTGTCAAACATGATTTCTTTTAGTAAATCCATGCTGATTCTGTCTGATCCTGAGTTTATTTTCCAAGTGCTCTGCTGAGAAATCTTTTGTAATAGATTCTACTATTTTCTCCATTTCCAATGTCTTAGATTCACACACTAGTTTCAGAATCAATTATGTTACTCTCCATCCTAATGAAGAACTCTATCACATTAGGGTCACTCTTCCCCAAGGGTGCTTCACAACATTACATTGCCAATTATTCCTTTCTCAATATAGAATAACAAGTCTAGGATTATCTGCTCTCAACTTGTTTCCTCAATGAATTGATTCAGAAAATCATCCCGTAGACACTACTCAGCACAATTATGACTGATTTGTTTTGCACAATCTTTGAAGATTGGGCAAATTCAAAGTTCTGGATGATGTCAAGTTTACAGTGGGTATAGAATATGGGAGTCCAGCCAGCAGTGCATTAGACTAGTAAGCTCAGAATTAAGTCTGGATGAGGCTTTCAGCAGCACAGGAGCTGAGGCAGGACTCAGGCAATGTAATGGAGATGAAAATAGTCATCTTAGTAATGTTACATAAATTTGTTGCAATCACATTTTCTGGTCAAATACGCCCAGAGTTTACTGGTTCAGCTTGGTTTAACCTCAGACAGTTGTCAAGGGAGGGTGATGGAATCTCTGGTGACGTAGTAGTGAAATCTGTGGCGGGACTGAAGCTAATAGTTGTAGTCTTCCCAATTTATAATGAAGGAAACTTCTGGTCATCCAGTACTGGATTTTGAGTAAGCAGAAGAATGTCTGACAATTTAGAAATAGTGGAGGTTTCAAGAAAGGTAGTGATGGCAGAGTAGAGCTGGTCTTCATCAACACATATGGGGAAATTGATGTGCTTATAGATGTTCTTGCTGAGAAGTAATATATGGGTGAGAAATAAAAAGTCTAAGGATAGATCCTTGTGGGCCCCAAACCTGTGTAAGCATGAGGAGAGGTAATTGATACCAATTCCCTGACTACAATTAGATAGACAAGAATGGAACCAGGAAAATACAGTCCCATCTAGTTGAATGACGTTGGAAAGGTGTCACAGGGGTTTGATGTGATGAACTGCATCAAAGGGTGCAGGCAAATTGACAGTGATATGGCGGTATAGCTTACCTTTGTCATAGTCACATAGGATGTCATTTATGAGGTTATTAAGAGCAATTTTGGGGTTTTCAGTCTGCTGTAGCACCAAGTGGAGGGAATCAGGTGTGGAGCTGAGAGGACATATTCAAGGACTTTGGAGAGGAAAGGAAAGTTGAAAATTCTTATCAGAGTTTCTCCAGCATTTTCTGCATTGGTTTCAGATTTCCTGCATCCGCAGTATTTTGCTCTTGCTTAAATTACTGAGGTTGTTATGCAGCGCTAATAAAGATATCAACAAGAATCAATTTACTGACATGTTGGAGGAGAATGATATGAAGCTGAAGCAAGGAAATCTGGAGTATTGGGTAGAGACACAAGATCAACTACTCGTGCAGGCATTGAAAAATCTAGCTTGACGGCAATGAGAGGCAATTAGTGTGGATGGAAATCTCACTTAAATTGTTACAGATGAATTTTGTCAATTCCTTGAACAAGAGCTCTACCAAAAAGGAACCGGCAGTAACAGTAAAAATAACAATGATACTTCGGTATTCACAGAGAACAGAACATAGTCGTGTGCACCCCATTTATTCATTCAATCTATCTGCAAACTCCAGTGGTTATCCCTCGATAAGAATGCTACCATAAACATCCAAATAATCTGCACCCATTGTATATGAATTATGCATATATCTTGTGAACTGAAACAGATATTTGTGCCTTTTGCATGTGTTCTTCTTTAATCGTTTCAAATAACTAATCAAGTATTTGGTGCAATGAGGCTTGATAGGAATTATTAGCTGCTCGATTTCACAGAATTAAACAACAGATCAGCAATTATAATTAAATTTACTTAGTTACGCAAGTACAAATTATCTTGTTGTAATGACACAAAATAAAGAGCAACCCATGCCGCTCCATATGAATTTTAAAAAACACTATTACTTAAAAATAACATTTTCTTCAAAATCCTCTCTGTGGGGAAATTTGTCAAAAATCCTGAAATGTGCAAATGACTCATAACCCCGCTACATGATCCACATTCCCAAAGGTCCTGCTAAAATACCATGAATGCATTTTAAAGTTTTAAATATTACTTAGCATTTGCCTGTGCATCAAAATAATTACACCATCTAGAGTTGGCAGGCATTCAAATTGTTCAAACATGCAAATGTTCGTATATTAATTTAGACTGGTTCGTGGTGCTACTGATCATATTACCAACATCTATGATAACTGTAGCCGGTCTTCGTACTTTGAAAACCTCAATCATTGCTTGAGAAGCTACACTAATGTGCTTGATAGAAAAGTGAGTTTCTTTTCCCAAAATCAGTGGTACTGATTGAGTAGTTACAATCATAATTATAAATTTTCCACTGGAAATCTTCTCAAGGAAAGTAATAAAAAGAATACCAAATTACAATTGCAATATTAAGAAATACTAAGAAAATCTAGAGCTAAAATACTGGAGTAGAGCATAGATTATGATGTGATTTAGGTGTTCAGAAATGATCATTCAGTGAAGCTTATAAATTTTCATGCACCTTAAGTCAGGTTACTCCAGAATACCAATAGCAGGTCTATATGAACGTTAGTCAAGTTACTAACATACCAATCAAATAACTGAGACTAGGGTGGAGGTGTTGGGAGGTAAGATAGGATTTTCACTTTGCAATACAATGTATTTACTTGACAATTTGTGGTGTAAGTACAATTTTGTTCCAATACAGATCAAACAAAATCATGGTCAGGCTGTTGCACTGTACCTTCTCATATCTTCCTGGATGAACAGTGCGATCATTTGTTTAGGGATGAGGAAAGACAGTGTAGTTTCAGCCATCTGTTCCCTTACACACAGCCACCTACCATTAGCTGTGGGCAATCTGTAGACTTTCCATATGATATTTTTAAAGACTGCAATAAAAAAAAGAGATCAATGAACATATTATAAAGTAATTTAAGTTAAAATAAAATAGGTAAAACTCTAATTACAGATATCTAAGTGTTCTAACAAGGCTGTTTGGTTGCTCAGTAAATGTACTGGTCTATTTGACCAATCACCCTAAAGATAATGTAGCATGTGATCTGTCAGTAACTGGTACAAAGGGCTTCAGCAGCTCATCCATTAAATATTCATCTAATGATCTTACAGAAGTTTATTACACACAATGCAAAATACAGATAACTCTTCATAAATAGGCCAACATGTACTTAATTTGTAGGATATGCAAAATGTCTGCTCTTGGTTTATAAATTCTCAGGCAAAACACCAAGACAGCATTCAATTATACAGCTGTGTTCACTGTTTTTCTTTGTTCCTACAGTTCTCACTTTCTTCTTTATTGTCAATAGCTTCCCAGTCTGAAATGGCACCCAGTTTGCAGATAATTTTTAATTACTGACTTAGAGAAGTTTGGACATTTTTGAGTCCTAGTCCAGCATCAAATGGCAACACTTGGAAGTGTCTCATTTTAGCTGTGTTTTCTTATTTATTTTGGTTTAAAGATTCTGTCCCCTTATACCAAGTATTAAGAACTTTGCAAACAGATAATGAAAGCAAAAAAAAGTTTGAAATATTCAGCGGGTCAAGCAGCACCCTTGGAGAAAAACAGTTAATATTTCACATTCATAATGACAATTCTTGAAGCTCTTCACAGATATTGCCGCGCTTCAGCTTTTATTTCTGAGTTCCATAATCTACAGTATTATACTTTTTCATTACAAAAACATGTTTGGCAAACCCAATAAGATCATTAATTAAAGATAATTATAAAACCATAGGAGCAGAATTAGGCTGTTCAGCCCACTGAATCTGCTCCACCTTTCATTTATGGCTGGTATATTTCTCAACCCAATCCTCCAGCCTTCTCCCCATAAGCCATGATCCCCTTACCAATCAAGAATCTACCTATCTCTGTCTTAAATACACTCAATAACTTGGCTTCCACAACCCTCTGTGGCAATTATTTACACAGATTAACCACCCTCTGGTTGAAGAAATTCCTCTTCATCTCAATTCTCAAGAGTCATCCCTTCACTCTGAGGCTGTGCCCTGGGGTCCTAATCTCTCTTACTAGTGGAAACATTTTCTCCACATCAAGTCTACCTAGACCCCTCATTATTCTGTAAGCCTCAGTCAAACTGCCCCTCATCCTCTAAACTCCATCAAGTACAGACCCAGAGTCCTCAACCACTCCTCATATGACAAGCCCTTCATCCCTGGAATCATTCTTGTAAACCTTCTCTGGACTCCCAATGCCACCACATCCTTCCTTATATACAGGGTCCAAAACTGCTCACAATGTTCCAAATGTAGTCTGACCAGTCTTACACAGCTTCCAGCTGTACATTTCTATTTTTGTATTCTAACCTTTTTGAAATAAATGCTATCATTGCATTTGCCTTCCTAATTGCCAACTGAATTTGCATGCTAACCTTAAGAAAGTCCGGAACCAGGACTCCCTTTGTGCTTCAAATATTTGAAGTTGTCCTCATTTAGAAAATAGTCTATGATTCTGTTCTTCCTACAAAATTGTATACTGTCATACTTTCCAAAGTTATATTCCACATGTCACTTCTTTGCCCACTCTCCTATCCTGTCCAAGTCTTTCTGCAGCTTCCCTGCTTCCTCAACACTGCAGGATCCTCCACTTATCTTTCTGTTACCTGTAAACTGAGTAACAATGCCCTCAGTTCTTCATCCAGATCGTTAATGTATAACATGAATAGCTGTGGTCCCAACACTGACACCTGCAGAACTCCACTAGTCACCAACTGCCATCCTGGAAAAGATCCCTTTATCCCTACTCTCCGCCTTCTGCCAGTCAGCCAATCCTGTATCCATGCAAGTATGTTTCCCCTAACACCACGGGGTGTTATTTTGTTTAGCAACCTCCTGCGCAGCACCTTGTCAAAGGCGTTCTGGAAAACCAAAGAGACCACATTTACTACATTTCCTTTGTCCAACTCGCTCATTACCTCTGCAAAGAATTCTATCAGATTTGTCATGGATGACGTCCCTTGATGAATCCATGATGGCTCAGCCTTATTTTGCCATGGACTACAAAGTACTCCACAAACTCATCCTTAATAACGGACTCCAAAATCTTAACAATGACCAAGGTCAGACTAACCAGCCTGCAGTTTCCTGTCTTCTGCCTCTCCCTTTCTTAAACAGGAGTTAGCCATTTTCCAGCCCTCAGGGACTCTTCCTGACTCCAGTGATTCCTGAAAGACCACCACCAAATCATCCCCAATTTCCTCAGCTATCTCCTTCAGAACTCTGGGGTGTAGTTCATCTGCTCTTGGTGATTTATCTACCTTCAGACCTTTCAGCTTGCCCAGGACCATCTCCTTAGTGATGGCCACCATACTCACCTCTGCCCCCTGTCTCTCTTGAAGTTCTGGTATGCTGCTGGTGTCTTGCACTGTGAAAACTGATGTATGGTACTTATTCAATTCCTCTGCCATTTCTTCATTCCCCATTACTATTTCTCCAGCTTCATTTTCCAGCAGTCCAATGTCCACACTTGCCCCTCTTTTACCTTTTAGATATCTGAAGAAACTCTTGCAATCGTCTTTAATTTTACCTACTTACTTACTCTCATATTTCATTTTCTCCCTCATTAATGTGTTTATGATTATCCTGAAGAAGGGTCTAGACCCGAAACGTCAGCCTTCCTGCTCCTCTGATGCTCCTCGGCCTGCTGTGTTCATCCAGCTCTACACCTTGTTATCTCTATAATTATCCTCTGTTGTTTTTTAAAGCTTCCCAATTCTCTGGCTTCCCACTAATCTTCACCACATTGTATGTTTTTTCGTTTGCTTTTATGCTGTCCCTGATTTTGCCAGCTGTGGTTGCCTCACCCTTCCCTTAGTATGTTTCTTCTTCCTTGAGATGAATTTCTGCTGTGCCAAGTTATGCGCAGAAACCTCTGTCTGCTGCTCCACCATCCTTCCTGCTAGCGTTCCCTTCCAATCAACACTGGCCAGTTACTCCCTCATATCTTTGTTGTTTCCTTCACTCAATTGTAATACTATAACATTTGATTCTAGCTTCTCCCCTCTTATGGTCACTACCCGCTACATTCTATCTTGATTTAGGTCATTGCATAGGTGCTTTTTGAACGTTTCATGCAGAATGTGCCTCTTAATTCTGCTCATTATAACTTTTTTCTAGAAAGAGCTTTGGTGTTATCATTCCAGCTGCAAAAACACTATTCTTTCTACTGTGTCATAGATTTAGGAAAGCATGATGATTGGCTGACCTGGAAACCCAGGCAATTTGCCCCAACCTGAGAATCTGAGACTTCAGTGATTAAAAAAAAATTGCAATCTGCAAGACTATTACGGATGAGAAAAGCTAATCACTTCATCACAATCATTCAGAAAAGAACAGAAAAGTTATTCCATTACAACATGCTTTTCTCCCCCATCGAGAAGACCATTGCACATAACGATAACTGCATGTGAAACAGAATTTACTAATTATTATCCAAAATTTACCTCTTCATGTTTTCAAACTGTATTCCCTTATTGGAGTATCAAAAATTAAATATAAATAATATTTACCTTTTTCACTCTCTACACACCTTGCGTCACTTATCTTTCATGTTCCTTTCTGGATTAAAAAAATCCAAGTTTCAACAGCCTTTCCTCAAAATCTAGTCCTTTGACAATAAAGGTCATCCTTTTATCTTTTATATGCACTGCCTTCAGTGTTTGATTGTCTCTGTTGCATTTCATTAACCAGACTGGATGCATTAATCAATGTACAGTTCAACATGAGTACTGCAGAATTTGATTGCAATTTCCTTTTGCTGATATTTAACTGCTTGGTGATGTCTATTAGCTTTATTATATGATGTTCTGAATTGATTATACATGCTAAAGATCTGCTAAGTCCCTTAGATCTTGTTTAGTTTTACTTTAGCTATTTCAACACATCATAGAATCCCTACAGTGTGGCCCAACACATCCACACCAACCCTCAGAGCATCCCACCCAGACCAATCCCCCTATAATCTACCTAATCTACACATCCCTGAACACTATGGGCAATTTAGCATGGCCATTCCACCTAGCCTGCACATCTTTGGACTGTGGGAGGAAACCAGAGCACCCGGAGGAAACTCACTCAGATACGGAGACAATGTGCAAACTCCATACAGATAGTTGCCCAAGGGTGGAATTGAACCCAGGTTCCTAGCACTGTGAGGCACCAGTGCTAACCACCGAGCCACCGTGCCACCCCAATAGTATTCAAAAAATGTCTTTTTGTTTGGACAAAACTAAAAATCAAGTTAAGCAATGGCTAAAGATAATATTTTTGACAAACATCTCAGTACATTCTGTATAGACATGAAATAAGACAACGTGTGGCACAGTTACATTAAGGATTACACAAAAGGATGTAGGGAAAAGCCAACTGCATTTTGTTTGCAAACATAAGTCTTTAGATACAGTGTGCCATTGCCTGTGTCACCAAAGAACCCACAAAACGTTTAATTCTTTCTTCTCTCCCACTATGTCTCAGTGTTGTTGCTGTTCTACAGCTGGGGTGGAGGGAACCTACTCAGCAATGGCCTTGGAGATTTGTGTCAGCGACCTTGGGAGCGTATGGGTCTGGACAGCCCTGACATACCAAGCCATGCTTGTCCTTCCCAGGATTGGAGAGGGGCAGACAGGGTAGAAGCAGAGGGACTGGCCACCTCTGGAATGTTCCAAGAGGAAATTTCTGAGGGACTTGGCTGTGCTTCTGACACTGTCCCCTGTCTCCTTGTGAGGAGAGGACATCTGGAATGAGTGTCAGTTTCCCCACTCACCATACTTTTGATCATGAGGATCAAGGGCTGGGGCTGTGGACTGCAGGTGGGTATGAGTGCCCCTAAGACCCTAAGGGCGATGGACTTGGTTCGTCATGGCAGCTCCTGACTTGTCCATAGAGGCAGCCGGGTGATCACATGCATGAGGCAGTTGGGTCTACACTCTTGCAGCCTTTGGATTCTGAGGGCCATGACCTCTTACATGCCTATCTGCCACTCATGCTCCTCCCCATGTACATGGACAAAGTCTCTGATTTCTGGTACCATAGAGTCCTCTGTTGCCAAGCAGATGCTTGGTCTCTGAAGTCTTTCATTGGCCAGCTGCAGAGCTGTAACAGTGAGGTGCTCTCTAGCCTGTGCTCCTAAACTTTCTATATGTGCTGTCAGTATCTGAACTGGTGGGGGCAGGTGCAGGACTTTGAACTGTCATTCTCAAAGTTCAAGGTGATGGCTTCTGGGAGAGCAGCTGTTTCTCCACTGACTCCATGGATATCCCACTGGCACCTTAAAGATACTGGACAGGAGGCGTTGTGGCCAGTGGTTAGAAGTGATGTGCAATCAATTACACTGATATAGAAATAATATGAGCATGGCTGTGGATTGAAGAGTGGTACTTACTTGGTTGGTAGGGCATTTATATCTTGGCATACTCGCAGGAGCGGTTCCAGCCTTCTCCTGCGAGGGACAGGATTCTCTCCTCATTGGGTATGAGGAGCCTGATGGCAGGTCCTCTCTACCCATACTGACTCTTACAGGCTGTTTTCTCCTCAATAAAGATAAAGGAAGGATTAAGGAAGATTAAGGGAGATTAAAATAGCACCTGCCCCTACACCTCACCATCCCCCTCACCTCCATTCAAGGCACTAAACAAACCTGCCACATTAGACAGAGATTCACCTGCACATCGTCAATGTGGTCTATTGCATCCACCGCTCCCAATGTAGCCTCCTTTACATCAGTGAGACCAAGCAGAGGCTCAGAGACTGTTTTGTAGAGCACCTGTGCTCTGTTTGAGACAAACGACAACACCTTCGAGTCGCGAGCCATTTCAACTCCCCCTCCCACTCCCTGGGTGACATGTCCATCCTGGGCATCCTCCAGTGTCACAATGATGCCACCCAGAAACTGGAGGAGCAGCACCTCATATTCCACTTCGGGAGCCTACAACCCAATGGTCTCACTGTGGACTTTACCAGTTTCAAAATCACCTCACCCCAGGCCTCATCCCATGACCAACCCTCCCTCTCATCCACACCTCCTTGACCCGACACAACCTGTCCATCTTATCTCCGACCTCACTGACCAATCCCACCACTCCCTACCTGCACGCACCCATCCCCTCCCCTCCCCTCCTCTCTCTATTTATTTCTCAGCTCCTCTGATGCTGCCTGGCCTGCTGTGTTCCTCCAGCTCCACACTGTATTCCTCTAGCTCCACACTGTGTTATCTCTGATTCCAGCATCTGCAGTTCTTACTATCTCTAAAATAGCTGTTAGCTCTGGAGGAAATGGTTGAAAGGTGCAAGGTGTCCAGGGAAAGTGAGTCTGCAGTGCAGAAGCAATGGAGGACTGGTGGTGTGGGAGGCTGGGGACAACAAGATTGAGTGAGGTAAGATGCTGCAGGCAATAGCAAAAGTGGTATGGCATGGTACAGCATGAGCCTTATTGGGAGGTGGTTGCAGTATCAGAGATAGACTGAGTAACATAGCAGAGAAAAGACTATGGCACTTACCCAGGTGGAGTTGAGAAGGTCATCTTCCCCATGCTTTTCCCCCTACCCTTGCACATTATTTTTATCCAAATAATTGTTCAATTCCCTCTTGAGCTCCTTAATTGAATCCTGCCTTCACCACATGACCAGTCTGGCAGATTGGCTCCCTCTGCCAGTCCAGTAATAAGAGGATGGCCCTCCTCTGGGCCATCCCATTCACCTGTACCTCCAGATTCTTGTTGCAGAATCACTGTGCCATTATTCCCCTTCTCTGAAATCCATATGACTGTTCATATCCACTGAATGGAGAGTTGTTCTTTGAATGGAAAATGGTAGGAGGCAGCTCACACTGGGTGAGAGGAGCAGAGTAGGTAGTTAATGAGCCAAGTTTGGTAAGATATGGTGAGAGATCTCACTAGGTCTATTGAAGCGAAACCCTATGTGAAACTCAACAAAATTGACACTTAGCCAAAAAGAACATAAGACTCAACTCCAAGAAGCAGCTAGCAACTGATGATAAGCAAATGGAAGCAGAAATGACAGTTATCACAGAACTGAAAAAAGCAGAGTATGAAGAAGGGAAAAGTGTGAAATCTTGCAGATTCAATATTTAGCAACAGCTCGGCATATTCTATAAATTATTACATTGAACTGAAAGATAAGTGACTCACTCGTGTCACCAAACAACTCCTTCCTTGCCAAAAAAAACTAAAGCCAGAAGTAGTAACATGTTCGAATGAGAAAATCAAAGTGAAATAACAGAAAGCCAAACTTCACTTGATAAAAGGTCATTTCACTTTGATAAAACTGCTAAATCATTGCCACACTGAGTAATGGAGAGCCAGCCAGATTATAAAATTTCAATTCTTTCAGTAAAAGTCAGCCCACATTGCAACATGGGACCTGAGTAGAGCATATGCAGTGAACATGATGGACCAGATATTTCATTACAACTGCTTACAACTAGAGAAGATGTTCCTTCATCGCTGACAACTAATTAGAACAATGTGATGCTACCAATTCCACAGAGTGGCAGAACAATCATCAGTCCCATAAGTACACCATTCCCTATCAGGGCCAATAGAACAGCAACAGTTACCATGGCAACAGCACTCATCATACGGATGACATTCCCAGGTGACAAAGAATAATATCATGATATCAAACAAACTGCAAACAATGCATGTGTACCGTTAGAAAGCTTGCACACTAAAGATTATATGTGCAATGCATGTGAAGGTTCAAATGAAAGTGGCCCAGAATATTGTTTTTTTTGTTCATGCATGATAATAGTCTTTGTTCATGAGTGATAGTATTCTTTGTTGATCATGTACGATGCCGATGAAGCTACATTTTTCTTTCCATTTTTATTATGTGAAGGTGATGTTTGGAGAAATGCATTTATACTGACTTGCCATGTGATCTCTGATGTAGTTGTTTTTAATTTAAGCAATAGTCATAAAACACAATCCATGAAACAGAAACACATTGGTACGAAACTGGACAGATAGCCGAGCTAGATAAGACATCTGCACAGGAGTAAACAAGACACAGTTACAAGATGGTGAGATAAAGGATATTCATTCGATATTTGAAGATTTGTCTAAAATATGCATTGACGATATTGAATATAGACTGCACTTAGAGAAGCACAGTAAAAAAAACTATAAGAACCACAATGAAATATTATGTTTAACTTCATCCAGTATTATATTGTAAGAGTTCTATGTTTGTTCAGAAAGTAGAAAATACACTTTGTGAACTGATAAAAACCACAGTTTCCTTCAAACTACTGAATAGTTTCATTTCATAGTTTAACCTCCCAGTCATCAATTGCTCCATTTTAAGTTATCACCCACACTGTAGGAATGCTTCAAATTGGGATTGAGACAAAAGTAATCATAGCGGCAGTCAAAGTAGTGTTCCCAGTGGGAGGTTTGAAAGAAGTGTATCAAATGGAAAGCATTTTGTCTGCTATTGTTGAAATTGTTGAGAAATGCTCATAGCATACAGTGTGTCATCACAAACACTTCAGGGGACCTTATGGAATTTTTTCTCAGTTCCAGTTCATGTCTAATTAATAGCAAAATTTTTTGTCCTGTAGTTCTTTCCTGTTTCAAGTTTTATTCGTCACTGTAACTTTTAAGTAAAATCAAAATAGCTTTAAGTACTGATATTTATCTCCAACAAAGGCCACAGAATTGCCCAAAGCAATGAGATTGAGTCATCAAAATGACAGAAGAAGAAGAAAATTCTAAGAAGATAACAATGATTCGGCTCAAATTATAATCGTCACAAGAAGGTTTAATCCAATAACAAATATGCGAGTTGCAGACACCCTTAAATGTGAAGTGCTAGATGGTAAGTGTAAAATCTTTTTAGCTCTTTCTGCCACAAATTCATGAGACTGTAAGTCAATCAACAAAAATGCTGCATTTTTGCAGGGCAATACTTTTCAGAGAGAAGTGTTTCCAAGGCAACGCAAACTGCAGCTGAAGTAGCAGAACTATGGAAACTAAACAAATATGTGTACATCCTGATTGATCCTTCCAGGGTGTGGTATTTTTAGCAAGATTTATTTTGCTGAAATCAGTTGTGTTCAATTAAAATCAAATCCCGCAATGCTTTCTTTAGCATTGTAAAAGGGAATTGTCAGGCTTGGTGACTTCTTCGGGGCTGGTAATATAGAATTTGAGAAATATGTCATTGGTAAGATCAGTGTAAAATTTAAAATTGGCAATCAGGCTTGTGGGGATTTTAGTTACATTGATTTAGATATTGAATACAGTGAGTCTAAAAATAACTGTAAAACATCAAACTTATTTAGAGTGTTAGACCTATCTTGGTTGATCACTCCAGCTCATCACAGGTTATATCGAAAGAAGGGGTAGAACTTTGGTTTTGGATTAGTTGAACAGCCGCACACTCAGACAAGACCAGCACAAGGTTTGATGTGTTGGACTTAAGCACTATCATGAAATGACCTAAAGTGAAGAATATGTTATGGGCACATCCTGGAAGGATCAATCAGGATGTATACATATTTGTTTAGTTTCCATAGTTCTGCTACTTCATCTGCAGTTTACGGGCAAATCAAACATTGAAAATAAATCTGGATAATTGCCTACTGAAGTTCCCACTCTTACCCAATGTTCATCTAGTCTAGTGCAGCTGGTTTTTATGGGCAGAATTTAATGCTTCCCATCAGACCTGCACTGGATGTTGGGAGCCCATATAGTTGGGTGCAAAGGTGCAGGATAAAGACCCAGCCATTTTCCTGACTTTCACTCGACTAAGTCTGGGGTGAGAAAGGTAGAAGATGGTCTTCCCACCTGGAGAAAATTGAGGCCCTTAAGTGGCCTCTTAAAGGCGTTGTTGTGTGCAACTTGACAAGAATCACACTTCGTGGTCAATACATGCATGTGACCTGGTGGGGAAGGGGATCTCTACTATTTGAACAAGAATGTACACATTCCTTGGCAACGGTTTCCCAATGATGAGGACACCTCCTCCCCAAACCCACCCCGGTACCATTAAAACTAAAACTCCTTTCCCCAACCATTCCTGCAACCTCATTGACTGACCCTAGTTAAGGACATTTCATCTACCTTCATTCCTTGCTGCAGCATGGTCCGCCAGCACTGACGATGGTTACTACTCCCAGTGTCATTGTTGATACTCAATAGACTGGCTATCGGGGGGAAAACTTCATCTGAGCATGATGAGAGCCCTGACACCCAAAAGGCAAATGTTTGATTTGGGGTAAATCAAGTTGGAGGGCTTGTTAACAGCCACAGTGGGGTTTGTCACTGTCCCTATCATTCGTGCCCACCAATACAAATTAATTTCTTCCCATATATTTCTTATGAATGAGAAAGGAAAATGCTGCCCTTTAGCATATAAAGGAGTTATTAAAAGTGCTATGGCTGCTAAAACACTGGCTGTTGTAATGCTCTATTTGTTAAATGTTTCAAGTGAGATTCTGTTTAAGAGATGGACTGAAAGTTGTACACTCACTGAATGCCACGTAGAAAATGATTTCTTGGGAAAATAATGTAAACTTTACAAAAGGTGGAGTGAGAAAAGGTCACAGATTGACTATTATAATTGAAACATTGCTAAGAACAATGGAAACCCCTAAAATTAAATATTAATGACAAATTATAATTTATCCACTGTTGGATTGTTTTACAAAAAGAAATGAATGTATGAAGAAATTGTTGGAATGCAGTTTCACACTGTAAAGCTTTGCAAAGACTGTGGAGGTCTTTAATCAAGTTTGTTTTAAATTTTTTGTTGTTCATATGAACTGTATTTTTATTTACAGAGATGGGAATCCATTCATGTATGCAAGTGGTAGATACATTAACAATTATGCTTCAATACAAAGGAAAAGGCTGAAAATGCTAAGCATTGAGGTGTACGTTTGGAACCTTTATCTCTTTAAATAAATATGGATAAAAATGTGTTAAAATTGACTTACACTTACAACCACAGTTTGTCACCACGAAGAAAATGGAGCAGAGTATGAGGCTTACACAGTGTTAAAATGGATTCTCTGACCATGACCATTTGTCTTTAAACTTCTTGTGGCACTATTTCCAGTCCTCAGGGCTATACTACTGGCACTGGCCACAACAGTTACCTGTTCTTGCTACTTAATAACTGTCTGAACATTGTCGTGACCAATGGACCACTCTCTTCTTGAGCATCTCCTATCAACGTCTCCAGTGCTCCAGCAGAGAATCTTGGTGAATGCTCCCTGACCTGATGCATGCTTTCTTAGGAATCCTCCTTCTCATTAATGCCAAAATAACCATAAAACATTAAGATACAAGAGCAGAATAAGGCCGTTCGGCCCATCAGCTCTATTCTGCCATTTTATCATGGCTGATATGTTTCTTAATCCCCTTCTCCTTCCTTCTTCCATAACCCCTTATCAAACAAGAATCTATCTATCGCTGCCTTAAATAAACTCAAGGACTTGGCTTCCACAAACTTCTGCAGCAATGAATTCCACAGGTTAATACCCTCTGGTTGAAGACATTCCTCCTCATCTTAGTTCTTTCATTGAGGCTGCGCTCTTGGGTCACAGACCCTCCTGTTAGAGGAAATATCTTCTCCAAGTCCACTCTATCCAGGTTTCTTAGTTTTCTGTAAGTTTCAATCAGATCCATCCTCATCCCTTTAAACTCCATTGAGTACAGACCCAAAGTCTTTGACTACTCCTTATATGACAAACCCTGCATCTCCAGGACCATTCTTGTAAAACTCCCTTCAATGCCAGCGCATCCTTCCTAAGACACAGGGCCCAAAACATACTCCAAATGCACTCTGACCAGCCCGTTATACAGACCCCGCATTACATCTCTGCTGTGTCTAGCCCTCTTGAAATGAATGCTAAAATTGCTTTTGCCTTCCTAACTGCCAAGTGAACCTACATGTTAACGTTAACAGAATCCTGAACTAGGACTCCTATGTCCCTTTGTGCTTCAGATTTCTAAAACCTTTCCCTTTGAGAAAATAATCTATGCCTCTTCTTCCTATCAAAGTGCACAATCTCACACTTTACAACATTGTATTCCACCTCCTATTTCTTTGTCCAATCTCTTAGCTGGTCCAAAACCTTCTCCAGTCTTCTCAATCCCTCAACATTACCTGCCCCTCCACCTCTCTTTGTGTCCCCTCAAACTTAGCAATAATGCCCTCAGTTCCATCATCCAGATCATTAGCATCTAATGTAATTAGTTATAGTCTCAACACTAAACCCTGCACAACTCCTTTAGTCACTTACCATCCTGAGCCAGACCCCTATATCCCCACTCTCTTCCTCCTGCCAGTCAGCTAATCCTCTATCCATGTCAGCTCCTTAACCCTAACACCATGGGCTCTTTAATATTTAGCAGCCTCTTGTATGTCAAAGGCCTTCTGGAAATCCAAATAGGTAATGTCAACTTTGTCTCCTTTTCCTAACTTGCTTGTTACCTGTTCAAAGAATTCTAACAAATTTGTTAAGCATGATCTCCATGCTGACTCAGCCCTTTTTACTATGCACTACATACAATCTCACCCTTAATAATTGACTCTAAAATCTTACCATTGACTGAGGTCAAGCTAACGAACCTACAGTTTTCTGCCTTCAGCCTCCCTTGCTTCTCAAACAAGGCATTTTCCAGTCCTCTGGGGCCCTCCTTGACTCCAGTGATCTCTGAAAGATCACCACCAATGCCTCTACAATCTCCTCAGCTATCTCCTTCAGAACTCTGGGGTGTAGTCCATCTGGTCCCGGTGATTTATCTACTTTCAGACCTTTCAGCTTCCCCACATCTTCTCCTCAGTGATGGTCACTATACTCACCTCTACCCCAAACTCTCTTGAAGTTCTGGTTATGTTGCTGGTGTTTTCCACTGTGAAAACTGATGCAAAGTGCAAATTCAGTTCCTCCACTTTTTCTTTGCTTCCCATTACTACTTCTCCAGCCTCACTTTCTAGCCGGCCCACTCTTTCCTCTCTCCCACCTTTCAGATATCACAAGAAGCCTCTTGCAATTATCTTTTATATTACCAGCTAGCTTACCCTCCTATTTCATTTTCTCCCCTCTTATTGCATTTTTACTGTTGTGTCATGACTACTACCTATATAGTGGAGATGTTTGATAACTTTACAAAGGAAACCAACAGCCCTTACTAACATGAATAAAATATTGATTGAATGTAGACTTTAAAACTTCTCCAACAGATGGTCTGGAAATCTTGATAAATATTTAAAGTTTTAGATTAATAATATCAGTGTATATAAAAAGGTACATTTTTCTCTCTTTGAAATGAGGGCAAGCTTCAAACATTTTCACGTGTGAACCAGGAAAATTTCTGGGTTCTCTGAGAACTATCAAACAACGAATCTTACTCCTGGACAGACTTCTCTGAGATCCCAAACTATGATCTGCATGTGAAGAACCTGTAAAATTCTGCAGGTGGCCATATAAGGGCCACTTACCACCCAGATCTAAATATTGAGGTGTGTGAAGGGGCTTAAGGACAAAAGAAACCATTCAGCCAGGGTCTCGGGTGGGGAGGTGATGAGGGGAACCTCTATCACTGGCTCCCTTTTGAAATCAGGAACCCCTCCCAAAGTTAGAGCTCCCTGGGGTGCCAACTTCTTGGCTTCCTTTCCCACTTCTGCCACAACATGACAGACAAATCTTTGTTCTGGGGCTCTGGCATTTTAACAATAGGGACTGCTTGCTGTCTGTAGCCCAGCAGTGGCCCAGCGGCTCTCAGACATGGGACTTCCGCCCAAGGGATAGCCGAAATCGTGAAACTATGCCATCAGAAAAAAAAAGGCTTCATCATCCACAAAGGGATACTGTCATTGTACAAGTTTTGTCATCAGCCATTCCCAGAGAGCATTTTTAGTTTATTATTCATTATTATCAATCAGCCTTCTTCTTGGAATCTATTAGAACCATACCCTACTCATATAAGGTAAATCTTGCAGAAGCACCACATATACTAGTTTTTGATACCTGACCAAAGAGGCTAACATTTTCAGGGGGAAGGGGCGTATTGTCTCATATCCCATCTTCAACTAGTCCATTTCTTGGAAATTGTTAGAAGGGGCACATGTGGCACTATAGCCTGTATTGTGGACCATCATTGACCAGTGGGTGTCCAGCAGCAGGCGGAAAACAGGATGGCAAATTTGGAAATTTTTATTTAATCTCTATGCTCCTCAGATGAAGTATTCAAGGCTTCTTGGCTGTTGATCTCCATTAACAGAGATTCAGTCATCATCTTTGTGGAGTCCTCAGCTGGATGCCATGCACATGTTGGATCCAGTAAGGGGGTCTTTCCCCAGGCATGAAAAATATCAGCAACTAGGTATTCAGACAGTTTCGCTCAAATTTGTTGGAGTGATTCTGCTTAGAAAAAAATATATACCGGTATACATAGAACAAAGGGCTATGGTGGGAGTGTTTCTTTCCAACCCTATTCCTTCAGCAGATAAGTTAGCAACTAAGAAAAACTGGTGTATAATTAATTCCTCTTGCCAATAATGGGGAACACAGGGTTTAGTGAGAGGGAGGAACTGAAGAAAATCTGAATTAGTAGAGAAATGTTTTTTGAGAGATTATTGGGAATGAAGCCTGATAGTTAACATCCCAGAATACTTAAGGAAGTGGCCCTAGAAATACTGGATACATTGGTGGTCGTCTTCCGAGATTCTTCAGACTCTGGAACAGCTCCAACAGACTGCAGGATAGTTAATGTAACTCCACTATTTAATGAGGGACGAAAAGAGAAAACAGGGAATTATAGACCAGTGAGTCTGACATCAGTAATGGGAATGATGCTCAAGGTTATTACCAAGAATTTAACAGCAAAACGCTTAGAGAGCAATGACAGAGTCATCTCCAGTCATCATGGATTTACAAAAGTGAAATCATGTTTGACAAATCTACTAGAATTCTTCAAGGATGCAACTAGACAAGCTAATTGGGAGACGCAGTGGATGTGGCTTATTTAGACTATCAGAAGGCTTTTGACAAAGTCTCACAATATAGACTAATGTGTAAAATTAAAGCACATGGGACTGAGAGTAGTGTATTGAGATGGATAGAAAATTGGTTAGCACACAGGGAAACAAAGTAGGAATAAACGGTTCTTCTTTCTGATTGGCAGGCAGTGACTAGTGGGATACTGCAGGGATCATTACTAGAACCCCTGCTAGTCGCAATACATGACTTATGATTTAGATGAGGGAATTAACTGTAATATCTCAAAATTTGCAGATGACACAAAGCAGGTAGAAGGGTTGGCTGTAGGAGGATGCAGAGTAGTTGCAGTGTGAATGGGTAAGCCATGGCAGATGTAGTATAATATGGATAAATGTGAGGTTATCCACGTTGGTAGCAAAAATAGGAAGGCACATTATTACTTGAATGGCTATAAATTGAGAGAGGGGAATGTTCAATGAGATCTGGGTATCCTCATACACCAGTTGCTGAAACAAAGTGTGCAGATGTAGCAGATAGTAAAGGAGGCAAAATGTATGTTGACCTTCACAGCAAGAGGATTCAGTACAGGAACAAGGCTCTCTTGCTACAATTATACAGGGCATTGGTGAGGCCATGTCTTGAATATAATGTACGGTTTTGGTCTCTTTATCTGAGGAAGGATGTTCTTGCTATTGAAGGACTGTAGCAAAGGTTCAGTGAATTGTCTCCTGGGATGGCAGAACTGATGCTTGAGAAGAGTTTGAGTCAGTTAGGATTGGTTTACCGGAGTTTAGAAGAATAAGGGGGTATTTCATAGAAATCTATGAAATTCTAACAGTGCTAGACAATTTTGATGGAGAATGCATGTTCTCGATGGTGGGGGAGTCCAAAACCAGGGTCACAGTTTAAGGATAGGGGTAAGCCTTTTAGGATTGAAATGTGGAAAATTTCTTCATGCAGAAAGAGAATGGTGAGCCCATGGAATTCACAAAGTGGTTGAGGCCAAAATATTGTGTGTTTTCAAGAAAATGGCAGATATAACTGTTTTGGTGAAAGGGATCAAAGAATATGGAGAGAGTGCAGCATTAAGGTATTGATCTGGCTGATCAGCCACGATCATTTGAATGGCGCAACAAACTCGAGGGGTCGAATGGCACAACAAACTCGAGGGGTCGAATGGCACAACAAACTCGAGGGGTCAAATGGCCTACTCCTGCTCCTCTCTTCTATAATACTATGCCTGCAATTGAGGATAAGACATTTTAATGCCTTGTGCTGGAGTAGGTTCTAATAGTAAATTAATAATTGGAACATATAAACCATTATGCCTTAAATGTAAATGTTTTGTGATATTTTCAGTGATGCAAGTCACATGAAGGGAAAAGAGACAAAGAAGAAATATTTTGAGCTGTTACATTTGGCAAAAGATATTTGCATAAACACCAAAAATGCTAATTTTATTTAATAGAGGGCATCCAATTAATGACTCATGCATGTACAGTGAGTCTTCAATCAATTATAAATAAAAGAAAAGAAATAAAGAATATACATACCTGAATCAAGAAGTGAGGAATTTTCAGGGTCTTTAATAGTTCTGTGCAACAGATTGCCATAAAAAGAAGTTGGCTGGTAAAGAAGAGATTACAGGGAAATCACTATAATCATATAAATACAAAAAAGTATTCGACAAGAAATTATCACTGGTAATATTAAAAGAATGAAGGCTGAATGCATTTGTATAACAACATACAATTTGCTTTTTCATTCCAAATACTAATGCATTTGAATGGAATAATAGCCCTGTTAAGATGCCAGAAGAATGACAAATAGATTTGTTAAGCTTTCAGGTGCTAATATTACGTGTTGCAATATCCAGCCTTATATCTTTAAGCAAATTTATTTTCAAATACCAATAGATTTCAGTTATAGTGCAAAATGCACAAAAGACTCAAGCTTCTAATTTTATGGGTTAAAATATTTTTTAAAAAATTTAATCCTATTCAGCAAAAAATTGTATTAAATGTCATTCATATTTAATATTAAATTGAATTAAATATGTTTTGGCATCCATTGTCAAGAGAATTAGTGAGGTATTGGTACTTTTTCTTTCCCTCTTTTTTTAACCTATCTCCAACTAAACTTGCTAAAAAGAATCACTCTCATGGAAGAAACTGTCATAACATTTCATATTTCAACTTGATACATCTAGCAGGCAACTGATATTTACAGATTCTGCTTTAAAATATCTCTTGAATTGGACTTTCTTTTAACCATGTGAAGTTATGCATCGATATATACTAGTGCCTGTAAATATGTAATTTTAAAATATAACCTCCAGACATCTTGGCAAATTCACCACAATCCAGAGTTATGTCAGTTACGTATAATGATTCTTTCCTTAGTTATACTGTTACAGCATTGTCGTCATAGTAAATTCTTTTGAGAAACATTACTATGTCAACAATTGTCAGAAAGACTCATAAGGCAGGTACCTATCACATTCAACTTTTGCAAAGTGAAAATATGGTAACTGAATCTATCACCATAATTTCTAGAAATTAATCATTTCCAGAGTACTCCAATATCATACTGAAGGAACTAATTTCTCTCAAGGGTATGGCCAAAGCTTGTTAATTGAAATTTCTTTTGCCTCCTTGACAACTGGAATAATAAACCTTACCCAGTGTCAACTAATACAGATTTCAAACTCCAATCTCTGAGCAGGAATTGGGAATACAAACCCTGCTTAATTGTACACTCACCAAACAGAAGCTAACTGTAAAAAGCCCACTGCAGCCGGCTGAGATCAATTATGTTGTACAGAACAAGGATGAAAGTTTGAACGTTCATAATCAGTGTGGTTCAGTTGGGAACTGAATTAAGAATCTGTCATCAGTCATTGCTCTGAAACAGAAGTAATCATTCTCTGGTTGTCTCAGTGCAGACATTTTTTGCTTTTATGGAACTCTACTCAAGGAAAATACAAGTTTTCTATTGTCTGGAGCAAAATTCCATTTGTTTTCGCTTTGAAATGACTTTCCACCCATCATAATAATCAATAATAGACTGCACCAATCGTTTTTTCAAAAATGCAGATAACTGTGAGATATATTCAGCAATGGATCTTCCATTTCCCTAAGCACATTGGGTTACAGTTTTTTTATTTACAAAAGTGGACAATCTCACAACCTGCATGTACCTTCATACTACTAAGGAATGAACAGCAAGATACATGACTTTCACCAAATGGCGAGAATAACTGGGCTAGCAAAATAATAGGAACAGAAGAAAAGTAAAAGACAAATCAGTTCTTGAAAATGTTCCACCATTTAATTAGAAGACTGCTGGTTTGTAAAAATAAATTAACCTATTTTTCTAATCACCTGTTCAGAGATGTTATTACACACCTCTGAAGCAGATGGGACTTGAATCGAACCTCTCAATCCAGGGCTAGGGACACGGTCACTGTGTCATAAGACGGTCCTCAAATGATTGCTGATTGGTGTATTAACTCTATTTACTCATCCGCCTTTGTTCTGAAATGCTTAACACTCCTGCCAAACAAAAATATATTGCTCTCAATTATGAAATTTTTAAATGACATGGCCTGAACAACCTACAGAGCAATGTTTGACAATTGCGCTCTTCTTTGTGCAAAGTGCTCACTGACACCACTTGATAGCCTCACTCCAATTCCAATCTTACACTCACTTGTTTCTGACCTTCTCACTCCCCACCACCAGAGGAAATAGACTAGACAGCTAAATACTATCAAACTTTTTTAGTCACTGTAATGGGACTAAATTAAAAAACACAATCAATAATGTCTGAATTACTACCTGAGCCATGAATAAACTGGCATAGCATACAAAGGATTAGAGAGTTGAATGTATGGCTCAAATATCGGTATGGAATAAATGTGTTTCCATTTCTGGCATACTAGCAGCAGTGTTAGAGAAACAGGGAACTGTTCAGAGAAGACATTTCAAACCAGCTGTGCTAGACCCTGTATCCTGGGGAATCAAACAGAATTTGTGCAGAGGGTTTTAAACCAAATAAAGAGGGGAGTGTTCAATGAGGGAAAATACAGTAGCACAGGACTACAGGGTACCTATACAATAAAGATAATGACAATATGACAGGGAAGAGCAGAATGTAAAAACATAAGAATTAATGAGCGAATAGGATCAGAATAGGGAAAAATTAAGAAAAAAACGGTGGTTTCTTGATTTTACAGAGCTTAAGTATTACTGAAAAATGACATTTTGTCAAAACCTTTCATTTTGCACTTATCAATACAATTCACAATTCAGAACACACTACAGTATGAATAAGGGGAAACCCAATATTTGTATTGTATGAGGTGAGCGCGCTGACTGGTTGATTCGAAGTCTCTGTGGACACTGATTGTTAAATAGACTCTGGTAGAACTGTTGCCCTGGAGAAAGCATTAAATAATAATGATTGATAGCTCACCTGCCAGGTTTTGTTTAAATTTAAAACCAGGCAGGTCAACACTGATTGGTCAAGGCATTGCCAGGCTGTCACCTGTTTTGCAGAGTTGAAGCAGGCACAGTGCATGCGCATGTTCTTCCTGTCTGCAAAGAACAGGACCTTTGTATTAACATACGTAGCTTCCAGTACACTCAAGTATGTCACACTGCAAGCCTGACTGGTAATCTTAAATTAACTGACAGGGTAATTCTTTGCAATCAAGAAAACATAGAAAATGTTGTACAACTGCAGAATCAGTTGTGGGTTTTACAAGTGCAGGCTAGTTGGGTAGGGTCAGTACAGTGTTTGTCACAAATAGTCAAAGGGATATGCTGTTCAACACAATTTGGAACATACAGACTATATACCTGGCATCAACTAGCATTGAAATTCATGTGCCACATTGCTCATTTGTGTGATCAGCAGAACTTTTTTTTGACGTGACGACAGCATCCTGTTAGTGATGAATGTTGTGTGTGTTGTTACTGCATAGCAGCAATATAAAACAGCTAGCTTCATCCATTGCTCAAATCTTTGAGATACTTTACACTTCCAGTGTAGTTGGAGGTAGATTGGGCACTCTTCAGAACCAAAAATGATGGTATTAGAGCTGTTTGTGTGTTTGCATGATATGCAGTGAGAAATTCTCCCATCAAGGTAGTCATTATCTTGCAGGATAGATTTAATGCACCCTATTTCAACATTGAACAAATGGCTCAGTCCCTATTTACAGGGTTGCCAAATGAGCAATATTAAAGTATGTCAAACTGTAGGAATCCCAAAGTATATATTGAGTAATGAAGGTAGATTTGCAGTAGACATGGCCCTTGGCCTATTTATTGATTAGGATGTTAAAGAAAGGGAGATCATTGACTGTTCCACTTCAAAGATGAATTTGAGCGCAGAAAGGAGCCCATGTAAGGAAATTCTTACATGTAGCTGACAGATTCAAATGTGGCAAACATATAATCTACATATCAGGAACATGCAAGGGGTAGAAGGTTAGCTGCCATTCCATCGAAGACATGTCTCTCAGGGAATCCAATAAAGATGTTTGAGAGAGCTGAGCCTAATAGGGATTCTTTATCAACACCATCAGTTGGTCATGTATTATGTTAAAACTGAGCTCAACTGTGTGAGTTGATGAGTTTGTAAGTTCAATGAATACTGATTCATGACTGGTGGAGGGTCTGGATCACCACAATATAAAGCTGCAGTACTGATGTCTAGGGCTTGTTTGAGTGGAATGTTGTTTATGGGCTAGCAATGTCAAATGAACATATGGACACTGCAAGTTCTGTCAAGTCTCTGAAAACAAGAAGGAATCTTTCACCTTGGAGTAGAAAATTTGGTCAAAACTGGTGTAATAATTCACTGAACCATTTGGTCAGTTCATGTTGTGCCAAGTACCTTGGGCAGCCCATAAAAATGCAGACACAGTTAGCCATGACGACGCACACTATTGTGTACATAAAGTGGCTGCCTGTTCTGCTTATACAAGCCCAACAAATGCCTTTTAGCTTGCCTACAAGTAAGGATGTCCAATGGATACAAATACGCACACATCATTAAGAAGTGCGTATTTTGTCACAATTGTAAGGCATGACTATTCCAGTGCCTTTGTTGAGTTTACCTCCAGTTTGGCCTTGGGCCTCACATTGCTGCCAGATATTCACACTGCATGTGAAAATCAGCCAAGTCACTGAAAATCTTGCAACATGCACTAGATCAGCCAGGCCAAACTTCAGGGATTCACTGTCTTCAGTAGAAATTGGTTTGTGTCAGGATAGCTGGGAAGAGAGGAATTCTACAGCAAGTCTACCTACACTGGTCAGTCTGCACATTGGGATTCTTACAGTTTCACACATGATTAGATTGGCATTGTCAGCAACCTCAATTATAAAGTCAGAGACAGATGCAGGCATGAGGCTGAATGAAAGTGAAAGAAAGCCATAGTCCTAGAGGACCATAGACTGCTCTCTCAAATTCGATAAAGATGACTGGTGATGAGTTTAACCTAGAGGACACTACACCTCTGATGAGGGGTGAGGACCAGAAGGCAGGATCTTTCAAGCTGACTTTAGCTCGTATAGCAATTGAACCTATGGTGTTGGCATCATTCTGCATTGCAAACCGGGTGCCCAGAGAACTGAGTTTGGTGCATCAAAGCCTTCCTACAACATAATGGGTACCCTAATCAGATTATTTCTCACTGTATATTACGGAAATACATTAATGGCTCTAAAACTATTTCTTGTTCATGAAATGCACCGAGTCCATCTCTGATTTTCCAAATGTTTGGCTACGTATGGCATTAGCAGGATGCTGTCATCAAGTCAACAGTGACCTTCTGTATACCCTATAAATGAGTAATGTGATACTTGGAATTTCAATGCTGATCTGATGCCAGATATGCAGATTGTATGGCCCATGGACTGGCAGAATGTATCATATTCATCTCAGTTATTGACAATTGGCAATGCACTTACCCTACCCAACTAACTTACACTTGTAAAACAGTGACCAACTAAATGTGATTCTGCAATTGGATAGTTCCTGGATAATCCTTAATGTATCAGGAATTACACTGACAAAAAAAAAATTAGGATTGTCAGTTGTCAACCCAACTAACTTCACCAAGAGCGTGGTAAACTTGCTGGAAACTACATATATTAATACACAGGGCTCTGTTCTTTACAGACAGAAAGAAGCAGTACATGTAAGATGCCTATTTCACTCAAGTATGTGACAGCCATTCACTGGTTAATTTTTCAAGGCAATGCCTTAACCAGAGTCAACCAGTCTGGCTTTAAATTCAAACAAAGTCTGGCAGTTAAGTGTCAATCATCATTATTTCGAGCACTCGCCATGGCAACTTCTCTACTAATCAGAGTCAACTTGCAACCAATCAGCACCCTTTGCTCATACAGTATAAATGTGAGTTTTCCCCTTATGTTGGTATGCTATTGATGAGTGAAATATGAAAAACTTCAACAAAACGTATCTTTTCTCAGCAATACTTAAACAACAGCAATAAAGACTCATTATCTAAATGTACACAGCATTCATAATAAATTAGACAAATCGATGGCAGAAATGGAAACAGTCAATAGCAGGAGCAGGCTTGCCAAACTGAGTAGCATGACCAAGCCAAATGTTGTCTGTGGACTCTTTGGTTGAAGGGATCTAGCAATGGGAAGGGGAGGCCTGTTGAAAGCTATCCTACTGCCCTTGCTGCTGAGCCTCCTCTCCTGAGAATCCCCTCTCACCTGTGGCTTGGCATCTAATGACAATCCTATGCGGTCATACTTGGCAGTAGCTAATGCTCCATCAGTTGTACTGACATTTAATAAAGCTGCCAGCCTCTGATTGGCCAGCAAATCTTGGCAAATGGGAGTTCTGCTCCCTCTCCTTCCTGATTTTCCTTGATCCCAGAGAAGGTCTGCCATTGTCCAACTAAGTGTCTAAGTTACATTGAATTTTGTATGATTTCCATAAAGGAAGGACTTTCACCAACTCTCCAGCTACCAGGCAAAACTCACATAGCTTCCATTACATATTGTCCAGCATCTTGCTATCAACCTTGCTGAAGAGACAGGTGAGGAGTATCAGGGGTAAGTGAGCAAAATTTTAGACAAGCCTTGGAAGTAAACTAAAGATAAATTAAGTGAATATTATGTTTAATCATCATGAAAAACATGATAGGCAGGTGTGATGGAAATCCCATGTTAGAAAAAGCACATTGGAAAAAGCATGTTAGGAAAATGTTATCATAAATGTGCCTAACAAATGTTGTGCACATGGAAGAACCTTTACACGTTAGTTTTAGATGAATGGCAATACTCGATTATTGTAGGTAGTAAATACTTTCTCATCCATCAACAGAATATTTAAATCACAACGAAATAAGCTAAAAGTTATGTTTATTCTTCAAACAATGACATTCCATTGAAACTTTTACATTGTATTTAAGTGCTTGTTCATGTCGATCCTGCTAGGTAAATAAGACAAGAAAAAGGTAATTATGAACCATTTTTACTCAATTGAATTTAAATAAACATTAAACGTATATTTACACAGCAGGCATTAGTTTTTACCTTTGGCCTCGAAACCTCACCAGGGGTTTGGTCTGTTTCTTCATTTTCATTCTCTCTCATTTTAAGGTTGCTGACCACTATGGTCCCCACTTTGCTTGAACCATCTAGAGGGCTGAAACATAAACAAATATCCCCTTAACTCAAGTAAAAGGAACTCACAACAGCATTTCACTGGTAGCTGCACATACTCAAATTGACATGCCACGTAAGATTTTTAAGTGGTTATTTCTTTCAAAGAATTATTTTAGTCATGCTTGCAAAATTCAGTCTCTGTTTTAAGATGCTCTTGTTTTGTTGTATTTATAAATGGATAACATATTACCCAATGGAGATCAGTAATATCAGTGCAATTTTTAAAAATTCTGATGTCCAACAGAACTGCAAAATGCACCACAATAACATAACTATTACATTTGTTTGGTTGATCCAAGCCTTCTAGTCTTAAAAGCATTTGAGAATGTGACCTGTTCAACTCTCAATTGTAAATATAATCAAGTTGCTTAATCTTATAAGAATTAAATATCAGAACAGATGATAAATCATACAAAGTGTTTAGGTTTCTAAATTCCTCATCCCTATCAATTCTAGAATAATATTTCCTAAATAAACACAGGCCTACCCTGGCTTCAGCAGTAACACGGGAAACAATGAACTGTGACAGGCCTCCAAAGAATCTGAGACAACCAAACTGTAATCTTTCCTGGTGCCCGATGGACAGAGCAGCACACCTGATGTATACAAACAAGTATGTGGATATTTTCCTCACTGGCTGCATGAATTAACTACAAGCAACGGTGACAGAAATTAGGTCATGAACTGTGCAATAAGATTTCTTCTCACCGCTAGATATATCTTTCACCTGCTTTTCAGGCAGTATATCTCAAATTATTAGAACTTGCTTGAATTTAATGTTCTCCTCATTTACTTTTCTGTTCTTTTGTGAATTACTTTAAATATTACTCACCCATCCAAAGACTTCCACACTGCTATCACCTGAACCATTGACTCTGTAGCTGGACAGAATTATTTCATCCCAGGACTTCCCTCATGTCTGCACCTCAACAGCTAGTGCTCATTCTCATTTGTAACCTGATACCTCTTCTCCAACTTCACCTTTCAACCCATGCACCCACTCTAATGCCAATAGCCCCCGATCCCACCACAAATGCACTTCTGTACAAAGAAGTCACCTAATTCCTCACAGCCTTAACTCTCAGCCTTTCCATGTAGCAGAAGGAAAAAGTCAACTGCTACTGAAGAGGCAGAGAAGCAAGAGTGAATTAGCATTTGTGGCCATTCTGACAGTAATGGAAGTAGATTACCTGGAGACTGGCAGAATGGCAGCTGTGAAGGCAATTGCCAGTGGAAAGATGGTTGGCACAGAGTGAAAGTCATAGATATTACATGGCCACAGCACTGAACAGTCACTCATTTTGAATCTAGAGTCATTCCTCTGGATCTGCAAGGGTTTCATTCTTGAGCACCCTTGAGAATGATGAAATTCGCAAATGCGGTGCTCACTAAAAAAGGTTAAAATGGTTAAAAACATTGTAGATATGTTATTTTTGTTGTTACTTGTCTTTTTGTGCAGGTAGGCAAATTTGATATTTTGTGGATGCAGAGGATTTACTATATACAATAATATATGAGCCGTTGTGGGTTTCACAGCACGAACTTGGAACCTTGTTTTTCCTACATATAGCACTAATGACCTGACCAGTTAACTAAGTTGACATAAATTTGCAGTAAAAGTTATCTGATCAAAGGCTGTACAACATGAATTAATTATAGATTTATGTTTCACAGCATTCTAAGAAATCATTTCAAACCTCTCTTCTTCATTAAAGTTTACATTTAATGTGATATGGTGATCTTGAGGAGAGCTTTAATCCTCTATATCAGAATGAAATTCACAGGAACATGTGTTGTAACATATTATGAGAACACCAGAAATAAAAACAAAGACATCAAGGTGAGAAATTTAGAAGGTTGGCTAATGTATTGTGCTTAAAAGGGCAGAATAAAGAAGAGAGAAATGGCACCTCAATTATGTTACAAAGTATCCGTAAAGAGATTAAAAAATGATGAAATAAACTAATGCAAATTAAAATCTCATTGTTCAAAACACTTTTTTAAAAATTCACTCGTGGGACATGGGCATCGCTGGCTGGGCCAGCATTTATTGCATTTCCCTAGGTGCCTGATTAGTAATACACCAACAATCAGGGTGAAAAGCTTTGGCTATGCTTTTCTGCTCAGGCTTGACAGGATGTAGCTAAACTAAGAACTTTAACCACAATCTTAGGTGGAATCACATAGAATACATTGCACATAAACATGTTATTCAGCTCAATCAGTTCCCATTCCCGTTGAGCCTCTGTATAGATCTCCTTAAGAACATACTGAAAAAGCCACAGGAAATTAAAATGATATAAATGCACAACACCTCAATCGGCTATGGAAAAATAAATGGCCGAATGGTTCCAGTCTGACTCTTCAGTAAACTAAAAAATCCGCATACACCTCTTGATTTAAGTTTCAGACATCTCAGATGCACAATTATGTATTCCACTCTAATGTTTCAAAGTATTGCATACCACAAATTAATTCTGAACCACAGCAAACATCATCTTTATTCATTGATAACACTTAAGTCTGCATCAGAAGCTAGTGGGTTTAATTTCCACCCCTGGATTTGACACGTAATGGACACAGGTATTTCAGTGTAATCCTAATTATTGTTCTTTAGATGAGATATTAAACTGAGGTTCCTCATATCTTTTCTGGTACTTCAGACAGAAAAGATCCACATCAGAAATTTTTGAAGAAAGGTAGGGGCTGCAGTCTTCTCCTTCCCATGCACAATGTTGGCAATAGCACAAATTTGGGAGAATCATGTAAGTTCAAGAGTGGGAGAATGGGAATTAGGCAAGATGATATAATGAGATGTTAACTCATGGTAATGTCAGAAAATAATCTCCTCACTGCAAGAATCAGTGAGGAGCTTCCCACCATTGAGGCAAAAAATCCCATTTTTCAATGAAGTGTTGAATAGAGAGACAAGATTCTTACTACAGAGCACTGAGGAGATCATTTTCGTACATTATATTGCATTAACATCTCATTATCATTTCATCTCACCTCATCAATGTGTATTTCCTTTTCTCCCACCCACTGCATAGAAATTAAACAGTGACAGTTCCCAGCATGAATGTCAGGATGACAGCCTAGCAATTTCAGCTTGCCACCTGCTCCTCCAGCCCTCCATCAGTCACCAACATCTCAGGGTACAGTCCATGAGCACTGACCTCACACACCCATTGTTCAGCTGGACTTTCAGACACAAAACCGGGTGGCAATTAAATGTCCAGGTCACATAAAACAAACTATGCAGGGTGACTGTGTACTGCTATTGCTTGACCAGGGTGCAAGGCTGAGCTGCAAAGATGGTGCCTACATCAGTAATCGCAGGTTGTCAAGCAGTGACCTCTGCTTCCATCTGCAGTCAGTGGAAGATTATGAGTGAGGGACCATCAGGGCATGATACTTAGGTAATCATGTCAATGTGACAATGCTGTCACTTTACGAGGTTATTTTGTCCTGTTTTTTTTTTAAATGAGTTTGTAAGGCAGAAATACTGAGCTGAGTCTAAAAAAGTAAATAATTTGTGAAGCCTTTGAGGTCTCAAATGAGTTGGAAGCTACAGTGAATGTCTCTAAGGTTTTGGAGTAGATTTCTAGCTCGGGTTGTGGATGTTGTGGTTGGTTGGATCACCAAGCTGGTTCGTTGTTTCTCGGCAGACGTTTCATTACCCTGCTGGGTAATATCATCAGTGCAACCTCCAATGAAGTGCTGTTGTGTTTTCCTGCCTGTTATTTGAACTCTGGAGTCCATTGAGCTGGATTACCTCACTTCCGGTTTTCCTTTGCAGTGGAGTGTATGTGGGGTCGAGCTCTATGTGTTTGTTGATGGCTTTCTTCGTGGAGTACCAGGCTTCTAGGAATTCCCGTGCTTGTCTCTGCTTTGCTTGTCCTAGGATCTTGGTGTTGTCCCAGTCGAATTGGTGGTTCTCCTTATCCATGTGGATAGAAATGAGTGAGTATTGGTCGTGTCTTTTTGTAGCCAATTGATGTTAGTGTACCCTTGTGGTTAATCTCCTTCCGGTTTGTCCAACGTAGTGTTTGTCACAGTCTCTGCAGGGAATCTTGTATATGACATTGGTCCTGTCCATAGTGGGTAGTGGGTCTTTGGTTCAGGTGAGCAGTTGTCGTATGGTTGATGTGGGTTTGTGTGCTACTCTGATGCCCAGTGGTTGTAGGAGTCTTAGAAATGTCTGCGGAAAAACAACAAAGCAGCTCGGCGAGCCAACCAACCACAACAGTGAATGTGTCTTAGCTGCTACTTCCTCTGAATTTTCTCGATGTTGTTTTCCTCCTGGATTGCATGTGAGAATCTTTGTCTGAATTTGCCTTTTTGCCAAGGGATGTGTTTCTGGAATGTTACTAAATTGGAACAGTTAATTAGTAATAACTACTGTATCTACTTATTCAGTTGAGTTTTCCAGTAGTTAAGTTATTCTAAATTCCTCTTTCTTTTGTTTGTATTTTCACTATAGTGTTTAAATAAATTGTGTTTTGATTAACGTCGAGTAGTTTGACCAGTCGTATAGTATCTGGAACATGGCACTTCACATCTACCTTTAAAATAAGAAAATGTTAGGGTTAGGCTGCCTTCTTAAAATACTTTGGGTAGGTCTGGTCTGGTCCATAACATCAGTTTGGGAACACTGTGTTAGAAAACTGCTAGCTCACCAAGACAGACCCTCCACGTAGCTCACCAAAAATTACACTTAGCCGGTTTCTGGTAAGATTCAGCCCAGGTGCCGTTCCTGGTTTATCAGCCAGCATTAATCCCTCAAGCATCCGCACCAAAACAGAACAGTTGGCAATTCACTTCCCTGCAGTTTGAGGGACCTTGTGTAGCATTCACCTGAAACTCAATAATGACTACAACTTACAAAGTAATTAATTAGTCATGATTAATGAACAGATTATGAATGAGACATGAAGTAGCACACTGTACTAATTTACATTTGCTAAAATGATTGCTCATGAAAATTGGTTCTCACTGTAAATGGCAAATCAAAACCATGACAATCATTATATGGTATAAAAAGAGAGAAAAAGGCAAAGGAAATCAAGAATTTTACTAAAACTATAATAACTATAATAAATAGTTCTGTAAATAAAATACATCCTAATTCTGCTACGAATAATGTGACACAACCATTCCTGCAATGTGAAATATACAATTTGTTATTATTCTGAACTGGATTAATTTTCAAATAATTTAATTGCATTGTTAGCTAAGTAATTGCATTTGCCTGTTAGAAAGAAGGAAGAAATCCTTAACACTTCATTTGTTAAAGACTGAGTAACTGGTCAAACTATTCGACGTTAAGCAAAACACAATTTATCTAAAAACTTTAGTTAAAATACAAACAAAAGAAAGAGGAATTTAGAATAACATAACCATTGGAAAACTTAACCGAATAATAGGTACAGTAACGATGACTGATTAACTGCTCCAGTTTGCAAACATCCCACAAACACACCCCTTGGCAAAAAGGCAAACTCAGACATAGAACAAAGAAGTTACATGTTTTTTCTGTATCAGTTGATTTCAGTGAATACTGATCACAAAATCTTAGAAAGGACAAAAAAAGTCTGGACTTGCTGGTCTTAATAACATGCTGTGGGAACAATAAGCTCATCCTGGTTTCCTCGCACTGATTTAATGACATTTATTTCTAGCTAATCATTCCTTACAAACTCATCTAGATGATGCACCAAAGGATGACTGACCCATTAGAACCTGACACCTGTGTGCTCAGATCTTCAAGAGAGGAGATGGAGGCAAGCGTCACCTGGCAGGAGTCAGATGTTGTTCAATGCAGCAAAAAATAGTAGTGAGAGGAAGTAGCACAGCAACTTACTTGCAGGTACTTTAACATTGAAACACATGATAAGATGCCTTACAAAGACACAAGGCAAAAATAGGCCCCAAGCTGAAGAAGGAGATATTACAGGAATCTTCAAGGTAAGGCACAAGCACAAGATCTGCTGCTTACTAGACAGGTGCTTTAACCAACTAAACTACAATGCCACCTCATGCCACATCTGAGAAAGCAACTTCTGCTTTGTGTAAGGAGATATTAGAGATGGGATTGGAGTAGATGTGGGCTGTTGAAAGTTTTCTTTTAGAGTCTGTTTCTGAAGAAAGTCTTAAACACATGCAAAGGTGAAGAGACAAAGAACTCGATTAAAGAGTCCCCAGTTTTCACTGGGGGAGTGCATAAATTAGGTCATGCAGCTAGCCAGTTCAGAGGGCACAAGGACATGGCCAAACCAGAAGAGGATAACCTGAATGAGAAATAATAAACAATTAATGGGGATAAGAGCATCAAACAAGATAGAGAATGGGCAAGTTGACAGTTGCATAAATATTAGGATGAATGAATGACCAGCCTGAAAATGACAGTTGTATGTGACTTGAGGGAGAGTTTTCTTCCCCCAGAGCAGACAGAAAAAACAGATAGGGTATCATGATTAAAGATTATGAGAAGTGGTTGGAAAAGAGATGCTTAAGATTTCTAGGAACATAGAGGCTTTGTGAGATAGCAAGCTCATTTGTACCAAATTTAGGAAAATATTACTGTCAAAAGTGAAAGCAGAAAGAATGTTGTGGAGATAGGATAATCCCATAGTCTATGGAAATTTCCCCAGAGTCTAGTGACACTGAAAGAACAGTATTAAACTCAATTTTTCAATAAAGTAGAAGAGCAATAACTTGCTTTTACATAGCCTAATTCACACCCAATCAAATACTTTTGAAGTGTAGTTACTGTTGTTGCATTGAACTACTGTATTTCCCACAAACAGGAATAAATGAGCAGTAAACCAGTTGTCTGAGTTTTGGTGGAGGAATGGATGTTTGGCCAGGGATTGAGAAAAACTTCTGTCCTCTTCTTGATGACATAGGATTTTCTACACAACAGGGGAGAAGGGATCTTTCATGTTTCATTCAAGAGATGGCAGTGCAGTGGTGGCTTTGTTCTTCACTGAAGTACCATTGCAGATTTGATTCTGTGTTCAAGTCTCTGCTATTCAGCATAAACCCATGATCTTCAATTCAGACATGAGTGTGCCAACACTGAGCAAAGGCTAACACAACAGAGTGCTTACATTACCATTCAGAATACTAGCATCGTGCCTGGTTTTACTCCTTGGCAGATGAAAACGATGAAAATCTCAACATTCTTATTGTATTCTATACTTTCCATTGTTCTGATCCCCAGGATTGATTTTGAAGTCTAACACAAAGCAGACAATGACTGCTGGATAGCAGGGAGTGTTGATTTGGATCAAGCAGGTAGGATAGATCAGAGGCTTAGTAGACAATAAACGTACTTCAGCCTATCAACAAATGTTATCAGCTTGAATTCCTCTAAATAAGCTTTAGGATTGGCTAATTGCTTGCTCTATGTGCTGAACTCATTATTTACTGCTGTCAATTAACATTATTGCTTGTACACAGCTTGAGAAAGTAGTTCAATTCAATCTGCTGTTATAATTAATCAGGTTTTTCATTGTATGAAACTTAGCTGAATTGCCAAAGCCTGTTGTCTACCTTAATCAAATCTAGCTCATTTGTCAAGAATGAAGCTTGTCACTTATCATGTACTAACAGGAAATAATTCTGATTTTCAAATTAAAGTGACTTGTTCTCATGTGTATGAGCTATTTGGTAGGAAAATAATTCATCAAATAGTGATAGCTCCTCAGGAAAGCAAACAAACTGACTGTGATTTTAAGCTGAAGACTTCCACAACTCCAGAACAGCTGTCCAATGCACAATACTCATGAAACACTAGAATTTATAGGTATATGAATCTCACATTCACAGCAGCCTAACACCAAAATCACTTGCCAGGAAAGCATGTGAATCCAAGGGGATAATAAGCTAAAATTTAGCACTGATCATTTATATTGCTTAGGGTTTCTCAGTTGCCCTGTTTTAGTGCTGCTTTCAGCAATTATGTCATTGACTATGCTGTTTCTGGACTTCCCTCTTCTTTGAATAGATTGTCCCAGGCTATTTCTCCTCGTTCATGTTAATCTACACTATATAATTCAGTCCTAACTGTTATAATCTATTTCTTTCATTTTGGCTTCAGTTTCACCAAACTGTCTTCGATTCATAATTTACAATGCACAACAGTGAATTGAAATGATTTACGCAACTCCTGATGTGTTAATTTCTTTTTGCAAACAAGAGAAACTGTTATTGAGAACATAATATAATTTCTCAATTTTGTATTCACGCTAACCTGTTTGTTCTCATTAGTGACTAGAGAAACTCATGCTCAAAATCATATTAGAAGTCCCATGCACTGAAAAAGATTTACCTTTTCAGTAAACTTCATAAGAATCCCAAATTAGGAATCTCCATATAGATGGTAACACAGTTGTGGTTCATATCCAAACCCTCTGCTTAGACATGCCCATGCAGCTTCAGAAAACAGACCTATCATTCACAAACATGTCCATCTTAGAGGCAAAAAGACTGCCTTTTAAAAAAACACTGGGTCATAGCACATGTTGTCATGCCTTATACAAAGCTGAAGTCTGGCAAAAATTTGAAATATATTGAATCTCAAGTAATTGCTGTATGAGAGTTGAACTATCCCAAGCAGCTGTAATCGTTATCACAAGATGGATAGCATTGCTTTCAAGTCTTATCCTATACAATCAGCAACTGTTCTTTTATTCAGTCCTACTAGAGCACAATTTTAGAACAAGTGTCTAAAGTACACTTTGCTTTGCTGAACTTCTTAATGCACACTAGCAATTACTTGAGACGGAATATATTTTAAAAGTTCTCCAAACTCCCAATTTGGTTGTTTTATCAGACATCACAAAACGTGCTGTGACACTGTATCTCCAAAAAAAATCTGTTTCTTGTAAATGACAAATCTATTTTCTTAGTGCTGTAGAGGCTTGAGGATGTAGCAATGGGACATAGTAAAACATGTGTTGAGCATGAATGATCTATTGTGTTCTTAAACATAAAAGCATCTAAGATGATAAGTCAGCTAAACAAATCCTATGGGAAGAAACCACACAACTTTGGGTTAATAATGCCTATTTTAGCAAATGATTTAAAAGTACTAATTTGTTCCAATGGTTTTGTACCTGATTGCATCATATGGTGTGCGCTGAAAACCAAACAGACAAGAAAAGTTCTGATTCAAACATCAGTCTATTATGTAGTTGATCTGAGGTGACAGTTGAAACGCGAATAGAGGAGAAAACATTTGTACTTAAGTTGCCACTCGTGATCTTTCTCCAAGGATTCTCCCAAATACCTGCACATGCCTTTGTGTGAACATCAGACAAATAAAATATTAGGTTTCATTTTGATACCCAACATAATAGAATAGCTATCAACTCTTGGGGCTGGAATTTTGTGGAAGAGATAACAATTGGAAAACTTCCAAATTTAGCAGGCCTCCTGCCTTAAAGTGGTATATTTTTCCTCCAATAAAGAAGATGCAGAAATAGAGTCAGGCCTGCCACTTCAGGCAGTTGGCCAGACACTACAATGGAGGCAACAAGGTGTAGAGCTGGATGAACACAGCAGGCCAAGCAGCATCAGAGGAGCAGGAAGGCTGACGTTTCGGGCCTAGCCCCTTGGCTAGCAAAGCTGACAGACTGGAATGCTATCTTTTTACTAGAACATCAGCTCACACAATGAAGAATGTCAGACCCTCAACTACTAACCCCTCATACACCCAGATGCCCTCTGTACCTTTTACCTATTATGGGTCAAAGTCATCAGAGAACTACTCTCTCATTCGAGAGAGACAATTGGTAGTCATTTAAAACGAGGGTCACCACAACTCAGATAAGGGGAAAAGTTGAGAAGGTTGGACCTTAACAGTGACCTCAACTGGTACTGGAATTGAATCTGTACTGTTGGAGTCACTCTGCATCACAAACCAGCTGTCTAGCCACCTGAGTTAACCAACCCAAGTGCCCCCAATACCCTCTCCATGTCTTTCATCCTTCCCAAGACCCCTCTATTCACTCTTAAATTCTCCATGTTCCACCATGCTCCCTTCACACCTCTTCCTTGCCATTTGATGAATATTAACTATGGATAGATCTCAGGATGTCTTTGAAATGGACAATAAAAAAACTGTTTTAACAATTTTAAGAGCTGTCATTCAAACATACTTCATACTGACAGAAAACTCTCACTCAGTAAAGCCATTGAAAATGTGTTATAGCCAGCAAGGGGACTAGCTATGGTAAAAACAGGCATCCATTAAGTCAACAGATGGAAACAGATAATCTTTTAATAGCGTAATTCAAATGCGAGATACATAGTTCATTAGCTTTTGAAACTCAGTCAGCTATTCATATCGGTATGCATACCAAAACAATCCTTGGTAAATCTAAACAATGGATTATATCAAGACTGAAATTATAGTCATCTATTCCATTGCAAGTTACATCAGATGTCCTGTCAAAGTAGCCCAGGAACTGGTGATTTTTATTCATTAAGTGAAAATTGAAGGGTTTCTTTTCCAATTTTGAAGCACTCTTGATATTTAAAAAAAAACTTCAGATTACTACACTAGAATTCCCAAGCAACGATATATGATGCATAGGGACATCTTTTCTAATAGGAAAAATTCTTTAATCCATCCTAACACTAACACAATGTTGAACAATGTAATTGTCAATTTGCCTTGCGGCACAGGGAGCCCTATAATCAAAACAATTCATTAAAAATATATCTTACTAACAGCATCTAACTATTGGAACTAAAACAAAAAAAACTTTGTATTTCAAACTATTTCACCCTGGACTGCAGGGTGCAGGGTCACTATCCATATCCTTATCCAAGCGCCTTAAAAATCCCACATAACTTAGAACAGCAGAAAGAATCCTGGAACTGGGTCTGCCCCCATCATTTTTAAATCCCACCCACTTCTGTTTCAATATGGACAGGGGATACTACTTTCTGTTGTTACACATTAAGAATGGATGCTTATGTGAGGTACCAGAAGGTAAACTTGAAATTAAAATTGACCAGGAAGTCTATTGCATTAAGCCAGTACAGAAATATCACATATTTGTAGGTCAGGTATAAAACTGATTAGATTCTGGGTAAAGGTTTCCCAAAACCAAAATGTGGTACAGGTAGCCCAAAGCACATGTGAGCCATCTCTGATGTTGTGGAGGTTTTTTTTTTCATCTAATAGGGAGACCTGCCAGCTTGGCTCCAGAGAATTAGTCTGCCAGCCCAGTAAGGGGTTGCTGAGTTGCAAGTTCTTTGATCAGTTCAGCAGTGTTGAAGATGCTCCTGCCTTCAGTAATTGGTCACCTCCCCGTATGTGAGCTCTTGATTACCTTCACTTAACAATATAAAATACAGGCCCTGCTTCCTGCCCAAGAATACCAGCCATCAAAATACTGAATTATACTGGGGCCTCCCTATTTTTAGGATGAAACCTTGCTTTTTTCCCACTGACATATCAAGTTGACCTTAGGTACATGAACAGGAAAGGTTTAGATGGGCAAGGGCCAAATGCAGGGAAATGGGACTAGTTCAATTTAGGATAACTGGTTGGTATGGACAAGTTGGACCAAAGGGTCTGCTTCCATGCTGAATGACCCTATTATTCTATTTTTATCCTAGTTTCAATGAAAAGCTGCACCTGAAATATTAACCTTTCCTTTTTGTTCAGATGTTCATTAACATTCCGTATATTTCTGTTTACTGTACATTCTATTTGTCACTGGACATCAACCTTAGTATGTATCAATTCCCTTATTTCACAGCCCTAATAATTCACTTCTAATGAAACTTGAAAGTGACCTGTAGTGTTTTCCACCTCAAGGAACAACTCGTGATTACACCTCTGCAATTAGTGCTTAAAAATGAAGGAATACTTGAGCAGGGAATGATTGAATGTTGAAATATTTTATGTTATTTATCTCTTTTAAAGAAAGTCCACAAAAAGGGAATGAGATTACTTTAAAAGTTATTTAAAAAGTAGGATGCAGCCGTGAAATACAAAATAGATCAGTGAGCAAATGCATTTGGAAGATGGAACTTAACATGTTATTTGTTAATGAGTTACTGAGAAGAATTGATTAAAACTTTAATGAAAATTAATAGCATGGCTAGAAGACTGTAAAACAGAAATTACATCTGAAATATGGCAAATGAGCAGCATAGTAAAGATGACGAGAATTATTGGTTTCAAGAGCTATTATAGGTCTGTTGCACTTATGAAATCCTGCTTAGCAAGGCAAAGTGATGTCAGTTCTTGCATGCTGATTGTGCTCAATTGTTATTAGCTTGTTTTGGAAAACAATCAGCACTTTTACATTGACATTTATGGATGCACGATTCTGCCACTAAATAACCTAAAGCTAATAGTAATGCAAACATATTGAGAGACACACAATCATTGTTGTTCCATGATCTTAAAGACAGGAATGTGAGAAATAACTTGCACTCATCCAGATGAGTGCAGCTCCAACAAAATTCAAGAAAGTTTACACCATCCAGGTCAAACCATCTCACGATTACCATCCCGTCCATGACCTTAAACATTAACTCGCTCAACCGCAGTCACAACATGTATTTGTCAAAACATAGAAAATAGGTGCAGGAGTAGGCCGTTCGGCCCTTTCAGCCTGCAATGCCATTCAATATGATCATGGCTGATCATGCAATTTCAGTATTCCACTCCCATTTTCTCTCCGTACCCTTTGATCCCTTTAGCCATGTCCAACTCCCTTTTGAATATATCTAATGAACTGGTCCCAACAGATTTCTGTGGTAGGGAATTCCACAGGTTCACAACTATCTGAGTAAAGAGATTCTTCTTCATCTCTTCTTCATCTGGATCGCTTACCCTTCATTCTTAGACTGTGACCCCTAGTCTTGGACTTCCCAACATCAGGAACATTCTTCCCACATCTAGCCTGTCCAGTCCCATCAGGATTTTAGGAGTTTCCATGAGAAACACCATCACCCCCATCACCACCTTATTCTTCTAAATTCCAGTGAAAATATGCCAGTTGATCCAGCCTTTCTTCATATGTCGGTCCTGCCACCCCGGGAATCCATCTGGTGAACCTCTGCTGGACTTCCTCAATAGCAAGAATGTCCTTCCTCAGACTAGGAGACCTGAACTGCACACAATACTCAAAGTGTGGCCTCATCGAGGCCCTGTATAACTGTAGCAAGACATCCCTACTCCTCTCACATCCTCTTGCTATGTAGGCCAGCATGCTATTAGCTTTCCACACTGCCTGCTGCACCTGCATGCCAACCTTCAGCTGTTCCACCCTGACATCCAGGTCTCGTTGCACCTCACCTTTTCCTAAACTGTCACTATTCAGATAATAATCTGCCTTCCTGTTTTTTGTCACCAAAGTGGACAACTTCACATTTACCTACATTATATTGCATTTACCAAGTATTTGCCCACTCAGCCAGCCTGTCCAAGTCATTCTGCAGTTTCTTAGCATCCTCCTCACAGCGCACACTGCCAACCAATTTAGTGTCGTCTGCAAATTTGGTAATATTGCATTCAATTCCTTCGTCCAAATCATTAATATATATATACATCTCGGGCCCAGCACTGAACCTTGCGGTACCCCACTCGTCACAGTCTGCCACTCTGAAAAGGACCTGTTTATTCAAACTTTCAGCTTCCTGTCCGCCAACCAGTTCTCTGTCTATGTCAATACATCACCTCAGATACCATGAGCTTTAATTTTCCTTCCTAATCACTTGTGTGGCCCTTGTCAAAAACAATTTGAAGGTCCAGATACACAACATCTACTGACTTATCCTTATCCAATCTACTGGTCACATTCTCAAAAAATTCCAGAAGATTTGTCAAGCGTGATTTTCCTTTAGTGAATCCATGCTGACTTGGCCCAATCCTGTCACCAAATGCTTAGTTATCACGTCCTTAATAATTGACTCCGGCATTTTCCCCATCACCGATGTCAGGCTAACCGGCCTGTAATTCCCCGTTTTCCCTCTCACTTCTTTTTTACAAGGAGGGGTTACATTAGGAACCCTCTAATGCATTGGAAATTCTTCCAGAGACTATAGAATGTTGGAAAATGATCACCAATACATCTACTATTTCTAGGGCCACTTCCTTAAGTACTCCAAGATGCAGAGCATCAGGCCCTGGGAATTTATCAGGTTTTAATCCCAGCAATTTCCCTAATTCCATTTCCTGACTATTAAGGATTTCCTTCAGTTCCTACTTCATGCTTCAGTGTGCACCACCTAAAAGATCATAGCTGCAACTTGCCGATGCTCCTTTGAAAACACATTCTAAACCTGCAAACTCTGCTGTCTAGAAGGAAAAGGGAAGCATGGAAACAATATGGGAGAACCACCACCTGCCAGTTCCCCTCCAAGCCACATATTATCCTGGCTTGGAAATGTATCACCATTCTTTCACTGGCCACTAAATCAAAATCTTGAAAGTCCCTCCCTAACAACACAATTATGCACAACATTTATGAATTAGCTGATTGGTCTGGACAAACAAAGGGTTTGGGTTATTAATATTATATTAATTAGATAGTGAAGATGTGCAGCTGCAGTGCTTTATTTAATTAAGCATGTTTAAAGATGGAAGGAAGCTCACGGCATTGTGGTAACGTCCCCACCTCTGAGCTAGGACTGGGTTCAAGTCCCACCTGCTCTAGAGGTGCGTCATAACATCTCGGAACAAAGTGATTGAAAATATCTGTTTAAAGAGGGAGGGGAGCTAAAGTGCATCATCATTTCAGAAACCTTATTTTAATATGACAGGTTTCCTTTAAAAAATTTTTGATTATGATGCAATAATAGCAAATTGACCCTTTTAAAACAGGTAATTGCTTATTTCATTTCTTTATGATTTATCAAAGATCGTAAAGAGGGATGGCTGGAGTAGTGGTTAGGAAGCAAACATTGTGATTCTGCATTCTGTAAATAAATCTATCACCGAGCGAAGTATCAGTGTCTAGCTTCATGTTTCACCAATTGGCTTAGAATGAGTCAACATGGGCCCTAGCTGATATCAATTTTGCTATAGTGTGAAAGACTTATACACTGGAAGAAGCTGCTTCCCCTGCAAAACTACCTATCTAGAAAACCATCGTATATACAATTAGTTCAAGAATCGCAACAGATCAAAGAGATAACACACTAGCACCTTCTCAAGAAATGGATAATAAACAGTACAAATCTTTTTATTACCATACCCTAGCCAAATAAAACAAATAATCATATGGCATCGTTAATGACACAACAACAGTGAATCAAAGGAATTTTCTGCTTTGTAGTAACAAAGGAATGGTAATATAGCAGATAATATATCAGGAACGATGATGAAAAGTGCATTAAAAAAACAAATTACATCTTCAAATTTTTTAGGATTGTTTTGGTTCTGTAAGAATTGAACTTCACAATTCTATCCACCATTCTACGAAAATTCAAATTAATTCTCCTTGTAATATGATGTATGACTGTCCTCTTTTATTATCCAATATAATATTTAAAGGATATAAAACAAGGTGGTTTGAAATCAGTACAGCAGAGTCAGCATTCAACTGCACTTTGGAATAATTCAACACTTTGGTAGCAAGTGATAAAAGATCAAATGATTAACATTTAAATAGTGTCTTTGGTGACCACAGGATGTCCAAAAGCACTTTAAAGCCACTTAGATACTCCTGAAGTGTAATCCCAGTAGTAATGTGGGTAACATGCCAAGAAATTCGCATAGAGAAAAATCCCACAAGTAACAATGAGTTCATGACCAAAATAATATGTTCTAGTGATGTTAGTTCATAATATTTCTGTTTCATGTTACTTACAAATTTTGGAATTTCCCCTCCATACCCAAGTCGATGTCATTAAAGTATATATCAAGAAAAGCTGTGGTTCCAGTACACCCATGGTAAAACTCATTGTACACCTTCCTCCAAATGATAAATAACCATTCACAACTACTCTCAGTTTCCAGTCTCTCCTTTAATTTTATATCCATGCTGTCACTGTCCTTTTTATTCTACAGGTTTCAGTTTTGCTGACACAGTCATTACATGTCTGACACTTGATCAAATCCCCTTTGAAAGTCTATTATTTACGCAACATCTAGGGTAACAGTCATTTGAGGCATTGGGGAGTCGCTAGCCCTGCTCTGTTATGAGTCCCCAAGGACAAGGTAAGGACCCCATGCTCATGGTAAGAAACATGCCCAACAGCTAAACCTTTCCTGTGCTAATGCCAAAGAGATAGAACCTCAGGGGACAATAGTTGTTTACAAACTGCTTTGTACACATGAAAAAGCACATCATGTACTCTTTCCCTAGTCCTATCGCTCATTGAAATTGAAAATGGGAGATGCTTATGAACAAATCAAAAGGTAAACACAAGGCCATGAGGAGTACAGAAACAAGTAGAGAAGAAAGAACAGTATAGCACAAGAACAGGCCCTTTGGCCCACCAAGGCTGCACTGACACATGATGCTTTTCTGAACTAAAAACCTTTTGCTTCTATGCAGTCAACATCATTCTATTCTCTGCCTATTCATGTATCGGTCAAGATACCTCTTAAATTCAATATTGTATCTACTTCTACCACTTCCTCTGGCAGTGCATTCCAGCCACTTATCACCCTCTATGTAAAAAAACTTGTGTCTCACATCTCCTTTAAACTTCCTTCCTTTTACCTTAAAACTATTTTCCCCAGTTATTGACATTTCTACCCTGGGAAAAAGACTCCAATTATCCATTCTATCCATACCTCTTACAATTTTGTATAATTCTATCAGGAAGTCCCTCAGCCTCTGACATTCAAGTGACAACTACAGTGTTTGGAACGAGGTCAGCCAGGTGGATTTCACAGAATACAAGTCCCCTGGTTGGGGTTGTTAAACTGGTCTAATCAGGGAGTCCTGGCTGATGGACATAAACAGGAGTGTCAGGCTTCCTGCTCACTCTAGGAGCCGGCTCTGTGTTATCTGGGTCAGTATCATGTACTATGCATGCGATAGAGTGTGACTTGGTGATGGGATACTGGCCTTCGTGGAGTTATTGCAAGAACAAACAAAGTTTGGCCTGCTATATCCAGTTATGAATAATGGTAGGCAGTTAGTAATTAACCAGAAGAAGAGCCTCTCCAAAAATTCTTGAGAATCCCAGTGCATCTATGCAAAATACAAAATTAAAACATTTTCAAAGCATCTTCAGCTTGACGTATTGAATGAATAATCCATCTTGTTCCCCTTTCTGATGTCCATACCATCATAAATGCCGATCTTCAGCCAATCTGATTCATTCCAAGTAATATCAGGAAGCAGCTGAAGGCACTGAATACAGAAAATGAAATGGACCCTTATAACATCCTGATTGGAGCACTAAAGATGTGGTACAGAACTTGCTGCTCCCCGAGTCAAGCTGATTTGGTCTAGTGCCAACACTGACTTTAATTTGACTATCTGACCTGCCTACAAAACATAGGATAAAACCAATCCAGTCGATTGCTGTCCCATGAGTCTACTCTCAATCATCAAAGTGATGGAAAAAGTAGTTGCAAAGTGCTAGAAAATGGCACTTAATCACTAACAACCTATTTACCAATGTTCAGTTTGTTCTCACCACTGTTGATCAGCTCTTCCAGAGGTGAGGTGAGGGTGACTGTCCTTGACATCAAATTGTAAAATCCCTACCATGTGGAAGCAGGCTATTCAGCTCTTTGAGTCCACATCGAGCCCTGGAACAGCTTTCTACCCAGACCCACCCACCTACCCTATCCCTGTAACCTTGCATTTTCCATGGCTAATCCACCTAGGCTGCACATCCCTGGACACAATGGGCAATTTATCATGGCCAATCTATCTAAATTGTACATCTTTTGACTGTGGAAGGAAACCCATGCAGACTCAGGGAGAATGTGTAAACTCTACAGTTGCTAGAGAGTGGAATCAAACCCATGTTCCTGGCACTGTGAGGTAGCAGTGCTGACCACTGAGCTGCCGTACCACCCCACGCCAAATGCTGCATTAAGACATTTGGCTGAATGTTGGCATCAAGGAGTCCAAGTAAAAGTAAAGTCAATGGGAATCGGGGGGGAAGCTCACTCATTTGGAATCATTAAACAAAGAAAGATGGCTGTGGTTGCTCGAGATCCAACATCTCAGCCAAAGGACGTTGTTCTTGAAGTACTTCAGAACAGTGTCCAAAACCTAACCATCTTCAGCTGCTTCATCAATGGTGTTTCATTCATCAAAGGATCATAAGCGGCAGTGTTTTTCCTGGCGTTTTCACATTCAAAACTTCTTACATACACAAATAGTTGGTGCCCACATGCAGTAACATTCTGATTTGGAACATTTGTACCATGTAACTGTCAGGCAATGACTATCTCTAAAAAGACAGAACTGTATCATTTCATGTTGGCATTCAATAGCATTAACATTGCTGAATCATCCACCATCAACTTTGGGGGTTGGGGAGTTTTTTTTTTAACTATACCATCTACATAAACAAGGTTACGACAGCATCTTAAGAGCTGGAAAACTGTCTTTGAGTTACTCATTGCCAGACTCTCCAAAGCTTCATAGAACTCCTACAGTGTGGAAACAGGCCCTTTGGCAAACAAGTCCACACCAACCCTCAGAGCATCCCACCCAGACCCATCCCCCTATAATCCACCTAATCTACACATCCCTGAAAACTATGGGCAATTTAGCATGGCCAATCCACCTAGCCTGCGCATCTTTGGAATGTAGGAGGAAACCAGAGCACTCGGAGGAAACCCACGCAGACACAGGGAGAATGTGCAAACTCCACAAAGACAGTCGCGTGAGGCTGGAATTGAACCCAGGTCCCTGGAACTACGATGCAACAGTGCTAACCACTGAGCCACCGTGCCGCCCTTTATTACCACTAGGCCATATCTGTAAGACACAAGTTAGTGTTATGCAGCTATTCTTAAAATCAAGAACTTTTTTGTGTTGAAATCACGGGTTGAGTTTTAAAAGGCAGAACAATAGTACTACAGTGCCTTAAAACAGCATCTTTTAAGATACCCAATCTTTTGCATAACACCCCACACATCCAAAGTCACCAATTTAGAACCAGGCTGTCTAGAACAGCCCAATGGAGAAGATTTTGAATGTCACATATCCTGATCAATTTACAAAACATATTCACTGTCTTTGTATTTTCTACCATCTTTCAGCAGTCTTGTCAATTTCATGACCTTTCTTTGTCTCCAGTAGGTCTTTTTTGGAAAACTTTAATAGGTGAAGAAATGACTAGGTCAATAATCATCTCAGATAGTTCAATCTCTGAAATAAATCATAGCACTTGCCTTTTTCACAGCACTTACTGATGAAGTGATCAATTGATTCCTATGAGTTTCCCCGATATGACCTCAGCTCTAGATGGTGAGTTCTAAAGTTCACTTTTACTCAAAGGTGATCTTTCAGTATTTTTCATAACTAATCAAGATCTCTCTGGACCTCTTGTGACAGGTCTCAAATCTTGATTCTGTGCAAACCCTTCATTTCCAATGGCTACCTTTATTCACATAACTTGCTTATTCAATCCTGAAACTAAATCTAAGAAGTATAGCTCAATCCTCTGATTGAATCCCAAATCAGATGGGACATCCAGGGGCATTCCATTCTAATTCAGGGAGTTTGGTGGTCAACTTCCTGATATTCCCTGCCCTATCCAAATGTTATTGATGTGTAAGGAATTTATAGTAGAAAGATTACAAGAATACTCCATGTGGAGTTTCAACAATGTAGCTCCTGTGCTTCTTCTGTTTTTCCACATTCTGCCTTGTGCTCTTTTCAACTGTGGCTCGAGCATTTTGTTTCACAAGAAAAGCAGCCACGTTTCTCTCAATGACCTGTAGCTTCTACAGCCCCCTTATACAACCACTTGTGTGGTCTATTGATGCCCACTGGAGGGTCATTAGTATCTTTTAGCAGTGAGTAGAATGGGAGTATATGAGTCTGGCAGTGGTGATCAGAGCAAGGGAGATGAATCCCATTCCAACAGCAAATTATGAACTTGGCACTGCCTAACTGTTTTTCCATACTCGTTTGTGTGTCAATTTCACAGCCCTAACAAAATGTAACCATTCTAATTATTATCATCCTATTGTAGTATTGGTGCTGTTAAAATTAAATCTATTTGCCTTTAATTTTTACAAAAGAATGAGGCAAAGGACCTCATGCAGCTGTTAAGATTTAAAATATATTCATTTTCATTAACGAGAAAGGGAAATAATTGAGATAATTAGAGCTTATTTGTTTCAATATTTGACTTTTAAAAATAATGAATTCAATAACAGTGAGAAATACATATACTTAATTTAAGGTTGTATATTTGCTCTCTAGCTTTTCTTAAAATAATTGTGAGAATCATTTGAGAATTTTCCAACATTGATTGAGTGATCAGGATACACATCTCCAGACTGCATAATCAAAATTCAGCTCAAAGTCATACAGAAATCAAACAGATTGAATCCAAGTCAGGGATTTTGAGTAGGGCTATGGAGCTCAAGTAAAAATGTCAAACACTTATCATACATTTGAGAGTTTGATTACTGAGACAGATGGCGGACAAAACTAAGCTCAGAATGTATTTTGAGAAATTTGGTGATCTGATAGGAGGTAATTGTATAGTCACCACAAAATAGCAGCTCTTGTAAACAACACAGTTTGTAACAGGGAAACATAACAATTTCAATATTTAAACCTTATTTTAGAAGCACCTACTGAAATCAAAGTTAGCATTTAAAATACATTTTCAATAAAGCACAGGTTGTGTACCAAGTTTTTGATCTATTTATTGGCTATGGACAATGCTCCAAAATTTGGGGCGGCACAGTGGCTCAGTGGTTAGCACTGCTGCCACACAGCGGCCAGGACCTAGGTTCGATTCCACCCTCGGGCAACTGTCTGAGTGGAATGTGCACATTCTCCCTGCATCTGCGTGGGTTTCCTCCGGTTTCCTCCCACAGTCCAAAGATGTGCAGGCTAGGTGGATTGGCCATGCTAAATTGCCCACAGTGTCCAGGGATGTGTAGATTAGATGGGTTACAGGGGGATGGGTCTGGGTGGGATGGTCTGAGGGTCAGTGTGGACTTGTTGGGCAGAAGGGCCTGTTTCCATACTGTAGGGATTCTATGATTTATTGCCCATTGTCATGTGACCCAGTAGCTTGCTAGACCGTCTCATTGGGCAAATATATTTAATAGATGACCTGTAGACAGATAAAATAAACATTTTCCATTAGCTATTTCTGACAATTATTGTTAGATATAAGCGAACAGATCTTTTTATATGCAAGCTACCTTAGACTTTCCCTTTTTAAACTCAGAATTCAAAGTGAAGTGGCAAAGTGGTACAAAGTTTATTAGGATTAAATAGATCAGGAAGTGATGAGTAAGAAGAAATCCTGCCGCAAATTTCTGGTATCTTTCAACACATTTTGACTTTATTCATATGTACCTGCAAATTGAAAACAGGAGTAGGGCAGTTGGCCCCTCAAGCTTGCTTCATCTTGGAATTAGATCATGGCTGATCAGATTACTCCACATTTTATATATCTACGCTTATCAAGAATCAATTTACTGCTGCCTTAAAAACTTTCAAGTAACTTCCACTGCCTTTTGAGGAAGCGTGCCAAAGACTCTCAACCCTCTGAGATAAAATAGATTCTCATCTGTCTTGAATTATTGACACATTATTTTGAAATAGTGACCCCTAGTTCCAGATTCCACTACAAGAGAAAACATTCTTTCCATGTGCATCCTACCAAGATCCCTCAAGGTCTTATATTTTTCAATGAAGTATCTTATTTTTCTGAATTTCAGTGGATTCAAGTCTAACAGATCCGACCTTTCCTCATAAGACAAATATCCAATCCAGTTATTCATCCAGCAAGCCTCTAAACTGCTTTCAACGTATTTATTTCCTTTATTAAAAAAGGAAATCAACACTGTACATGCTACTCTTGGTGTCCTCTCACCAAAGCCTTGTATAACTGAAGCATAACCTCCATACATTTCCATTCAATTCCCCTCAGAATACGCATTAACATCCTGTTAGAAAATCTAACTACATCTTGTACCTGTAAAATCTTAGTGACTCAAGCATGAGGACACTGAGATTCTTCTTCATCTTAGACCTCTGCAATCTCACACCATTGAGATAATACTTTTTTGTATTCTTCCTGAAAAATTGCACAACTTCACTTTCCTTCATTATACTCCATTTGCCAGCTCTTTGCACACTGACTTAACCTGTCTATATCCCTTTGTAGCCTCTATATGTGCTCTTCATAACTATCACACATTAGGGTACTTAAGATGCCATGGTGTTGGAGGTAGTATATTAGCATAGATAAAGGATTAGCTAACCAATAGAAAACAGAGTTGGGATAACATGGTATTTTCAGGATGGCAACCTGTAACTACTGGAGTGCCACAGGGATCAGTGCTGGGGTCACAAGTACTTACAATGTCTATGAATGACTTAGATGAGGAAACTGAACATACTAAAGCTAAGTTTGCTGATGACACGGGCGTAGGTGGGAAGGCAAGTGGTGAAGATGACACAAACAGTCTGCAGCGTGAAATGGATAGGTTAAGTGAGTGGGCAAAAATGTATTAGATGGAATATAATGTGGGAAAATGTGAAGTTATGCACTTTGCATGGAAGAATAGAGGATCTGAATATTATTTAAATGGAGAAAAACTGGAAAAAAGCTATGCAACAAAAGGGAGTGGGAGTCCTCATCCATGAATGATAAAAAAACTAGCATCCAAATTCAACTAACAAGAAAGACAAATGCAGCATTGGCCTTCATTTCAAATGGAATGGAATTTAAAAATAGGAAGGATTTGCTAAAACTATACATTAGTCAGATCACAGATGGAACATTGAGAGCAGTTTTGGGGTGGGACCCATCTAAGGAAAGATATACTGGCTTTGGGGAAGTCCAGAGAAGGTTACTAGACAGATACAAGGTATGGAGGGACAGTTTGATGAGGAGAAGTTGAGTATATTGGGCCTGTATTTATTGGAATATAGAAGAATGACAGGCAATGCTATTAAAACAAACAAGGTTCCTAAGGACCTGGAAAGGATTGATGAGGAAAGGTTGTTTCCCAAGTCTATAACCACAGGGAATAATCTCAGAATAAGGGGTGGCACATTTGTGACAGCAATAAGAACTTATTATCTCAGAGGGTAGTGAACATGTGGAATTATTAACCTCAGAGAGCTGTTGAGGCTGGGTCATTAAGGATATTCAAGGCTGAGACAGACAGCTTTTTAATCAGTAAGGAAATCAAGAGGTGTGGGGAAAAGGCAGAAAAGAGGAGTTGAGGATTATGACATCAGCCATGATCTCATTGAATGAGGAGCAGACTAGATGGGCTGAATGGCCTACTTCTGCTCCTATGTCCTATGGTCTTAAGGTCTTACTTTTCTATCTATCTTTGTGACATAAGCAACAAGATCATTGGTCCCTTCATCCAAGGCATTTATTAAACTGTAGACGGTTGAGGATCTAGCACTGATCCTTGTAGCACACGACTTATTACATCTTGCAAACCAGAGCTTTTATCTTCCATAATAGCCTTTGGTGCAACACATTTACACAAGCCTTCTGGAAATCCAAGCATTGTACATCCATTGGTTCCTGTCTATCCACATCAGATGCTACTTCAAGTATCTGTTAAATTTATCAGTGAGTGCAACGAAGCAGAGAGGAGCATGTGGCACTTTCACTGGCGCAACAGAGAAGCTCACTAACCTTCTTGTGGCACTGTTGGCCATTCCTCTGAGCAGTGGAGGCAGCACTGATTAGAGTGGCAACCTCTAAGCAGGCTGCCAGAGTCTGGTGTTGTGGCTTCCTCTGCTTGTCCTCCTTTGCAACACTTCCACCACAAGGACCTCCAGGTCCCTTTCAGAAAATTGCAGCGCCATCTTTCCCTTCTCCGATATTTTCAGATCCGTCCATCAACAAGCAAAGCAGCTTCAGAATACCTGTGCCCATCTGGGTCCAAAGTGGCCTTTTGAAGATGTCAAGGATGTAAAACTTTCAGCAGATAGTGAGTGGAAAGATGTTATGAGAATGGTATGCGCCAAGATGGGGTGGAATCAGATGTGATGGATGCCATAGGTAGGTAGTTCATGAGGCCAGTTTGTTAAGATACGGTGAGAAAGCCCACTAGGCCTCATGATGGAAATCCCTCCAAAAAACTTGATATAACTTAGACTTAACCAAAAAAAAATTCAGCAATAATCAATTTTATGATTATCAATTTATGGTTCTCACCATTTTTATGATGTTTGTTGTTGTTTTTCTTTTACAGTCTTTAAGGGTTTATAATTTAAGTTTTAATCCAAGTATACTGAAAAGATTTTTTGCATTATATCAATAGATTATTAAATTCAGATTTTACTTATCATCAATTTCCTTTCTACGCTCTTTTAAATTGTCTTTTCTCAATGTGTGGGCTGCTGATTACATTTTATGTCAACTCGTACTTTTGAGAGCTTCAATGATGACTTAGAGACTTTTATGTTGATAGAGTTGAGAGTTTTGATGTGTTAATTGAGAGTTTCTGTTAATCTTTGAAAGCTTCCACATTTTGATGTCATTAAGAATTTATTTAATGTCTAAGATGTCTGACCAACATTCTGATATCTCCAAGTTCTATCATTCATTCAATATGAGAACATTTGACAGTTAAGCAATTTGTAGTATTGGAAGTAAAAGCAATGTCAGTTTTCTGATAGGGAAGGCAGAGGTATAAACAGCTGTGCCATTTTAAATGAGTTTGAATATAGGTGACTGCAATTAATCATAATTTGAACACTGAGAAACATTAGGAGGAAGAAGAACATTTAGAAGTTTATGTCCAACCTAGGAGAAACTAAAGGGAGATAGTAGGAATTGCAGATGCTGGAGCATCTGAGATAACAAGGTGTACAGCTGGATGAACACAGCAGGCCAAGCAGCATCAGAGGAGCAGGAAGGCTGACGTTTCAGGCCTAGACCCTTCTTCAGAATTCTGAAATGTTTGGAGGATTACTGAAGAATCCATACGAGACAAGACACGAAAGGCTGTGTATACTGTGTTAAATATAGAGGGACTGTCTATCAATGCAACAAGTAGCTGTTCAGCGGTACGTGACAACCTGCTAAGCCATTCCAACTTCAACATAGACTTGGTGCCTGAAAAGACAGAGTTACATACAAAAACACTTGTATGGACAATGATTGTCCATTTATAGAATGATGAAGCACAGAAGCAGGTTATTCACACATACTGTGCCTGTGAAAGAACAAAATAATTGTCTTGTTGATTGAACTTTGATGTATACTGGAAAAGAAACATTCTAAAAGTTACTATTGAATCTGCTTCCACTATTCTTTAGGGCTGTGCCGGCCATCATAACTTTTGCAATAAATATAGTTCTTATCTCTCCCCTGTTTTTTTGACCAATTAACACAATTTTGTATACACTCATTACCAACCTCTTGCCAGTGGAAGCAATTCTCCTCATGTACTCATTCAGAATTTTGTACACCTTCACTTGGTGTTCTCACAGAATTAGAGCCCCGTGTTCTCCATTCCAGTAAATCTTCACTGTGCCCTCTTAAAGGCCTTGAGGTTTTGCACATGAAACACATAATTCACTGTGCCTCAACCCCCTGACTGATGGGTGCCTCCATGGAGTTTGGTGAGGACTATGTAAAGACTAAGAAGCCTTGGAGACACTGGTACTTGATTGTTGCGCATGCGGTGTGTTTGCCACGTAGGCTGTTAGCACATGGTGCAGGGGTGAGATTGACATTGTTGTGTTGTAAGGCAAGATGCACATCCCTTTGATTGAAGGCTGTTGGCCAGCAAGACAGTAACCTGGTCATGTGACTGTGCTAGTAGACAAGGCTAGGCAATGCAAGAATGCTGTGAACATAGAGGTAGAAGCTAAATGACCAAATACTAGACAGCAAGAAAGCAGCCAAGAGGCAGCCTGGTCCAATTCATGAGCTAGGTACCAGTCCCTGCATGCAAAGTGTCTTTGCAGCCACTTTTCAATGCAAATTGCTAGGGTGCCTCGAAATACAGCTGTAATCTTTGTAAGCATCCTGCAACTGGATCAGAAAGGTGTCATAAAGTCACTGAAGGACTGGCAATTATTGAATGCCAATGTCCATGGATGAAGGATAGTGTGGCTGGTGCCCATGGCGCGTGCCCAGAGAGGTTGCTGCACACTGACCAACATGGAAGTTCTTTGGAGTAAATCATGAGTTGAAGTTGTCAAGTATTCACTCCAATTTCCATGTCATGAATTCTCAGCATTTAGTTTGTTTGGCAGATTTGGAAAGATAGGAAGCTGCATGTTAATAAGGCAAGATATACAGTTAATGAGGTTCTTAACAAGAAATAATATCCCTTAATAAGCACCCAATTGTTGCTTAGTAAGCATATCATGTCAACTCCCTGCAGTTGCATACAAGATGCAGCACATCACTTCCAACATGGAGATAGGGTTCTGCAACAGCCCATGTTGTTAGACTCTTACAAGATTCTGCCCAGTGACTTATTAAACGGGAGTTCTCCAGATCAACCGTGTGCAAAAGGGAGACAGATAAAAGTCGGTGCAACATTGGTGTCAGGGAAATCTGGGACAAAATTAATTGCTGTATGGTACAGTATGCATTAATAAATGACTGCTGAGATGGATTCATGAAGACAATTATTTCTGACAATGAAATAGTGAAGAGGGTTAATCAAGGGAGTATAGTTGTTGTTGTATATGGCCTTTCAAAATCATTTGGCAAAGTAATAGACATGATATTAAGGTAGAAGGCCATGGAGTAAAGGGAAAAATGTAGCAAGTAGAAAAACTGGCTAAGAGACCAAAAGCAGAGCGATATGGCAAACAGTTAACAAAACAGTCAACATAAACTTGAGGGACAGCATCATATTTTGTGATAATGGATTGCACAACATTCAGTTCAACAACTGCAGCACAATTCACTACCTGAGGACACGGTGGAGGCAGGTTCAATCATGTCATTCAGGGACAAAATGGATCATTACACAGAAAGGAAGAAAAGTTTCTCATCTTCTATTGATTTACATCAATATGAGAATCTTCATATACTGGAGATGAGACATCTACTTCATTGACCAGCCTAGAAGCAATAATTTTCATTTGCATTGAACAGTCTCCCTTATTAACGTTGTGACTGTATGTGCTTGTGAGGGCCTATATACTTTAAGTCATAAATTTCTTTATCTTCAAAGGTAGCAGGTAATAAATTTGCTCTTTAACTTAAGAAAACCTTGTGATTGTCTTTTTTTGCTTACTGTTAAAAAAGTCAACTAATTTTAACTGTCTTAGCCTAAAAAAGAACTGAAACTTTTGTTATGACCAACAAAGGAGACTGAAAAGAGGGGAGCTGTTTCAATCATTCTCAGCTAGTCATGACAGGCTTTTTGTGCATCTCGATTTTCAATGTTTGACCAACTTGCAGCTGATGTAGTGGAACTTTTTATTTGTGTCACATTGCCTGCACCCCTTTTTTACCTTTTAGGATAAACATTAAAAACTGTCTCTTTGACCAAGTGGTTTCCAGTCCGGCTGGTTCCCGAACTAGCTCATTATAAAATTTGATTGAACTTCTATACATGTCTTGGACTATTTTACTATTTTGCAGCAATAATGAACTGCATATTTCTGTTTATTTACTCATTCTGAGATCCAATCGTAATATCCTAGATGATGGCCTAGTGGTATTATCACAAGACTATTAATCCAGAAACTCAGCTAATGTTCTGGGGGCTTGAGTTCAAACCCTGCCTCAGCAGATGGTGCAATTTGGATTCAATAAAAAAAATCTACTGATGGCCATAAAACCATTGTCATTTGTCAGGAAAAAACCCCATCTATTTCACTTGCCCTTCAGAGAAGAAAATCTGCCACATGTACGTGGTCTGGCCTACAAATTCCAGAGCGTATGACTCTAGACACATAGCAATGTGGTTGACTCTTAACTGCCCTCTGAATGGCCCACTCAGTTATATCAATCTGTACAAAGTCTCAACAAAGAAATGAAAACTGGACAGACCACCTGGCATAGACCTAGGTACTGGAAAAGACAATGGCAGGAATAGCTCTGTCAACCCTCATTAACATCTCAGGGCTAGTGTCAAAATTGTCTCTCAGACTCGACCAACAACAGTCTGACATAGTCATACTCATGAAAGCTTAGCTTACAGACAATATCCAGACACCACCATCATCATTCCTGTGTATGTCCTTTCTCACCAGTAGGACAGAGCCAACAGAGGTGGACGCACAGTGGTATACAGTCAGAAGGGATTTGCCCTGGGTCCTCAATGTTGACTTTGGACCCCAAGAAATCTTATGGTATCAGTTTAAACACAGGCAAGGAAACCTCCTGCTTATTACCACTTTGGCAGGAAGAATAATAAAGCAGATCATCAGTTAAAAGTTAAACAGCTACTGAATTCTGAGGTGCAGAAGACTTTAGGTGCTGTCATGCATGAGTCACAAAAAGCTTGAATATAGGTATAGCAAGTGATTAAGAAGACAAATGAAATGCTATCCTTTATCATGAGAGGAATTGAACATATGAGTAAGAATGTTATGCTTCATTTGTATACAGTCAAGCGGTAGCTGTCCTACAAGTCCTTAATATTGACTCTGGACCTCATGAAGTCTCATGGCTTCAGGTTAAACATGGGTAAGGAAACCTCCTGCTGATTACCACATACCATCCTCCCTCAGCTGATGAATCAATAGTCTTCTATGTTGAACAATACTTGAAAGAAGCACGGAGGATGGCAAGGATGCAAATTGTACTCTGGGTGCGGAATTTCGATGTCTACCACCAACAGTGGCTTGGCAGCAGCATTACTGATCAAGCTGGTGGGGTCCTAAAGAACATAGCTGCTGGACTGGGTCAGTGGCAAATGGTGAGGGAACCAACAAGAGGAAAAACATACTTGACCTCATCTTCACTAATCCACCAGCTACAGATGCCATCTGTCCATGACAGTATTGGTAAGAGTACTTGTGGAGACTAAGTCTCGCCTTCACACTGAGAATGCCCTGCATCGTGTTGTGTGACACTATACCCATCCTAAATAGGACAGATCAAGCAACTCAAGACTGGGCATTCATGAGGTGCTGCAGGTCATCACCAGCAGAACTGCACTCCAGCACAATCTGAAATCTCATGGTTCAGTTTATCCCTCACTCAACCATTACAAGTAAGACAGGGGATTAACCCTGGTTCAATGGAGAGTGCAGGAGACCATGCCAGGAGCAGCACCAGGTGTATCTAAAAATGAGGTGACATCCTGGTGAAACTACCGAACAGGACTATAAGCAGCCAATAATAAACAGCGCTATACAATCCCAAAACCAATGGATCAGATTTAAGCTCTGCAATACTGTGACATTCAGTCATGAATAGTGGCGGAAAATTAAACAACTTGCTGCAGGAGGAGGCTCCACAAATATTCCCATTCTCAATGATGGAAGAGTCTAACACATCAGTGCAAAAATAAGACTGAAGCATTCACAAAAATCTTCAGCTAGAAGTCTTTTTTTATGTTCAATCATGGGATGAGAGTGTCGTTGGCCAGTGTGTATTGCTCATCCCTAAGTAGCCAGAGGGCAGTTAAGAGTCAAGAACATTGCTGTGGTGCCAAGTGGATGATCTATGTTTGACTCCCGCAGTGGTCCGCAGCATTAAAGGTACCAGTCTTCAGCCAATTCGATTCACTCCACATGATAGCAAGAAATACTTGGAGGCATTGGATATTGCAAAGGCTATGAACCCCAAAAACATTCCAGAAAAAGTACTGAAGATCTGTGCTCCAGAACTTGCTACTCCCTTAGCCAAGCTCTTTCAGTGCAATTACAACACTGGCATCTACCCAACAATGTGGAAAATTGCCCAGGTATGTCCTGTACACAGAAAGTAGGACAAATCCAACCTGACTAGTTACCGCCCCATCGGCCTACTCTCAATCATTAGTAAAGTGATGGAAGGTGTCATCAACAGTGCTATCACGCAGCACCTGCTCAGCAATAACTTCACTGATGCCCAGTTTGGGTTTTGTCAGGGCCACTCAATTCCTGACCTCATTACAGCCTTGCTTCAAATGTGGACAAAAAAGCTGAACTCCAGAGGTGAGTGACAGCCCCTGACATTAAGGCTGCTTTCGCCATTGCAAAACTGAAATCAATGGATATCAAAGGGAAAACTCTCCACTGGTTGGAGTCATAGCTGGCACATAGGAAGATGACTGTGGTTCTTGGAGGTCTGTTGTCCTAGCAGGAGCTCCTCAACATTGTGCCCTAGATCCAACAATCTTCAGCCACTTCATCAATGACCTTCCCTCCATCATGAGATCAGAAGTAGGGACTGTCGCCAATGACGCACAATGTTCAGCACCTTTCATGACTCCTCAGATACTGAAGCAGTCCATGTTCAAATGCAACACGAGCTGAACAATATCCAGGCTTGGGCTGACAAGTGGCAAGTGACATTCGCGCTATACATATGCCAAACAATGCCCGTCTCCAATTAGAGACAATCTGACCACCACCCCTTGACATTCAATGATGTTACAATCACTGAATTTCCGCACTAGCAACATCCTGGGGGTTACCACTGACCAAACACTCAACTGGATTCACCACATAAACACAGTGGTTCCAAGAGCAGGTCAGAGGCTAGGAATATCATGATGAATAATTCACCTTCTGACTCCCCAAAGCCTGTCCACCATCTAAAAAGCACAAGTCAGAAGTGTGATGGAATACTCCCCACTTGCCTGGATGAGTGCAGCCCCAACAACACTCAAGAAGCTTGACACCATCCAGGACAAAGCAACCCTCTTGATTGGCACCATACCGACAAATATTGATTCCCTCCAACACCTATGCTCAGTGCACACAGCTGCTACTATCTGTAAGATACACCACAGAAATTTACCTCTGATCGTTAGAAAAAATCTTCCAAACCCACGATTACTTCCATCTCAAAGGATAGGGGTTGCAGATATATCGGGAACATCACCACCTGCAAGTTCCCCTCCAAGACACTCAACATGCTGACTTGGAAATATAATCACCATTCTTTCAGTGTCACTGGGTCAAAATTCTGGAATTCCCTCCCTAAGGGCCGTATGGGTCAAACTATAGCATGCTGACTGCAGGAATTCAAGAAGGCAGGTCACAACCAACTTCTCAAAGGCAACTAGGGACCAGCAATACACGCTGGCCAGCCAGCAATGTCCACATCCTAAAGTGAATTAAAAAACATTTCTTCCATGTTGACTATTCTGCTCAGGACTTGTGTCAATTTACCTCAATGTATAGCATTTGCGCCCAAGTCAAGATTGGTTCCAAGCCCCTGTCTAGGATTAAAGCATGTAATTGAGATTGAGTGGAATTGCCAGACCATAAATGTTTAACTAAAATGTACTTAGCTTACTGGGTAGAAGCTCTAATTTCTCTCAGTTATTTTAATTGGCAATAAAGCAGCAACTCATGAAACCTACAGGAGCTTAAGGACGAGCTGCCATATTTATGAGACTATCAGAAGGAAACCTGAATGTACGGGAAGTTTTGGCATTCACAATTCGCAGGGAGATTTTCCTTGCCACAAATAGCTGACGTTTTACACATTAATAACAGTTAGGACTACTAAACCAGCCATTATCTTGCCAACAAATTCTGAGCTTATATTCTTAACAAATGTCTCTATGTTATATCAACATGCATAAATCTAGGAATTACTGCTGATAATATCAGTGATTAGTGCTTAATGTGTTAATTGACAAATGGTATTCCTCAGCCTACTATTTTAACAGAAATGTGAGTACATTTATTTTAAATGGGTTAAAACTTCAGTGCAGGGAGTCTGTTCTATGAATTCATTAAACAGGTGTCTGTTAATATTTCAAATAATGATTTGTAGGCTGCAATCTTCACTGTCTATTGCAAGGCAAAACTCTAAAAGGCTCAATTTCATAAAATAAGATATACAAAGACAGCATTTCATCACCATTAATTCCATTTACAGTAGATGAAATGGAGGGAAGAAAATAATTTACTATGTTGCATTCTGATGAGAAACAAAAAGAAACCCTCTGCTAAGTCCTCAGATGTCACGTTAAGTCCCAAAGTTTATCTTTGCTTCTGGCAAACAGTTCCAGTCTCAGTAATCCCACAGCAATCTTTTTACCTATCTAATAAATTACTTAATAAATACAACCTGGAAAAACAAATATTAAATGGTAATTAGCTTCAAATAGCACCGTAAAGCAGTTATATCAACATTCTTATATTTAACTCAAGAAGCATAAACACCATGCTCAAATGTAAATTGCCTCACCACTAATGTATTTACGCATTTAATATATTTAATGAAATGTACTGGGCAGAATTTTATAAGGACCTGACCGAAATGGACCACATTGAATTGCCAATCAAGGGGAATTATTGCTTACTAATGGCTTTATTAACACATCTTTCCTCATTAACACATGGCTGCCTATGTTACCAGTCCTGCTGTGCAAACTAGATTCTGAGAAATATTGACATTGAAGTCAGAGGGAGCACCTGTGACTTCAGCTTGCCACTAAGGTCGTCCATATTGGGCACCAAGCACCAACATCTCAGGGCACACATCCCACATCCATGGACAGTGGCATCTGACATGTCCTATTTCTAAGGACACTCATGGCACATTTCTGATCCACTTAAAATGCATGTTGATACCACAATATTGCACCTCAGGGCGTGACAGCAACTATCACTGCAATGCTGCAGCAAGGGCACTGCGCACACAGACACTCGCCCAGTTCACAGACCAGACCAGGCTGATTCTCTGGGCTGTTCACTTGCTCTTATAGCATTCACTCACTCTGACTCTACCTGGATGCTCAGGACACCCCTGCCTTTCCTTGACATTTTGTAGCTTGGTCCTCAGACAGAGATACCAAGCTCACAGTACTGAGAACTTCTAAGGAAGGGTCACTCAACCCGAAATGCTAACTGTGACTGCTCTCCACAGATGCTGCCAAACCTGCTGAGCTTTTCCAGCAATTTCTGCTTTTGTTTCTGATTTACAGCATCCGCAGTTCTTTCAGTTTTTATAACTCTGCACTACCTATTTTCACTGTTATACAAATGAAACTAGTCAAGCCAGTGTTTTCCGGTATAGCTTAGTAAATTGAGACTGTACAGTAATAAATTACATGGAAATAAATGCAAGTGCAACAGATCTCATGGAAAAATGGAGGGGATTGTAGAATGTGTTTTAAAAATACTAGTCTATATTATAGTATACATTTGTTATGCCACTATCATTAAACCAGTGGCCCTGATGAGGAGAGGCTTTAACCTGGAACAAACTCAAAATTCCATTGTTCATCATTATATAATCTCAACTGACAGGCACGATATGTATTTAAGAAAAATGCATTGCTTCAAAAGGGCTAACATTAATGCATTCAAATTTTCGAGGCAGTTCTTCCGACTTTAGCGTTGGAACATGAAGGTATACCCGGGCTCAAACGTAAAAAATGGTCACTTTAGTGATGTCTTGGAAGCTAATCAATACATGCAGCTGTACAGCTATAATACTCCACAACATTAGAAGGAAAGGTTGAAAGGATAGACGATTGAAAGAACACAAAAATAAGTAAAGTAAGCAAAACTTGAAATCTGTTTCTCTCATGTGAAATCTGTTGGTAATTTGGGATTAAATGATTACCTGAGCAACCTCACTGTTTTACACAGTTACTACAGCTATAAAAGAAAATGCCTCTTATTTCCTGTCCTACTAATTGCATAAACCAGCAAATAGATCCACAAGTGCCCAGGGAATAACCATATTTATCCCTGCTAGATACTAAGAATTTAACTACCTCTGCTACAGTGAAACTCTTGGAACATTTTAAATCTGGGCTATGCTCACAAGCTACGTGCATGTAAAGAATAAACATTTAAGCAGGATCGGGGAAAATACTCAACAAAAAATAATTGCCTGCAGCTGTTTAAAATCAAAGAAAAATGACCTTAAAAATCACCTCATCCATAAACTGTGCTATGAATTAGGAAAGTATAGATTCGCCCTCACAATATTAGGATCATAATATCAACTGAATAATTTCAGAAAGGTATTTTGTGAGATGAGCTTCCAAACAGAGAGAGAGAGAGAGAGAGAGATTGGATGATGAGTTGACTTGTGTGATTGCCAGTGACAAGACAGAGAACTAACTTATCTGACCACACCGACAATAGTATGTGCCAGAAAAAAAACCAGAAAATTAGTACAGAAGCAATACTATTTCTTTAAAGGAGAGAAATATTTTATGACGACCTAAATTTTAGAGTCTTTAATGCAATTAAAGTCCTCAAGGTGTTTCACAGCATAAAAGATAACACCACATTGAAAAAATATTTGGCAGATGACGAAAAGCTTAATTAATCAAGTAGATTTTAAGGAGAAGAGAAAGATAGAGTGTCGGAGATTTAGGAAGGCATTCTAAAGTTTAGGGTCAAGGTAGCTGATGGTTGCTAATGGCAATTAAAATTTGAGAGATCAAGAGATCAGAATGATAAGATTGTAGGTGTGTCAGAGAGTTGGAAAGCTCAAGTAAATTACAAAGTTGGAAGAGAACAAGACTGTGGAGAGGTGTGGAATAAAAAAATCATGCGAATTTTAAAATTCTGATGCTGCGTAACCAGGTGCCAGTGTTAGGTTAACAAACACAGAGTTAATGGGATTTGGTGCAAGTCAGGACATGGTGCATCAGGAAGGCTTCACATTCTGTTGTAGCATCTGCTAAATTCTTCATTAGGGAGTGCTGTATGTCAGTGCTGTACATTTGTTTCCTTTTGTTTGTATGTCACTTCCAAAAGATATCTCTATAACCAGAATAATATTCTTCACAGATGCTTTGGAACAGATATTAGCGGCTTGATAAAAATGATTTGAAGTTATTGGTGGTCAGACTTGACTGTCACTTTGTCACTTCTACTTATGTACTGATGAAAATATTCATAATGCTTATTGATCTGAGTGTAATGTCATTCTGTTTCTGTCGATGCCTTGGATGCAAATGCGACTTGTTGCCCTTACTCCATGAGGATTAGTCAAAGAGCTGTCTCATTGCTGTCACATTGCAGGGTGACTTCATTGCTTATGCCATAGCATTTCTGCACTGGCGTTACCCTCACCAGTTGCTTGATTTTAATGAACAACACTACCACTACATGTCCTAGATACTGAGTTGGTGTAATGGTTCACATGCTGATGATAAATTGGACAAGAATTTTGCTGCATAATGGTTGAATGCAATAAATCATTGCAATGTTTTTACATCTGTTGGTGACCACATTGCTGCTATAATTCTCACCTTCTTGCAACCTTGGCAATGACATTTTCTTTTGTCAGTATATGGCCAATATGTTAGACGTAGGCATCTTCAATTGCAATTTTTTTTCTTGCTCAGTTTCAGTTTCACCTAATTAGCTACATCTAACAGTCACATGACATTTTGATCATGGTTAGCAATGGTTTCTTCCATATGCCTGTGCATATATAAATAAGCACACCATTTACTACAGCTTTGACACTGGCAAAGTCACCCATGATCTCACACTCTCTACATTAATACTCCTCTGGAGGCATGGAAATGCCAGCATGCAGAACCATCTATATCTCTTGAATGCCAACAGCTTCACTTGCCAGCAACCATCTTTTGCATCTAGGCTAGTAAAAAGATTTTTGCTGTTGAAAGTTGTGACTAAATTCCTTTGACAGTTGGCATGGAGTGAGAGCTCTTCAGATCTTTACTTATATCCTTTGCATTAATGAAGCCTCTCAGTTTTCTAGGCTATTCCACTGATACCATGTTGCTAACCCATTCTGTTGGGATTATCACTGTCCTGATTTCTCATTTCTTTTCCAGTTCTTCTATCTTGTCTTTCAGGTTAGTGTTGAGGACAGCTGAAACTTCCCTCAGCAGATTCTGAATTGGTTCACAATCTCATGTACTTTGAGATGATATTCTCCAGAAAAACATGCTACCTCTGTGAACACATCATCATACTCATCTAAATTCCCTTTTTAGCAAGCTGAAGATTACCAGACCAAGCTTTAGATTTGCTTCGCCCTAAGTGAATGACATTTGCTTATATATATATTCTGGAACTCATTCTAGTCATTGCATAAGGTTCTTATAGTAAATTGTCCTCCTGGAATGTGGTTAGTCTCTCTGTTTAGCCTCAACCTTACTTCTGAGGGCATCAATTTAGAATTGGTATGTGAGCCACTTCATGTGTGTCTGTGAAGGTGAAGATGTTAAATGGTGCACCCGTGTCCATGTTGACAGTAGAGAAGAGTTGAAGAGAAACCTTTTTGCCCATGGAGGGATCTGGAACGCAATGCCTGAGTTAGTGTTCTCACAAAGTAAATGTGTAATCTAACTCAGTTTTGTTGGAATGGTCTCCTGTGTGCTTTGGTAAACGGAAGAAGGATTTGTTTTAGGAAACAAAGATAACTTGGTGACGCTGCACTGTACACTCAATAAATGTTTGGTGATAAACCAGTCCTTAATTAATTTAATATTCAAGAGAAGCTGAGCAGCATGGTGAAACAGCATTGATTGTGTGAAAGACATGAAAGTTCAGTTTGGTAAGTGGAATCTGTTAGCACAAATTAAGAACATCAGAACACAGGGAAAGCATGGTAAAATCCAGTTAACTTTTATCGCCAAGTATTAATATGTTACATGAAAACTCATACAAAAGTAAAGTACAGATGCTAGAAATATGAAAGCCGAAACAAAAGAAATGCTAGAAAAACTCAGCAGGTCAGGCAGCATTTGCAGAGACAAGCAGAGTAACATCTCAGTCTAAGTAATCTTTCATCAGAATTAGTTGGATACTTTTCAGAGGCATGCATGACATAAAAACATAAGGAAATCAAGATGCTTTTAAAATAATAACATCTATATTCCACTCTGGTGGTTTGGTTAGTAAGTAAATTCCAGTATGGAACAGAGTCATACAGATTACACAGGTCTGCTGAGTTAGTTGATCTTGGTCAGAATGCTGCTAGGGAGTTTCACAACTGAAGTCAAAATACTAACAGAGGAGAGAGGTAAATTAGCCAGTGCTCAGCTCTTGGCTCGATCCTTGTGCATGGGCGCATGTGTGAGAGATACAGAAACAGACCAGTAAATTTACTGAATCCCAAGAAAGCCAAAGGTGTACCAACATTTTATCCAGATTTACATGTGGAGTACCAGGGAATGTTTACACATTTTTTTCTAAATAAACCTAGCAATTATTAATTTCCTTGAGCAAATAATAGTCAAAAAACAATTTCTGGAAATAGAATCTTGTTTTTATGAATCTTATTTTTATGATTTATGATAATACACTAAGAAGGCATAAAGTCTCATTAGTTATACCGCATTATCAATAATTATCCAATGCTCCTGTTTGTTGTCAGTGGTAACTCAATATAATTCAAAGATACTGTTTTGGAGCTCCTCTACTTTTGATTTTTCTAAGAAATAATACTCCTTTAAATATTAAAGAAATTAATATATACTTTGTTTTATATAATTACTGAAGTGATCCTTGTATAGACTGTGGTCAACAGCTAAAAATAATTGGCTGAAAAACAAATAGGCATGCTCCTGCAGCCAGCCTGCTGTGTAATGTTATTCTGTTAACCAAAGCAGTTGTTGAAACTGTTCAGACAGAAAAAAAGGTTGAATCTAATAATTAATGCTATAATAACTCTGTATTTAGTATATCATTTTTTTAAAAAATCATTCACAGGCTGAGGGTGTCACTGGCTACACTAACATTTATTAACTGTCTGTAATTGCTCAGAGGGCAGTTAAGAGCCAACCACATAGCTAAGGGTCTGGAGTCAAATGTAGGCCAGTCCAGGTTAGGATAGCAGTTTCATAGAATTGCTACAGTTTGGAAGCAGGCCATTTGGCCCATCGAGTCCACACCGATCCTCCAAACAGCATCCCACCCAGACCCACCCCCTACTGTGTCCCTGCATTTCCTACCCTAGACACTATGGGTAATTTAGCATGGCCAATCCACCTAACCTGCACATCTTTGGGCTGTGGGAGGAAACCAGAGCACCCAGAGGAAACCCACGCAGACATGGGGAGAATGTGCAAACTGCACACAGGCAGTTGCCCAAGACTGGAATTGAACTTTGATCCCTACTGCTGTGAGGCAGCAGGGCTAACCACTGTGCCACTGTGTCTTTCCCTAAATTACTGAACCAGATGGGTTTTCCTACAATCAACAGTGGATTCATTGTCATCACTGTACTCTTAATTCCATGGTGGGATTTGAACCCGCAGCCCTGGAACGTGACCTAGTCTCTAGATTAAGAGTCCAGCAATAATACCACTAAGCCATTGCCCACCCCCTTCCGCCATGTAGTCATATCACCTTTGTTCCCCCTGAGGTCCATGCACAACAGCAGCACCTGGAACTGAAAGTCAATGGGTCTTCACACCAAATGGCATGAGGACTCCTCTGAGGACCTGCATGGCCGTGCAACTTAGAAGGAACATAGCATAAGACATACACATTTCATTGTAGGTACTTCATTTTAAATTACATATCTCATATGTTACTGATTTTTATTCTATGGTGCAACTGTAATTAATACAGCAAATCTAGCAATAATTCAGTCGGATCAAGCATTAATTGAAGTCCTTTGAAACAATGATAATGAAGTGTTGAATCACTGCCCGTAGCTGTTTTGCTCTGCACCCTGTCAATCTCTGCACAGCCCACACATCAATCCTGTTGTACAGCTGTTCACGTGTGATTACCTGATTGCCAACATATGTTCCAAACTGATCCGTTGCTGTGAAGTGGTGATATTGCAGAGTGCAGCTAGACTGGGATTAAGCATTGACAGAGAGAGAGAAAAAGTGGAGGCAATACACAATATACACAAAGGGAAAAGAGAATGAAAAGAGAGGGAGATTAGAGACAGGGAAGGAGGTGCTGCAATCGAGACTGATTACAGTCAATTGCAACACAGAACTAGAAAAGAGGGATTTAAAGAGCGAGCAGTGGCTTCCAAATATGTTTGCACCACATCCATTGCACTGGCAGAAAGTTGTCAGCTAAACATGGCTAGAGAGGGATGAACACTCATGATATACTCAGTACTCATGCTTGGCCCTAAATCCCACCTCTTCCTCCGCTACTCGTCCTCACTGTCTCTCAATAACTTCTCTTTCAATTCCTCCCCCTTCCTACAGACAAAGGGGGTGGCCATGGGTACCCGCATGGGCCCAAGCTATGCCTGCCTCTTTGTAGGTCACGTGGAACAATCCCTCTTCCATACTTACACTGGCCCTAAACCCCACCTCTTCCTCCGCTACATTGATGACTGTATCGGCGCCACCTCATGCTCCCACGAGGAGCTCGAACAGTTCATCCACTTCACCAACACCTTCCACCCCAACCTTAAGTTCACCTGGACCATCTCTGATACCTCTCTCTCCTTCCTGGACCTCTCTGTTTCCATCTTAGGCAACCACCTGGAAACCAATATCCATTTCAAGCCTACCGACTCCCACAGCTACCTAGAATACACCTCCTCCCACACACCTTCCTGCAAAAATGCCATCACCTATTCCTAATTCCTTCGCCTCCACTGCATCTGCTACCAGGATGAGGCATTCCACTCCCATACATCTCAGATGTCCTCGTTTTTCAAGGACCGCAACTTCCCCCCCTCAGTGGTCGAGAATGCCCTCGACCGTGTCTCCCGCATTTCCTGAAACTCATCCCTCACACCCCCTCCCTGCAATAACAACCAAAACAGAATCCCCCTCATCCTCACGTACCACCCCACCAACCTCCGGATTCAACGTATCATCCTCCGACACTTCCGCCATCTGCAATCCGACCCCACCACCAAAGACATTTTTCCCTCCCCACCCTTATCTGCTTTCCGGAGGAACACTCTCTCCGGGACTCTCTTGTCCGCTCCACACTCCCCTCCAGCCCCACCACACCCGGCACTTTTCCCTGCAACCGCAGGAAGTGCTGCACCTCCCTCTACACCTCCCACCTCACCCCCATCCCAGGCCCCAAGAAGACTTTCCACATCAAGCAGATGTTCACCTGCACATCTGCTAATGTGGTATACTGCATCCGCTGTTCCCGTTGTGGCCTCCTCTACATCGGGGAAACCAAGCGGAGGCTTGAAATGGATATCGGTTTCCAGGTGATTGCTAGAGATGGAAACAGAGAGGCCTTGGAAGGAGAGAGAGGTATTGGAGATGGTCCAGATCATTTGACTGCTTTTTTTTATCCCAGTTTTCTGACTCTTGCCTTTTTTTCACTAGCAATATAAATGACAATACGACATCCAAAGCAAATAGCAAATCTATTAAATATTTGAATTCTACATATGTCTGTTAACAGAAATAATTATGAGTTACCCTCATAGAAAGACTTAGCCTTATGTGCCTATTTATTATTTCTACAAAGCATTCCTGGACCCTCAACCTTTGCATGGGAAAGCTGTTGATCTTTCATGGAGGATTTTTCTGGTGGCTATGATCCATAGTATGGGTGTTGTGGTACATAGCTGAGGCAGGCAGACCTAATTGGCACTGACCTGGGGCCTGTGTAGTGGGTACGGGTGTGGGGAAAGTAATTAATATCATCCTGATCGAGGTCAGGAGGTAATGTCATTCTTTTGACTGCGTGCTTTCGCGCAGTTCCTCTGCAAAAGGATAACAAGCATGAGTTAACAAGGTGTAGAGCTGGATGAACACAGCAGGCCAAGCAGCATCAGAGGAGCAGGAAGGCTGACGTTTCGGGCCTAGACCCTTCTTCAGAAATGGGGGTTTGCAGAACACCTACATTCGGTTCCCACTAAACAACTGCACGTCCCAGTCGTGAACCATTTCAACCCCTCCTCCCATTCCTCAGACAACATGTCCATCCTGGGCCTCCTCCAGTGCCACAACGATGCCACCCAAAGGTTGCAGGAACAGCACCTCATATTCCGCTTGGGAACCTTGCAGCCCAATGGTATCAATGTGGACTTCACAAGCTTCAAAATCTCCCCTTCTCCTACCGCATCCCAAAACCAGCCCAGCTTGTCCCCGCCTCCCTAACCTGTCCTTCCTCCCACCTATCCACTCTTCCCACCTCAAGCCCCACCCCCATCTCCTACCTACTAATCTCATCCCGCTCCCTTGACCCGTTCATCCTCCTTGGACTGACCTATCTCCTCCCTAACTCCCCACCTACATTCACCTTTACCGGCTTCATCCCCGCCTCTTTGACCTGTCTGTCTCCTCTCCACCTATCTTCTCCTCCATCCATCTTCTATCCGCCTCCCCCTCTCTCCCTATTTATTTCAGAATCCCCTTCCCCTCCCCCATTTCTGAAGAAGGGTCTAGGCCCGAAACGTCAGCCTTCCTGCTCCTCTGAAGCTGCTTGGCCTGCTGTGTTCATCCAGCTCTACACCTTGTTAACTCATGCTTGTTATCCTTTTGCAGAGGAACTGCGCGAAAGCACGCAGTCAAAAGAATGACATTGCCTCCTGACCTCGATCAGGATGATATTAATTACTTTCCCCACACCCGTACCCACTACACAGGCCCCAGGTCAGTGCCAATTAGGCCTGCCTGCCTCAGCTATGTACCACAACACCCATACTATGGATCATAGCCACCAGAAAAATCCTCCATGAAAGATCAACAGCTTTCCCATGCAAAGGTTGAGCGTCTAGGAATGCTTTGTAGAAATAATAAATAGGCACATAAAGCTAAGGCTTTCTACAAGGGTAACTCATAATTATTTCTGTTAACAGACATATGTAGAATTCAAATATTTAATAGATTTGCTATTTGCTTTGGATGTCGTATTGTCATTTATATTGCTAGTGAAAAAAAGGCAAGAGTCAGAAAACTGGGATAAAAAAAAAGCAGTCAAATGATCTGGACCATCTCCAATACCTCTCTCTCCTTCCAAGGCCTCTCTGTTTCCATCTCTAGCAATCACCTGGAAACCGATATCCATTTCAAGCCTACCTACTCCCACAGCTACCTCGAGCACACTTCCTCTCACCCACCTTTCTGCAAAAATGCCATTCCCTATTCCCAATTCCTTTGCCTCCACCGCATCTGCTCCCGAGATGAGGCATTCCACTCCCGTACATCTCAGATGTCCTCGTTTTTCAAGAACCGCAACATCCCCTTCAGTGGTCGAAAACGCCCTCGACTGTGCCTCTCGCATTTCCCGCAACTCATCCCTCACACCCCCTCCACAAAATAACAACCAAAACAGAATCCCCCTCATCCTCACGTACTACCCCACCAATCTCCGGATCCAATGCATCATCCTCCGGCACTTCCGCCATCTGCAATCTGACCCCACATTTTTCCTTCCCCACCCTTATCTGCCTTCCGGAGGGACCACTCTCTCCGCGACTCCCCACTAGCTCCACCACCCCTGGCACTTTTCCCTGCAACCGCAGGACGTGCTACACCTGCCCCTACACCTCCCCCTCACCACCATCCCAGGCCCCAAGAAAACCTTCCACATCAAACAGATGTTTACCTGCACATCTGCTAATTTGGTATCCTTTATCCGCTGTTCCCGATGTGGCCTCCTCTACATCGGGGAAACCAAGCGGAGGCTTGGAGACCGCTTTGTGGAACACCTACGCTCAGTTCGTGACAAACGACTGCACCTCCCAATCGCGAACCACTTCAACTCCCCCTCCCACTCCTTGGACGACATGTCCATCCTGGGCCTCCTCCAGTGCCACAATGATGCTACCCGAAGGTTGCAGGAACAGCACCTCATATCCCGTTTGGGAACACTGCAGCCCAATGGTATCAATGTGGACTTCACTAGCTTCAAAATCTCCCCTCTCCCGACCGCATCCCAAAACCAGCCCAGCTCGTTCCTGCCTCCCTAACCTGACCGTCCTGTCTCCCACCTATCTAATCGTCCCACCTGAAGCCCCACCCCCACCTCCTACCTACCAAACTCATCCCCGCCCCCTTGACCTGTCTGTCTTCCCTGGACTGACCACCTAACTCACCGCCTACACTCACCTTTACTGGCTCCATCCCCGCCTCTTTGACCTGTCCGTCTCCTCTGCACCTATCTGCTCCTTTATCCATCTTCAATCCGCCTCCCCCTCTCTCCCTATTTATTTCAGAATCCCCTTCCCCTCCCCCATTTCTGAAGAAGGGTCCAGACGCAAAACGTCAGCCTTCCTGCTCTTCTGATGCTGCTTGGCCTGCTGTGTTCATCCAGCTCTACATCTTGTTATCTCAGATTCTCCAGCATCAGCAGTTCCCACTATCTCTGAGTCAAATGAAGATTGTATGTATGGATATTAATCGCAGGACCACTGGTGTACTAAAGGGATGTGAAGCACTTTCTGATGACTAACTGTGTTCTTTTAACAGGTATTGTGTTACCTACAGTGTTGGTTAATAAATTATGTTTTTGTTTCACATTTTCAGTATTTACCGTATCTTTCCAGTCTCTCTGAGCAGGAGTTAATTCTTTTACTTTGAATACACTTGAGAGATTCCAGAGTCAGATTCATCAGCTATTTTTAACAAACTCAGTTGTAGTTTACAACAGATTGCATTTATGCTGATCGCCTCTAAATTTGATAACCATATTCTGACATCTTGCTGTTAGTTTCTCAAAGATATTGTTAAAATGTTCCTATAAATAATTGTTTAACAATGCCATAACATAATGTTTCAAAGTGAAAATGTAATTAGATCCCCAAGTAAATTTATATACCTCAATATGATTGAGTTCTTTGATGACAGAGGATTGATAATGATAATATAGCCAATGTTGTGTAAATGGGCATTGAAGAGGCGTCTAGTAAGTTGCCACTTAATAGACCTGCCAGCAAAATCTAAACCTGTGGAATTAAAGGGCCAATGACAATTTCAATGCAGACAAAATCAGAAAGCTGCGGTCAACTTTTTTTCAACAGATTGAAAGGATGTATACTAAGGATCAATATTATGACCACCGCTGTTTTTGATACATATTAAAGACCAGAAACTGAACTGGACGAGCCATTTTAATACAGAGCCTACGAGGTCAGATCAGAGGTTAGGAATCCCACAGCAAGCAACTCATCTCCTGACTCTCCAAAGTCTACCATCTACAAAGCACAAGTCAAGAGTGTGATGGAATACTATCCACTTGCTGGATGAATGCAGCTCCAATAACATTTAAGAAGTTTATGCTCTCCAGGACAAGCTACACGCTTGACTGACGTCACATCCACAAACATTTACTGCTGCCACCATCGACGCTCATTCATAACAGTGTGTTCCATCTACCAGATGCATCACAACAACTCAGAGAGTCCTTAGACATCACTTTCTAAATCCATGATCACCACTATCTATTAGCCACTTTCTGGGCATGTTCCAGAGGTCCTGCAGAATGACACCACTTCTTTTCCCTGGACCAGCAGTGAAGACACAACTCTATTGAATAGGGAACAAGCTTGAAGAGCTAAATAATTCACACTTGTTCCAATTTTTATAGTCTTCTGGACAATGGGAGGCTAGCCAACGAGGTTTCAGGAGATTAATTAGCAAATTAAAAGCTGTAATGAAGCCAGGAATCTCATATTTAACTTCTTTTAAAAGCTTAACCCAGATCATCTGGGTTTATTTCTGCATATATTTCTGGAGGTACATCAATGGATTTTTTCCCAAGTAGGCGCACTCATGAATAATATAGGCACAAAGTGCACAATCCACATTACTTCTACACAGCTGATTTTACTGTAACTTCCTGACATGGCCAAATTACACTTTGCAGCTTAGTTACATGAAAAGCTATGCTGGACACTAACACGTGGGCCAAGACAATTTAATGTATTGCTACAGCAATAATTGGACTTTGAGTGAAGAGAGCACATTTAGCTAACAATCAAACCGTACTGTTTATGGATGATGCTTTGAAAGTGTTTTGGGAGGAATTGAGTAGAAATGTTGCACTTCCTTCATGTAGATCACATTTTGCACAGACTAAAAGTGTAATATATTTGAGAGGATAATAACCACACATATTCTACTTGCACATGGGAGAAGCAGTAAAGGAGTCTATAAACCTGAAGACGTTTCCGTGCTACTCAATCGTGTCCTATGCTAAGTATATTACCACCAATGAATCAATGCCATAGTTCAAGTCAATATGTTGAATAATGACAGCCAACCCTTTCAGCTCTTTCAATGTTCACCATGCACTACTGTCTTACAACAGCTAACAAATACAGTGGAACTTACCACAGGACCCTTATTACAGTGAGATTGACATAAAGTCTCAATAAAAAAAAGTTCGCCAGTATAACCTAGTAGCACAAGGTGTCTTCCCTTACTCTTATGTGCAGCAGAATAGAAATTTATTGTCACGTGCACTTCTACATGAAAAATATAGTGAAAGATTTTATAAGTCGCTACACCACGGTGCCTATATTAATTAGAGAATTCATGCATAATAATAGTAAAATTAAGTCGAAGTTCAGCACGGTTCAGTTAACGGCTTTTGGGCTCAGGGAAAGCTGATTAAGGAACAATGGAATACCCTTAAGACGCAGCCAACGGGACAGCCATGCTGGGCTGAGACCACCACGCCAGGCCGGGAGAACCCTCCTATCTCCCATATGACACTCCTCCAGGCACTGCCACCTGTGCACTGCACTGTGTCTGTCCCTTTCGCCGACGCTTCCGCTCCTTCAAGCGCCCCTGCCTGGGTGTGAACATGGAGCCTTAGCCCATCCTGCGAGTCAGGGCCGGGGAAGTCAGCCCGGGACCTGCTCCTTGTTCGACAGGAGACTCCAGGCTGCGGTGGAGCTGTGTCCAGCTCGTTCCTGGCATTGCTGCTGCCACATGCCTCCTCCTTCACCCAACACTCTCCAGGCTTTAAAAAGAAAGCAAAGAAAAAGACCTAAAGTAAAAAGAAAGAAAGCTGACAGGAGCGGACAAACTGAGATAGCAAGGAAGAAGGGTCTAGGCCTGAAACGTCAGCCTTCCTGCTCCTCTGATGCTGCTTGGCCTGCTGTGTTCATCCAGCTCTACACCTTGCTATCTCAGATTCTCCAGCATCTGCAGTTCCTACTATCTCAGGAGCAGACAAGCCCCAGTTCAGCTCCCCTACTCCACCACCATTTTGGACCAACATAGACACTGAGAACTTGAGTATCACCTTACCTGCTCATGAAAGTTGCAACACCTCAGTGCTATTTGTGGGACAAGGTAGAATGCAGGAAACTAAGACAGGACAAGGCCCAGGAAATCCAGAGCATTGATATTGTTCCAGGAGCCTGTACTTAAAATATCAGAGGAGATAGTGCTGTCCTGATATTACTACTTTGCCCAGTACTCAATCATTCACATCCATTCAAGCAACTATTCAACTTGGAATGAGGTTATGTGGTAAACTCCCAACAGATAGAAATGTTTTAAGGGTGTCCTCAATGCACCCTGAAAAGGTCAAACCTCCCTATCAATTCATGGGGGCCCTTCATTTGTGACCTATCAAAATGGAGTTTATTCAGGGAGGCATCAAATATACTGAGTACAGAACTTATAGAGGTGATGGCTAAGAACTGTAGACAGCACACAAAGCACCAAACACCTTATCTACCTGGTCCTTCCATCATGTGGCAGAGTCTTAGAACCATCCAATATGAGTGAAAGCAAATAAACCTTGATTGTGAGAGCGTGCCTAAGAAGGAGATGCTATCACATTTTCAACCACTGCACATTCATTGATACATTCAAATATAACATCACAATGTACAATATTTCAACTTGCTATGAAAGGATGCCATACATCTAGAACTTCTATTTTCTTCTGATCCTGTAGTTATCTACATAGCTCAGTTTGAGATGACAGCAGCTTAAAGAAGCCAAAGATTTATCACAAAGCATCACTTACATAATCTCTCATAAGTACTGGAGCAGTGACATCAACCTCAGGAATTTTAGATGGTGAACTTTAGGCATGTAACACTAAATAAATCAAGTGAATGCATAGGTGAGTCAAAATGGTGGTGTAAATCACCAGTAAATCCCAGGACTTGCTTGAATTCAGCAACTGTTATGCTTTGCTTTTCTTTAGGGAAAGTAAGGAACGTGTTCACACGTGCTGAGCTTCTCCAGCATTCTTCTGTGTTTGTTTCAGGTTTCTAGCATCAGCAGATTATGGTTTTAAAAGGTTCGGATTCGTTCCAATGCAGGACAATACATCTTTAATTACTTGATGCATAAGTGTACTTCAAATTGGCTTAGCCCACTGATATCGCTTGTGATAGCCGAGTGAATGCTGAAGGTTGAAAATTAATTGCTATAATGACCTTGACTAGTGCCAAAACTGCAATTGTGATGAAAGGATTTCTATTACTCTGCTTGCAACAGATATCAGAAGTCAATAACAACCCTCCACTGTAGCTAAACCTGTAAAGTAAACCCTACTCTAACCTGCCAAATAGTTGTCCCTTCATGCAGTATACATCTGATGCATGTGAATGTCCCTGTTTATGTTTTGTCCTCTAATAAGCTCAATTAGACAACAGAAATTAATGCAGGATCCATTACTTTACATTGCAGCAAATATAAATGTAAAACTGGCATTCTAAGAAAACACTTCAAAGGTCACAATGGACTAATATTTAATACACACGATAAGTGCACTGTATGAGTCCATGCCAAGACTGCATTAAAAAAAGAGATTTTGTGTTTGATCCTATTGTACAACTTTTTGAAAAAGTGCAAGTAATTAAATGAAAGAATAGTAGATCAGATCTAGAAGTGGAATTACAGACTCATGAATAATGGAGGTGAAAAGTTGAAAAACTTATAATTCCTAGTCTTTTGCTGACCCATTTTGGGTGATAAGACCATTCAGATACAACAAAATACAGGAATGGTCCCAACCAAAGCAGGATGTCCAAGTCTAAATTTTCTTGATTTGCAATTTCTCCCTACTACTTCCTTACACTGTATGATTCTGTTTGCCATGCACTTTTAACATTTTGTATGCCTGAATGAAGTGTTGTACTTTGGAGTTAGGTTGATTCTATCAGACCTATGTCTTTTCCTTCTGTTGCACGTTCTATAAAGGATTGCACCCTCATTACATTATAAAATGATGCATTACTTTAAACCCAAATGCCAAATTGGACCCTGAATATGTCCAAACACTTTGCATATTTGGATCCCCCACACAATTTAAATTAATGCAGAAATTTAACCATTCTGCATTCAATCCTATATGCCAAGGTCAGGAATAAACATGACAATACAATACAAGGGCTGATTTGTTTGGGTTCCATTGGTCACTGTTATTCACCTTGAATAACTGCCATTTATAACTACTTCAGCATCTTAACAATCTAATGTTCCATTAATTTTCAGTTTTTCCCCTTGTTACAGTGAACCATCATTTTGTCGACAGATGAAAAATGTTTTCAGATAGTTCACAATTAATACACTTAAGAACTACTCAATTTCTTTTTCAGTCATCCATGGGATGTTGGCAGTGCTAATCAATAACTACCATCCCTAAATACTGTTGAGAAGGTGGTAGTGAGCCATCCTCCTTAAAAGAATTTGTGGCTTCTAGCCCACTTCAGAGACAAGTTCAAAATCAACCTCATTGCTATGAGTCACCTGTAAGCAAGGCTTGGTATGGATGTTCAGATTCCTTTTCCCAAAGAATAGTAAAGAAGTGGGTTATTAAGACAATCCAGCAATTTAATGGTCAATATTGCTACTACTGACATTGTATTCCAGAATTTAAATTCTCCAAATGCCATGATACAAGTTTCACTTGTGTGACTGACTTATTAGTTGAAGCTCATGGATTACTAGTTTGGTAGGATAACTACTGTGCAAACATTCCCAGAGCACAAGACTTTATGCTCAAAGGATACCAATGCAATTATCAGATTGAATTTCCCCTTCGTGTTGAGCTTCACATTTTTCTCATACTATTATTTTATAGGGATTTCTTTATAGAGTGCTCATTTATTTTTCCACTTCTGATTTATAACACAGTTGGTTTATAACATAGAAATAACAATTACTTAGCTACTGCAAATACTCAAAACATTAGAGAGCCTGCTCATTTTCCAAGTTTCACATAGTTAGTCCACCATGTAGTCTGTAGACAGGACACTCCTCAGCGATGTGTAGCATTGTTTGTGTCCCTCCACAGTACATTAGGGGTTTGTTCTGAGGTCCCAGCGATGAAGTTTGGCTGCACAGTGTCTTGACCTTTCCTGAACATGTTTCACAAGGACCTCTCTCACAATGGCAACTCAAAGCCTGCCATTTAACAAACAGGTTTGTCATAAGAATCTTACTAGTATCCTGGACTGGAATTTACACCCCCACTGTGCATGTTTTGAAAGGGGGAGCATGGGAAATATGAGAGTTGTTTGCTCACTACCTCCTGTCTGTCCCAAAACCATTCCCATAAAATAGCAGGGGATCAGGGCCAAAATTGGCAGACTAACATCATTTTTAAAGAGGTAATTAACAAGTTCTATTGTCCATTAATAAGCCAATTGAATATTGCTGAATACTAAACTGCCAGCACCATAATACAATTGATGTGGAGAAGCACATGGAAGTGGTTAAGATGTTTCTTAATATAAACTGGTTAAACAGGCCTTCTTGTGGCGCAGTGGAAGTGTCCCTATCGCTGGACTGAGAGACCTGCTCCAGAGGTGTGTAATAACATCAATGAACAGGTTGATTAGAAAAATAGATTATAAACTGGTAAAAGTTTGGACAAGGATTTATGTCTTATTGAGGGAAGAAAGGGGATGTTTGTGGTGCCCTGTGCATATTGGCAGCACCTCTCCACAGGTTGGTACCTTCACTAACTTTGCCATTTCCTGCCTGGAAACCAAAAACCACCTCAATTCCTTGTTCTTACCCTTTCCTCACCCCCTCCCTGATCCTTCCATCCAAGATTCAGGACTTAGTTGGACCTTGCTGTTATGGCTTTCTTCATTCCAGGGACTATCTGCAGTCACAGGCATGGTCACTACTCAGAAACAAAAACAGAAGTTGCTGGAAAAGTCAGCAAGTCTGGCAGCATCTGTGGAACAGGAAGGGTCACCAGACCCGAAACATTAACTTTGATTTCTCTTCACAGATGCTGCCAGGCCTGCTGAGCTTTTCCGGTAACTTCTGTTTTTGTTCCTGATTTACAGCATCCGCAGTTCTTTTTGGTTTTTTTTAGTGGTCACTACTCCGTTTGACACCATTATGAGCAATGTTGGACAGAGGATTGAAATTATGATGAATACTGTTGCACTCAATTGAATGTCAACACAATATGTGTCTGATGGCCTTTATCAGACAGGTGCACAGAACTATGCTGCAGAGTATGATTGGGTGAATACTGAAGTCCAGAGTGCTATGTTTATAGTGTTGCATGTAGATACAGCAAAATTGATTAATTGCTAGTTTTTTGGTTTTGATCTTTGCTGCATTTTGTTTTAAATGCTCCCAGAAGTCTGATCTAGAATTACTTCCAAGTATCTTGGATTGGGTTTATGCTTTAGTCGCTGGCCATCTATGCAGATAGGCAATTGTCTTCTAGCACTGGCACTATGGGGATGGAATGCACCGGATATGGTTTTGGAGAGTTTCAGTATGAGACGCCATGTGTTGCAGCAGTCCTTCAACTTAACAACATCTTCATTAACATTAAGTGTCTTCTAGAATTCAGAATGGTGGAGCTTGATTGGCACAGCAAGTGTCATAGTATAGATGAATTTGCAGGAAATATTTTTGGCAGGTCATTTGTGTACATGTTGAACAGCACTGGGGCTAGCACTAAGCTCTGTGGTAGTCAATTAGTCTGTCTTCTCCATGCACTTCTCCCTTGCCCAAGGTGTACTCTGAATCATTTATTGTGACAAATGTTTAAACAACTGTTCTGACACAGGCTAGGATGACAACATGTGCCTCCCAGAGACCCATATTGGATCTGAAGAAGCAGTCTGTTATCAGGTCAAAGGCTTTGACCTATTGTGCTGCTCCCCATTTACTAAGCATGGCCATACCATGAATGTCTGATCTGACATTGCTGGCGTGAGGTCATCAACCATGTTCTGTGACATTATGAGGGCAAACAATTCCCATATTGCAAACATGCCCAAGCTTCAGTGCCAGTTAGGAACAGCAAGTCCTGTCAATACTGCTTCATCCAGCCATTCAGCACCAGAAAATGCTTTTGTTCATAGAATGCATCTCCACTAACCTCCCAAGCAGTAAGGAGGGTTCCATTCAGCGAGATGTGGTTGGTAATACTCACCCAACTCACAATGGGTTAGTTCCTTAATGGTCACCCTCAACAAACACAGCCCCTAGTCCGAGACACAGTCAGCGCTGGCCATCACTCACTCACTCATTCATGTTGGTCTTTTGTCTTCCAGGTATCAACAGCACAAGGAAGATCAATAGAACTTCCATAAAGCAAATTAGCCAAAACGAAATAATACTTGGACTAGATCATTCGTCTCATTGGACCAGTTGGTACCTAGCATCGTATAGGTGAAACCAGATTAGATCCAAAGGAATCAACACAATTGGAGTACACAGAAGGCAGCACACACAATTCCAAAGCACTTTATGCTGTACTCCTTTCCCTAGCTCATGTCCCATAAATTACCCTTTCTTTCTAAAAACAAGGAATTGTGATCAAGAACCAATAACTGTGAATCCCAAGCGCAAGGAGGAAGGATTGGATTCCTCGTTTTAGTTTTGCCTTATTTGTTAGCTTTCTTGGGATCAACACTCAACTTAATAATTAAAAAAATGATTTTGTTTATTTTCAAGTGTTGAACATGAAATGTCACATTTATGTCCCATTGGAATAGGAGGTAAAAACATGTTGACGTAGCATAAGCTAATTGGCCAAAGAGGCTTCTGAGTTGCTGAAGGGTGACAGAACTCAGATGTTTAAAACTATAAAGGGATTCAACAGGGTATTAATTCATTCAAGGCATGTGGTCATCAATGGCTAAGCCAACATTTATTGCTGAGCCCTAATTGGATATGACAAATGGCTTATAAATGATTTCCTCTTGTGATGATAGCACAATGACACATAATCTTGATATTAAAACAGTGTCATTAAATAATAAAATCAGGAAATGCATCATCCATATATAGGGAAGCAGAAATCTGCAACTCTTCCCTGCAATCTCCATTCCCCACCCTCTCAACATTTGCCCTCACCTTGCAAAAGGGCTAATCGAAAATTTCAAATCTAGGACCCATAGATTTGGTAAGGTGCAGTATTAAATGATATTGAAGTAAGGCAAGTATGCAGAGGACAAAGTAGGGTTCAGGCACAGCCAAACTGAAAATGGAACAGCTCAAGTAGATCTCTATTGATTTTTGTTCCTCTGCTTGAAGAGTTCCTATGTATGCTTTTTCTCATTCGAGTGGGTGTCACTAATACTTAATTATAGACTGAAGAAGTGGACACTGTGGTTATTCACATGATGAGGTATTTCCAGAAATTCAGGGTGAAAGAGTTTAGCAAAGTTAATAGTGCCCCGTACTTACCGTTCTATTCTGGTCCTAGTGTGCTGTCGATAACCACAGATCTGGCTGCATCAGTTTAGCACAAAGCACAAAGGATGTATGGTGAGAACTCAATATTTGCTGCAAATATTGGGACATCAGACTCTTCACCATATCAGATAATGATAGGTGATTAAGGATTGTATGGAAAAGGACACTGGTACCCAAATCTATGCTTTGGGTCATATTAATAATAGTGGCCATAATATGATAAGGTTCAAGATTAAAGTAGAAGCAAAAAACAATGGTAGCACATTGGAAATGGACAGAGAATGATGAAAAGTGAAAAGTGATAGAAAGATAATTTAGCACAATTGGTTGTGGTGTCCCCTCCACTACCACCCCTCAATCTTTAAATGGCCTCCTTCCTTCTGGATGACTAATAATTCGTCACCTAACATCTAATTGGACAAGCTAATAGTGGCAGCATGGAGAGAGGGGACTGACTGACCTTTTATTTCTCATTCTGCCTCCCTTACCTCACCCAAAACCAAGAAGTTCAGGGCTACATCAAATTCCAGAATACCATGAATAAACAAAGTTTAGAAATTAATAAAGCCACAAGAATGCATATGGGAATGACAAAAGATTATAATAGAAAACATGGAAAAAAGAATGGCATGAGGGAATATACAAGGAGAAAATTTCAAATAATTTAAAAGGAAACATATTATATAAACTTGAAATTGGATCATCCACACAACAAAAAAATGTTTAGTAGAAAATAAATAGAAATTTGCAGAGTCTTTAATAAGTACATTGTTTACTTAAGAGAAGAAAGTTGTAAGAAGGGAAGTCTTCAATTGTTTAAAAGTAAAGATAATATTGCAATAAAAGGAGGAAATTAAGATATTACTTAAGCTAAGGAACGAAAAAAAGTGCCAAGTCCAACCTGATACATCGAAGGATCCCAACAGAAATAATGCAAGAAATATTAGAGATGCTACAAATTATATTTCAGAACTCTACAGGACTGGAGAATGACCAATATAAAATTGATTTTTGGAGAGGAAGAATTTACCTGGTTAATACAAACTGAAAGGTTTAACATCTATGCAAGAAAACATTTTGAAATATTTTAATAAAGATGGCATTAGTCCATATCAAAACCAAGATAAAATTATGTTCGTAATTAAAGATTGTGCTGACAATTCTTATCAAGTGATGACATATAAGGAATTAAGGGCAGTTTCTCATAGTACATAGAACCTGTGTCTAGCATGAGCACTTCTGAGCAGTATTTACATCAATGATTTGAATAAATCGCAAGAGAGAGTTCAACTTTGCAGAGAATGAAACACATTAGGGAACAATTTTGAAGAGAATATTGATTAATGATAGACTGGGTAGAACCATCAGGTTAGAATGTCAGGTTTGTTCGTCAATGATTATACAGTGTTCAATTCCATTCACACTTCGTCAGATAAAGAAGCAGCCATGCCCACTTTGAGTAAGATCTTTCCAAACTTCAAGCTTGGGGTAGTTTGTGACAATAACATTCATATCACACAACTACGAGGAAATGTGCATCTCTAAAAAGGTCGGATAGAACTTAAAAATCAAAAAGAAACAATCAATCAGTTTGCTGGGAGGGCATTATGAGGCAAATAACAGTCCAGAAGAAAAAGAGCAGATATCTTGGAAAATTTCAAAGAAGTGGACTTCTTTCTTCTGGATGACTACAAATTGGCCACCCGACACTTTAGCGGACACGTTGATAGTGGCAAGCTGGTATTGTGATGGGAGAGGTTGTCAACTTTCCCAACATTAACTGGGGTAGTCATAGTGTGAAAGGTTTATAGGGAGTAGAATTTTTGAAGTACATCCAGAAGAGTTTTTTAGGCCAGTATGCAGAATGTCCTACAAGGGAGGGGTGGCTCTGGATTTCAGTTTCAATAATTAAACTGGGCAAGTGGTTAAAGTAACAGTGGTAGAGTATTTTGCAGCCAAAGGTCACAACTATGTTAAATTCAAGATTGTTATGGAAAAGGTTATAAACTGGGAGAAAGCCAATTTTAATAAGATCAGTTATGATTTGTCCAGAGTGGACTAGGAGCCAATACTTTGAGGCAAATCTGTGTCAGAACATGGCAAGCATTCAAGGAGGAAATAGGAAGAATATAGGGTCAACATGTTCCCAAAAATAGAGGGTGGCACCAACAATTCAAGGGAATCCTGGCTATCAAAGGGTATATAGAATTGGACAAGGAAGGCTTTTGGCAGAAACTGAGGGCTCAAATCAGCAGAAACTCTATAGGAATACAGAAATGCAAGGGGAAGCTTAAAAAGGAAATAAGGAGAGCAAAATAGGAGCATGAAACAATAATGGCAGGTAAAATAAAGGAAAATCCAAAATTATTTTACAGGTACATTAAGGGTAAAAGGATAACGAGAGAAACAGTAGGGCCCATTGAGGAATACAATGGCAATTTGTGCATGGAGCTGGAAGAGCTAGGTAGGATTCTAAATGAATACTTTGTGTCAATGTTCACTTGAAAGAGGGATGATATGGGTATAGAAATCAGGGAGACGGTCTGTAACACAAAGAAATGATCATAGACAAATAGGAGGTTTGGAGTTGTCTGGCAGATTTCGAAGTAGATAAATCTCCAAAACTGGACAAAATGTATTCCAGGCTGTTGAGTGAGACAAGAGAAGAAGTAGCGGGGATGCTAGCAATAATTTGCAATTCGTCTCCAGCCACAGGAAAGCTGCTGGAGGACTGGAGGACAACCGATTTGGTACCATTATTCAAGAGGAGAGCAACAGATGAGCCAACAAACTACAGGCCATTTAGTCTAACCTCAATGGTGGAAACCACTCAAAGCAATTCAGAGGGACAGAATTAATTCGCATTTGGAGAGGCAGGGATTAATCTAGGACAATCAACACAGCTTTGTGCAGGTTTAGTAATGTCTGACCATCTCGATTGAATTTTTCAAAGAGGTAAACAGATGTGTAGATAAGGTCAATGCATTCGATGTGTTCTACTTGGACTTCAGCAAGGCTTTTGATAAGGTTCCGCATAGGAGACTGATAGTGAAGTTAACAGATCCAAAGAAATTTAGCAAATTGGATCCACAATTGGCTGAAAGGCATGAAGCAGAGAGTGATGGTCGAGTATTGTTTTTGTGACCGAAAGCCTGTATCTAGTGGAGTTCCGCAAGGATCAGTCTTGGAGCCCTTACTATTTGTGCTGTATGTAAATGGTTTAGACTTGAATATAGGAAGTTGATCAGTAAGTTTGCAGATAATACAAAAATCAGTGGAGCGGTAAATGGAGAGGAGAACAGCCTTAGATTAGAGGAGGATATAGGTGGGCTGATCAGTGGCAAACAGAATTCAATCTGGATAAGTGTGAGGTGATGTACTTGGGCAGGACAAACAAGGCAAGGCATACATGGTGAATGATAGGACCCTGGGAAACACAGAAGATCAGAAGGACCTTGGTGTGCACGTCCACTGATCACTTAAGATAGATAAAGTGGTTAAGAAGGCATATGGGATGCTTACTTTTATGTTGATTATGTTGGAATTGCATAAAAAAGTTGCTTAGGCCACAAACTTGAGTATTGTGAAGTTCTGGAATCCACGTTATAGAAGGATGTGATAACACTAGAGAGAGTGCAGAGGAAATTTACCAGGCTATTGTGTGAACTGGAGAGTTTTCGTTATAAAGAGAGATTGGGCAAACTGAGGTTGCTTTCCTTGGAGTGGAGGAGACTCAAGGGGGAACGTAATTGAGATGAATAAAATTATAAGGGGCATAGACAGGGTAGATCAGATGAAACCATTCGTGGAGGGATTCATGACTGGTGCATAGATTTAAAGTAAGGGAGAGAATATGTGAAGATTAATTATTTTCACCCAGAGGATGATGGGAATCTGGAACTCAATGTCTGTAAGGGTTGTAGAGGCAGAAACCCTCTTAACATTTAAGAAGTATTTAGATGTACACTTGCAATGCAATGGCATACAGGCTATGAGCCAAATTAAGTGCAGGTGCACAGCAGTAAGTTGCCAAGCCTTATTCAACATCTCACAAACATATGACCCCTAACACCTCGAAAGACAAGAGAAACATGCACATGGATAGACTAACACCTTAAAGTCACACAACGTATTAACTTAGAAATGTATCATCAGTTCTTCATTGTCACTCGGTTAAAATTCTGGAACACAGTAGCTAACAACTCTGTCAGTGTACCTTCACCACAGGGACCAAGAATGCAACTTATTTCTAAAGATGGGCTGTAAATATTAGCCTTATTTGCTAGAGTTGGCACCCACATCCTTCGAATTAACGAATATAATATTAAATATCTGCAAGTGAAGTGGTAGTCCAGAGGGAAAAGCCTATTAAAAAATACAGTAATACCTAGAAATAAACCATACTGGAGCTCCATCTTGAAGTATACAAGATGAGTCTCACGAGTATGTGTCATTCAGAAACTTTACCTTTTTTCCTTCTGGGAGATTTTTGATATAAACAAATGCAAACATCAAAAATAAAGAGTTAGCCTATCCATCAAGTCTACCTCATACTTTCACGGTGCAACTAAACATCATTACATCCATTACACACACAGAAGTTGTTGGAAAAGCTCAGCAGGTCTGGCAGTATCTGTGAAGAAAAATCAGAGTTAACGTTTCGGGTCCAGCGACCCTTCCTCAGAACTGCTCTTCTCTCTGACGGGATCTGTTCCAATCTCTCTTCTTGTCCACTAAAGTTAATTTCACTGTCACTCCTCGTGATCACTCCAGATATTTGCTAAAACTTGTTTACACAACCATATCACATTCCTCAGTGACTCTCCGGCTCAGACTTATTCCTCATGTGTTCCAACCAAAGTTTCATTCCTCGTACGTTGAATCCACCCAGGATCACAGGTACCTCCAGGACGTTCAACGTTCCACAGATAGCTGCTGTTGCCACATCCCAATATCCACGCTCAGTGCAATGCGGTGTCACATGCACACTCTTGAACTCTCTCTCCAATCGCATTACATCACGCTGGTTTAGGGCTGCACCACTCTACAGTTCCACTTTATCCTCCAGCTCATTTGCCATGCAAAGCAGAAACTTTTTTCTTTTTCTTTCAGGCATCAAGGCCCACACAAAAAAAAACAGCTCTGAGGAAGGTTACCAGACCCAAAGCATTAACTCTGATTTTTCTTCACAGATGCTGCCAGACCTGCCGAGGTTTTCCAGCAATTTCTGTTCTTGTTCCTGATTTACAGCATCCACGGTTCTTTTGGTCTTTATTACGTCGATTACCAAGCCTAATGGAGGGAGGCAAAAAATGGAGAAAGAAACCAATGTAATTTAACAAGAAAACTGGGAAATTCCTCATAATCCCAAATACAAAGGAAACCACAGGGTCAATAAAATACTTAACACGCCTTCTATCTTTTGTATTCTGTGATATCTGCCGCAGGTAGAAACACTACAGATTCTTCTAAACACTTAGAAAGGATCTCCATTTGCTGCACGAGCGGAGGTTTCTTTCATATATTAATGACCCACTGCAATAAGAGAAACTTCATGGCAGATAAACAAATTCTATGCTGTTGTTAAGTAATATACTTATCAACTTCAAATATCTAATTTATTAAACTCAAATAGTCTCTCTATATGTACATGACCTAGTTCTTTTGTTATTTTAATCACCACAACCAAATCACCACAAAGTCTATGCTTATCTAGAATAAAATGATCTAGCTCTCAATGATAATTGTGCTAGCCAAAGCACTTAACACTAGTTCTAAATCTCATGATCCTCCAGCAAACATCTGTCAAGTCACTACATTATACTCTCCAATATTCTCCACTTGCCTGGACGAGTACAGCTCCAAAAACACTTAAGGCTAACACAATCCAGGCCAAAGGAACCTGCTGGATCAGCATTCCAGCCACTATGTTAAAAATAAATAAATCATGTAATTAGCACTCACTTTGGTAACATGGCAAACATTTGACTTTTATTAAAGGAAATAATACATTTTGGTCATTTTCAATAATCATGTCAGTCATACATACACATTCTAATATTCTTGAAATTTTTGTGAAAACATTTTATACACTTACTTTTAACTGCCGATCAATCATTTGGATTTTGACTTTGATCATCTCATTCTCCTAGTTAGACATACGTTACGCTGAATTTTCATCCCTTGCAGTTAATGAGATGCAATTCATTATAATTCATTATTGGAAGGATGTAATATTTGTAGTGTTTTTCCCTTCAGTATTTCCATTGAAACAGTTCATTCTAGCCTCTTCCACAACGTAATCTACTCTGGTGAAAGTTGGTATGTTTATTTTGATAATTACTCCTGCACAAGTATAATATCAGATCTAGTGATACAGTCATTATCAGCAATTAAATGTTCCTTAACATATCCAGTTCACCGGAAAACGTTAGATCAAATGCACACTGCATTCTCCTTCCTTGTTTAACATGCTGTGCCAAGATACATTCTTGCATAAACTCACTTTGAAACTGAGTTCCAAGCTGGCCATTTTAATTCAGCATAATTACTCTAATTATTAGCTTCCTTTTTTGCAGAAGTTGCCTCAATCTACTAAAGCATTCCATTTAGGTCAGTTGCCAACACCACCTACAACAGATTTCTTTTATCGGCTGTCTACATTTTTCTCTTGGCAATTTTCCCGATATTGTTTCAAAAACATAAGACTACTGACTGGGCTCATATGTGTTGGCTATCTGAAATTACCTTTACCAAGCAGCTACAATTTATGTGAGCACTCAGCAACATGGATCGGTACTATTTATTTCCAAGAGCAGCACAGGCATCAACCATCCTCATTCCATTTTCACACTTCAAGTTCCAACAGGGGGCAGGATAAGAATGATCAGCCTTGTCTATCTTTTTCCTTCTTGAATTACTGGTCACCGAAGCCCACAGACTGATCCATAAGAGACATCAACCTCGTCGGTACAATACCACAAATATTCATCCATTCTGACCTTGAAATCTACTGTAGATGAGTCTGCTCTTTCTTTAATTTTTGGATGTTCCCTTTCACTGTGACACTCCCTGTCACAATGACACTTCATCCCTATTATAACTTCTCCTGCCCCATTTCCTTATTCAGTGTCTGAAGCTTCTATTAATTATCATGTCTTTTATGAACAATAACTATATCCAATTTTTCAGTTGAATCTACATTGCATGCCCTTATCTTTAAGCCTCAGAGTAACCACACAAGCGAGGAGAAATTGCACGTTGGGAGTCAAGATCAATTAATTTCTATGCCGAGTGAAATATATCAAAGATGACAACTGAGTCAGAAAACCAGTAAGTTCAAGACTTAAAGTTTAAAAATAATAAGTTATCATAGTTCATTATCCTTTTAAATATACCAAGAATTAGGTGCATTAATAATATTTGAATGAGACTTCCACTGTAACTTGGCTGTCCATGGCGACTTGCTCAGAAAATGACAGCAGATTAGAATGGGACAGTAAGTGCACTGCAGAATGTTTGGGCTGCTTTTGCCTATTTTGGAGTCTCTTAAATCCGCTGACAATATGTTTTGAAAACGAGATAGAATGTGACTATGATTTTCTCCTACAGCATTCCTTTAATAGTATTGTTAAGACAATGCTTACAAATGTCATCTTCTTGTACAACCTGAATAATATTGCTATTCAATTTGCTACACTAAAACATTCTTTCAGTAGCTGTTCAAAGAGTAATATCCTAAAAATATCTAAATTGGAGATAGTGGATTCAAGAAATGGTCAAATAAATATGCCCTTCAGAAATAAAGTATTCCATCGATCGTACATAATGATAGTGGTCTCTTTCTTTCTGTCAAGGTGCACATATAGTTGAACAGTTCACTTAAATAAAATGCACAGTAGCCCTAGAATATAAATATTAAGACCCTGATAATATTTGAAGGGCTGCAACGTGGGAAGGGAATGGATTGAAGAATGAGGTAGCGTTAGCAGGTGTGAAGGTAGAAGTGTAGCTATTTTCTAATAAACTTGTTCAAGGATGTTATTACACATCTCTGGAGCAAGTGGTATTTGAACCCAGACCTCCTGGCTCAGAGGTAGGTTCATTACCAGTATGCCTCAAGAGTCCTAAGCCTAGAAGTGTGTGCAGTCATTATGTTGCATTACTGTGATATTTAATTTTCAAGATAACTTTTAGCATTTTATAACAATATAATTTACTATGACACCTACCTTAATCAGATTACTCACATACATCAAAACCAACCTTCAAACTCAGATGTGTGCACACTGAGCTGAAATATCCATGAGCCAAAAACTAATTATTTTAGCTTATTTTAGACAGGCTCTTGAAACTGGATAATCAGTAGTCATCCCTCCAGCACCAAAGAGTCAGAAGCTGACCTTTCAAGCATGGTGGCACATACTCTCCAACTTTTCAGTAGCTGTACCACCATTGTTGAGGGGATCCCCACCCGGCAAGTACTGCTGAAGCGGAGTAGCAAGGATGGACTCTAAGCCTGACAGGAACACTGGTCCCTCAGCTGCTGCCAGAAAGTCGTCCTGCTCTCACCATGACGACCACCAGCTTCCTCCCCCAAGTGGCCCACTACCATACCCCTCCACCCTAAACTTCCAGGTAGCTGGAGTACATGGAGCAGATATGAAGATGATGTTTCACTATCGGGAGAGATGAGGACCCACGATCACAGCCTAAGAATGAATGGATAACCCTTTAGAACTGAGATGAGGAAGAACTTCTTCAGCCAGAAGGTGATTAATCTGTGAAACTCATTGGCACAGAGGGCTATGGAGGCCAAGTCATTGACAACAGAGTAGTCAGTTCTTGATTGGTAATGGGATCATGGGTTATAGGGTGAAGGCAGGAGAATGGGGTTGAGAAGGATATCAGATGTGATCTAATGGCAGAGCAGATTCGATGGACTGATTCTGCTCCTATATCCTTTGGTCTTAAGGGAACATGCCAGGAGAAACCCACAGTCAATACCTCTTACAAGGCCACCAAATTTGGTAGCTCTGCAGGCGCTTTTCCACCACCACTTCTGATAAAAAGGACCTGTGATAGTAGGAAATTGCATGGCAACCAGCACTGGCTGTCAGCCCTCTTGGTCCTCCCTAATGTGGTCTAAAAATTCAACTTCTTATGAAGGACCAGTATGGTTCAGAAAACATTCACTGGAGAATATTCACTCTACAGCTCTCCAAAGTGGAACAAGCTCACACAAGGCAACATTGCACATTAACAAACTGGAATACAATTGTAATGGTGTCCGTTTAATAAGTTAAATAAGCTAAAAGGATCACTCAAGTCCTTGCCACAAATTACTCAAATATTGAAGTTCTCTTGCTCAAGGAGAGAGAGAACTCACCCAGAGGAATAGCCTGAAGAAATGAACTAAAATATTTAGAATAAATATGCAATTGTGAGGGTTTAACATATAAATATATTGTTGTTGACAATATCAGAAAAACACAAGCAGTTGTATACAAAATGTTGCCAATGTAAAATGTTATTTAAATTACTGACTTGTGAAATGTACTTCTGATCAATTTCACATTTTATCAGTATGAAAACATACAAGATCTCCAATAAAGTACATACAATATTACTAAATGCATGGTTTTAGATGATGGTCTCTGACAAATTGTAGCTTTCTGATTAAATATTTAATTCAAACCTCTCTGCCTTTTCTTTCACCAGTCACAGATGGCCTTGCCCGCAATTCAATTATCTGACATAAATCTTTTGCAAGCACTATTTAATAGAAAGCCCCCTAATTTTTCAGAGTTTTCATGAATTAAGTTAATAAATAAAACAATTTAAGGAAATAAATCCAAACAGAGGTTATCAAATGATTCAAGTCATTGAAGTGAAATGATCACTTTTGTTTACTTCTATTTCAACTAAAATACTGTCCACTTATACCTTTGCAGAGGAGAACTCTCACCATAAATCACTACTATGCACTGCAATAGGACAGCATACAAAAGTGAAATGTAAAACACCACAATCACATTTGTGATCATCTATTCACAGCACAAGACATAGAGCATGAAGATGTGTTAGCCTGCTATATTCAATAAACCACACACAGTTAAGAAAGTTGCACTCAACAGATGAGGCTTTCTTACAACACAATCTAAATCCTCAATTTAGAATGTTTGTATTTCAAGGCAAGAAACATATTTGCAATATGAGCATTTCAATTTGAATGCATTTTCAATTAAAGTCTAAGGCTTGTTTTATCAATTTATATTTCTGGTCTGAATGCTTGCACTTCAGGAGATGGGATGATTTTCATCACTTGAATTCCGGCCCAGCATCAAACACTCTCAAATTAATCATAATACCTAAATACCCTTTCTCTTTACAATAATTCATACCAGCTCCAATCTAAGCAGATCATCCAAAGTGTGAGAGTATGAATGTTTCTCCCTAAATGAAATTAGAAGTTTACAGCAATCTTCCTGAAATCAAAACACAGTGTGGGCAGGGTTTTCCCTGAGGTCTACCAGGGTAAAATGTGAGTCAGATGGCACTGCGTAGGAAGCATTCAACAAGGTGCCACAAAACAGATTTGAGAGAAAAATTATAGCTCTTGGAATAAAAGAGACAGTAGTGACATGATTATAAAATTGGCTGAATAATAGAAAACAGAGTCATGGTAAACAAATATTTTTCAGATTGGAGAAAGATTTGTAGTGGAGTCCCCAGAGGTCAGTATTAGGGACCTTGCTTTTCCTGATATATATTAATGGTCTAGACCTAGATTTACAGGGAACAATTTCAAAGCTGGGAGATGACATGAAACTTAGAAGCATTGTAAATTGTGAGGTAGATATGTAGAATTCCAAAGTGACATAGACAAGTTGGCAGACGAATGGGCAGATATATGATAGATGAAGTTCAATGTGGAAAAGTGTGAAAGCACATTTTGATAGGAAGAACATGGACAGTAGTATAATAGGTATACAATGCTTAAGGGGTTTCGGACTAGAGACAGCCAATGCATATGCACAGATATCACTGAACTTGGCACAGCAGGGAGACAGGGTACTTAATAAAGCATACAGTATCCTGGGATGTATCAATGGGCACAGAGAAAAGAGGTTATGCTGAACTTACACAATACATTGGTATATCTCAGCTGAAGTATTGAAGCATGTGAATGGATTGGAGAAAGTGATGAAATGGTGACAAGATTGGTCCCAAGGATGAGAAATGTTAGTTATAAGAATAGATTAGAAAGGTTAGGACTATTCCCTTTGGAAATAAGAAGGCTAAAAGTTAGTGCAATAGAAGTTTTTTTTAAATCATGAGAGGCCTGATAATTAGGAAGGAACTGTCTCTGCTTGGAAACGGATTAAAATCATGGGCACAGATTTAAAGTGGTTTGCAAATTTGATGAGAGAAGAAAACATTTTCACACAACAACCAGTTCCGATCTAGAATGCACTGCTTGGAAATCTAGTACAGGCAGAGACAATTTAGGAATTAATGAAGACACTGATGGTTATTTGAAGTGAAACAATGTGTAAGGGTATGGGAAAAGGCTGGAGAATAGCACTAAGTCATAATGTTTGTTGAGAAGCCAGTGCAGAGACATTATAGCCTCCTTCTGTATTGTAGCAATCCTGTGATTCTGTGAAGCAGTGTGATTTTTCCTGGGACAGCCAAATAATGGTCAGTGATAGGCTCGCCATCCAGCTAAGTTAGTTGGGCAGGCTGTCAGAACTGAAGACCAATCAGAGGCCTTCCAACTTGAAAGGAACAGGAGACTGTGATGGGTAAACAAGGAGAAGACAGTTCATTATGAAAGTACTCTCTTCTCCAACATTTTAAAATTTATATTAAAAAATACTGCCAGGCCACCACTATGGGGTGTGAAGAGCTCCAAAGGACAACCTACAACTACTGCAGCACTCAGATAAACAGGAAAAAGCCTCAAGATTTGTGTAAACCACTGGCTCCAGTCTGCCACTGGCAGCAAGATTGTGACTATACATCTGAACTGGCCCCTACTACCTCCAGGAACCTGAAGGCCATCTGAGAATTCCCAGTCAGTCTTCTTTGATTGGCCTTGTGTGACCCTTAATGAGCTATGTCTGTTACCCACCACCCTACTGATACCTATCTCTGCAAAAATGCCCAAGGGAGAGGTGAAATGGAACACTAGGCTGACCATTTTCAGTTCTCACCTGCATCCAATCCTTGCTGCAATGGGGCCTAAATAAAATCCCCATTTGGCGATGATGCACCATGACGATCTGAATTTAAGCTACTTCAGAGCAAACATTTCCATCTAATAACTGGGATGGAAACAAACCTAAATCCCAAGAGTGGAAGAACAATTTACTAACTGACTACACCACTTAGACAGCAACACTTCAAAGGAAAGATGACTGAAAATTACTGAATCTTTGCAAGTTTCTATGCAAGTTCCTCCCAAGCATCATCTCGTAACTATATCAAAAGCATAATTAAACTATTAGTAGAATGAATTTATTTTTGGCATTGGCAAAAAGAAAGAATTTGACTGAATGGAGCCAACTCAAACTCTTGATGATATCTAATGTCCGATGACATCATGTCTGATGTCTGTGTGATATGTTTCTGAAACAATAGTGTTGAGTTGAGGGGACAACATACAGATGCCACATACAACTCAACCTCTGGATTAAGGAGTATAAAATATTAAGGGGTAGTTAACTTCAGTCAAGTGGGTGGTAGAGAGGAATTTTTAAAGAAAATGAATTGCATTGATATATTCAGTTACAACACTATGTTAGTTTATCATAATTAGCTCTAAAAGGTGGGTGTAATTATAAATAAATATTTGGAATGCAACCTCATTTAATTTCATTTCCTTTGTTTAATTTTATTTGTTCCAGGTACATGTTCACAATTCTCTTCTGTATTTCTTCAAATTGGTGAAACCCAGATGATATCAATTCAATCCACAAAATTGTTACAGTCAACTGCTGTATTGGTGGATTACATCTGTTACTTAGCAATGCTACAATTTGCTTTTGCAATTTGAATTTGTTCACATTTTTAAAAATTCAGTCCCTGTTAGGTTTTAGTGGGAATGGAGTTTCCAAGTAAATAACAGGGAATGGTTCCAGCCATTTCCAATACAGTTTTGGACAGCGATGCACTGTGCAGTTATCATGATTAATTGATAAGTTAACTGCTGGCATTATGCAAGTCCTTTAACTATAGATTTTAAAGAACTTCAGACTGTATTACAAGTTATTCATCTAAATATTTTAAGAGGCAAGTAATTAATTTTCACTAATTTTATTTAACATGTTTAGCTTTATTTGACTATGGTAAAATTATTTTTTTTCAGAGAATTCCAACACATAAATAGAGCTTTACTACTGAACCAAATAGAGTAGTTGCTGGAAATCTGAACTGAAAGCTGTGTTGGAAATACTCAGGCAGCGTCTGTGGAGAGTGATATTAAAGCAGAGTAGGCTGGAGCTGTATGTCAGGACAATGAGAAATCCTCAGTGCAGTTGATTCCATGGAATTGCCTGTGGAATTGAAACTTCTGATGGTCAATTCCCTCTGGTTCAGCACCCTCCAAGAAAGTCCCTCGAAGACAGAGAACTTTGGAGAGTCCCAACTCATTTAAGCTTGAAAGATACCCAGGAAAAGTTAGAAAATTGAAAACCCATTCTAATTCCTGGATAACTATTAAACTAAAACCATAACTCACCATGGACCTTCCCCAATGACAATTTTGGGAAGGAGTTAGAAGCAGGCTGAGCAGGGTCCTTTCCAACTCTCATCTGGAATTGAAAAAGTTTATCTACTTTGCTTTCAATTTCCATCCCACTCTCATGTTCATCTGGTCCATCACTGAATTCTCCCTTCACTTCCTCAACTTCTCTGCTTCTACTTCTGGGAATAGTTGATCTCCAATATCCATTACAAAACCCCATCTCCCACAGTTACCTTGACCATGCACCCTCACACCCTGCTTCCTGTAAACACTCTCCCATTCTCCCAATTCCTCTATCTCTGCTGTATCTGTTCCAATGGTGCCAACATCAACAAGGGGACCTCCGAAATGTCTACCTTCTTCCTCAACCCAGAAGTCCCCACCACCATGATTGACAGGGCCCTCAGCTGTGTCCAAACCATCTCCTGCACTTCTGCCCTGAACCCTTCTCTTCCTCTCAACAACAATAGGGTCCCCCTCATCCTCACTAACCATCCCACCAGCAATCGTATCCAAAGGATTATCAGTTTCCATTTCAGCTACCTCCAGCAGGATGCCAGCACCAGACACATATTCCCCTCCCCGTCAGCATTCTGCAGGTACTGTTACCTCCCAGACACTTTGGTCTACTCTTCCTCCAATCCCAGCACCTCACCAAACACCACAGTACCTTCCCATGAAATCACAGAAGGTGTAACATCTGCCTATTTATTTCCATCTTCCTAAAAGGCCCCAGACACACATTCAAGGTGAAGTAGCAATTTAGCTGTACTTCACTCAATTTAGTCGAATGTACTTGCTACTCACAATGTGGTCTTCTCCACACTGGGGAGACAAAGTGGTTGATTGCTTTGCAGAAAACCTACAATCTGTCCATAGAAATAACCCTAGGCTTCCAGTTGTCTGCCATTTCAACACATCACTGTGTTCCATGGCCAATATCTCTATCTCAGACTTGCTGCAGTGCTCCAGCAAAACTCAGCACAAGCTTGAATAGCATCTCAATTTCCACTTGGGAACTCTACAGCCTTCTGGATCAAATATCGAGTTCAATAATTTTAGGGCTTGAACACCTTCTCCCATGTCCTTGCCCCAATCCCTACACAACAGGCCCTGTCATCACATAGGGTGCTATCACAAACAACGCATTGTCAGCCATTAATGGTCCTGATTAGCAGCGTTTCATTTTCCCATGCTGATCTTTACCTATTCAATTGTCTGCCCAAGTGTTTCACTCTCTCCGAGCTCCATCTCCATCTATCGTTTACTTCTCCCCCTCTCCCCACTTCATCTTCAGCATATATACAAACATTTTCCTAGCAACTGAAGAATGGTCATGGGACCCAAAATTTTAACTCTGCTTTCTCTCCATTGATGCTACTCGACCTGCTGAGTTTTTCCAGTAATTTTTGTAGAAATGTAACAGGTTTGGTGCTGCCTCAGTTGTTTAACCTTCAAAGGTTTCAATGAAACTTTTGAATGTAGCTTTCAGCAAATGGCACAAAGGTTATCAATTCTAATTGTTACAAAAATTCAATCATAAATATTGATCCTCCAACTTGGTTAGTATGTGCACAACATGTATGAGTTATCAATTGAGTGAACAAATTAAAGTAGTTGATAAATTTTTTAAATATTACAAATTCTACTTCGTATGAATTGCAATCCCTGTGATCACGTATCACCTCCATATCACAATAATGTGAATACGCAGATTATCAATCAATATATATTTACACAGTCAGCACAATAAATATCAGCAACTGCTGACCCTCACACTCCTGGCCAATATCCTATCTAATCACTAACTTCTGCTTTGCCTTTCCCAGTCCTCTACTACAGTTACTTTCACTCGTTTTCTGACTGTTCATTGTACCCCCCCAGTCAGCATTTAGCACTTAACTGTGAGATATGGTTGGCATCACAGCAGCCAGACCTCCAAGTCTTCTTATAAAATACTGTGATGCCAGAAACCTGAAATAAAACCAGAAAGTGCTGGAGAAACTCACTAAGTCTGGTGACATCTGTGCAGAGAGAAAGAGGATTAATTTTTCAAGTCCCACATGACTTTTCCTCAGAACTGAGAGGTTGGGAAATGCTGTTTTTATGCTGTAGACAGAGGGGGAGGGAAGAGCAGGTGGAACAAATTTTGAGGGAGCCCACAGCAAAAACCCATGACAGTGCTGATGGTGGTGCAAGAAAGACAGATGTAAAATGGGTATAAATGTTAGGTATGGAAAGGAGAAATAGGTCTACTCTGCTGAGAGAAAAGTCAACAAGACACAGCTGGTAGTTGCATCACTTTGATATCAAAGACACATTGCCCTCCTCAGGGACTGTCTCCAGCTCTGCCTTAATCCACATAGATTCTAACTGAAGTCCCATCTTTCATATTCAAAAATCTATCTAAGTTTACAGGGAAATCCAAGATATACAACACTCCTCAAGCAGCTGTTCCTGCCACATTCTGACATCCACACTCTGTGCCACGTTCCAAAGTATGCACACTCTTGAAATCTCTATCCATCAGCACCACTTTACACTATTTCAAATCCACCCCAGTCCCAAGTTCCATTTCATTCTTCATCTCGTTCAATGCTCTTACCAGACTGTTTTTTTCTCTCTCTTTAGGGTGTTAAGGAATGCAATCACCAAAAGCTCACAAGTACTGCTGCCCCCCTAGAATCTTCCTCCCTTCCTCTACCTCCAACTCCATTTCTTCTTTTAATCCCTCCTCTTGCTGTGTGTTCACTTCTGATCTTCCCCTCTCTGATGCTGAGCACATATCACTCAAAGGACTTATCCCTTTACACCCAACCTCAATGAATTTAAGGCACATCACGATATTCCTTCATCACCTTTATCTCAATGCCCACTCTTTGAACAGGAGTTGTCTCCATGATACACAAACACTTTCATCTGTCTCCAATACTCCCCTGGACCTTTCCCTCTGGACTAATATCTACATTTGATCTCTTCATCAAGAACTCTTGAAGTGACATTGGACATCTTAATTTCTCACCCCTCATACTTAAATCCCTCTCCCCTTGAATATGCTGCACTATGTTCTCTCAAGTCGAACCCTGACCTTGTTAACGAACCTATCAATAACGGTGATGTCATCTTCTACCATGCAGAGGCTGAGTGCCAACTCTCAACACTTCCTTCTATGGTCCCCTGGATCATGAACGCCACCACTAAACATCAAACTGTTATTTCCAGCATTGCCAAAGACCTCATCTACTCTGCTGATCTTCCAATCTCCCGTACATAGTGTAATAAACCTGCACAGCCTACTTCTACCTCTGTCCCAAAATTTACAAATAGGACTACCCTGGCAGACACATTGTTTCACACAATTCCCACCCCACTGAACTTATTTCTTCCTATCTTGACACTATTTTTCCGCTCTTGTTCAGTTTCTTCCCACTTATATTCATGACTCTCTGATGCTTTACATTGGGTCCACAATTTCCAGCTTTCTGACCCGAACCATCTCCTTGTCACCATGGATGTAAATTTCCTTCTACACATCCACCCCCATCAGGATGGTCTGAAGTTCTCCAATAGTTCTGTTAAACAAAAGGAATAAAACAGTCTCCATTCACCAGCTCCCTCCTTCGGTTGGCTGAGTTCATTCCCACTTTGAAATCAGCTAAAGCAAAACTTGTTCAACTTTTTCACATCAAACTTATGGCCGCTATTGATACAACACCTATCAGAGGCCTGGGATACCTGAGCAATGGCATAAGCAGAGGTGCAGAGCAGGGGTGTTGGTAGCAAGGATAGGTGGATATTTCTCAACAGGTCACCTCTTTCCCAATAAGGTGCACGGCTGGATGAACACAGCAGGCCAAGCAGCATCATAGGAGCAGAGAGGCTGACGTTTCGGGCCTAGACCCTTCATCAGAAAAGGGGGAGGGGAAGGGTGTTCTGAAATAAATAGGGAGAGAGTGGGAGGCAGATAGAAGAGGGATAGAGGAGAGGATAGGTGGAGAGGAAACAAACAGGTCGAAGAGGCGGGGATGGAGCCAGTAAAGGTGAATGTAGGTAGGGAGTTAGGAAGGGGATAGGTCAGTCCAGGGAGGACGGACAGGTCAAGGGGGCGGGATGAGGTTCATCGGTAGGAGATGGAGGTGCGGCTTGAGGTGGGAGGAAGGGATAGGTGGGAGGAAGAACAGGTTAGGGAGGCAGGGACGAGCTGGACTGGTTTTGGGATGCGGTAGGGGGAGGGGAGATTTTGAAACTTGTGAAATCCACATTGATACCATTGGGCTGCAGGGTTCCCAAGTGGAATATGAGTTGCTGTTCCTGCAACCTTCGGGTGGCATCGTCGTGGCACTGCAGGAGGCCCAGGATGGACATGTCGTCTGAGGAATGGGAGGGGGAGTTGAAATGGTTCGCGACTGGGAGGTGCAGTTGTTTATTGCAAACCAAGTGTAGGTGTTCTGCAAAGCGGTCCCCGAGCCTCTGCTTGGTTTCCCCGATGTAGAGGCGGCCACACCGGGTACAGCAGATGCAGTATACCACATTGGCAGATGTGCAGGTGAACATCTGCTTGATGTGGAAAGTCTTCTTGGGACCTGGGATGGGGGTGAGGGAGGAGGTATGGGGGCAGGTGTAGCACTTCCTGCGTTGCAGGGAAAAGTGCCGGGGGTGGTGGAGCTGGAGGGGAGTGTGGAGCGGACAAGGGAGTCATGGAGAGAGTTGTCCCTCCGGAAAGCAGATAAGGGTGGGGAGGGAAAGATGTCTTTGGTGGTGGGGTCGGATTGCAGATGGCGGAAGTGTCGGAGGATGATGCGTTGGATCCGGAGGTTGGTGGGGTGGTACGTGAGGACGAGGGGGATTCTTTTCTGGTTTTTATTGCGTGGACGGGGTGTGAGGGATGAGGTGCAGGAGATGTGGGAGACACGGTTGAGGGCGTTCTCGACCACTGAGGGGGGGAAGTTACGGTCCTTGAAAAACGAGGACAACTGAGATGTACGGGAGTGGAATGCCTCATCCTGGGAGCAGATGCGGCGGAGGCGAAGGAATTGGGAATAGGGGATAGCATTTTTGCAGGAAGGTGGGTGGGAGGAGGAGTATTCTAGGTAGCTGTGGGAGTCGGTGGGCTTGAAATGAATATCTGTTTCTAGGTGGTTGCCCGATATGGAGACAGAGAGGTCCAGGAAGGGGAGAGAGGTGTTAGAGATGGTCCAGGTAAACTTAAGGTTGGGGTGGAAGGTGTTTCCCAATGCTGACTCCTACAATTTGCCTTTGAATGAGGGGCAGACCCTGGCACCCCTCCCCATCGACCTAGGCAGCCACAAGCAGACAATGTACACTTAAATGGTCTCAGCATAGGGAGCCTTCATGCCACCGCTGAATTAATACCAGAGGTGGTGGGAAAAGGCCCTTAAGTGGACATTAATTTGCCAGTGAGGGCCTCAATTGGTGGTGGAGTTAAAAGGCTACCTACAAACCTTCCCACCAAAAAAATTATCAAGGTGGGGCAAAAGAGAGAGAGCGAGAGAGAGAGATTTAAATATTCTTGTGTTTCCCAGAATATAAGGTTGGAGATAATAACTTAGAACACCTTTCTGGGACATCCTATGCTTGTCGCATTACCAGAGGGAAAGATTGTAGAGATTTGTCACAGAAATAGGCAATTAAATTTTGGACCAGTTTTGTGTTGAAACACAGAACCTTGCAGATTTGTGTTCAGAAACAAAGAGTGCTTTCTGATTTGGAGTCACTAAGCAGGAATGCAATGAGACTCATGCTCAAACTAGGGAGTCTACAATCATGAGGGGTTGAAGGAGAGTCAGAGAATGTTACCGAGTCAGATATTAGTGAAAGAACCCCATGACAGCTTAAAACTCAGAAAAGGGAAAGAATTTGAGGGATATAGGTGAAGTGCAGGCAGGTGGAATTAGTTTAGTATGGGAAGTTGGTTGGCATGGACTAGTTGGACCGAAGGGTCTGTTTCCATGCTGAATGATTTAACATACAAATTTAACAGTGGGTGCACTAAAGAGAATTGAAATGAATTGATGAATGTTGTGGGGCTTGGTCCAGAAGAACTGAAAGAACCCTCAAGATGAAAGCATAATTTTATTTTAGGGCTTCTCTTAAAGGCTAACTGTTGCCATTCTTACTAACTCATTCATTATCTTCTATACGTGTGTTGACATATGAGGTCTTTAGAAATCATGAATATCCTCAATAATTATCAAACATCTATTAAATCTAAAAACACAATACTTAAGCAAAACATAAATATTCTCGATACTACAGTATTTAAATTGCACACGGCAACAAAAGTTCTTCTGAATTTTTTTTTAAATAATAGATACACCTTCGCAGATAAAAAGTCATCACTTAAGGCTCAGCTGACAGAGTTCCATCACATATTTACAAAGCTAGAAAATTTCAACCAAGTGGTTACTACCCTTATTACTGTATCACCGATCTCAAACTCAGATTTAAACCTAACAATTGACCGAGTGTTCATGACAGTAGCATTCATGACATTTTTCACATATTGTACCTCCTAAACAAATGCACCCTTAAGCCAGAGATTCCATTTTCATTTGCAAGTAATTAATGATTTCTGTAATTTCAAGATTTCCTGGCTTCTCATTAGTAATGTTCCTTTGTTGACACATTTGAATTTGTTCTGTATGTTACAACTATCCTCTCTCTTCTCTTAGCTTTGTAGCCTCCATCTCACTCCCACCCCTTTTTGCAGCCACCTTGCCATCCCACCACCTTGCACTTACCCATATCCCCCACAACTAACAATGAAGTTCCACTCATTTCCCCTTCCCCAGTTTCTGCACTCTCCCATCTCCCCTTCTCCCCTCCCATCTCATTAACCCACTTGTACCCCATCTCTCCACAGACCCCTTGTGCCCCTATCTGCCCCCACCCTTCTTGCATGCCATCATTCCCCACCCAGTTGCACCCACTCTCTTCTTCCCTCCAGCCCACTCCCTCTATTATGGCCTCCTTCTACAATCCCACCCACCCAGCCCCCACCCCTCCAAGTTGGCCACGCCAGCTATGTGAATGTGGTAGCATGACATTTTGGTTGCTATGCATTACACTGTCGGTGAGGAACAACAGTGATTTGCCAACACTTGTCAGGGTGCACTGTAACCTTTTAAAGATAGCACATGGAGAAGGGATGCTAGAGTTCTAACTGAGTATCTCATAGAATCCCTGCAGTGTGGAAACAGGCCATTTGGCCCAACAAGTCCACACCATCCCTCTGAAGAGCATCCCACCCCGACCCCTGCATTTCCCTATGTCTAACCCAAACATCCCTGGACACTACGGGCAATTTAGCATGGCCAATCCACCTAGTCTGCACATCTTTGAGCTGTGGGAGGAAACCAGAGAACCCAGAGGAAACCCACGCAGACACAGGGAGAATGTGAAAACTCCACACAAACAGTTGACAGGAATTGAACCTGGATCCCTGGCGCTGTGAGGCAGCAGTGCTAACCACTGAGCCACCGTGCCGCATGCTCTGAGAACAATGTGTGGTAAAATAGGGCTAGAACTGATGTGAGGGATGTGAATAGGAGCAAGATGGTCGTTAATGAGGTACATTTGGTCATATAAAGCAGGGAAATCTCATTAGGCCTGTGTTGGGCATCTTTGGGAGGCGATAGCCTAGTGGTATTATCGCTAGACTGTTAATCCAGAGACCCAGATAACATTCTGGGGACCAGGGTTTGAATTCCGCCATGGCAGATGATGGAACTTGAATTCAATAAAATATCTGGAACTAAGAATCTAATGATGACCATGAATCCATTGTTGATTGTTGGAAAAACCCACCTGGTTCACTAATGTCCTTTAAGGAAGGAAACTGCCATCCTTACCTTGTCTGCCCTACAGACCCACAGCAATGTGATTGACTCTGAACTGCCCTCTGGGCAATTGGGGATGGCAATAAATGCTGCCTAGCCGGTAATGCCCTCATCTCGTTAATGAATAAAGATGCAACTCACGCTTAGCCAAAAATATGTACGATTCAGCCCACAGTGTTAAACCAGCAATATTGGTTTGTTTTACACTTATACAGTTTAGGTTTTTATTTAAAACATGGAATATTGTGGCATAATTCTTTTGGTTAATGACTGGGTGTTTGCATTTCATTTTAAAAGGTAGTAGTCTCCATGGATCACAAAAGAAAAACAGAAATAATGCAGGAAATGTTCAGCATGTGAATCTTTCAAATCAATGGCCTTTCAAAGTGATAAGGCATCAAACTAAAATGTCACCACTGAATTTTCCCAGTACTTTTTGTGTTTTGTTATATGTGTTGCAATATTGTTTCAATGTAAGTAACAAATAGCTGATATATATGTATGTGAAAAACACTTTTTATTTTAGAGTGAAATATACTTAAATGAAGAAGAAACTTCTCCACCAGTATCCATGGAATTAAAAAGAGCCTTTTTGTACATAAACAGATTAAAGTGAGGCATAAACTCACTGGGAAAAAGTAATTCCTTGCACGTCATTATCAAGTGACAGTACCAAGTATTCCCAGGTCAGATATTCTGTAGAGGTGTCAAACGTGATGCAAGGCTTCATCTGCATTATTCCTAAAGTGTACTTCAACAGCAAATGCAGAGGCAAGCTTGTTATAACCACTTGTATGACACTTCCCAGTACCAGTAATACTTATCCATGTGGCCTCGCAGCATGAGGATGTGTTAATTGATGTGGAATCTGAAAGACAGTTCTGGGCTACTGGATCATTGTCCACTGACAACTAAAATAAGGCTGCCTAAATGCATTTCACTTGCAACCATAATAGCTATCATAGATAATTACTGCGGCTGCTCACATTTTCTCTATTTATCTCACACATCTCTGAGTATGTTGAATACAAGTCACATCAGCAATAAGGGTTTAGAAATTGCCAATTAAATATCTACCTAACAAATGCATTTATATTTTGTGTGATCAATATTGCAAAGACCCAAGTTGGTACTTCCTTTTAATCTCTGTACACATACCTTAGGTTAATGGTTAACGTTTGCTCATCTGATTTCAGCAGATCACCTACAGCAAATGTAGCAGAACCCAGGAAGCTTCGCTGCAATGCAGAAAAAAAAGTCTTCATTAGTTTCAAAATCCCTTAGCGTGACAGCTTCATCGCAATGTCTGTAAATCTGTCTTAACTTACAAGATAGTGGGAGTGAAGGAGGAAACAGCTGGATAGATCTATTATCCTGTAGAATTCACCCGGAGATCACTGACAGTTATCAATAACACTCAGCTTTATTATTTTCTCGACAGCAGGCTTCTTCATTAAAACCCAGTACAAACTTATATGGTATAACGCTAAATAAGTAATAGCATTTTAATATTTTGTTTGGATGGAGCAAAGATAAAGATATGTACAAACAGGTAAGAGGTTTATATCAAAAAAGTCATCATAGAATCCCTCCAGTGTGGAAACAGGCCATTCGGCCCAACCAGTTCACACCACCCCTCAGAAGAGCATCCCACCCAGATCCATTCCCCTACCCCTGCATTCCCCTGTCTAATCCACCTAACTTAAACATCCCTGGGCACTATGGGCAATTTAGCATAGCCAATCCACCACCCTGAACATCTTTAGACTATTTAGATTATCTAGATTTGGACTATCACATCATCTATCTAGAAAGTTAGAGAACTGTATTTTTCAGTCTTAGACATCAATTTTCTTCACTAGCCTCTCTTCGTCTGCAGGTGCCGGATTCCTTGCAGAAGTACTTTCTCCATAGCTGCTGGTATACCCTAATGCTTCCATGATTGCTCCTAGGCCACAAGTAAGTTTTCAATTAGGGAAACCATTGCTGCCAATTTGCATCTTAAACCCAGCAACTAGATCTACCTTCCAATAGGTGTCTACTTATCAGGATGAGAAATGAGATATTTTCCTTAAGGCCAGTGACAATGTCTACGCTTAGAACAATTTTCTCAGCAGAGAATGAGGTTTGAACCAGGAACTCCCTTAATCTGCATACTGCAGTTACTCACTGATTAATAACCTGAGTTATCAGGATTACATTCCTCGGATTACATTCCTCAGATTACATTCCTCAGATTACTCAAGTAACAGATTTCCCCACAGAGCTTCAATATTCTGGCTCATATTGACAGGTAAACCTCAAGTAGTTATTTTTCCCATTTGAAGTGTGCCTCATATATTGGTAAGTGAGCCTCAGGTGACATTGTAGAAAATATGCATGGTCTGCATTGAACTGTCAACTTCACTGAAGGTGACAAAACAGATTAGCTACCGGTTCAAACTTTGTGAAATTCAGCAATACTCCACAGCAACAGCACGTTTTATACTATTGTCTTGAAGTAAGTTGACACTCAACATGCTCATGCAAAAGTTAATGCGTCACATCCTAAGTATTAAAAGCTTATATAGAAGGTTGCAGTTCGTGCTTTTGAACTCCATACTGTCCAAAACTAATCAAGACTTGAAAAAAAAATCCAAAATCCTATCTGCAATTTCAGATTGACATGACTGCTCTGTTACTAATTTACATGATTATAACTGAGGCAGAATCACAAGTGTTACAATGAAGATTACGTGGAGATCAATACTATTTTTCTCTTATTTATCACATTTTTTGGTTTGGAACTGTTTGAGAACTGAACTTTAAACAACAGCAGGTTTTAAAAGGGAAGAGAACAAAGACATATGTTTTCTGTTAGGAACTGGCCTGGAAAGATAATGCAACTTAATTACTGATCTAAGGAGATTGTCGATGATCAGCACTGAGCTGCTGCTACTCTCAGGCTGGCAACTGGCTGGACGGTCAAGTGGTCAATCAAGACAGAACCTGCTCTGACTGGGTTTTGGCAGATGGCAGTGTGATTTTTGGAGACTTTCAGAGAATAATTAAGAGAATCATGGATTATGACAAAAAGACAGGAAAGCACAGTTGAGGATCATCACATCAGCTTTGATCACATTGAATGGCAGGGCAGACTCAAAAGGCTGAATGACCTATTGCTGCTCCTACATCTTACGGTTTATGGAAAAGAAACATCCTCTTCAGAATCTTATAAGTTTCAACATGATCACTTTTCAATCTTCTAAACTCCATTGAGCACAAGCCTAACCTACTCAACTTTTTATTATAAAACAACCCCTTCAACCTATAAAGCAGCATTGGGAACCTCCTCAGAACTGTTTCTGAAGCAAGTATAACACTTTTTAATTAAGGAGACCAAAACTGTACGCAGTACTCCAGATGCAGTCTCACCAATGCCCTGTACAGATATAGAAAGACTTCTCAACTGTTTTGCTCCAACTACCTTGTAATAACGGCCAACATTCCATTGCCTTCTTAATTTCATGAACATGGACACATTTGCAGTGAAGCATACTTTAATCTCTCGCTCTATTTAAACAATATTCTGCTTTTCAATTCTTCCTACCAAAGTGGAAAACCTCACACTTTCTATACCCAGCTGTTAGACTTCAGCTGGAGTATTATGTACAGTTGTGGGGATTGGGTTTCAAGAAGCACCAGGAGGCCAAAGCATCAAACAGCAGGAGCCGTTACTCTACAGACAGCAAGGTTAGACTAAAATGTTTCCAGCCCAAAATGGCCATTTACATCATCATTGTCACATGATCAGACACTTAAAGTAACAGTCCACAATACTTATACAAACACACAACATCCCTTCCGCTTTACATCAGTGATTCTTCCAGTGAAGACATTCACAATATGTACACTTATATAAACAACCATCAGTAGGTAAGGCATTATGGAGGACACTGATTCCTGTGTGGGTACCAGTGCATCTCAGGTGTCTGTTTATTTTGCTCATTGGCTTTAACCTCTAGTGTTTTAAGTGTACTAGGAACATCATCTGTCATTGTGTCTTCCTGAAACGACAATGTTATGGTGTTCTCCAATAATGTACTGTTTCCCTGAGTTACTGTTCTGTCCTCAGGTATATCTAAGTCTCTATTCGGCACAGTTATTTGTGGAACTTCAATTAATGTTGTCTCTGGCACATTCATTCTGATTGCCAAGAGTTGATCTGCATGTCTTCTCCATACTACATTATCTCTCATCTGAAAAGTGTACGGAACCAGTCCAGTCTCTGCTGCAATGATGGCTGGTACACACTTCTCACAGTGGTGTAATTCTTCACCAACACGATGTTTTTTTGGAAAATGCAACGTTTGGCTTTGATCTCTCATTGGAAAACCTGATCCTGTAGTTTCCTGTCAACAATGTTAATCGTCATGGGTAATTTCAGCAAATGTGCACAACTGATACTTTATCTTGAATTGTCGAGTGGGTTGTGTTCCGGTATGTTAACAAAAATGGCTGTCTTTTAGATGGGATCTTTGTTCTCAAGTTACCTGCAGGAATGTTTCATTGTCCAAACAATCCTTTCTGCCAAGCCATTTTTAGCTAGGTGATAAGGAGCTGAGGGGATATGTTGAATTCCATTCTGCTTTAGATAGTCCACAAACGCTTGTGATACGAACTGTGGACCATTTTCACGAACAAGTTGTTGTAGATAATCAAACCTGGCAAAGATCGCACCCCACCCCTAAATTTTTCAATGATTTTCTCTGAAGATGTCGTCATGATGACAACTTCATACCATTTAGTATGTGCATCAACCATTATGAAAAACATTTGCTTTTCAGTAAAAACCAAAAGAACTGTAGACGCTGCAAATCAGAAACAAAAACAGAAATTGCCGGAAAAGCTCAGCAGGTCTGGTAGCATCTGTGGAGAGAAATCAGAGTTGAAAATTTCAGGTCGAGTGACCTTTCCTCAGAACCGAGGAACAGAACAGTTCTGAGGAAGGGTCACTTGACCTGATACATTAACTGCAATTTCTCGCCACAGATGCTGCCAGACCTGCTGAGCTTTACCAGCAATTTCTGTTTTTGATTCACTTTCCAGTGTAGTCAATATGAATTCTTTGCCATGACTTTTCTGGTCAATCTCATGGGTATAATGGTGTTAATGGAGGTAAGTTGCGAACTTTTGTACAGGCTGCATATATTCCCACATTTTCCTCACATCGCCCCCCCCCAACTCTTTTGGAGTCGAACCTTGACCGCTTAAAATAGCTTCTAGCTGCCTTCTTCATTCTGTCACTACCACAATGACCTTGCTATTGTTGATTAACACGCGGTTTCTTAGCTTTGGTGTAATGGTGACCCTCATTCTCCAGAGGAGACACCTTGCTTTTACAAATAGTTCTAACCTCTGTGTGACATATGGCTTCAGTTCTGAGGTTGTCCTGTGATTTTGTCACAATGTATCAAGCCCACCACTTTTAACACTGGTGGATCATTTCTAGTGTACTTAACTTGTCCTGCTGTTACCGGAGTGTCTCTAGTAGTTTGAAGTAAAAAATGCCTACATAAGGACCGATTGGCAGTTGACACATTTGGCAAAGTAAACTAGACAGCCTATCAGCATTCCCATGAGGGGAACTAAAGAGCCTGTCAGCATTCCCATGCAAGTTAGATTGTGATACTTAATTCTATAAATGTGAACTGATAGCAACAATGCCCACCTCTACATACAGCTTGCTGCAAGAGAAGGTATCCCTTTCTGGAGGTCAAAATATTGTGGTCAGTGGTCTGTTAGTAGGGTAAATTCCCAGCAGTACAGATATTGGTGGAATCATCTAACACCAAAAACAATTCCATGAGCTTCATTTTCTAGCTGTACACAGTTCATTTCTGCTTTGTTTAATGATTTTAATGCAAAAAGCTATTGGCTCCTCTTTACCATTGGGTAATATGTGAGAAACAACTGCTCCATCTCCAAACAGCGATGTATTGCATGCTAATTACAACAGTAACTTTGGGTCAAAACAGGTCAGGACTTCTAATGTTAATAAAGTCTCTTTGGCTTGTGCAAAAGCTCTTTCACATTGCAACTATTCTAAAGCCGTTGCACAAGATTTTGGGCTTAACTTGGCGGCAGAGTAGGATGCTCCACCCGGAGCTCCTATGCGCGCCTGTTCTTTTTTCTTTCTTTCCTTTTTTTCTTTCTTTTTAGCAGTCCCTGAGCAGCATGAGGGAAAACAAGTCCCTGAGCAGCGTGAGGAGAAACGAGTCCCTGAGCAGAGTGTGGGGAAGCAGTCCCTGAGCAGCGCGAGGAGAAACAAGTCCTGGTGTAGCGCAGGGGGGAGCAAGCCCTGGTGCAACATGGAGGAAAGCGAGTCCTGGTGCAGCGCATGGAAAAGTGAGTCCCGGTGCAGCGCGAGGGAAAGTGAGTCCCAGTGCAGCGCGAGTGGAACGAGACATGGAGCAGCGCGGGGGAAAGCGAGTCCCCGGTGCAGCACGGGGGGAAGCGAGTCCCGGTGCAGCGCAGGGGAAATGAGACTTGGAGCAGCACAAAGGGAAGCAAGTCCCACTGCAGCGCAAAATACCTTGGTGCAGCTGAGTATCAGTACAGAACAGACTGGAGGCTTGGAGCAGAGTGAGACAGTTGTTGGACTGGGGTCTGGTGTGGGCAGTCAGACCACATGCTCACTGGGCTGCTGCAATGTAATGTCTATATGAAACTCTTTACCAGACTGTATTGTCAATCCTTTAACGATGTTATAAATATCTTATTTCTAACTTTTTTTTAGACACTGTAAGTAATGCTAGTACTTTTCCTTTTATTCCTCTTTGTATTCAAGATTTGTACCTAGGTACTTATACCTAAGATGGCGCCATTAGACATAGCCATTTTAAAAACTTTTCATTACACTACTATACTTCTGTATCAGAGTACACGTGACAATAAAGGATATTCTATACTCTAGTAATTTAGCAAGCCCAAAAATGATCGTAGTTAGTTTACGTTTTTAGGTGCTGGCGCCTCAGTAATAGCTTTAACTTTTGAAAGTGACCTGTGTAATGCCTGAGCATCAATGACATGGCCTAAATATTCAATGGAAGAATTTTTTTAAAAATTGCATTTGTCTTTCCTCACTCTTAGGCTATAATCTTCAAGACTCTGCAGAGTAGCAACCAAATTGTGGAGATTTTTTTTTCATTTCTCCTCAACTATCTAGTGACTAAACTATCATCCAGGTAACACCGGACTTCTTCCAAACCACTTAGAATTTGATCCATGGCATGTTGGAATAATGCAGATGCAAATGTGACTCCAAATGAAAGTCTCATGTATTTGAATAGTCCTTTATATGTTACAATAGTCAGATACTTCTGTAACTCAGGATCTACACTCATCTTGAGATAGGCTTGACTAAGGTCAGTTTTACTGTAAAGCTGACCTCCAGCTGGTCCAACAAAAAGGTAATCAATTAAAGGTAAAGGATACTACTTAGCACACAATACCAGAATAATAGTAACTTTAAAATCAGCACAGATGCATACCAATCCATCTTTTTTCATCACTGGTATGATAGACATGGCCCTATACATGGCACAGATTTATGGATTCAATGACTCACGTCTTGACCAGACGCTCAAATTCTGCCTTGACCTTTGGTCTGATTTCATTAGATACTGATTTAGCCTTGCAACATTTTGTTTGATTCTCATCCTTGATTTTTAATTTGACAGAGATCTTTTCCATGCTTCCCAGATCCACATTGAAAACAATGGGTTTTTTTTACAGATTTTGTGACAGATCAGTCTCAGAATCTGACAATTGATTTACTTCAGCCCAGTTGAGTTTGATTTTCTCCAACCATGTCTGGAATAAAGTCTGGAAGATTTCCTTTGACAATGTCAAGACAATTCTTCAGTCTGACTGTATATTTGAATAATCACTTTGATACAACACCTGAAAGGTATCACTTCACCTGCATATGTTCTTAGTATAATTGTTGAGGGTTACACAGCAATATGACTAATCTGAGATAACAAGGTGTAGAGCTGGATGAACACAGCAGGCCAAGCAGCATCAGAGGAGCAGGAAAGCTGATGTTTTGGGCCTAGACCCTTCTTCAGAAAAAAAAATATGACTAATCTGCTGCTTATACGCACTTACGGATATCAATGGAGTCACCACTTTGGTGTCCACCTCCATTAATACTGATTTGCCATTCAATCAGGGATTGAATGTATTGGAACCCAGTATTGGATTGTAACACCAGCAAAGGCCAGTATGTTTAATAACAGCTTGTCTTCGTACTAAGAGTCTGGCCATTCTTCATGCCCTTTATTTCAATGCAGACCTTTCTCCCCCTACTCATCAGTTTCTGAACTTTTACTTTATGTCATTCACGTTCCTTCCTCAAATATATCCATTCAATGAGCTCTTTTTTGCTGCAGTTTCTGCATATAGCTTCTTATAACCAGCAATTTGCTGCTGTATGACCAATTTTTCCACACTGATGGGAGCTTTGAGTCCCTGTCGATGGTCTTCTCTCAGCTGCCATTTTATGAATTATCATGCTCGAGCTTAGTAGTTAAGCTTTGTTGGCTGCTAGCTTAATCAAGACTCGGGGACCGCTTTGCAGAACACTTACGCTCGGTTCGCAACAAACAACTGCACCTCCCAGTCGCGAACCATTTCAACTCCCCCTCCCATTCCTCAGACGACATGTCCATCCTGAGCCTCCTGCAGTGCCACGACGATGCCACCTGAAGGTTGCAGGAACAGCAACTCATATTCCGCTTGGGAACCCTGCAGCCCAATGGTATCAATGTGGATTTCACAAGTTTCAAAATCTCCCCTCCCCCCACCGCATCCCAAAACCAGTCCAGCTCGTCCCTGCCTCCCTAACCTGTTCTTCCTCCCACCTATCCCCTCCTCCCACCCCAAGCCGCACCTCCATCTCCTACCGACCAACCTCATCCCGCCCCCTTGACCTGTCCGTCCTCCCTGGACTGACCTATCCCCTTCCTAACTCCCTACCTACACTCACCTTTCCTGGCCCCATCCCCGCCTCTTCGACCTGTTTGTTTCCTCTCCACCTATCCTCTCCTCTATCCCTCTTCTATCCGCCTCCCACTCTCTCCCTATTTATTTCAAAACCCCCTTCCCCTCCCCCTTTTCTGATGAAGGGTCTAGGCCCGAAACGTCAGCCTCTCTGCTCCTATGATGCTGCTTGGCCTGCTGTGTTCATCCAGCCCTGCACCTTGTTGTCTCGGATTCTCCAGCATCTGCAGTTCCTACTATCTCTGATGCTATTTCCAGTGCTTCCTTTAAGACTAGATTCCTTTCCGTCAACAATCTCTCCTGGATTGCTTAACATTTTAAACTACATACCCACCTGTCTCTGATAGCAACATTTAAGTTTTTAATGAAATTGGAGAATTCTGCTAACTTCTTTAAAATTGCTACAAACCAGGAAATCGACTCACTGTCCTGATAGATGCGTTTGTGCAATCTGAACCTTTCAGAAATCACCAATGGATTTACTGAAAAATAGTTCTGTAGATTTCTATTATTTCTTCATACGTTTTGGAAGCCGACTTCTCTGGCTGTACCAGACTCCTTAGCGGGTTAAAAGATTTAATCTCCATAATATACAGAAACACAGGAACAACTATACCTGCTTCAATTTTGTTAGCTCACACAAAATAATGGAATCTCTGTGTAGGTGGTTAAGCTTTCTATTTTCATCACACGATCTCACAGTGCAAAAGGTTTCCTGCCATTTGTTCTTAAATGGGAAGGGTCTAGCACGATGTCCCATAAAACATTTCAGCACTATCTCGTTTCTTCCTGTTTAAAACAAGGAACACCTGAGACTGCCCATTTCTTTCCGAGTCTACACCCCTAGCTCAAAACATTACCCTCTCTGTAGGTTACTTGTTCTTCACAGTGTTCCTTCAGGATGGAGCACACAGGGAGTTTCTTCTGCACTCTTTCCTCTTTTCTGGGGTGAGCTTTTTAAAGCAGTTTTTATCCTCATCAACTTTTTGTTTCTTGTGTTATGTTCCAATAAGGACTGAGAGGCCAAAGCATTGAACAGCAGGAGTTTTATTTCAAAGGTGTTTACTCTATAGGTAGCAAGGTTGGATCAAGCTGTTTCCACCCAATATGGTCAATGACATCATTGTTGTGTCACATGATCAGACTCAAACTAACAACCACCGCACTTACACAAATACAAAACAGTGGGCACAACATTATTGGAACGATATGAATGCATTGGAGACAGTGAAGAAATGATTGGCAATAATGGTTCCAGAAATGCGAAACTTCAGTTATGAGGATAAATTGAAGAATTCGGGACTGTTCTCATTGGAAAGAAGGAAGTTAGAGGAGATTTGTTACAGGTTTTCGAAATTACGAACAGGCTGGATAGAGTAGATAGGGCGAAGCTAATCCTGATTGGAAAAGGAACAAGAATGAGAGAGCAAGGATTTAAAGTGATGTACAAAATAAGCAAAGGTAATTCAAGAAAAACTTTTTCTCTCAGCAAGTAGTTAGGGTATGGAAATATGGTGGAGACAGATTCAATTGAGGCATTCAAGATGGTATTATTGATTATTTGAATAGAAATATTGTGGAAGGGTACGGGAAAAACCTTGAGATTGGCACTAGGCCATGTTGCTCATCTGAACAGCCAGTTTTAACCGGTCCCTTAACATACCCATATCCCTCTTGTAGACTCGTTTAAGCTGAACCTGTCACTTTTTTGGCCAAGTCTGAATTGCTTCGAATTTTTTGGAGTGATTTCCACTGTGAAGCTTAATGCGTTTTCTTACTGTATCTGACCAATGTTGCTTCATTAACCCACCTAGCCCACCTGTAGGGTATCCATCAAGTCTGATTCTAACCCTATCTTAACATGTACTGTCCACATAACAATTTGCTACTCAGCAGATATCTGCCAAAAGACTGACATCTCTTGCGTTCACACAATCTTTGGAAGGTCCGCTGTGCATCCAGACAAGTGTTGGTAATCCAGTGTTCTCCCTCCCACCAATGATATCATGGTGTAGCAGCCTCAGAGCCGCGCTGGTCATGGCACATTGCTGTCATGGGTTGACACTCCCTTGCACATATAACTCTATCGTCTAACTCTAGTTGCTGTTTAACCACCACACCACACACTATTCCTGTCCAAAGCTCCATCACGTCTGAACATCTAAATCACCACTACCCCATCCCCAATGCCCACTCTAAATCCCCAGCTTGTCATTTTCCAGTTTGGGAACATCACACAGATACAAGCATTTGGACAAATTCAAATGTGAGTTTTTATTTAGTAAAAGTGAACGCAAACAAAAAAGTTGACTGAAGGACAATGCAAACCAGGCTTTGGCATCATGACTAACAACTATTTTACAATCCATGATGGTTTGCTGCACCCAGATCCTATCTATCGGAAACGAGTGTCAGTGAACTTCTGTCAAGCTTGTGGTGTCAGATGCACCTGAGCTCTATCATAGACAAGGATAGCTTCCTCTTCCCTGATACTCTTGTCGTCCTCCTCAAAAGACTGCTCCCATTCCCCCAATTCCTTAGTATCTAGTATGTCGCCTCATTGTCTACTCCAATTGTACAGTGCATAGCACATCAGGATAATGCAGCACATTCTCTCCAGACTATAGTAAGCAAGTTCCAGACTGTGGAGTGAAACAGTAGAAATCTACCTTGAGCCGTGCTATCCTCTCCTCCTGGTCAAAATAGGTGCATTATATCTACCGAAACAGCTGTGGATGCTTTAAATCAGAAACAGAAATAAAGATGGCTGGAAAAGCTCAGCAGGTCTAGAAACATCTGTGAAGAGAAATCAGAATTAATGCTTCAAGTTCATTGATCTTTCCTCAGAACTAGAAAAATGTCGGTTTATATGCAGAAGATAGGGCGGGGAATGGGATAACGAGTAAATGATAGGTGGAGATAGAGCCCAAAGAAAGACAAGAACAGTTGGACAGACAAAGGAATGGGTAATGATATAGCTGGGAGGATGAATTGCTGTTAACAAGGACTGTTAGTGGCTAAGTTGAGTGTAATGGCAGACCATGAGAAAACAGGCCAGGTTTGTGGGGTTGGGGCCTAGGACATTGAGAGTGTTCATGCCCTAAAATTATTGAACTCGATATTGGGTCCGGAGGGCTACAGGGTCCCCACGCAGAAAATGAGATATTGTTCCTTCGGCTTACGTGACCGCTTCACAGAATATCTACATTCTGCCCACTAAAAAACACCCTGAGTTTCCAGCTGCCTGCCATTTTAGCCTGTTCCCTGGCCAACATCTCTGTCTCAGGCTTGCTGCAGAGTTCCAGCAAAGCTCAGCGTAAGCTGGAGGAACAACACCTTATCTTCTGCTTGGGGACCCTGCAGCCCTCCAGACTCAATCTCAAGTTCAATAATTTTAAGACCTGAACTCTCCCATGTCCTAACCCCCAACCCTAGTATAATCCTTTCCTATCAGTTATTATCTGTATTTTTGCAATAACAATTAGAGATATGCAAAAACAAAAAAATACATGGGTTGGGCGTGACAGGATTTGTGATCAACGTTATCCAAGATATAATACAGCTGTCAAATGCTTAGAACTATGCTTAAGATACCGATATTCTAACAAAAAATAATAAATTAGAAGCTGATCTCAGTCTTGTAATTCTCTACTAATCTCTCATCCAAGCAACAAATCTGGTGTCATTCATTTGCACTTCTCCTTTCAATCATCTTTTAAATATTAGAGACAATTCCTACTTTGTGAAAATGTTTAGTTTGAGTAGAAAACAACAGAGCAGAGTTAATGTCATCCAAGATCACATCATGTGAGATAGCATGAGGTCAAGTTCACATCCCTTCATCTCAGAGCACAGAAAGAGGAGTGGGCTGTTCAGTTCCTTGAGCCTGCTCTATTATTCAGTTCAATCATGGCTGATCTGCACCTTAACTCCATGCTTTCTAAGAACTGACGAGTTACTAATAAAGAGGAAGTTGTATTAGATTCTAATTTCTTTGTCACAAAATTCAAGACCCTACTGGAAAATGGTCAACAATACGTTTAAAGAACAATTTCAGTATTTAAAGTTATACTTATCTCAGCAATTTGTTGGACAGAATTGCAGATCCCATTCATTTAATGTGCTTCTTAATTTCCCTCCTGAATAGCTTAGCTGCGGATAGTTTGTAATCACCATATTCAGATATGTTATTACACACTTCTGGAACAGATGGAATTTAAATTCCAGCCATCTGGGCCAGAGGTAGGGACACCACCACTGCACCACAAGAGCCCATAAGGCCTTGCCTTTGTCATAAGAATACGACCCTACCATTCTTGATAAGTGCATGTTAAAAATAATTCTTTGTATTCTTCAATGTTTTACGTTTTAAACAACTTGATCAGATCACACCTCTATTATACTCAAGGGAATACAAGCCAAATTTATACAACCTTTCTTCGTAATTTAACCTGCTAAACTGCAGAATAATTCTGCAAAATCTATACTGCACCCACTCAAAGGCTAATCTATCCTTCCAGAGGCACACTTCCTAAATGTGAACACAGTTTGTATCTCACTGCAGCAGAACAATGTCATTTTAGGAACTAGCTTTGAGTCACATCAAATCAATTCAATGCTAACTTGGATCTTTCATTCAGATATTTGTGACATGTTTCAAGTAGAAATGCCTCTTAACAGAAATTGAGCAACAACATTAATAACTAGATTTTCCCTAACTGTATCCCAACTCGATCTGGTTTTCTTTGCAGTTTACATCAGGGAGCAGAGGATGTTCTGTTACTAGCTGAGTAGGAAATAAATAATACATTTTACGGAGCTGACACAAAGTTCATCATTTCAATATAATTATCTGTTGTATGTTTCATGAGCTTAATTCATATTCTGTGCAAGCTTGCTGATGCATCCAAGTTTAGCAATATCTAGCAGTCATTATTAAGGAGTTCATTGGAGGATTCTTTTATTTTGAAAGAGATGTCACTATGATACTTTCTTACATGTCATCTATTCGCATTTAAAATACAAAGATTGACAACGTGAAACAATCATTCTTTCACTACACATTTGTTACCTTATTTGTAATGTGACAGCAGGTAAAGCTGGAACTGTAGGATTTTGCAATGTGGCAGATAGAGCAATTGCTGGGTGTAAAATGGCTGTGACAATGTAGTACAATAAAATTTTAGTAAACTGAAAAGACCATCAGGCACAACAAATCGGCTCTTTTTGAGGAAAACAATGACAACAAGGCATACACAACAGGTGGTTTAAGGAATTCGGCCTTTGAAAAACACTTAACAATACAACAACAAACCTTTGCATCTTGCTGTAATCATTTGGTTTCTTTGTTCTACATTTTCTAATATTACAAATACATTTTTAAAGTAACACATGCAAAATCAAAATCCGCTAAATCATTTAAAAAATATTTAAAATTTTGACAAGGAACTTCAGTATATGTACATAACAATAATTCCCCATGGTGTATTTGATATATGGCTGCAGTATTGAGTAACACGGGTCAAGAGGATATCAGTTTAAAATCATCTAGTCCTTGTTATTTACATAATTCAACCAAGATTTCTTGGGCATATTGCAATTTCCTCAGAGTCCTTGATTTGAGACACGAAAAGAAAAATAACCAGAGTTCTTGTTTCTGATTTCCAATCCAAAGAGCCTGCTGCATATGCCCATGTGAGAGAATGTCTTGTGTAGAAAGTGTAACAATGCTACAGCGTTAAGAGCTCTATTTTGTCCTTTGTTTAAAGACAGGTTTTAAGACAGATGGAACAAGCAGTCTCCACAGAACAACTTGAATAAACTGTTTGTGAGGCCTTGGATTTTTTTAAGGTTGGAACAATAGAAACAGCCTGAATGGGTGTGGACAAGCTCTTACAAGGATTTTTAGTTTCCTAGTTTTTCAGTAACAGTTGCTAATAGGGTTTTGAAGAAGTGGAAGTTACTTTTTCCCTCTCTCGGTTACAGCCAAAAGCTGGGAGTCCTCTTCCTGCTGATGGAGTTGCATGTGAAACAATATGTTTTCTGAATTTGCCTTTTGACAAGGGTGTGTTAATGGGATGTTACTATATTGGAACAGTTAATTAGTAATAGTTACTGTATCTATTATTTTGCTAAGCATTTCCAAAAGAGTTACAGCCAAGCCAATTCTTTTCTTTATTTTTTTCTGTAAAATAAGAAAAAATTAGAGTCCAGACTATCTTCTTAATGTATTTTGAGGGGTCTGGTCTGGTCCATAATATTAGACAACACTTGACTTGTCTATGATATCAATTACATATTAATATTGATGAACTAATTAGACAGATTTGTCTTGCTAATGTTAAATAAAGTGAAAAGTTTCATTTTATAAGGTTTCCAAATGGTCAAACTTATAAGATCTTTCTTTGCAATGCATTCATTACATCGTAGCCAGGAGAAAGATGAAGTGCCCATATTCAGGTCATCCAATTTCATGCCAAAGTCAGGTTATTCACACTGATCCAAAGCTTAAAAAAAATTACACTGATGTAAAACCTATCTTACACACAAATTACAGCCGTAGGCCTACTTCTTGAAACAGACTGCCTAGAAAATTCCATCATGTTATTGCTGACACCATACTCACCATCACAACACGGCACTGGTAGGAGCCACACGTCCAAAGTATACTGCATTAATCCAGGGCCAGAAAGATTCGTGTTTCCTGTTGCAAATCATTAATGTGATTGGAGGGCACATAGAGCATGCTTCTCCCAGCAAGGTATAACACTATGGAAGCGGGTTTAAAAAAGTCTACCGCAGTGAGATATTGCTCAGGCCTGCATATGTGCTCTTGGCTACCAGCTTTGAGACTTTTTACCTGCTACTGTGCTACTGATTGATCTTCTGATTGATTGATCTTTGAATTCAAGAATGGTTATTCCTGAAAGTGAAGGCCAGGAAAGTATTATTTATAGAGGAAGAGTTATTTTCTGTGATATTAGTGGATAAACACTGAGGCACTGACCAATGTTCTAATGCAGGCAATTGCCTGACTCTTGAATTTATCCAAGAAAATGTAAGTTTTTAGGGTTTTTGAGAGGGATTTCTGCCACTAGGCCTTGTGTGCTTTCTCACCATATCTTACCAAACTCACCTAATCATCCACTACAACCCTATGGTGTTCCACATCTCTGATTTTGGTCCAATCTTATCACACACGACCATTTCCAGAACAACTTGCCACAAAGTAGATATCCCAGAATTTACCACCAACCCTTGTGCCCCCACCATCTTTGGAAACTTGTTGTGCATCTGAGCAAACACCGTCAATCTGAAGCTGAGATAACAAGGTGCAGGGCTGGATGAACACAGCAGGCCAAGCAGCATCATAGGAGCAGAAAGGCTGACGTTTCGGGCCTAGACCCTTCATCAGAAAAGGGGGAGGGGAAGGGGGCTCTGAAATAAATAGGGAGAGAGTGGGAGGCAGATAGAAGAGGGATAGAGGAGAGGATAGGTGGAGAGGAAACAAACAGGTCGAAGAGGCGGGGATGGGGCCAGTAAAGGTGAGTGTAGGTGGGGAGTTAGGGAGGGGATAGGTCAGTCCAGGGAGGACGGACAGGTCAAGGGGGCGGGATGAGGTTAGTCGGTAGGAGATGGAGGTGCGGCTTGAGGTGGGAGGAGGGGATAGGTGGGAGGAAGAACAGGTTAGGGAGGCAGGGACGAGCTGGACTGGTTTTGGGATGCGGTAGGGGGAGGGGAGATTTTGAAACTTGTGAAATCCACATTGATACCATTGGGCTGCAGGGTTCCCAAGCGGAATATGAGTTGCTGTTCCTGCAACCTCCAAGCGGAATATGAGTTGCTGTTCCTGCAACCCCCTTCCCCTCCCCCTTTTCTGATGAAGGGTCTAGGCCCGAAACGTCAGCCTTTCTGCTCCTATGATGCTGCTTGGCCTGCTGTGTTCATCCAGCCCTGCACCTTGTTGTCTCGGATTCTCCAGCATCTGCAGTTCCTACTATCTCTGATTCAATCTGAAGCTGCCCTGTATGACCCCTGACATCCACTCCAGGCATTGCAAATGGGGGAACTTGGTGCCCCACTTTGTTGGTGAATATCTGGAGATCCTGCTAGATGGGGTGGTGCTGACATGGGACTCCTCTTCCCCCACCCCCGGACCAATAGTGCAGGTGTTGTGGACCAGACCAAATTTCCTCAAAATGTGTTAAGATAACCAAGACCCTAGCTTTTTCTTATTTTAAAGGTAAGTGTGAGGCATTGTGTTCCAGATGAAATTTCATTGGTAAAGTGACTTGACTTTAAGCAAACACACTTTATTTTTACACTACAGTTAAAATAAACAACATAAAAATAAAAATTGGCTTAACTGTAACTCAATCGAAATGCTTAATAAAATATATACATATATAAACTACTACTAATTAACTGTTCCAATATAGTGACATCTCATAAACACACCATTAGCAAAATGCAAATTCAGAAAATAGATTGTTTCACATGCAATTCTAGCAGCAGGAAGAGAACCCCAGCTTTTAGCTGGAGCAGACAGAAGAATAAAAGCTTCCACATTCAGCTTCAAGACCCCAGCAACTGCTGAAAACTAAAATTAAAAATGTTGGTTCAGTGGGAGCTTGACTTTAAAAAAATCCCAAAGCCTCCTAAGCTGTTTATTTTATTGACTTTAAGCAGACTGCTCTATACCTCTGTCTCAAACAGCAAAATGGACTATGTTTTAAATGGTAAAAAATTGCAGCACGCTGCTGTGCAGAGGGACTTGGGTGTCCTTGTGCATGAATCGCTAAAAGTAGGATTGCAGGTACAGCAGGTAATTAAAAAGGCAAGTGGAATTTTGTCTGCCATTGCTAGAGAGGTGGAGGTTAAAAACAGGGAGGCTATGCTGCAGCTGTATAGGGTCCTGGTGAGGCCACACCTGGAGTACTGTGTGCAATTTTGGTCTCTTACTTGAGAAGAGATATACTAGCACTGAAGGGGGTGCAGAGGAGATTCACTCGGTTGATTCCAGAGTTGAGAGGGTTGGATTATGAGGAGAGACTGAGTAGACTGGGATTATACTCATTGGACTTCAGAAGAATGAGGGGAGATCTTATAGAAACATATAAGATTATGAAGGGAATAGATAAGGTGGAGGCAGGGAGGTTGTTTCTGCTAGCAGGTGAAACTAGGACTAGAGGGCATCGCCTCAAAATAAAGGGAAGCAGATGTAGGACTGAGGTCAGGAGGAACTTCTTCACCCAAAGGGTTGTGAATCTTGTGGAATTCCCTGCCCAGTGAAGCGGTTGAAGCTACCTCGCTGAATGTTTTTAAGGCAAGGCTAGATAAATTTTTGAACAGTAAAGGAATTAAGGATTATGGTGAGTGGGCGGGTAAGTGGAGCTGAGTTTCAAAAAGATCAGCCATGATCTTATTAAATGGTGGGGCAGGCTCGAGGGGCCAGATGGCCTACTCCTGCTCCTAGTTCTTATGTTCTTATGTTCTCAACCTTTTTTCATTAAAAAAAAACCAAGACAAAATACACCTCTGAAAGCTACAGCATCATCACCTCACAGGCCATAATAAAAAACCATGTTAACCTGATCCAAGGTTACTACATAGATTAAAGTGGTCTTAGTCATCTGGAGGAATGCACGGCACTAGTTAACGACCTTCTCCACTCCACCATTATGAGTGCCACAATATTCTCCCCAATACCTCACACTTTGTCTCTCTGCTACTATACCCACCTCCCATCAAAGGTCATGCTCTTCCACTCTCACTATGGCCTGCAACATTTTCCCTTGTTTGCTGTCACCCACTCCAAACCTGCATTCTTTCTGTGTTGCCTACTCACTTGCTTATGCACCAAAAGTAACAGTTGTGTTACCCCTGTTCATCTACCTGAACACTTGCTTCTCTCTCATTCCAAATGAATGTTGTTCCTCTGGCTGAGGGGGGAAAGTGCAAAAAAGCTATGCAAGGCTGGGATGCCATTAGCTTCCAGGTGCGTTCAGGGTGAGCAAGTATGGCAACGAACAAATTCCACCATAATCCACATTTCTCAGAAGATTGGTATTGCATAACAAACATTAATTTGGCAAACCACAGTGTACCAATTTCTTCCTGTCTATGCCATATTAGTTGTAAATTCCGCAAGCCTTTACACATAGCATTTCACCATAGCAATACTCTAACACTTCAAGTAAAAGTGCTTAAAATGTATTTTCTACTACTTAAGTGGGTTGTTCGCTGATTTAATTTTCGAGGTACATCATACTGATATTGGAACAGCAGGCATGAATTTTCATTCGTGAGCCAGGATAGCAGATTTGAAAAAAGTAATGGCTCCTAAAATCCTGCCAGACACAGTTGGACTTTGTTACTAATATTTGGGGGAGAGTGATGGTTTGATGAGGTTTGTAGTGTTTGTTGGCAATAACTGGATTAGAGACCACCAATCTCAGAAAAAGCGCAGAGGCAGATCTGCCAAATATGGAGACAGGCTGAGGGAAAGTTCCACCTCAGTAAATTTTGTCATGACTGTTAAGATTAAAAAAAATCCCCTAAAAGAACCATCCAGCCCCCATACCCTTCACCAACACCCCCAACACACTTACTTACCTGTACAAACACAAAACACTTTATGCCCTCACCCATTTACATGACCCCCAAATCATCCATGTCAACTTATAGCTATCTCCCATGACTGTCTGTAACATCTAAGCCAACCCAGGCCCCCCATCCATCACCCTTTGAACTTACATCTCTATGCTACCTCACACAGTATCCAACATAGGCAGACTCCAGAACTCAGGCTGATATAACATAAAGTCCTTAAGGAATTATTGATGAATTCATTATTTTTAAAAAAAGCTCTAATTGCTTTTTTAAAAAATCACTACATTTAATTTCCTTAACTGCAAATTCCATTATAAAAACAAGTTATTTGTATTCATAGCAACAATTCAAAGACTTCACAAGCAACTGGAGCGTCAAACTCTGAACTGACAGGTACTCCACTGTGAGAATGGTAGGTTTAAAAATCGGTCTTGTAGCACAAATCCTGTCATGGTAACCGTACGTTAAACAGCCAGAGTGAAATAACAAACACTGAGTTTCTCTTATACTGTAGCTTTATCAAAAGAAATAAAAAATTAAGACAGGACTTTTAAATCCCTCCATGGCTGGACAGTTCCAATTACCTAACTGACATTTTGCACACAATCAAAAATCCAAAAGGACACCTGACCTCTCCTAAATGTGCCAATGGACCTCTCACATTGATATAATAAGACGTCCCCAAAAGGTACCCTTGCTGTCCAAAGAACTCTGGTAGTTTTAGAACCTTTCCTGAAATAAGCAAAATCCACAACCTGTGTTTTGGATGACCCACTCTTGGATCTGACAGATGGCAGTTGCATTTGAACATGTGCTGCTGTTCTTGTGAATAAGAGGCGTGCACAGTACAACCCATGCTGCTCACATACTGTTTCCATCGGCAAAATTCATGGGCTCCAACTTCAAGGGCAGAACTCCCAGAATCAGCGCTCCACTGCCAATCTAGCTGAGTAAAAGACCATCTCTGACATTACAAAATATCAGATCAGAGTTTTAACTTCCATGATTGAACAACAAAGCCAGAATATATCTGTTTTTATTCATCCTGCTTATGCCAGTTTAAACGATGATTGCTTCAAATCTGCTTCATTGCTCTTACTTGTTCATACACATGTTCATATTCCTAAAACATTAATTAACCTATTAATTTAACTTGCCCTTCCACAATCAAATACAAAGAAGCAGCAAACGACTTCCAAACAATCTAGAAACACTGGCGACAATTTTCTCCACCCTACATTCAAAGCAAAAGCAGATATATCGAATTTTTTTCACCTCAGTCTAATTACTCATGATCACTTGCAAACCTAGACTTGAATCACCAGTAAGTTAAACAACGCAGCAGTGATGCCATCCAACAGATATATCTCATAGGAAGTGTCTAGCCTGCTTACAGTAAATAGAATGCATTTAATTCAGATAAGAAGGAAACTTCTTATTACAATACACAGCTTTTGCAGGTTTTTTTTGCCCTAATTTGGCTATATTCATAAGTAACGTATGTCTGGTCTTCACATGCATAAAACATATTGACTCAAGTAACAATAATCCAACCAGCTAAAATTCAATAACAATGTAAAAAAATTCTGGAATATTCAGAAACATTTCAGTCTATGTCTTTATTCTTTATTCTTACTAGGCCTACAGTTGACATTGTGATGCACTTCTTGGAAAAACTAAATATTATTTTGAAGATATCAGAGGATCGAGCATGATGTTTAAGTAGCTATTATCATTTAAAGTAGACGTGTTCACATCCTTTGATGAATTATTCAGGGTAGCTACTTGACAGAATGGCTGAAATAGGCTGTGATGGATTGCAAGATTAACAGCTTTTTTTCCTATTGGCATTCCAACCCCACATCGTGTAACAAGTTCACTACATAATACAACTTCCAAGCTGACTCTTTCCAGATGCAGTTTTATTAGAGTAGGTGCCTTCCAGTGCATTAGCCAAGTGACTATGATTCACTAGTGTACATTGAGAATGAATGATTTTGGACTACTCCATCACAAGGGTGATACCCAAGCATGATACTGACATCCGTTCACATGTGCTGCTGGCAGGAGTCATCATATAGCAAGTAGGAATTAGAATCCTTGATGTTCTGTCCGACCTCCCAAACAATGTCCTTTTGCCAGTTCATAGAATCATAGAACCCCACAGTGTGGAAACAAGCCATTCAGCCCAACAAGACCACACCGACCCTCCAAACAGAATAAATCTGCAGTTCCCAAAGCTAATGCACCTAAACTACACAACCCTGAACACTATGGGTAATTTAGCATGGCTAATCCAGCTAACTTGTACATCTTTGGACTGTGGGAGGAAACCGGAGACCCCAGCGGAAACCCACGCAGTCACAGGGAGAATGTGCGAACTCCACACAGACAGTTGACTGAGGCCAGAATCGAACCCAGGACCCTGGTGCTGTGAAGCAGCAATGCTAACCACTGATCCACAGTGTCGCCCATGTGAGTTATAGATACCTAACTGTCATTTTTGCTCAAAGCAGCTAGTACAGGCCAGAAGATCTCGCTGATCTGTGTTGTTTAGCTATTTATTGGATAATCCATTGAAGACATTAGGGGAGGTTGGCAAACGTTTAAATTGGACACATCTCTTCAGAATGGGGCTTTATTATTTTGTTGATCTCTGGGGAAACTAATCCCCATTGTGCAGAATATAGGGTGCATACTCTGGCAACATGCACAGCCTTTCTATTCCATTTATATATAAAAGAATATTAATATGCAGCAACCAAAAGGTGCATACATAATACACCAGAAGAAATCATTAAAGTTTGCATTGCAAGGGTCAATGTCATTACATTGCAACCATACAGGAAATCATTGATAAACCAAATCAATTTCATAAGTAACAGGGTTGAAATGTATGATACAAACAAAAAATTAAGGCATATATATCATTTTTGATTATTGCAGGAAATAAGGACACGAGGATATTCTTGGGGGTTAGCTCAAGAAGCATGTTTTTGGAGCCACAGCAGATCAAGTTGCTGAACATCTGTTTACTCTCCACCCATGTAAACCTTTAGTAGTTAGTTCATTACATTTTCAAGCAGAGTTAAGGAAACTTATTTTGAGGTAATTCCTCTTTACCTTTATGGAGCCCATTCCGACGTCCAAAGGTCAGAGGCAAAGCAGTTAAAATAATCAACATTTTAAAAGGACCAAATTGATATAAGGTCGTTTATTGTAAAATTTACTTCAGATATTAATCACTTATTATTAAGTAACACCATATTATATTGAGCAGAATTTAGTTTATCACCTTGGGAGTGGTCTGGAAGTTGGGAGGGGCACTGAAGTGTGCACGAAGAAGAGGTAGTGAACATGTTGCCTTCCCAACTTTCTTCTCTCCACCAACCTCCCCTCCAATCCTCCACAAAATTATGAATTGGGAAGACCAAGGTCAGCCTTCTCTCTGAAGGCTAGTCGAGGCCCTTAAGTATTCAATTTAAGGGTCTAATCTGCTGCCTTTGTTTTTTTTTTAAAAACCAATAGCTGAATGCCATAGGCCAAATGGGAGGTTTGTCCAATAAATGCTGGCAAACAGGCAGTGGATCAGAGGGTGGCAAGCAGTATTGGGTGGGGGTTTAAACTTTCACCCTTAAAGAGAGAGGATGTTAACTGTCAATGCTGCATTGCCACTAAATTCTACCAAAGGCTTTGAATTTGCTCACAGTGACATTGCGCCCAGCTGGTAAATTCAATCAATCATTTGAAAAGAAAGAGTTAAAATGCAAACAAATGAGTGAAGGCTTGGAGGGCTTCTATGTTATCTCAGTTTACAGCTTGAACAGAAAACTAAATATTAAATTGCACTGGAAAAGACTCAGAAGTCAGTAGTGGCACCAGAGTTGTGAGTACGCTTCAAATCAGAATGCCTTCCAGAGATGACTACACATTTTGAATCCTGAGAACAAGGGCCAAAAAAAGATTCTGAATTGGACTGGTTATAACAGCATAAATCAAAGGAATTTTAATGAAAATATTATTTTATATCAGGAACACCAAATGTTTTGGAGCAGAACATGTGGCAAACTAATAAGTGGTCAATGTACAAAATTTGCATTTTAAATTTCCCCGCATGCTTCACAAGACTATAAACAAATATACTCCGAATTTATGCTCAGGGATAAAAGAAGGGCACTCACCATAGTCCTTAAAGGAAGATCCCCACAAAAAAACCTAACAATATTTATTGTATACATTTCCTCTGTTTTAACATTAATTTTAAAGTAATCTCCAGGCATCCAGCAACTGTGGTGTCATCAAGCTGTGCTTTTTCCTCCTTCAATGTTAAAATATTGAAGCAAATTTTATGCCACTTATTCTGTTTCCCTTAAATTTGCAGCCTTTTCGTGCTCAGTGCAATTTCCTGTTTTATAATCTTTTCTCATTTCCTCACAATTTTATTTTCATCAGTTCCTTTCCTTCTGTGCTTACTGGTCTTTGATTTAAACCCTGTTTGCAATTTCCATCTCCTCTGTTATTTTTGTGTTGGCTCAATTTTTTTCTCACCAATACAGTATTGCTGTTATTCCTCTGGCCTTGATGTTGATATCCATCATTCTGTGTGCTACACTTTTGCAATGATTATTGGTCTCACACATCCTTATTTTTTTAAACACTGACTCCATCACTGATATGCATTCTAATTCAACCACTTCTCAGACAATAACGGCAGGACTGATTAAGTGGATGCGAATGTGCAGAAATGATGGTGTGCAAGCCACAAGTCCAAATAAACATTGCGGAAGTCATTGTTTTGCCCACACCCCGAATCTAAGTATATTGAAAATGAACCATTTACATACACATTTGAACAAATACAAAACAAAAAAACTGAATAAAGACACTTAGTTATATATAGCATCTTGCATAAAGTGCAAAAGGAGCACAGTAGACTTATTGAGCTTTCTTTGCAATTCAATAAGATCATGGTTGAGCTTCTACACCAGGTCCGCTTTCCCACTCAATTGCCGTTATCCTGTTTAAATGCATTTCATTAACTTATCCTCCAAACTATCTTGACTGGTTTGGTTTGTTCCACATATATAAAAATCAAATGGCCTCCTAAAAATAACATGTTCACTTAATTTCCAGGCTTGTGCTCTGTTCAAAACTATGATCACTGTTAAGGCCCCTATAAGCTACTCCCATCAAAGGCGTATGTACTAATCTTAGCTAATGCTCAGACCTGCCACTGTGATTCTACATTTGGATTTTCTGGGATATACAGTGGTCACTTTCTTAAAAAAAAAATCATTTTTGAAAATGAAACATGCCAATTATCATCAGTGAGCTAATAAAAGGTTAGTTTTAAGAGCCTCCTCAAAAGCCTGCAAAACAGACACTATTAATGGGAACTTGCCATGCAGATTAATTTCACGTGATGACATGACCACTTTTGTGGGTGAGGCTGGATTCCAGTGCAATTTAATTTAAAACAGCAGAAACACAATGATGCTGTGTGAAATTTATATTTGGCTGTTGATCTTGTGTGTCAATTTAGGCAATTTCAGGTAAATTACACTGAAAAATTCACCACAATCTAATGGAGACTTTATCCAATTGCTATAAAGTTGGAACACAGGTATAAAACTGATACCAAACATTCAGAAGACTGAACAAAACAGCACAGGATTTGCTGAGGTGTCACAGTGAACCAGCACTTTTTAACTTCACATTTCAGGTCATACTAAATTTGTGCTGCAAGTTGATGAGCCTGTTGATACTTAATGAACATCGTGCCAAAAGGTCTTTCTCAAAGGTCTAGCCAACGAAACAAAAGGAATCAGAGAGAATGACAAATAGAAATAGTGTAAATTAAAATTAGTATAAAGCAGATATTAAATGTTTAAAAGTGGGAAAGAAGGAAAAAGAACTAAATGCCAGAGAGAAAAATCAAGCTGTTTGAAAACCATTATATTGATTCTTCACAAGTTGCGTGACTGGCTGGAGCATGTGCAAAATATACACCACAGTATTTTGATCCATGAAATACTAAACCAACTTGGCTGGAAACAGTAGAATCACTTTCACAGTGCATATTAGTTTCTGGATTGAACAATATCAAGATCCATATCATTTATTTTCTACTAATCACATAAAACAACGACAATGGAGTTATGGTCTCATGACAGCAATTGTAAGTCAATCATTAATTTTACATCGGAAATGACACAAGGAAAATCCCAGTGATAAAGAGCTTCAGGAACTGTAGGTCCAACATCATATTTTGCCTCTTAAGCATAGTACATTTAGCATGTCATATCTGAAATTTCTCAATATACATGCACCCTATTCCAAAATGTCATTTTATCAGAATAAACTCATTGACATTTCTGATATTTGCATTTCAAAACAGCTTTGTATCATAAACACTAAAAGGAGCATTTCAGTTTTTAGATTGAAGCATTTTGTCACTATTTATTGGGGTAGTGTACTGATTCTCAAGCTCTTTTTCCCAGAATAGTTATAAAAATACACAAAGTCTTTAATTTACCTGTTGGATAGACCCAGGCTAACAAAAGAAACATGGACCAGTTTCTGTACTTAACAGAAACTACCATTTATTACAAATGATTGGATTCTAACCACAGGTAAACAACTATGATCTGGTCAACATATAACTCTACTCATTAAAAAATCGAACCTCTTCTAAAAGTCCCCTACACATAATAAAAAAGAGACATAAAAAATAAATTGGTGCTATGGGTGGAGGGGAAAGAATGGCAAAACAATTCAGTAGCCCCTGTCCGCAGGGCTCACTGAAATGAGCCTTTTGCTTGCCAGTGCTTGCTGTTCATCACTCTGTCTTCTCCAAATCCTTTACATTTCTTTGCAGAATGTACAGGTGATTCGTACATTAACTGCAAAGTCCTTTAGTTTCTTATTAAATGTGCTGATTACAGCAATAGGTAAAGGAAAATAAACTGGCTTTCTTCAGACTTCAAGTATTTTACTGGAGAGAAACAACACCAGCTTCCTTTCCAAAGGCTTCTGCCAGTCTTAGTCATACCCACAAGCTGTTCAGCTACCCAGGAGCAAATTTGATGGGCCATCAGCCTGACCAAAGCTTTGCCATCCAAAACTGGACAGAACTCTACAAACCAACTGGCTACCTGTTGCTGGCAAATCTCAATTTGTGCACACACCCCTGATGACGGGCCACCTGCAAACAGTTTCTCCCACTGTTTAAATAAAGCAGCAATACAAACATGACTTATAATGAGTTTCAGTAACACGCTTGTAAAACTGCAGCAATTCCTCCCACAATCTTTTTTTATAAAGCAGCCCTTTTCCCATTTAATTCCACAATTAAAAATACAGAAAAAATAAAAATAAAAATGTATTTACAATTTGAAATTAAAAGAGGGCTGCATTCAAGCTTACATAAATTTGTAGTTCACAAACCATTCTAAGTCTAAATAGTAACACTAAAAGAGACTCTCATAGATTTGCAGTACAGAAGGAGGCCATTTCAATTCATCAAGTCCACAATGGTCAAAGCCCTGACTACACTAATCTCATTTGGCAGCTTTTGACCCATATTCCTGCAGGCTATGACAATTTAAATGAATATCTTAACCCTGTTTAAATGTTACAAGTTTATGACCCCTGTCAGGAAATGAGGTCCAACCCTTCGGAGTTAAAAACATTCTCCTCATCTCCTCTTAGTCTTCTACCTCTGAAATCTATGGGCCCTAGTTTTTAACACCCCTACTAATGGAAAAACCTGCTTTCTTATCCACTCTACGTCCCTCATAATCTTATATACCTCTATCAGGTCCCCTTTCAACCTTTGCTGCTCCAAGGAAAATGATTCCAGTCTATCTAATCTTTCTTTGCACCTAGATCCCCCAACACAGGCAGCATCCTGTCAATTATATCTGAATGCATGCAGTTTAAGGAATAAGATAAATGAGCTTGCGGCGCAGATCGAAATTGGCAGGTATTGATGTGGTGGGCATCACGGAGACATGGCTGCAAGGGAATCAGGATTGGGAACTGAATATCCAAGGATATACATCCTATCGAAAAGGTAGGCAGGTGGGCCGAGGGGGTGGGGTTGCCTTATTAGTAAGAAATGAAATTAAGTCAATAGGAAGAAATGAAGTAGGGTCAGATGGTGTAGAATTTGTGTGGGTAGAACTGAGGAACCGCAAAGGTAAAAAACCCAGTTGTGGTTGTGTACAGGCCTCCAAATAGTAGTCAGGAGATAGAAAAGGTGTATAAGAAAGGCAAAGTCACAGTGAACATGGGGCATTTCAATACACAGGTGGACAGAAAAATTCATGTTGGTAGTGGATTGCAAGAAAGGGAGTTTGTGGAATGTCTGTAAGATGGCTTTTTGGAGCAGATGGTGGTGGAGCCCACAAGGGAACAGGCAATACTGGATTTAGTGTTGTGCAATGAGGCAGACTTGATAAGGGAGCTTAAGGTGAAGGAACCCTTAGGAGGCACTGATCATAATATGATAAAATTTACTCTGCAATTTGAGAAGGAGAAGATAGAATCAGAGGTAACGGTATTACAGCTGAATAAAAGCGACTACAGAGGTATGAGGGAGGAGCCTAGCAGGAAAGACAGTGGAACAGCAATGGCAGGAGTTTCTGGGAGTAATTCAGGAGACGCAGCAAAAATTCATCCCTAGGAAAAAGCAGCATGGTACAGGGAGGATGAGGCAACCATGGCCGACTAAGGAAGTCAGGGATTGCATAAAAGCAAAAGAGAAAACATATAATGTAGCCAAGGACAATGGGAAGCCAGAGGACTGGGAAGCTTACAAAGACCAACAGAGGGCAACAAGAAAAGAAATAAGGAGGGAGAAGGTTAAATATGAGGGCAAGCTAGCCAGTAATATAAATGAAGACTGTAAGAGTTTCTTTAGATATATAAAGGAGAAAAGAGAGGCAAAAGTGGGCATTGGACCACTGAAAAATGACACTGGAGAGATAGTAATGGGGAAGAAAGAAACGGATGAGGAACTGAATAATTACTTCGCATCAGTCTTCACGGTGGAAGACATGAGTAATATCCCAAAAATTCAAGAGAGTCAGGGGGCAGAGCTGAGTATGGTGGCCATCACCAAGGAAAAGGTGCTAGTAAAACTGATTGGCCTGAATGTGGATAAATCACCTGAACCAAATGGACTACACCCCAGAGTTCTAAAAGAGATAGCTGAAGAGATAGTGGAAGCGTTAGTGGTGATCTTTCAGGAATCGCTAGAGTCAGGGAGGGTCCCAGACGACTGGAAAATCATTAAGGTGACACCCCTGTTTAAAAAAGGGAGTAAGGCAAATGACAGAAAATTACAGGCAGATTAGCCTAACCTTGGTTGTGGGTAAGATTTTGGAGTCCATTGTGAAGGATGAGATTTCTGAATATTTGGAAGTGTATGGTAAAATAGGGCAATGCCAGCATGGTTTCATCAAGGGGAGGTCATGCCTGACAAATCTGCTAGAATTCTTTGAGGAAGTAACGAGCAGGGTAGACCAAGGAGAGCCAATGGATGTTATCTACCTGGACTTCAAGAAGGCCTTTGACAAGGTGCTGCACAGGAGGCTGCTCAGTAAGATAAAGGCCCATGGTGTGAGAGGCAAGTTGCTAGCATGGATGGAAGATGGGCTGTCTGGCAGAAAGCAGAGAGTGGGGATAAAAGGGTCTTTCTCAGGATGGCAGCCGGTGACAAGTGGTGTTCTGCAAGGGTCAGTGTTGGGACCACAACTTTTCACTTTATACATTAATGATCTAGATGAAGGAACTGTGAGCATTCTGGCTAAGTTTGCAGACGATACAAAGATAGGTAGAGGAACAGGTAGTATTTAGGAGGTGGGGAGGCTGCAGAAGGATTTGGACAGGTTAGGAGAGTGGGCAAAGAAGCGGCAGATGGAGTACAACGTGGGAAAGTGTGAGGTCATGCACTTTGGTAAGAAGAATAAAAGCATGGACTATTTTCTAAATGGGGAGAAAATTCAGAAATCTGCAAAGAGACTTGGGAGTTCTAGCCCAGGATTCTCTCAAGGTAAACTTGTAGGTTGAGTCAGTAGTCAGGAAGGCAAATGCAATGTTGGCATTTATTTTGACAGGACTTGAATATAAAAGCAGGGATGTACTACTGAGGCTTTATAAGGCCCTGGTCAGGCCTCATTGGAGTATTGTGTGCAGTTTTGGGCCCCAAATCTCAGGAAGGATATACTGGCCCTGGAGCGGGTTCAGAGGAGGTTCACGAGAATGGTCCCAAGAAAAGAAAAGTTTAACGTATGAGGAATGTTTGAGGACTCTGGGACTATACTCGATGGAGTTTAGAAGGACGAGGGTGATCTAATCAAAACTTACAGAATACTGAATGGCCTGGACAGAGTGGATGTTGGGAAGATGCTTCCATTGGTAGGAGAGAGTAGGATCCAAGGGCACAGCCTTAGAGTAAAGGGAAGACCTTTTAGAACAGAGATAAGGAGAAACTTCTTCAGCCAGAGAGTGGTGAATCTATGGAATTCACTGCCACGGAGGGCTGTGGAGGACAGGTCATTGAGTACGTTTAGGACTGAGATAGACAGGTTCTTAATTATCAAGGGGATCAGGGGTTACGGGGAGAAAGTGAGAGAATGGGTTTGAGAAACTTATCAGCCATGATTGAATGGTGGAGCAGACTGGATGGGCCGAATGGCCTAATTTCTGCTCCTATGTCTTATGGTCTTATAAATCTTGTCTACTATCCCCTGTAATGTAATCACATCCTTCCTACTATGTGAGCAATATTGAATGCATACTCCGGTTGTGACCTAACATTGTACACAGTTCAAGCATGAACCCCTTATTTTTGCATCCTAGGCCTGAGCTAATGAAAACAAGTATCCCATCTGCCTTCTCAACATCCTTCATCAACGTGTGTGCTGCCTTAAGGAATCTGTAGCTACACACATTGAGATCCCCTCAGATCTTCAGTACTTTCCAGGGTCCCAACATTAATGTTAATCCCTTACCTTGTTGGTCCTCACCCACACATGACCTCACCCTTATTCAGATAAATTCCATTTGCCACTGTTCTTCCCTCCTGGCCAGTCATACTGTCATATAGCACAGAAACAGACCCTTTGATCCAACTAGTCCATGCCAAACATTATCGCAAATTAACCTGGTCCCACCTGCCTGCTCCAGGCCCATATCTCTCCAAACGTTTCCTATTCATGTACTTATCTAAATATCTTTTAAACATTGCAATTGTATCTGCATCCATCACTTCCTCAGGAAGTTCATTCCATACACGAACCAACCTCTGTAAAAATTTGCCTCTCATGTCTTTTTTAAAATCTCTCTTCTCTCACCTTAGAAATGTGGCCCCTTGACTTGAAATCCCCCATTAACTCTATCTATATCTCTCATTATTTTATAAATTTCTCACAGGTCACCTCTCAACCTCCTGTGCTCCATGAGAAAAGTCCCAGACTATCCAGCCGTTCTTTATAACTCAAAACTTCCACATTCGGCAACATCCTGGTAAATCTCTTCTGAACTCTCTCCCGCTTGATAACACCTTTCTTACAACTGGGTGACCAGAACTGGACACAATATTCCAGAAGAGGCCTCACCAATGTCCTGTATAACCTCAACATGACGTCCCAACTCCTATTCTCAAAGGGCTGAGCAATGAAAGCAAGTGTGCCAAATGCCCTTTTAACAACCTTGTCTGTGTGTGACACAGACTTCAAAGAATTATGTACCTGCACCCTTAAATTCCTCTGCTCTATAACACTACCCAAGGCCCCACCATTAATTGTATAAGCCCAACCCTTGTTTGTTGTACCAAAATGTAATACCTCGCATTTATCTAGACTGAACTCTATCTGCCATTTTTCAGCCCATTGACCCATTTGATCAAGATTGCTTTGTAATCTTAGAAAGCCTTCTTCACTGTCTACTATGCCACCAATTTTCATGATATCCTCCAGCAATTAGTGGCTATCATCCTCACTATTTACCATTCTACTATTTTCATGTGATCCACAACTTCTTAATCACTCCTGGTACATTTAAGTACAGATTATTAATGTACAACCACAAAAAGCAAGAGCCACAGCACTGAGCCTTACAGGATCCTGCTGGAAACAGAATTCCTGTCACAAAAACATGCCTCTACAATCACGAGAGAGGGTTTACGCCTGCTCCTGCTCCACCAAACTTATCTCCACTTATCTCGACTCCATTTTCTGCCCGCTGGTCCAGGAACTCCCCACCTACATCCGTGACACCAGCCATGCCCTCCACGTCCTCCAAAACTTCCGATTCCCTGGTGCCCAATACCTCATCTTCACCATGGACGTCCAGTCCCTATATACTTGCATTCCCCATGCAGATGGCCTAAAGGCCCTCCACTTCTTCCTGTCCTGCAGGCCCGACCAGTCCCCTTCCACTGACACCCTTGTCCGCTTAGCTGAACTCGTCCTCACCCTTAACAACTTCTCTTTCAATTCCTCCCACTTCCTACAGACAAAGTGGGTGGCCATGGGTACCCGCATGGGCCCAAGCTATGTCTGCCTCTTTGCAGGATACATGGAACAATCCCTCTTTCAAAGCTACTCCAGCCCTATCCCCCACCTCTTCCTCCGTTATAACGATGACTGTATCAGCAGCGCCTCGTGCTCCCACGAGGAGTTCGAACAGTTCATCCACTTTGCTAACACCTTCCACTCCAACCTTAAGTTCACCTGGACCATCTCCGATACCTCTCTGTCCTTCCTGGACCTCTCTGTTTCCATCTCTGGCAACCACCTGGAAACTGATATCTATTTCAAGCCTACTGACTCCCACACCTACCTCCAATACACTTCCTCTCACCCATCTTCCTGAAAAAATGCCATCCCTATTCCCAATTCCTTCGCATCCGCCGCATCTGCTCCCAAGATGAGGCATTCCACTCCCGGACATCGCAGATGTCCTCGTTTTTCAAGGACTGCAACTTCCCCTCCACAGCGGTCAAAAATGCCCTCGACCGCATCTCTCGCGTTTCCCACAAATCATCCCTCACACCCCGTCCCTGCAATAACAACAAAAACAGAATCCCCCTCATCCTCACGTACCACACCACCAACCTCCGGATCCAACGCATCATCCTCCGACACTTCCGCCACATGCAATCTGACCCCAATACCAAGGACATTTTTCCCTCCCCACCCTTATCTGCCTTCCGGAGGGACCACTGTCTCCGTGACTCCCTTGTCCGCTCCACACTTCCCACTAGCTCCACCACCCCTGGTACTTTTCCCTGCAACTGCAGGAAGTGCTATACCTGCCCCTACACTTCCCCCCTCACCCCCATCCCAGGCCCCAAGAAAACCTTCCACATTAAACAGATGTTCACCTGCACATCTGCTAATGTGGTATACTGTATCTGCTGTTCCCAATGTGGCCTCCTCTACATCGGGGAAACCAAGTGGAGGCTTGGAGACCGCTTTGTGGAACACCTACGCTCGGTTCGCGACAAACGACTGCATCTCCCAGTCGCGAACCACTTCAACTCCCCCTCCCACTTCTTGGACAACATTCCATCCTGGGCCTCCTCCAGTGCCACAACGATGCCACCCAAAGGTTGCAGGAACAGCACCTCATATTTCGTTTGGAAACACTGCAGCCCAATGGTATCAATGTGGACTTCAAAAGCTTCAAAATCTCCCCACCCTCGACTGCATCCCAAAACCAGCCCAGCTCGTCCCTGCCTCCCTGACCTGTCCGTCCTTTCTCCCACCTCAACCCCCACCCCC
>NC_063332.1:151330928-151353991 GCF_021869965.1 Rhincodon typus | reverse complement strand
CTCTCTCTATTTATTTCAGAATCCCCTTCCTCTCTCCCATTTCTGAAGAAGGGTCCAGACCCGAAACGTCAGCTTTCCTGCTCCTCTGATGCTGCTTGGCCTGCTGTGTTCATCCAGCTCCACACCTTGTTACCTCTACAATCACCCTCAGCTTTCTGCCAAACTTGGATCCAACATGTCACTTTCCCGTGGATTCCATCACCTTTTACTTGCTTGACAAATCTGCCATGAAGGTCATTTTCAAAAGTCTTGCTAAAGTCTATGTAGACCACTTCAAATGTATTCCTTTCATCAATAATTCTAGTTAGTCTGTTATTTCATGGTCTATTCTCTCCTCCCTTTGTTAACAATGGGGTAACATTAGAAGTCCTCCAGTCCTCGGATACCTGACCTGTGACCAAAGAGATTTTGAAAATTACTGCTAGGGCCCCTGATATCTTCTCTCTTGCCTCCCTCAATACCTGAGGTACATTTCATCCAGTCTTATGGATCTATCCATTTTTAAGGCTGCTACAGCTGCGAGAATCTCTTCCCTCTCTCTCTCTCAATTTTTCTAATATTTCACAGTCCAGTACCATGCTATCTACACATGCATTATCCTTTTCCCTTGTGAAGACAACATAAAATATTCATTAAGGATATTCATACTCATTCATTAATATTCATTCTTCCAGGTCCACTCACAGATGATCAACATGGCCTTACTGTTTCCCTACTCATTATTTTGCTCTTTACATATTCAAAAGCAACTTTGGATTTTCCTTCATTCACAATGCTTTCTCATACATTCGCTTTGCTTTAATAATTTCCTTTCCAAATTCCCCTTGCAGTTTTTACATTTCTCTTGTAACTCTACTGCATTGAGCCCTCAGTATCTGCCACAAGCTTCTCTTTTTGCTTAATCCTAATCTTCATGTCCCTTGACATCCAGGATTGTATGTCTTGATCCCAATCTATGACCTGATGGGAACATATCTGCCCTGTACTCTCGCTAATTTCTCCCTGAATGTCTTCTACTAGTTTGACACAGTTTTATCTGCAAGTACATGCACCTCGTGCACTTGGACCAGATTGTATCTCATCTTAGTAATTTTATCTTATCTTATTTAGTCTCTCCCAATTCAAAACTTTCACTCCCAGTCCATCACTATCCTCTTCCATAACTATTCTAAATCTAACTGAGTTATGATTACCATCTCCAAAATGCTCCCCCACTGTTAAATTTCTAACTACCTGGGCTCATTGCTAAATATTTAAGTCCAGAATATTAGCTCATTTGTTAGCTCACTTTTTATGCACTGGTTAAAAAAATTCTGATTTGTTCCTTCCTGATCTTGTGCAATAGAAGCAACCCAGCAAATAACTGTGCAGTTAAAATCCCTCACTATTTCTCTGAAATTTGATCATCTATCTCTCCCTGAATGTTTGGTGGGGGTTCGGGGGGAATATAGTACACTGTTTGCCCATACGACCACACTTAATGATCCTTCCATGATATCAGCCCCCATCACCTAGTTGAAAACATGGGTGTTGAGCAACTGAACAGCATACTGATAGATAAAGAAGAGATGCTAAAAAGGGTGGCAACACTCCAGGTAGAGAATTCACCAGGCCCTGATGGGATGCTTCCTAAATCGCTGAGAGTGTTAAGGGAGCAAATCACAGAGCCATTGACAGAAATTTTCCTAGCTCTCTGAACACCGGATTAGATGCAGGGGACCGAGGATTATAAATGTGACACTACCGTTTAAGAAATGATGAAGGATAACCCAAGAAACTGCAGATCTGCGAGCTTGCCATTAATAATGGGAAAACTGATGGAAGCCATAATACAGGATAAGGTAAATATACACTTAGAGAAAAATAAGCTAATACTAGACAGTGAACATGGCTTCGTCAAAGGCAGGTCATATCTGGCAAATTTAATTGAGTTCTTTGATTGGTGACATGGACAGTGGATGAGGGCAGTTCTGTGGATCTTATACATTCGGATTTTCAGAAAGCATTTGATATGGTGCCACAAGGCAGATTGGTTACCAAAATAGAAATGTTTGATTTGATGAGTTCTTGACAGCATGAATTATAAATTGGCTAAAAGATAGAAAACATAGGAATCAGTGTTGGAACCCTTGGTTTTTCTGATTTATTTAAACGATTTGGAGGTGGGTGTTGAGGGCAAAACCTCTAATTTGCAGATGATACTAAACTAGGGTGAATATGAATTGTGAGGATGATTCTGAGTGACTTCAGAGGGACATTGACAAGTTGGCCAAATGGCCAGATACCTGGCAGATGAATTTCAATGTAAAGAAGTGTAAGGCAACACATTTTGGTAGAAGAACTACAAGGGACAATACAGGCTAAATGGTTCTACTTGAGGGAGTACAGGAACAGAGGGACCATATGCACAATTCTCTGAATTTGGCCAGTTAAGTTGAAACAGTTGTTAAAAAGGATTATAGGATCCTTGGGTTTATAAGTAGAGGATACAGTATAAAAGGAAGGAAGGGATACTACACCTACAATTCATTGGTCACACCACATTTGCGCTATTGTTTTCAGTTCCAGGCACCTTATATAAGGAAGGATGTTAAAGCCCTGGAGAGAGTTCAAAGGAGATTTACTAGAACAATATTAGGCATGAAGGATTTCAGATGCAAGGAAAGATTAGAGAGATTGGGCTTATTCTCCTTGGAGCAGAGAAGAATAAAATAGGACTTTATTGAAGTGTTTAAAATTACGAACAATTTTCACGGGATAAAGGAGGATATTCTGTTTCCACCAGTTGGTATGTCAGTAATGAGAAGTCAAAATTTCAAGATTGTCAGCAAGGGAGCTAGGAGAGAGATGAGGAGAAACCTCTTTACTCAGAGAGGTGTTAGGATTGGAATGCACTGCCTGGGAGAATGGTGGAGGCAGATTCCACAAGAGGTTTCAAAAGGGAGTTGAATATATATATTTTAAAGTGATGAAGTTAGAGAGCTACAGAAATAGGGCTAGAGATTGGGACTAGCTGGGTAGCTCTTTCAGGGGCTAGTACTGGCATGATGGGTCAAATGGCCTCATTCAGTGCCGAAAAATTCTATGATACTGTAACTGTGATATTATTTTCCCACGAGCCTGTGCTGTCAGTTCATCCATCCTAGTCCTTAGGCTCCTTGCATTAAAATATATTCCGCTTAGTTTTGCCAAACTCACTTTTTTCTTATGTACTTTATACTTCCTCTGCCTTCCAGACTCAGTTACTCAGGTTTAACTTCTAAATCCATTTCAGCTTCTCTCCCCTCTGAATTACTTGGCAGGATCCCATCTCCCTGCCAAACTAATTTAAATCCACTCCAATTGCTCCAATCCATTGGATCACCTCCAAACTTGAATTTGCCCAGTTTTCAGATGCTGGTGGATCACTACTGTGTAGTTCCAGCTGTTCTATTTCCAATGTTTATCCCACAGTGCAAATGCTTTTGGATTGGTTGCTCAAATGTCAAAATTACATGACAGAGTAGTCTACAGCAAGCTTTTCAAATTCCCTGTAAGTGACATAATTGAGACACCAAATATGAATCATAATGCTCTAAAATTAGTGCTGAAACCCAAATGATTGATAAACTATAGAATGTTCAAAACATGAAAAGAAATCTTAGCTTCATAATACTTTATATTTTGAAAACACTTATATAATTGGACAACAATATCAGTTCAGTACAAATTTCTCTATTCGACTCTGTCAATGGCTTTGTGAGAAAGAATCATTCAGCATCGCACGGTATTAGCAGACCGACATGCAGCTGCTAAAACCAGTCTCTGCAATGCGTCTCACAACCTGGGGGGCAGGGAATTAGTATTTTGTATTCATTAAGAAAAACCACAAGTCCCTTTGATATCTTATTGCACTGTGTCAAGTAGTTCAAAGCCATAAAGTTTAGAAAACTGTAGATTCTCACTGCTACGGAAGAGAATTTAATGGGCAATGACCAGGGAGGCCACAAAAAAAAAGAATAAAGGAAACAAAAGGATAAACTCTAGATAGAGGTTTGTGTCAGCAAGGAAAACATCAATTCCAACAACCAGTGTTCTGTCACCAAAAGTGGAAGTGCTGGTGTTGGACTGCAGTGGACTCAACACCAAGTTTATTTGAAACCACACAAGCTTTTGGAGCACAGCCCCTTCATCAGGTGCAGTGAGAGAGCAGAGCACACAGACCCAGAATTTACAGGCAGAGAGATCAAAAGATCATACAACTGGTGTGAGTGGAGTGTCAAATGATCAATCTCTGCAGGTGACCAGGAGTGTGAGAGAGTGAGTAAAGTGTCAACAGCTGAATAACTAGCAAAGGGATGACCCATAATCCGATTAAGTGAGGCATAGAGATAATTACAAAAAATTAAAAGTGAGGTGGTGCTGGAGACAAACTAAATGATTGGAATTGTATGCCGAATTTAAAACTGTACAAACTAATTAAGGTAGAGAAATTGTAACAATTTATCAAGGTGATGCTATCAAAACGGGACAGTTAGGAAGTCGGCTATCAGTCTCTCTTTGGCGATTCTGCGTCATGTATCTCGACTTCCGATCTTTGGGTAAGCGTCTTCCAAGACGGACTTCGAGAGACACAACAACACAGAATCGCGAGCAGAGACTGATAGCCAAGTTCCGTACCCATGAAGACAGCCTCAAAGGTGATCTTGGGTTCATGTCACACTACAGGTGACCCCACCATACTGTCCTTAATGTGTAAAATCTTCCTTACTCTCCTGTTTTGACAGCATCACCTTGATAAAGAGACTTACCATCTGACACTCCACTCAAACCAGTTGTATGATCTTTTGATTTCTCTGCCTATAAACTCTGGGTCGGTGTGTTCTGCTCTCTCACTGCATCTGACAAAGGGGCCACGCTCTGAAAGTTTGTGTGATTTCACATAAACCTGTTGGATTATAACTTGGTGTTGTGTGATTTCTGACTCTGCCACCAAATGCTCAGACTATGCAACAATTGTTTTGAAGACTATTACAGGTATTGGTCTCAGACTGGTGTCTAAACATTGTCTTTTTTTTAGCAATTCTAAGCGAAAAGATGGACTTGAACTACAAAATAAATAAGTTGAATGGCCATATCTTAGTTGTTAAAGACAGCATCCATCAAAAGTCAGGTTTGAATACCACTTTTATTGGCTGCGCTAAGCACATGCAATGACACTTCTTGTCTTTCTGAAATCATTTAGCTTACTGTGCACTATCAATATTATAGGCTAAGTTTGTGGCTTATAAAGGCACATGCTCAAGTAGTTCATCTTCATTGTTCAGAACTTTTTAAGAAACAACCTTCTTCTGACCCACATGAGAATTGTAGGGTCAACCTATAAGACGGAATTGTTACAGAAATAGAATGCAATTGCAGGGTGAGAGGGCTTTCATTGATCCAGATCAATCTTCCTTCACTAAGGAGCTGACAAAGATGCCATCCCAATGACAAAGATTCTGATTATGACTTACACAGTCTGACACTACCACAGAATATATACAAGGCAAACTCCAGAACGTGGCTGATGCTTTTTACTGCCTCTCTTGTTCACTTTTTGGGAGGGGGAATTGCCTATACAGAATGTTTATTCATTTAAGAAGTGAAGTTCTAAATGTATTTGTCAACCAAGTTCCTCCTGGCAACCACTGGCAGAATGGAAAATGTTCATATAGCTCAGAAAGTGGTCTTGAAATGTACATCCATATGGCAGTACTGAGTCATGGGATGGCCAGCACATATTCCCATCGAATGCATTCTAAGACCTTTCTCTGAGCAAAGCAACCAGCTCGGGCTTCTGTACAATTGCTTTAGTCTGTAGCAACCACTTTGTTATTCTCAGTATCCTCAGGTTGGACATTCTCCAATGCTCACTTGGGTATTTCCAAGTGCCATGTACAAGTTTATAAATCTATTCGGTGGTTTGATAAATCAAAGGCCATTGAAGACATGATTAGATTTGATTTATTATTTTCACATGTACCAAGGTACAGCGAAAAGCATTATTTTGCATGTTATCCAGACAAATTATACCTTACATACTATGTAACTTTTTTGTTGGTGTGTCAATTCAGCTGAGTTTTGTGCAGGGTTTCTCTACATTAGGCCCAGCGTGTTTTCTTACACTTTTGTTCTAAATTCACCACATTAACTACCTACCACTGCCTATGGTACCTCTCTTGTTTGATGCCAGCTGGATTCTACCACTCCTCATACCCAGAAGAACTCACCACTGGTGGGTCGTCCTCAAATAGAATGGTATCCCTGGTGCCCAATTTGAAAGGTCATTGTGACCCAAACAAGTACCATCAGTTTGGAGTTGCTCTCCACAATTCCTGACATTTTCTCTGGATGTGGCAGATAAACAGAAATTAGCACCCTATTTGTGGGCAGACACCCTAATGTCCTGGTGGCTGGGATGGTATACAGCAGGGCCGTCCTCTTCCCGCTAAGATTGGTACAGGTCACCATGCAATGAGAACTTACCAAACTGGTCCAAGTTGCCGCCCGAGTCATTGCTGTCTCAGTCATCTGCAGGACTGCCCGGCAATGAAGGAAGATGATCAATAAGCTTGTCCACAAGGTCAGGGTAATCTTCTCTCTGTCACCTCGCATTCACTTTATCTTTGCTAATGCACGCACTTCCCACCAAGGCTCATGCTCTACCACTCTCACTATTACATGCAACATTTTCCCTGACTTACTCTCATCCACCTGAACCCCTCTTCCCTCCTCACCCTGCATGGCATCTGCCCTGCTTACTCACTCACTCAGAACACTTCACCACTTTTCCTCACCAGCATCAGCATGAACAATAATGCCATCGGCTTTCATTTCACTCAATCCCTTCCTTCTTCTCTGATATTAGTCCAGGGGCGCAGGCACAGTCATTCAATCACTTAGTGTGGCCAGGGCCAGGATCTTCTCATACAGATGAAGTGCCAAATGTTGGGCATTTGGGCAAAGAGCCAAATCTCTCACCTCTTTCTGCCCTATTGTGGGCCCTTTTTTTTAACCTTCCAGCAGCCACTGAGACCTACTAATGGGGAGTATTGTTTATTGTCAGCTTCATTAACATCAAATCACACTTCATTAATATACACCTTCCTATTCTATCAACTGTCATGAGTACACTCGACATTGACAATTGCCAACATGAAACAATCATCCATAGACAAGAGCCCAAGAAATCCTTGATGTCCTCACCTTCCCCTCTCATCTCTGGATGGATCTGTTAGTCTTCAAAGGCAAAGATTTCCTCATTGTGGTTGACTAAACATTGTTTTCTGGAGGTCAAAGGACTATGGTCCCCACTTCGCCAGTTATCATCACACTTAAAGAGAATTTCACCACACATGGCATTCCTGAGATGGTCATTTCAAACAATATCCTGCTGTTCACTAATTACTTCTTCAAGGACTTCACTGAATCATACAGATCTGTACAGATTACCAGTTCACCTTCATTCCCCAGTAGTGATGCTGAATAGGATGCTAATACCGGCAAGGCCCTGTTGTAGAGAAACAATATCAAACTGGCCTTTCTTCGTTACTGACCCACAACTTTACATAACAGTAGAAGTCATTTAAGCTATTATGGATAGGAGATGATACTCAGTTTCTGAGACTCCCACATACTCTCCAACCAGGTACCAGAGAGACGAATGTGGATATTGATCAGATTGAAGGAAGATCACTAATGTATAAATGAAGTTGCCATTAACCACTCGCGTAAAATACAGGAACTGTAAAGACTCTGCTCTTGGAACACAGTATGGATCTGGAACTAGAACCAACCTAGCCTATCCAGTCCTGAAGAAGGGTAATACCCAAAACATTGACTGCTCCTTTCCTCCAGATGCTGCCTGGCTTGCTGTGTTCTTCCAGCCTCCTGTTTGTCACTTTGGATTCCAGCATCTGCAGTTTTCTTGTCTCTAGCCAAGTTTTGATTCCTTAAATTCATCCTCATTCTTACTTAGTAAACACTAACTGTGGTGTCCACAAATGCAACAGAGTCAGCATTGGTTTCTGCCAACAAGAGGCCTTTATTAATCTAGATTGACAGCTTGGATGAACAGGAGTTACTCATCCAAAGCCTTAATCATATTCAATTGTTTGTGTATCGAGCAAATACAGCAATGCTTTTCATAACATGTACTGAATCTGTCAAAATATAACAACATAACCACATAACTCTTTATAAAAGCCAATGTTGGTGACAGTTTTCAATTGTTACATTTTAAGAGATTTTGTTCATACCTCTAAGAAAGTCATCTACTTCTTGCCAGCTTCTGACCTCAATCTTTAGGCAAATGCATCCGCTTAACTCGTCAAAATAATTACATCTCCATGCTTCATATCAATGCTTACTATCTGCAACCACAGTCAAAACACAAGCAAGTTTCAATGTTAAAACATCAACTGCTTCTCATCTTAGACCTCACAGTGGTTTGTTTTTGCCAGTTGAACAGCTACAAAAAAATGATGGTACATTGAACAGCCACATGAATTTATGGAGTGTTGAATACAGAAAGAATCTTTCGATAAGTATATGAACTGTGCTGATAAACAAAACCAAATTTAGTTAGTAGCCATTCTACTTAAGTAAATTTCTGACATAGTTTAGATCTTTACAAATTACAGTTTTACAGTTCTATGTTAATTATTTACTTCTCGTTCTCAGTAGTTTATCTAAAATTCATTCACAAACACTATAATATTAAAATATAAGATGTATATATTATTTTTTGCAGTCTCAGAAGCCTCTACTTCCTATTATACCCAATGCATTACTAAAATCCGATTTAATAAGATACACCTTAACAAGAGAAAATAAATTATGTTAATTGAGGGATTCCATTATCAACTAATACATTCTGGCCTTAGTGTTGGAACACTCTCAGAGTGTATGCAATTTTAAGAAAGAATAAACTGGCACACAACTTCTTGGTAACTCTGTTTTCACTCACATGACTGAAAAATGTAGCAACTCAGATTAACTATTCTTTCATTGACACATGCCTCTCAGTTCATTGCCTGTTATTCTGCTGTGTGACTGCTGTGTCCCCAACACCTCAAATTGTCACCAGTTTGAATCCTTTTTTTAAAAATTTTGATTAATTGAAACTGGTCCCCTGATGGCCGTGTGGACTTTAAAATACTAAAGTAAATCTTACCAGGAGTAATCACCTTTGATTCTTGACAAATTATTTTAAAATTAGAGTGACGAAAAATTTATATTTATGTTCACTCTTTCAATGTTAATTTGAAGAAAATATTTTTATAGCCAGTTTTGGCACCCAAGCAAAAAGTAGTACCAAAATTGCTATACAACAGAAACTGACCACCTTAAAAGTATGCTTCATTCAATAGAGTCTGGTAGCATTGTTTCTTCTTGGGATCAAGATGGCTCTAGATCAGCATAATCAGAACAAACAAACTCCAAAACAATGGGTTCCCTCTCAATAACTACTGGCCCCGATTTTGTTCTCAGCTGCAAAACAACAATACTTGTCATGCACTAACATCTCAGCTGCCCACAGATTATTCACAGGTTTATTGGTGGCAATTTCCATTAATCTGGCATCTTTCTCATAGTGATCTCTACAGGGCATATGCGGCATCCATGAACAAGGAATTGTTTCAACCAGTCACATTAAAGTATCCTCACTAGTTACATTGCATTCCTCCATTCCACATAAACCATTCATGACACTCTGCTTGTAGAAGAGAACACACAATTCCAAGGATAAACTGGTGATCCTCCAGCGCTGAGTAATTAAGTCTCTGATTATGTGTACCCATCTTGTTTATTTTGAAAGACACCTTACCTAGAAGCTTGCAGCTATCTTTTATTGATGAACTGGTGGGAAAGGATAGCAGATTCATGCCATTACATTCAGTTCAACATCAAGTTTTTTGGCGAAGTTAAAAATAGCATACCCTATAGAACAGGAATGCAGCTCTAACAGCAACTTTTGCATTTCCGTGTTTACTATCAGATGCAAACTTCAGAATTTGATGTCAGATTTTGCTGTATCAGAAATGTTGATTGTCTCACTGCTATCCTCATTGCAAGCTCTGGGCAAGGACTCACCAAGAGTCTCTCCAGATTTCCAAAATTCCCCACAAAAATTGCATTTTATCCATTCTACTGCTGATGCAATAACACAAAGTCACACAAACAGGCCCTATTGAAAAGAAATGAGTTTCATTTGTTATCGTAAAATGTGCATAAAGTTATATATTTTGGTTCTTTGCTCTTTAACTCCTCTCCTGAGAGCACTGGTAGTTCTATTGTTCCTTTAGATATTTGGCTCTGATTCATTGTGAACACTGAAGTGATGAGTGCTTACAATCCATCCACTGGCAAGCAGAGAGGAGGGATTCCATGGAGTCTGATCTTATCCATAGATAACTCTCATTCATAGACATTTTAAAGTACTTAGTGCTGGATAGTAATCAGGAACAGGATCCCTCCTCAATATTACTTTCTAAACCATAAATACTAAAGCTAATTATAGCACCACATCATAACAACTTATTTATTTAGTGTCTTTAGCATTGCAAAATGTTTTCAGGCTAATCACAAGAAATTATCAAACAAAATTTCAACTGAGTTACATAACATGCTATTTGGACAGTTGACCAAATGCTTGGCTAAACAAGTAGGCAATAAGGAACATCCTCAATGGAGAAGAGAAAGATAGAGATGGTTGGGAGGGAATTCTAGAGCCTAGGACCTCAGAAATTGAAACCACAGGTGTCAAAGGTGACCCAATAAAAATCATGTAGAAGCAAGTGGCTAGAATTGGAGGATCCAACACTAACTCAAAGGATTGTGGGCTAGAACACTAAACATGCCAATTGTTCACTAAAAACAAAACAACTTGGCAGGTTATTTGCTACAAAATGAGAGCTTTTATAATGAACAACAAGAATAATTACAAAAAATGAATTGACTAATCTCCAGTGTAATGACCACAATTGACAATACTGGCACCTCATGGTCTCTGCCACCTCTACATGTGTTTCAGAGCAAGAGTTGTTTCAAATAGTTCACTGCCATCAACTTCCTGTGTCCAACTAATGATTGGTGGCACAGGCTACACAACCATACAGTTGTCACAGAAGCAGCATTGGTATTAATTAACAAGTTGGTTCATTGCATGATAACAAGAAGTTCAACTACACTGTTAGTAAGGCATAATTGTCAGGACTCCCAAGAGCTGTACCAAAGTCTAGTGTAGAACTCCCTGTCTCCACACGACTGTATGACAGCAAAGAATGAGTCAAGCTCAATGGAATATGAACATTAATGAACAATTAAGTTTTACATCAGCCACTACAATGTTCACCCGAAATCATTCCTCACTTCCCAGAAAGCTCAATAAATTCTCAAGAACTGGATCTTTCACAGATAGGACAGGAGGAGTAGAAGGAGGAAGAAAGCACTGAGGATAAAAATCACTTCCAATCACAAGCTCAGATGTCAACATTTTAGAAGTGTGGAAAGGGGAGGGGGTGGAATGCACAAAGGAAAGAACAGCACAGATGCCAGATCCCAGAGGACATAGTCTCACAGTAGATCTGTTCCAGCAGAATTCTGGTGGGTGTACAGATCCAAGCGTTTCATACACCAGAAAACCATCCGCTGATCCTGCACACTCAGAACCAAAGTGCATGGAGACATCCAGAAGCAGTTTTGTACAATGTGTTGAGAACATCTTGGGCAGTAGCACTGAAGAAAGACTTTCTGTGACTTTGATAAGTGTCAATTTGGTGCTGTTGCAAGGCAGAAAGTTGATCAGGATTCAACGGCAGATTCAAGGACTTTGGAGAGCAAATTGAGGTAGGGGATGGGACGGTAATTTGCAAAACACAAGGGACCAAGGGCTTTTCTTGAGAAGTTGTAAGATGGCAGTAGGTTCAAGGATAGTGGGACAGTACTGAGACTTATCTTTGCATTCCAGGATGACACAGCCAGATCTAGCAAGGAAAGCCAGTTCTCCAACAAACATACATGTAAGTATGCATCTGTTGAATTTAGCAGGGTGGAGATGAGGGGCATTCTGCTGGAGTGATCAGGATGAGACGAAGTAATGGTATTAATGCGGACAGACGTATTGACAATGGAAATGATGGTACTGAGCAGATCAGTAGCTGTAGAGATAGTAGGAACTACCGGTGCTGGAGTCTGAAATAACAAGGTGTGGAGCTGGAGGAACACAGTAGGCCAGGCAGCATCAGAGGAGCAGAAAAGCTGACGTTTCGGGTCTGGACCCTTCTTCAGAAATGGGGGAGGGGAAGGGGGCTCTGAAATAAATCCGAAGAGATTACCAGAGGGTTGCAATTGGAGAGAGATCCTGGCTTGCTGTGTTCCTCCAGCTCCACACCTTGTTATCTCAGACTCCAGCATTGGTAGTTCCTACTATCTCTGAATGAGTTATAACCCCACTATGAAGCCTCTTCTAAGCATGCCTACCTTGAAGAGGTAACCCTCCTCCCTCCAGAAAGACCTCAGTGAATCTCTCTCCCACTGCAACCCTCTGGTAGTCTCTTCGGATTTATTTCAGAGACCCCTTCCCCTCCCCCATTTCTGAAGAAGGATCCAGACTCAAAACGTCCTGCTCCTCTGATGCTGCCTGGCCTGCTGTGTTCCTCCAGCTCCACACCTTGTTATCTCAGTAGCTGTAGAAATGCTGCGTTGAATGGGTGGTCAAAGGTTAGACTGTAGGGATCTTAGAAAGGGAGTTAAATTAATTAAGAGAGAATTCTTATCTGGGGCTAATATTGAAGGAGTAGAGTTGTGAGGAGGATACGGATGGGGGCTGAGAGCAATATGAAGAAGTGATCTAAGGTAGCTTTATCTGTAATTGGCATGAGGACATGGCAAAGTCAAGAAAGTGGCTGCAAATATGGACTGAATGTGAGCATACAAGAGATTAAAGAGGGGATAGGTGGGGAAGTGGACTCAGATGAGGGAGAATATGAGAAGTACAGATGAAGGATGAGATCACCAAGGATGAGATGTCAGTCAGTGTGCAGACTGAGGGAGGAAGAAAGTGACAATACAGAGCTAGAAAACTAGCATGGTAATTTCGTGGATTGTAGAGAATAAGGATTACAAATGAGATCCAAGAGGGATGAAACAAGGTGAGATGTTCAAAGGAAGAGAAGGTGCTTAAAGAAATTGGGGACAGACAGATTATGATTTGTTGTTAAGAGCCATACCACCACCAAATTGGTCTGGGCAAGAAAGCAGGTAAAGTTAAAAGAGAACAGAAAACACTGGAACAATACTCAGCAGGCCTTGCAGCAGAATGAGTCTATTGTAATGAACAGTCATACTTGACCTGAAATGTCAACACTGTTTTTCTCTCTCTGTTACAAGGTCTGCTGAATATTTCTAGCATTTTAGTTTTTATTTCAGATTTCCAGAATTTTACTGGTTGAAGGAAGGCAGAAGACTTCATTAAGGGAAGGTGTCATCACCCCTTACCTAGAATCTGTGATGTCAATGAGATCATCTACAATGAGATTATGGATGGCTTTGTTTATGAGTGAAAACATCATAGAGGCAGAGGTGGAGAGGAGCATCGACAGCAAAATCAAATAATGAGTCCATAATAGGGTGATAGAGACAAGAAGGAAGAGTGAAAATTAGCCTCCTGGTCGCACATGTTGGTAGGATGATCTGTGGAAGACTTGCATGAGTTGTTCACAAGAAAGCAGTGCTGTCAGCATGGTGGTTCAGTGGTTAGCACTGCTGCCTCACAGCACCAGGGACCCAGATTCGATTCCACCCTTGGGCAACTGTCTGTGTGGAGTTTGCACATTCTCCCCATGTCTGCGTGGGTTTCCTCTGGGTGCTTTGGTTTTCTCCCACAATTCAAAGGTGTGCAGGTTAGTTGGATTGGCCATGCTAAATTGCCCATAGTGTCTATGGTAGGGAATGGGTCTGGGTGTGATGCTCTATGGAGGGTCGATGTGGACTCGATAGGCCAAATGGCCTGCTTCCACACTGTAGGGATTCTATGATATGTGCTTCAACGGGTCTGGCAAAGGATGTTTGTCCAAGTGAAAGTCAACTTGAGACACCAGCAAGAAAGTATGAAAGTCAAGGATTGAAGTCTACAGGCATGGATTTGGGGTGGTGACGTACCCTAGAGGACAGAAATTAAAGGGTACATAATGAGAGTTGAATATAGTAGCGGGTAAAGAGAACAAAAAGGCACAAAAAGCAAAAAGAGTCTGACTAGCTTTAGCCAGGGTGAGGAATCTCCAAGGTCACCCTCCCTATAAATGTACTTTGGGGATTAGAATTTATCCAGTTGTAAGAAATCACAAAATTTGAACTCTCATCATGAAAATCCTCTAATTTGGCTACTGGGAATTCAAATTTATTGATCTCTTTGGGACTTGTAATAACAAATATGGAAAAGTTGTGAAAATGCTTGCAATTGTTCCAGCTACCAGACAACATAAATGCAGCAACTAACCTGTAAGAATTTCATAATTCCTTTAAATAGTTTGGTGGGGAAACTCGTTCAAACTATTTAGCTTCATGTCCAACTGCTTGAGGTTGACGAGGCGTAGATTAGAATGTAGCATTTAGAAATTGCAGTGCTGATAACAAATTAACATTGCCATTGATTGATGCTGTCAGATACAGCGTGTAACCACACAGTGAGAACTGAATACATCATAAATAGAATGAAATGGTGAGAATTTGGTCAGAGCGGAAATTCAATGCTGAGGCATAAGGAAGAGCTCCCCTGCCTTCATAATTTGCTCAGTTTGAGACAGTAAGTATTTGAACTAGGAACCCATAATTAATGCTTCATTAAATTAATAACTTGAAATAATTAAGTTAGATTTTTGAAAATACTAAACTAAGTGAAGTATTTAAATAAATCGTTCATTTATTAATATAAAATAAGATTAAATAGAGATGGCAGACAGAAGGTGTGCTGCATCAACAGTGTGGAAGTTTATGGAGAGCTTATGATGCCAGATTAACCCATTTTCATTAAGTGTTAATAACTCAAGGAACTTCAGCTCAGAATTCTGAGTCTATAGGTATGAAGCTGCAAAAGCACAGTGGATCAGACAACATCCGAAGAGCAGGTAAGTCAACGTTTCAGGCCGAAACTCAGTCCTGATGAAGGGTTTTGGCCTGAAACGTTGACTTACCTGCTCCTCAGATGCTGTCTGATCTGCTGTGCTTTTCCAGCCTCACACCCATAGATTAAGGCTTTCAGCATCTGCAGACCTCATTGTCTTCAGCTCAGAATTATTGCATTGGGAAGTGATTTTACATATGTTCACATTAGGCTTTTATTCCCAAATATCATAGGATCAGTGCTATCATTTAAGCTGCCAGAGAAGGTGCAGATAACACCTTGGCTATGATAAGGCAAAGCAAATTGGATTACTACAACACAGTATAATTCAATACAGCACAGGAACAGGCTCTTTGGCCCACCAAGCCTGTGCCAATTCCTAATCCTTATTTTGACCCACTACTTACTGCCCCTGCACAGTTTCCAAGCCTCTGTTCACCTCCTGTTCATGTGTCTATCAAGATATGCCTTAAACATTGCTAACATCCCTGCTGCCACCACCTCCACTGGCAGTGTGTTCCGGGCACCCACTGTCCCCAGTGTGAAAAATTTTCCCTGCACTTCTTCCCCTAAACTTTCTCCCTCTCACCTTGAACCTGTGCCCTCTTGTAGTTGACCCTTCCACCCTGGGAAAAAGCCTCTGACTATGCACCCTATCTATGCCTCTCATAACTTTGTTGACCTCTATCAGGTCACCCTTCAGCCTTCATCTTTTCAGTGAAAACAATCCAGTTCATTCAACCTCTCCTCATGACTGAAACCTGAGGTCTAGGCCTCAGGCCTAGACCTGAGGTATGCTTCCTTTTTTTGACTAAACTAATAATTTTCTGTCATCCAAGGTTCCAGAGTCCTGCCATTCCTGTCCTTCATTTTCACAGGAACATGCCTTGTCTACGCTCTTAAATAACAGTTGATTAAAGACTCCCACATGTCAGATGTGGACTTACTCTCAAACTGCACTCCCAATCCACATTCTCCAATTCTTGCCTAATTCAGTCATAGCTGGCCTTTCCCCAATTGAACACCTTCATCTGAGGTCCACTCTTGTCCTTATCCATAAGTATCCAAAAACTTACAGAATTAGTCACTATTCTCAAAATGCTCTCCCACTGAAACTTTAATCGCCTTATATATTCTCCAATCAACCTGCTCAGAGATGTTATTACAACTTCTTGAAAATTCAGAGAAAAGAATCTCAATGATAAGTATGAAGTGACTATCCCTCAGAGCCTACTGGAAGCTATTTGCATTTATCTTCAGAATGTCTTCAGAATGCAAGCAAGATACAACCCCATGCGCCTGTGATATTATGGATCATGGAGTCTGCTTATGTGAACTGGCCAGTTACATCTAATTTATTTTTACCCTTTATCAATCCCTTACCTGAGTCTGTTGTCTGTCTGTGAGAGAGTGGGGCTAGAGTTAAAGAAGATTGGTTTTAAATCATAAACATTAATTAGAGTACCTTATTGTTCAATTTTGCTAAAGCTGCTGTTTTGTTAATAAAAGTTATTAATTCTTTTGACTAAGCAACCGATGGTTGGAGTTATACCTGACACATAGGAAGATGGTCGTGGTTGCTGGCGGTCAATCATCTCAGCTACAGGACATCTCTGCAGGAGTTCCTCAGGGTAGTGTCCTAGGTCCAACCATCTTCAGATTTTTCATCAATGACCTTCCCTCCATCATAAGGGCAGAAGTGGGGATGTTTGCCGATGATTGCACAATGTTCAGCACCATTCATGACTCCTCAGATACTGAAGCAGTCCATGTTCACATGCAACAAGTTCTGGACAATATCCAGGCTTGGGCTGACAAGTGGCAAGTTACATTCGCTCCACACAAATGCCAGGCTATGACCATCACCAATAAGAGACAATCTAACCACCATCCCTCAACATTCAATGGTGTTACCATCGCTGAATCCCCTACTATCAACATCCTGGGGGTTACCATTGACCAGAAACTCAAATGGACTCACCACATAAACACAGGGCTACAAGAGCAGGCCAGAAGCAAGGAATACTATGGTGAGTAACTCACCTCCTGACTCCTCAAAGCCTATCTGCCATCTACAAGGCACACGTCAGGAGCATGATGGAATACTCCCCACTTGCCTGGATGTGTATAGCCCCAACAACATTCAAGAAGCTTGACACCATCCAGGACAAAGCAGCCTGCTTGATTGGCACTACATCCACAAGCATTCACTCCCTCCACCACCAACGCTCAGTTGCAGCAGCATGTACTATCTACAAGATGCACTGCAGAAATTCACCAAAGATCCTCAGACAGCACCTTCCAAACCCGTGACCACTTCCATCTAGAAGGACAAGGGCATCAGACATATGGGAACACCATCACCTCCAAGTTCCTCTCCAAGTCACTCACCATCCTGACTTGGAAATATATCGTCGTTCCTTCACTGTCACAGGGTCAAATTCTGGAATTCCCTCCCTAATAGCAGCTGTTCAAGAAGGCAGCTCACCACCACCTTTTCAAGGGCAACTAGGGATGGGCAAGAAATGCTGGCCAGCCAGTGACGCCCACATTCCACAAATGAATGGAAAAAAAAACTGAGTCACAGTATGAAAATTCGGGGTAGACAATTTAGGACGGAGATGAGGAGACATTTCTTCACTCAAAAAGAGTGGTAAGCCTGTGGAATTTATTACCACAGGAAATAATTGATGCCAAAACACTGAATGTATTCAAGAGGTGACTACATATAGCACTTGGGGCAAATGGGATCAAAGGTTATGAAGAGTAAAAAAAAGGTTGTGGGTTCACATTAATCTTCTTTTGTTGCAATGCACAATAGACACTATTCTTCCTCTAAAACATTTTGTACAGGCCAGTTTGTCGCTGAAACAACTATCGACATAGGAGGCAATGGCATAATGGTATCATAGCTAGACTAGTAAACCGAAGATTCAGGTAATGCTCCAGGGAGACGGGTTCAAGTCTCACCATGGCTGATGAAATTTTTCAAAATCTAGAATTAAAAGTGTAATGATGATCATCAAACCATTGTTGACTGTTGGAAAAAAACATCTGGTTCACTAACATTCTGTAAGGGGAAAAATCTGCTATCCTTGCATGGTCTGACTGACATGTGGGAGTCCTGAAAATTGCCTCCAGTGCCCATGAAGACTCATGGCATCAGGTCAAACATCACACGAGGCCAAGAGACCAAACAAAATAGCCTCGAGCCTGTTCTACCATTCAATAGGATCATGGCTTATCCGACCTTCCTCACATCCAGCTTCCTACTTTTTCCCCATATCCATTGATTCCCCTACTGGTCAAGAATCGATCTATCACAGCCTTGAATACATACAAGAACTCTACCCATAAAGCTTTCTGTGGCAAGGAGTTCCAAAGACTCTGAATCCTCTGATAGAACAAAATCTTCTCATCTCAGTCTTAAATTGGTGACTCCTCCTTATTCTGAGACTATGCCCTCTAGCCCTAGATACTCCCAAGAGGACAACTATCCTCTCAGCATTTACTCTGTCAAACCCTTTAAGAATTCTATATGCTTCAATGAGATCACCTCTCATTAATTTAAATTTCAGTTTAGCCTTTGCTCATAAGGCAATCCTTCCACACCAGGGATTATCCAAGTTAACCTTCTCCTGAACTCACTACAATGAAACAATTTCTTTCCTTAAATAGTAGGACCAGTTTAGAGGAGATCTGAGAAAAACTTTTCCATCCAGACAGTGATAGAAATATGGAACACACTGCTTGAGAGAGTAGTGGAGACTGGTACTCTCGCAACATTTAAGAAACATTTGGATGAACACTTAAAGTGCCAAGGTATAGTAGACTATGGACTAAATGCAGGTAAATGGGATTAGTGTAGTCTGGGGTTTGTTGCTCAGCATAGCCATGGTGGGCCAAAGAGCCTGTTTCTATATTGCATGACTCTGACTCAGAATGGTTCACAGTACTCCAAATGTCTCACCAGCACCTTGTACAGTTGTAATTAGACTTCTCTACTCTTATATTCCAAACCCCTCGAAATATGGGCCAACATTCCATCAGCGTTTCTGAATACTGCTACACCTGTGTGCTTTCTGTGTTTCATTCACAGGAACCCACAAGTCGCTTTGCGTTGCAATTTTCTGCAGATATTCACAATTTATTTGATGCTGTACTTTTTTTGTTCTCCCTACTAAAATAAACAACTTCACATTTTCCCACATTATACTCCACTTGCCAACTTTTTGTCACTTACTTAGCCTATCAATATCTCTCTTTAAACTCTTTGTATCCCCTCCTCACCTGCGTTTCTGCCTATTTTTGCGTCATCTGCAAATCTGGCTACAGTACATTCACTTCCTTCCTCCAAGTCATAAATCTATATTGTAAACAGTTGCACTCCCAGCACTGATCCCTGTGGAACCCCACTAATTACAAGCTGCCAACCAGAAAAAGAACACCTTATCCACACTTACCAATTCCTGCCCATTAACCATTGTCTATCCACACAAATATACTACCTGCAACACCATGGGCTCAAATCTTATGACTTAACCATTTGTCCAACACCTTCTGCAAGTCCAAATACAACACATCTACTGGGTCCCTCTATCCAGTATGCTTGAAACTTCCTCAAAATACTCTAATAATTTAGTTAGGCACAATTTCCCTTTCATGAAACCATGCTGACTCTGCTTAATTGGATTATCATTTTCTAAATGTGTTGCTATTAGTCCCCTAATAAATTGATTTCAACATTTTTAAACAATAGGTGTTAGGCTAATTGGCTTTAGTTACCTGCATTTTACCACCCCAGTTTTTGAATAGAGGTATCACATTAGCAGTTTTCCGATCGCCCGTTATTTCTCCAGAATCCAAGGATTTTTGGAAAATTACAATCAATGCATCCGCTATCTCTGTAGCTACTTATTTTTGGATCCTCAGATGCGAGTCATCAGAGCCAGGGAACATACCCATCTCTAGCCCTATCAGTTTGTCTAATACTTTATCCTGTAGTGATGACGGTGAACTCCACCCCCACCACTGTTCTTTAGTATTAATGGGATATTTGAAGTATCTTCCACCATAAAGACTGGAGCAAAATGCCTGTTTAACTCCTCTGCATTTCCTTGATCCCCATAACTATCTTTCCAATTCATTTTCTAAGGCAAGTAAACCTCCAGCTGATTACCACATACTGCCATTCTCAATTGTTGAATCAATTCTTCTTCATGTTGAACCACACTTTGAGGAAGCACTCAGGGTGGCATGGATGTAAAATCTACTCTAGGTAGAAAAATACAATATCCATCGCCAACAGTGACTTGGCAGCATCATTAGCCAAGTCCTAAAGGTCATGGTTGTTTACTGGATCTGCAGCAGGTGGTGAAATAACTAACAAGAAGGATAAACATACTGATCTCTAACCACGCAGTCTACACATCACAAATGTAACTGTCATCACAATATTGGTAAGAGAGACCAGCACACCATGTTTCTTGGAGATGAAGTCCTGTCTTCACATTGAGTACCACCATGCTAAATGAGATTGATGTCGTGTAGATCTAGCAACTTAAAACTGTATCCATGAAGTATTGTAGGCCATCAGCAACTGCAGAATTGTACTCAAACAAAATCTTCAACCTCATGGCCTGGCATGTCCCCTCACTCTACCATTACCATAAAGTTAGGAGATCAACCCTGTTCAATGAAGAGTGCAAGATGGCATGACAAGCATACCAAAAAAAAAGGTTTTTACCTGGTGAAGCAATAGGTGGCATTCAAGAGGGCACTGGATAATTATTTGAATGGAAATAGTGTGCAAGGGTAAGAGGTAAAGTCAGGAGATTGGCTCTCTGTAATAATGGATATTTGAAGAGACGGTGCAGGCATGATGGGCTAAATGGCCTCCTTCTGCATTGTAACAATTCTGGTGATTCTATGAACAACACCACACCAAACAGCAGGAACAGCTAGCAACAGACAGAACTAAGGAACTCCACAAAATACAGAGCAGATCTAAGCTCTGCAGTCTTGAATGGTGGTGTATCGTTACTGGAAGAGTCATTTCTCATTTGATTCCTCACTGTGGCATATCAGTCAGCCATGAGATGCACATTCTTTTGATATGCATCTCTGGAGCAATCTTCTACAAAGAAAATTTCACAAGTGATCATCCTTTTGTCTTAATTGAGGCTGGGAATTTCTTCACATTGAATCATTTCCCAGTTGGAAATACTACATGCTCCTTTGCCTTAGCTATTTTAATGTTTCTGTGAAAATAATTCCAAAGATGTTGTTGAACAAACACGATTAAGAAATTGAGAAAGATCTGAGCAGGAAAAAAAATCAAATGATTAAAAATGCATCATGCAGGGTCCATGTAGAATTATCAGTCACGGGTTTCCTGCTGATACCATCTATATTACAGAACAGCAGTTTTCTTCCCTGAATTGAACTGAAATAAAAATCAATTAACATGGTTTAATATTTCTACGAATCTGAATCACAGACCACAACAGATATCCATATTTTCTAAATATGATGAATGGCCCCAGAATAATAACCTTTTTTCTGTATGTTTCCCAACAATGGCATGATGGCAAATGGTAGAATAGCATTCAAGGTGTGTGATTGAAAAATACTAGAGTTATAACTTCCTCTGAAAATCACTGTGCCTCTAGAATTATTGAGTCAGTAATGTTTTGAGGCATAAGGCTGAAAAACATTTTTGTGAGTGCTTTTTAATCAGAAGCAATAAAATTCCACATTAATTGACGGAATCATTTTTCTGCTTGGAGACTGAAATAATTGTTGCATCTTTGTGGAGCAGTCATCTTTTCAATTGGTTCTGAAGAAGGGTCTAGGCCCGAAACATCAGCTTTCCTGCTCCTCTGATGCTGCTTGGCCTGCTGTGTTCATCCAGCTCTGCACCTTGTTATCTATTCAATTGGTCTCTTTTGTTAAACATGTAGATTTCTTCTTTTTCGGGAAGTTTACTGAACTTCATTAACTTGATTCCTTTACTGTTCTCTGGCCTATGGAATCACTTTCATGTTGCTATAATGGTCACTCAGCCAAGAACTTCACCCATATTGAGGGTAGGCTATTCAAAATTACAGCCAAATACACTAATTTTAGTTTTGCCCATGGGCAAATGTAGCATTCTTGTGAAGTGTAGCACTGGGACTTGACTAACAATTTTAATGCATCAGAGAATTTTGCACTGCATTAGATTTTATTAACTTTTTAATGCCACCAGTAATATTTAATTTTCTACAATTTAGCATGAATCAGAGTTAACATCTTCGTGATATACTTTCTTGCAGCAGAATAGGAATATATGAACAGCCAATTTTATCAATGATGCCTCTTACATTAATATGCAGTACTGCCCACTTGTATTTGGCATCAGGTAAAGCTGCTACTCTTGACAAAAAGCCTGTAGTGGTAGAACTGCACAGAGCCTACTTGATATTTAGGTCATTCTGTTGTTTTACATCTTAGTGTCTAATAAACTTTGAAGCAGTTCTGTGACAAGATAATTGGATGTAGAAGTATCTTGGAACATATGGAGTGGGAATTGGTCCAGCATTCTCCTCTGTGCATGGCATTAATAATGACCAACCTATTGCCACTGTTTCAATGGCATTCTTACAGATCTTAGAAATGCATTGATGCCTTTTATCATATTATCTAACTTCACAATAATGTCATTGCCAATCCTACACCTGCAGTACCTCCTTCTTCTGCTTGGTTGCATTAGAAGAAAATATGGCCACGAGATCCTTCGCTAATTGCATCCCAAAAGTCAGTCTCTTCCTCCTCATTGTGAAAATGTTGACTCTAATAATGAAATACACCAATGCTTGTCACAGGGTTCTCTGCTCATTATATATTTTACCTGTCATGAGTATCTGATATTTTGTCA
>NC_063332.1:151329145-151330918 GCF_021869965.1 Rhincodon typus | reverse complement strand
AGGATGATCATCAAATTGAGTTGATCCTACTCTGGTTGAGGATCATCAATGTCAATCACAAAGACTGACTCAGTAGCACCATTACTGTCTTAGCCGGCCCAGTTATAAAGACTGAGTCTGCAACAGGTAGTATAGGAAACGACAAGAAGGAAAAGCAGACTTAACCTTATCCACGCTGATGAATCTATCCGTAACACTATCAGTAGGCGTGATCTTCGCATAGTTGTTGAGGAGACAGAATCCTGTCTTCACAATGAACATACTCTCCATCACACGTGTGGCACTACCATCCATGCTAAATGGGGCAGATTTCAAACAGGTCTAGCAACTTAAAGCTGACATCCGTGAAGCCCAGTGGACCATCAGCAGCAGGAGCAGAAATGTATTCAATCATAATCTGTATCCTCATGGTCCAGCATATCCCAAATTCTATCATTACCATCGAGCCATAGGACCCATCCTAGTTCAGTGAATTGTGGAGGAGAGCAAGCCAGGAACACCTTTAGCAACCTAAAACAAGATGCCAACTTGATGACGCTACAGCACAGGACCACTTGCATGTCCAACAACAGAAGCTGCATGCAATAGACATGAATAAGTGATCCCACAACCAAGAGATCAGCTTTAAGCTCTAAGTCCTACCACATCCCATTGTGAATTTTGGTGGACAATTAAACAGCTCAGTGAAAGGACAGACTCCACAAATATACCCATTGTCGATTATCAGGAAATCCAGCATATCAGCAGAAGACATAATCTTCAGAATTTGCATCCATCTTCAACCAGAAGTGTCGAGTAGATGATCCATCGCAGTCTCCTCCAGAAGCCCCAGCATCACAGGTGGCAGTCTTCAGCTAATTTGATTCACTCCACGTGATTTTAAGAAATGACTGAACACAATGAATTCTGGAAAAACTATGGAGCATGACAATATTCTGGAAACAGTATTATAGACTTCTGCTCCAGAACTAGCTGCATCCTAGCCAAGTCTTTCAGCACAGTTACAACACTGGCACCCAGCTAACACTGATACAAATTGCCTCAGTATGTCCTATCCACACAAAACAGGAAAAAATCCACCCCAGCATTATACCACGTCATTAGTCTGCTCTCTGTCATCAGCAAAGTGATGGAAAGGACCACCAACAGTGCCATCAAGTGACATTTTCTTACCAAAAACTTGTTCACGGAAATAAATGCTAAACCAAAACAAAGAATTGCCGGTGTTGGGGATCTGAAACAAAAACAATAAGTGCTAGAGAAACTCAGCAGGTTGGGCAACATCTGAGACAGACAGAGTTAATATTTTGAGTCCAGTGACGCTTCATCAGAACTGAAAGCAGCGGGGTGGTAATAATGCTGATGACCAGGGGGTCAGAGTGGATGGACAGAGATGAATAGATGGAGATAGTGCCGAGACAGCGAGAAAAAAAAGAGGGAAGCAGACAAAGAGATTGCCGTTAGTAAGTTAGAGAAGACTTAAATGTTGACTAGGTGATAACAAGACCTGTGAATAGCTGAAAATAGGTTGACTGTGCTGAAAGAAACTCAAAAAACAGACCTGGAGGTGTTCACAGTCACTCGGCTCCTGACTTCATTACAGCCTCAGTCCAAGCATTGATAAAACAGATAAAATTCCGTAGCAAGGTGAGTGTGACCATCCTTGACAACAAGGCTACATTTAACTGAATCAGAGATAGTAGGAACTGCAGATGCTGGAGAATCCGAGACAACAAGGTGCAGGGCTGGATGAACACAGCAGGCCAAGCAGCA
>NC_063332.1:151312657-151328745 GCF_021869965.1 Rhincodon typus | reverse complement strand
TGCTGCTTGGCCTGCTGTGTTCATCCAGCCCTGCACCTTGTTGTCTCTACATTTAACTGAGTATGGATTAAAGGACTATGGTAAAACTCTAGTCAATAGAGATCAGAGGAAAACTTTTTGCCAACTGAAGTTGTACCTAGCACAAAGAAAGATGGTTGTAGTTGTTGGAAGTCTGTCATCTTCATGTCAGGACATCATTGCAAGAGTTTCTCAGGTTGGTGCATTGATCCGAACCATCATCAACTGCTTTTCCAATGATTTTCGCTACATCATAAGGTCAGAAATGGGGATGCTTGTTGATGTTGGCAGAATGTTCAGTACCATTCAAAACTCCTCAGAAACTGAAGCAGCCCATTTCTATATGCAGCAAGACCTGGATAATATCCAGGCTTAGGCTGATAAGTGACCAATAGCATTCGCAGCACACAAGTTCAAGGCAATGACGATCTCCGACAAGAGAGGATCGAACCATTGCCCCTTCACATTCAATGGCATTATCAACACTGAATCTCCAACAACCTAAGTGGAAAAATAAACTGAAAACAGTGATATTTGGAAATGAATGCATTGGATCTCCATTTTGAAGCATTGTAATGTAAGGTGTATAATAACAGTTTACTTTTGAGTTTAGATGTCTGAATTTTGAACTAGTGTATTGTGAGCTTTCTATGAGAATGAAGGGGTTTAGTAACTAATTTGTAAGTAGTTCTCTTGACACAATATTGTCTTTTAAAGAGATTAGTATGTCTGGCTAAGAGGCAAGGTGCAAAAAATGCAAAGCAAGGCAAGACAGAGATGCTGTGAGCACGCAGGTACATTCAGAATGAGTAAGCACTAATAGAACAAGAAAACAGCCTGCAGATGCATCTTGATCCAGTCCATAAGGTAGGTGTGTATCCCTGAGTGCAAAGTGTCCTTACTGTAGCCTGATAGTTGGCATTGCACCCCAAAATGCAATATTGAAGTGCAGTGTAAGTAAATGTAGATGTTCCCTGAGGGCTCTTAGAGGTTGGCATATGTCAGATGACAATGTCCACAGATGTTAGGTGCATGTGACCATTGCCCATGGGGCATGCCTCAGACATTGGCACTTGGTATCCAACATGGAGATTTTTGGAGCAAACAGTGAACGAGACACCAGGTACCCACTCTGATTTTCGTAGCAAGAATTCTTGGCATCTAGTACACATACGGTGGTAGTATAGGAACATGCATATTAATAAGGTGAAATATGCACTTATTAATATTGTCAACTGGCAATAATTTCCCCTTAAATTATCAACTTGCCACTTCCTAGCGAGAATCTCACCTCGACACCCAGAACTTAGTTAAAAGGTGCAGCAAGTTGCACCCAACATCGAGATAGGCTTTACTGGACTTCTCACACAATTCTGCCACATTTGACAACAGAGTCCACTTTATTCTGGGTGCCTATAACATTTTGCTTGTGTTTCTTTTTTACATCTCTTGCCCATGGTGAAACAAGACAATAAATGCTGTAGTTCTTATTGTTGACAGGAATCCTTCAAAAATAGGATGCGTGTATTTCCCAGACTGCTATGCAAGTCCATCTTTAATTAGGTTTTTACTTCAGGTTCAGAACCACCCAGAGCTGATCCTGCCAGAAGTCACCTGATTTTTAATGGCATTATAATTATTTGCATTTAATGTTTTAAGATATTATCAGAAAGTTTGCAAAATACCGGAGCAAAAGGTTTAGCTGTCCAGTTAATTAAACTTTTCAATAAGCCTTTATGTACCATGTGATGTTTCTAAACAAAATCCTGTTACAGATTTTCTCAAAAGCAGGCTTCTAATTTTTGGAGTACAGGCAAATGAAATTTATAGGGTAAGAACTGTTGGAAATTTAGTTATACAGATTTTCAGGTAACACATTTACAGAAGTTGTTTAGAAAGATATATTTATTTTAATCACCAGAACAGCAGGAGGAAGACAACTACAAATCAGAGAATGAAACGACACTGTGTGGGAAAGAAAAGAATCGATAGAGCAGAGTTGAGGAGTAGCTGAGAGAGCTACTTTCTGGTCTGGCCTACATATGGCTCCAGAACTACAGCAACTTGGTTAACTCTTAAATGCCCACTGGGCAATTAGTATAGGCAATAAATGCTGGCCTAGGCAATGATACCCACATTCCATGAATAAATTTTAAAATGTTGACTCTGGCTGATTATGTCAAAGCTCTCTAAAAGCCTTCCTCTAAAATCTTGAATAATAATATGTCACAGGGAAGATGCTATACGTTAAGCAAAATACCCTGCAGTTTCCTGCTTACTGTTTCCCTTCCCTTTGAATAAAGGAGTTACATTGACTATTTTCCAAGCTTTTAGAAACTTCTGCAAATCACGTGAATATAAAATCAAGATTTTGTCTGTTAGAAGTGGTCAATTCCAGGGAAAATGACAACAATTATTGGACACAATTACGACCAAACTAAAACCAAAACTGCTTTTGGATGAGTGAAACAATTAATAGAACAGAGGATAGTGAACATTTGTGGTGTTTATGGGAAAGCTTTTTGACTAAACAATGATTCTGTGGGACAGATAGGAAAGGTTTGCAAGGCACAGCAGAGTTGGCAAATTACATTACATTTGTTGATAACATCATTTCATTCATGGCAAGAAGACATGCTGTTAAAATTGCTAGCATCAAAATTAATTAGGGTGTCTTCTGTGGCTGATTAGTGGAGCTACTAGCACTTTTATCCACCCAAGGATCTTCTGTGCAACTGTATCCACATGTCTAATAGATTGCTAGATTCCAAGACATAATAACAGCAAGTACTGGGGAAATGCAGGAGGTCTGGCACCTTATTAATCATTGTCTCAAAGGTCTTATGAATGGTTTATTCTTTATTTTCTTTCTGTCTGACCAGTTATATAGAGAAGATGCCACAAGAGACCCTCAACGTGGCTACTGGTAAAGAAGTCTGTGTCATTCAAAATTAAATGAATTCTTTAAAAATGTCACCAGTTTAGCAGATGATGGAAACCAGCAGACAGTTTCCAGCTGGACTTTCAGGAAACCTTGGATAAAATATCTCACAAGAGGGTACACTGTCAGATAGAACTTTGTAGAAGAATGCCAATTAGCTGCAGTAGGTTAAGAATTGACTGAAGGACCATTGATAGAAAGTAGCTGTGAATAGATTTTATCATGTTTGGAGACTAGTTACCAGTGATGTTCCCCAAGTGCAACATTAAGAGCTTTGCCTTTTATCAACTTCAGAAATTATCTAGATGTAAGTTTTGATATTTATTTGTTATAAATCTACAAGTGAGTGTGAGGACATAGAAGATGCAAAACTACTACAAGCAGATGAGTCTAGAGAATGGGCCTTTTTTTATTATTTAGAAACGTGTTTCACTACACAATTGTGATACTGAATATCACCTTTATTGGGAACATAAAAGATCAGCATGCTTGAGAGATAAGTCTGTAAATGTATATAACCAATCCATATGCCATGCCTAGAGCTAACAAGATAGCAGATTAACTTTCTTGCTCCTCCGATGCTGCTTGGCCTGCTGTGTTCATCCAGCTCTACACCTTGTTATCTCAGATTCTCCAACATCTGCAGATCCTACTATCTCTAGCAGATTATATCTATGGGATGTGGGTGTTGCTGGCTCTGGTAAGGCCAGTATTTGTTGCCCATCCTTAATTGTGGTTGAACCTAATTGCTTTTTGACCATTTCAGAGGGCTATTAAAATTCAACTACATTGATGTGGCTTTGTCATCACATTTGTAGGCCTGACCAGGTAAGCATATCAGTCTTCCTTTTCTAAAGGACTTAGTAAGCTGGAAGGGTTTTTACAACAATTGACGATAGTTTCAGAATTAATTGAATTTCAATTTCACCTGCTGCTGTGTTAAATTTATGAAACTCCTCTTCATAATTGAATCTTGGAGTACTGGTGAAATTGATGAATTTGTATTCCATGTTTTCCAACTTCAATTTATTCTTTCTAAACTGTGGCACCCAGATCTGCAGGCAGTACTCCAGATATCATCTAACCAGGATTTTCTGCAGCTGCAGGAAAACATTATCCTTTTTATAACCAGCAGGCTAGAATAAAAAGGTTAATCTTTCATTAGGCTTTTTGATTTCTTTGGTGCTGGATTATTTTAGTGATGGGCGTATTGACATCCATAAGTTCCTAACTTTTCACTATATGAAACATAATTGGATCTATCTTTCTGAGTTCAACGTGATGAGCTCATTACTTACTATGGCACCAATCTATGCATTTTTGCAAACCTCAGTATACAACTCTCTATTGTGTTATCTAAGTAACTACCAAATATACTGAAACATCGAGTACAGACTCCACTGGGACATCACTTATCAACTCCATCCAACTGGAGTGCATACCAGCTATTGCTATTCATTTGCTTTCCTGCCTGACCATGTCAATAATTTGTCATCATTTTCCATGAGATTTAGGTTTCGCTAATAGGCTTCTGTGGAGCCTCTAGAAGTCCATATAAACCATTTTCAAATGCATTCCCCTGTCAATTACTTTAATTAGTTGTCCAAAAATGCAGTCAGGTTTGTTCGTCATGACCTACCCTTTACAACTCCATGTTGGCTCTCTCTCTAATTAGCTCAAATTTCTCCAAGTGCTAAGTTGGTCTGTTGCTAATTACAAATTCCAATAATTTGCTCGGAACAGATGCAAGACTAAAAAGTCATAATTCTCTGATTTCCTATTACACTTTTCTTAATTAAAGTTATACTTGTAACTTTACAGACTAAATCTTTCCCTTCGATGTAATGAAAATCAGAGGAAAACTTTCCTTTTTTCTGCATTCTTGGAATTAAGACAGCACAAATACATTACAAGACTTTCCACCAACAAATTAATAAAATGACAGTGCAAGCAACAATGTCAAGGTCTGGAAAGAAAGTGATGCAGTCTTCTTAAAGTGAAATGAAATAAATCTCCTTTAAAAAAGGAAGAAGGGAGTACAAACAGTGAAATTTGGTAATTTTCAGACTGATGCAATGTCTTTTCCTGATTGGAGTACGTCAGTGCATTCCATATGTTTGAAGGTTTTAATTACTACCGCTCAACAAGGCAACTGCACAATTTATACATAAAGAGACAGAACTCAGGCTAAACATGGTCTGTCTCTCATCTGATGAGCTGTGCCAGACATTTTATATTCTGTTTAACTCAATGTAGCGACTCAAACTGTCAGCTAAGTAAATATATATTAATTTGTCTGTTTAGACACCTTAGAAAAAGGTGAAATTCTTTGATTTTACATTTTTGTGTATCGAGAAGATGTGAATCATTGAAGGAATTAAATACTCACGGTTTCTTGGGATTTCTCCTTGACATCGTAGACAGTTAACTTCACCAGTGTTTCCTCATAAATGGGATAGCCCGGTGGGAAAGTAGCACCAGTCAAAAACACTGGATCTCTTGTTCCCTGCATGCCACAAGCAAACAGGCCTGTCTCAGTAAGCTAACAGCTGTGCACCAGGCAGCATAGAAAGAAATGACAGATGATTGTACCAAAAATGAAAACAGAAGCTTTAAAAGCAGCAGCTCAATAAAAGGCAGCTAAATCAGTGTAACCCATAGAGTATTAACAGCATTACCTTTAGCCATTATAGAATCAGTATCATTTTGAAACCCATCATTATTCAAGCAGCAGTTTACGATGTGTCTAGCAGTGCCCCTAAATGACTTTGTCCATAATTGTCATTTTTTTGTTAATGTTCATTTAATGCACTTTATTCTAATACTATGTATGGAAGGATTGCACTTCCTTCTTTATTGTAACTGTGTTTTTTAGCTACTTTGGAGTCAATACCAGCACTCAGATTGGATGCAGCAGCATTGCTAAAACCCATCATACTCATGTGGAAAGCTTCTTTATTTTAATTGCACCTGTCATGCACCACTGTCAGTTGTTGATGCAATTGTCATTCTAATTTTAAAGCCTGATGGAAAAACTCTAACTCTTAAAGTTAGAGTTTACCTCTATTCTAAAAGAGCTTTTCTTAAAAGAATAGGAAATGGAATATGGAAACTTATAGGAAAGAAGATTTTAAGACATGTAACCATTATGCAGGTATTTTACTAAACCATTATTTTGAGCTTCAGCTTCATCCTATCCAAAACCACTATTATAACACAAATCATTTAGTAAATGTCCACCTTTACATTAAAAGTCTTTAGGAATAACTGGTGAGTTTAATTCCATTGAGATGGGCCGGATGCAATTTGCACAATTGTACCAATGGGCTGAATATTTTATTGCCAATATACAAGTACAAGCACCCAGGTTGTTAACAAGGGTCAGCTTCTTGGACTTGTGAAGCATCCACTCAGAGGAACCCATCCTGGGAGCTGCTGGGAGTCAACCTACTTAAATGGCTACTCCCATGAACTGGCAGGCCCTCCTGGCATAGGCAAAACACCAATGAGAGACAGAAGTGGCCCTTACATGGGGCTTTCAGTGCCCCACCTGACTACTCGATGTCTGGCTACGCTGTTTATGCTCTCACACTGGGAATATCCCATGACATAAGGAAAAGGCTGCATTCCCCATCCAACATCTTTCTCTAACATAATTCCAGTCCTCCTGCCTCCTCGCCCATCTCCAGTGAGCTGAAAAAATTAGCTCACTGTGTTTGTATTCAATTTTTATTTTTGTTTATGCATGGAATATGGCAGTCACTGGCAGGGCCAGCCTTTATTGCCCATCTGTAAATGCCCCTTAACCTGAATGACTTGCTAGGGCCATTGTATAGGGCAGTTAAGAGTCAACCACATTGCTGTAACTCTAAAGTCATACATACGTCACACCAGCTAAGGACAACAGATCTTCTTCCTTTAGGAGGGATGTGGTAGCACTGGAGAGGGTGCAGAGAAGATTTACCATGATGCTGCATACACCGGAGAGTTTCAGTTATAAAGAGAGAGTTTGGATGGACTGAGATTGTTTTACTTAGAGCAGAGGAGATTAAGAGGGAACACGATTGACACATATAGAATTATGAGGAGCATAGATAGGGTAAACAGGAAATAACTTTTCCTTTGATGGAGGGATCAATGATGGGGGCGTGGTGAACAGATTTAAGGCAAGGGGCAGAAGATGTGAGGGGATGTGAGGGAAAACTTTTTTACCTAGAGGGTGGTGAGAATTTAGAACTCACTGCCCGTAGGGGTGGTTGAGGCAGAAATCCTCAAAGTTAAGAAGTATTTAGATATGCACTTGGAATGCCAAGACAAACAAGACTGTGGACCGAGTGCTGGAAAGTGGGATTAGAATAGTTAGGTGATTAGTTTCGACTGGCACGGCCAGAAGGGATCAAATGCCTTTTTTATGTGCTGTAGATCTCTATGGCATTAGTGGACTGTATGGCTTTTAAAACAATCAATGATTTAGTTGCCATTAATTCCAGATTTTTACTGAATTCAAATTTCACGATGTGCCATCTCCCAGAACATTAACCTGGTGTTCTGGATTACTAGTCCAGTGACATTACTAATACACCACCAGCTTGTTGTTTGTGTCTGCAATTGTTGACTGTTCTCCTTTTCCATACATTCCCGGCATACAGTTCCATTCGGTTGAGGTGCCTCCTGCTGTTTCCCTTAAGTGACCAAGGTTTAGGTGTAGAGGATAACTGTAGTGTAAAAAAGACTGCTCAAATCAGGAAAAATCATAGCTGAACCCAACTTTGTCCTTTTCTGGCTAGTGCATGCATTTTCCAGCCCAAATCACTGGAAAAAATCCATCAGTGAAGGGAATACAAGACAAATTCCTTTCCCTAGGCTAAGGGCACAGAACCTATATAAATGTTTAATTGGGAGAGGACCTAACTCAGCATAAACTACAGATCTATTCTAGCTATTCACTACCTTAAACCAGCTTAACTATCAGGGAAAGCCAAAAGCTAATTGTTAACTGGGATTTAGCCTGCAACCACTCTTTCATCCATTCACCTTCCCTTAATATTTAAATAATTATGTAATTAATACAGTCAGAAGTATTTGTTTCACTCCACTCCTGAACATTCTCCCCTTGCCTTTCTCCAAACATTGCTGGCTCTTCCTTGAGCCACTGGCACCAATTGTTCATTGATATCTTGCCCATATGATTATTCTGATTATAGAAGCACATAAAGAATTGGCAGTCTATAGCAGGAATCACAGTCAAACCTGACCCCGTGCTCAGTTGATGTTTTTACACACATCTTGTTTCCAACAGAGACCATGAGTAATCTGGGTCATTTCTAATCTGTGAGAGCACAATGCCACGCCAGTATCTATATTTTTATGCAGTATGAAGATGGTTCAATGGATTTAATGAAAGTGACAACCCAGCTTGTTTTTAAACACAGTCTGGAAGATTGGGGAAAAATGCTGCTAATCTTGCATTGTATTTTGACGTACGTGTACACAATTCTTGCTCAAGCATTATGTGATCTAGGTTCTGTATCCAAGCCTCTGTCTATTTCTTAATAAGAATATTTATTTTTGTATCAATTGCAAATTATAGCCACCTTGCAGCTCACACAATACACCACAGCAAATATTGGTTTTCACACTTTAACAGCAGCAAACAGTGAATATGTTTCACTCCAAGCTGTCAGTCACTCTAACAGAATAATAATTCTACCAAAAGCAACACTGAGCCACATTTGTAGAAGCATCAACAGAAGGCTTTCGACAACATATTACTCTGCCACAGTGTAGCCTTGCTGCAAAGATGAAAGTGGGCCTTACTGCCAGTAAGAAATTTGGAAAGCTTACAAGGGCCCTGGATGGCTTTACATAAAAAGAGATCAAGATACAGTAAAACATGTAATTTTCAGTCCATTTGCAGCCCTAGAAATCTGCCGATTTCTGACAGATCTCCCACGACAGCTTCTCCCATCATTAGGAGCTAATGTATTTATAAAAAAAAAACTTTTACAGACCTGCACTATGGCGACTTTTGCTTTCGATTTCTCTCCCACTGAGCTCTGTTGGTCTGCTGTATACCACATTAATACTAAAACCCAACACCATAAGTCATGTGGGCAGATCAAGTGCAAAGGCTGTACAACAGCTCCATTACTATAATTTAATTTTAATATTCACTTGGTTATGCACACAAAAGCTGCCTTTGTATGTATATAAATTCTGATTTTTTTTCCCTTGTTGTAGGGAGAACAGTCTGATTTTTTACACAAAAGCCAGAATAGATGGTTGGCATTATTAAACAGATGTAGCAGCTGGTATGGGTTGGCAGCTTACGGTTTTTATTGGTTTACATCCAAATTAGTCGTAAGATGAATTCTACCTTAGTTTGATCAGTTTAAACCTGACATATATATGGCATATACAAATACAACATTTAAACTGACAAATGGAGACTGCATTTGGAGTTGGATTCAAACTCCAACTGACAAAGTACAGTATTTTGTCTCCGAGCAATTATATCTTGATCAAGAATTGTTCCTAACATCAGCAAGTTATGATTTTTGCCATAATTTTTGATCTTAAAGAGGCTCCTCCCTCATTGCTATTTCCTGAATTAGATGGAATTTCAAGACATTGAAGGGGGCTGACTTCAATAGCCCTGAAATCTGATGCAGAAATCATAATTCTGCATTAACCTTTGCCCACTGACTCCAATGCAGGCAACATACCAATCTTGTGCCAGTTGCAGGCTTAAATGATTTCAGCATCCAGCCAGCACTAAATAATCTGTTGCTTGCCTATCCTCCTAAGCAGGTGGCAATATCATGAGAGGCAGGCACCACCTGAAACTGATCTGTATTATTTAAACGTAAGCTGTCCCTCTTAAAGGCGTGGTAATTTGTGGCTGGAGCAGGTACTAGAAGTCCTCGGGGAGCCGAACCTGACCTGGAAAAGACAAAATAGTGGCCCAACTTGGGACAGAGCATGCTCCAAGATTCCTGAATTGCCACTCCGAAGTGTAGGAGGTGAAAGGGAAGGGAGATGTCCTGTATTTGGAAGAGGTCAGGAAGCCCTATAGATCAATGTTCAAGAGTCAGTGGGAGGAGATAACTCTTACCATTGGCTCCATGGCCAAGTCCAAGGACCTGGATATAATGCTGCAAAAAATTCAGTGATCTCACACAAAGAGTCAAGGTCAATGAATGCATCTTCCAAATACATTTCCTACAAACAATGCCACTAGCTTGAGGTATTATTTAATTCACCATACCCTCACAATTCATCTACTAAAAAACTCTATCAGCGCTCTCACCTGACATCAATAGAGTTCACACCTCACTTGCAAACTAAACACTGATGCAAGCCTATCCTACCCTGACCACAGTGGAGGAGATACGGCTGGCCTTTATTCAGAGTAATGTATTTTTCAATTATTTGAAATCATTTGTTTAAGTGGATGGGCTCATGTAATTAATATGTGCAACTGTGCGTGCACAGTAACTTAATAAGATGGATTCATGTGTGGTCTACTGGAGACGTTTCAGGTTTCTGTGTCACTTTAAAAAAATTGATTGAGATATTCATTCCTGAGGCTGTGACCACCATACAGTATAAAACCATCAAAGTTGCTAGCATCCTCATAGGTGATCCTCCTTCCCACATCCTAGCTCTCACTCATCCCACATATTCTCCTGATTTACAAGTTGCAATCACCATAAGTATGCATTTCCTACCTTTTCCCTCCTCTTCCACATTTCAAAACTTTACTCTTATGCCTTTCTTCTTTCTGATAACCAAGATGTTCAACCTAGCCAGGCAATTATAGAATAAGAAAACCGTGTTGATGAAAATGTACATTCACTTGATTGCACACTTGCACTCACTGGCTAAGATTTTGACAGTGCACATAAGTTATAGGATAAGATAGAGGCTGGAAATGTACGGGGTAAGATCAATATTATATAGAAAAAGTTGAAGTAAATCAAACAAGATGCTTACGTGACCCTCTACCAAACCTATTTGGATCAGACCCTGTTTAAGTATACATAAAAATTAAATCTTAGTTTTATTCTTGAACTATGAATTTTATGAATTAGCAGCCATACATTCCCAATACATTCTAAGGTGGTCAGTACGATAGTGCAAAGTAAGTTACTTTGGTAAAACATTCGCACTTAACTGCAAATAACTATATGTTACTTAAAATCTTCATGCAGCTCCAGTCTAAAAAGTCTCACTTCCTGTTGTCACATTCTCTGTCAACATTTTACCATTATAAATTCTATTTATAAATCTTACCGTATATTTACAGCTATGCTTGATTCTGTAAATGTGCCTCTGTGTAGACGCTCAGTTTGATATCTGAGCATGCAGATTCCCCCACAAATTACACAAAAGATCACCTGAACATTTTAGATTTCCTGTTCTTTTCTCTTCGACTGAAATTTCTAACATCCAAACTAAAAGGTGTCACTACGCAGAATCCTTTGGTCATTTTCCAATGGTAAAGACTTGGATACAAATTATTTTAAAATGTATTTGAAGAAGTTATCTAACCAATGTAAGTGGTTTGGGATGACCTCATGCTAAATTACTGTTCTGTAAACAGACAAAATGTTATTAGTATGTGCAATGAGAAGTGGTTTGGCAAGTGACTAGAAACATTTGGTCATTCAAGAAAATGTGTAGCATTGTCATATAGGCTGACATTTATGATTTCCACGTTTGAGGGAGACAGCTTTTTGAATGTATCAGCAGGACAATGACAGCAAAAAATTATTTCAGTTTTGAAAGCCTGAAAAGGGAGGAAAATGCTGTCCTGTGTGCATGGTGTTTGATTCGGTGAAGAGATAAAAATCAGCAACCTTCTCTTGAAACCCCTCTCAGTTGATCACTACAAACGTTTTGATTTCTTTTTAAGCATGCAGTCATCACACACCATTTCAAATATAGTTTGTTACGAAATGAAGGAGTCAATTGCCCAAGTATGAAAAAACTAACCCCAAAGAAAAATAAAAGTACAACACAAAACACACAAATGGAGGTAATAAATTTAAATGGGTGATTGTCTGATGCAGACAAGGAGAATAAAGATTACACAGTTACACAGGTGGAAAGGATCAATTCTATGGTATAACATCCTCTGCCTGATCAGCACTAGAGGTACAGATGGGTCATGTTGAGAAAAGGAGTTTCCCAGATGTGCACAAAAGAATTGGCATTTGTTTCCATGAATGTGGAAATTATAAGTCTAACCCAGATTTGCACTGGAAGCAGTTCAGAAAAGGTTAGTGGGTTCATTACTGGGATGAAGAGGATACCTTATAATGTTAGATTGAGCAGGTTGGGCCTTTACTCATTGGGGCTCAGAAGAATAAAAGGTGATATTATTGAAACATATAAGGATCTGAAGAGGGCTTAACAGAGTATATGCTCAGAAGATGTTTCCCATCATGGGGGAGACTAGGGAGCACAGAATCACTATGAGAAGTCACTATTTAAGATGAAGATGAGAATCCAGTATTAGGGAGCATGGAATCATTATAAAGGATTGGCCGTTTAAGATAGAGATGAGAAGGAATTTCTTCTCTCAGGGATTGTGAATCTTCAGATTTCTGTACACCAGAGCTATGGAGATTAGTCGATTGTCTCTGCTTTGAACAGATTCAGACAGATTCCTGAACTGTGGATTCACAGATAACAGGCAAGAAAATGGAGTTGAGGCCAAGATCAGATCAACCATGATTATAACAAATGCTGGAATAGGCCAGAGGACTGCATTGCATATTTGTACTACTATTTTCTATGTTCTTATTTAGGATCTCTGCCAAAAAAATGTCAAATCAAGGTATAGATTGTGCTGTGCTCTTAAAGATGTCCTACAGCTGTTGCACATTGGACTGAAAAGACTTGAGAGGGTTAATACTAAGTGGTGCCATAAGCAGCACCCACATGGATATCACATGGACATGCAAGTGAATCATTTATAATCCCGGATCAGTAAGACCTCACATCTGCCTTTCCTCAAAGCCTCTATAATAATGTCAATTGTATCAATATAATCTGAGTAGTTACTAACGTGCAATAAACTATGTCTTGTTAAGTACAAGGAACTCTTAATTCAACCAGTTTTCCTCTACGCCCCCGACACCAAACCAAGCAAGCCCTGTAGTTTCCTTAAAGAAGAGAGTGGCAGGAACCTGCATCATGTACAGCAGCTTGCACAACATTATGAGCTGGCATGCCCATTTAGAATGGTAAGCAGCAGTGTAGATTTGATTTGACTGCTCATACAACTCATGGTGTGCAGCAGTATGAGATTTTCAGATTCAGCTTTGAATTGCTGGTCTACGAGGCAGAATCTGCAGCAGGGAAGAACTGAAGGTTTTAAGAACCTAACAGAAGAATCCTGCTTGGTAACCCTCAACAATGAAGCGTATGTCAGTGAATGGTAAAAGCATTTCAGACCTGGTAACAGATGTACTGCAGTAAGAGAGTTGTGATTCCCTGTCAAACAAGAACTAGTAACTCCAAAGCAGATATTGCAGTGGTATGCAGGAGAGGTCCTGAATTAGAGTTTAGCACTGTGTAAACGGACATTGGAGGTTCCAACATTAAAGCTTAAATTTTCTGATAAGATAGGAAAAACTTTAAATGGCACTGTACTCCAGGCTAGGAAAGCGAGAAGTTAAAAACGATTTACAGCTAAGTTTGAGAGCTACTGCCATTGCAAGCAGGCACGGCAGTAAGGAAAAGGTGCCAAAAGAAGTATTAATCCAAGGTCATAAGCCTGGTATGTTCAGAGCCAGTAATGTCGGGCAGATTTAAAGTATAAGGGGACCTGGTATAATAGGGAAAAAGTTTTGGGAGATTTAACTGAGGCTGCAGAGAATGGGGAAGACCCTTTGTACGCTGTGGATTCCTGCAATAGCAAGACTATCAGGAGCCAAGGAGTTGTTTCCAAGTGAAGCTAATTGGCTCTCAGCTAACTAAGCAGGTTGTAAATGGAAACAAGTTACACAGACACAGAGAGAGAAAGACACAGAAGGGTGTCCTGTTGTTCTCTCCAGCAGAAGCTGCCTGTTGTCCACAGTATGAAACATAGTTTAAACTTGGAAGAATACCAGTTACCTTTCCTGCAGCTGTTGCTTAAGCTATGACTTTTGAATTGATAAATCAGAAACATTTTTCAAGTGAATCTGTCACTCTGTACCTAAAACCCAGAAGAAGCTTCCCAAGAAAGATAACTGAACATGAAGGGCCTGAATGGCCATCTCAACAACAGAACTAGGAAGCAAAGACCTCTGAACTGACCTTCTAATATTGTTTACTACCTTTGCCAATAACCTATCTTACCTAACTTTGTGTATTTGTGTGTGTGTAAAGGATGAGTTTATAAAGGAATTACAGTTTTAGTTAGTAGTGACACATGCGAATGGTTTCTGTTTACTTGTAACTATATCATAATTACTCATAATAAATAATAATTCTTGTTTAGTATGAGAAACTGTATAGCACTTTCTATCAACCTTGGTCTGAAAGTCAGGAAATTGCGTTGCTGTGTCACCTTAATCAAATATTAAAATCTGGTCTGACTTCAGGAATACTGGGCCATGATTTACAGCTACCCTTTTTTTTCTTTATTCATTCACGGGATGAGGGCATCACTGGCCAGGCAGCATTAATTTCCCATCCCGAATTGCCCAGAGGACAGTTTAGAGTCAACCATATTGCTGAGAGTGTGGAGTCACATGTAGGCTAGACCGGGTAAGGATGGCAGTTTCCTTCCCTGAAGGACATTAGTGAACCAGATGGGGTTTTCCTCTGACAATCAGCAATAGATTCAGGGTTGTCATTAGATTCTTAATTCCAGATACATATTGTACTCAAATTCCACCATCTGCCATGATGGGATTCACACCCAGGTCCCAGAACATTATCTGGGTCTCTGGATTAACAGTCCAGCGATAATACCACTAGGCCATCGCCACACCTCAGTGGGTTGTAACAACATCTTGGAGAAAACCATTTCTGTGATACAGAAAAGTTCTCAAATTAGATACTAAATCAGAAGATAAACAAGTAAATCACCTTGATACACAATTGGGAGGATAGCTGATGATGGTTAATACAACAAGGTGAAGGGGGTAATTCAGCTCATGTCTTTATTAATTCCCTCTTGGTCACGACAAGAATCATAGAATCCCTAAAGTGTGGGAACAGGCCCTTCGGCCCAACAAGTCCATACCGACGCACAGAACATCCAAGCCAGACCCATCCCCCTATAACTCACCGAATCTACACATCCCTGAATGCTACAGGTAATTTAGCATGGCCAATCCACCTAGCCTGCACATCTTTGGACAGCGGGAGGAAACCGGAGTACCCGGAGGAAACCCACGCAGGCGCGGGGAGAATGTGCAAACTCCACACGGACAGTCACCCGAGGGTGGAATCGAACCCGGGTCCCTGGCACTGTGAAGCAGCAGTGCTAACCACTGAGTCACAGTGCGGCCGTGAATGTAGATTCTATGACAAATAGCTTATATTGATTTTTGCACACAGATACCACATTTCAATTAAATCATGGCTGCGGTCAAGATAAGGAGCCATTTGCAATATTTTCTAGGGCAATGTAAAGAGGAATTTTATTATTTTCTAATTCCAAGAAAAACACTACAATATGACTTCAAACATACACAAATATAATTGCTCAGTTTGAAAACAGAAAGAATATCTAGTACAGACCGGATGATTAAAGATTATACTGTTTAGAAGTTCTTACAGCCCTATAGGGGTAGATTTTGAACTGAGACTATAGATGCTTAACTAGTAATTGGTATCATCATCAGCAGTGAATTTGCAGATATCCTGAGCACTCATTTATATTTTTGTTTTTTTTTCTTACTGACTGCTATTTTTGAGCTGAGGAGGAGGAGAAAACAGGGAGGGGCCAGATGGAAAAACAGCGAGATAGACTTCCATGACAATAAGGTGCAGGGCTGGATGAACACAGCAGGCCAAGCAGCATCATAGGAGCAGAGAGGCTGACGTTTCGGGCCTAGACCCTTCATCAGAAAAGGGGAAGGGGAAGGGGGTTTTGAAATAAATAGGGAGAGAGTGGGAGGCGGAT
>NC_063332.1:151211421-151302657 GCF_021869965.1 Rhincodon typus | reverse complement strand
AACGTCAGCTTTCCTGCTCCTCTGATGCTGCCTGGCCTGCTGTGTTCATCCAGCTCTACACCTTGTTATCTCAGACTCCAGCATCGGTAGTTCCTACTATCTCTCAGATTTAACCTATTTCCAATCAGGTGGGGTAGCATTATTGAGGAACAAAGTCAGGCTTGTTTCCTGTGGACGCAAGTTCAAGGCAACAACAGGCATTGGCGAGCACTGAGGTGGGCTGCATAAAGGCCTGCCTCAAGTCTCTCAGTTTGTCCCAGTTGTTTCCGTAAATTTTAGGTCTTTCAGCCTTCGCTCAAAACCCTACGTCAAACCCCACTCAGACACACACTCTCCAACTCACTTCCATGCTTGACGCCAACTGGTGAGACCACACCAAATATTGGAGACAGTACAGACTGTAGATGCTGGAAGCTAGAGTCAATAAATGTGGAGGTGGAAAAGCACAGCAGGTCAAACATATTCCGAGAACAGGAAAGTCAACGTTTTGGGCCGAAACCCTTCATCAGGACTGGGGGTGGGGACCCCAGAAATAAATGGGGGAGTGGGGCTGGGACAAGGGTAGCTAGGGAGTTATAATGGTTGGTCAGTGGGAAGGGTGGAGAGGATAGGTGAGTAAGAAGATGGACAGGTTGGGGGTGAAGAGATTTTGAAGCTGGCAAAGTCAATATTCGGGCCATTGGGCTGTAACTCCTAAGGGGAAATAGTAGGTGTTGTTCCTCCAGTTTACATTTGACCTCACTCTGACAGTGAAGGAGGCCAAGAATGGACGTCACCATGGGAATGAGAGGGGAAGTTAAATTGGATGGCAACCGCAAGGTCGGGTTGGTTGGTGCGTGCAGATGCTCCACAAACCTGTCCCCAAGTCTGTGTTTGGTCTCCCCAATATACAGCAGACCACATTAGGAGCAACAGATACAGTAGATGAGGTTAGATGAAGTGCAGGTGAATCTCTGCCAGATTTGGAAGGATTGTTTGGGGTCTTCAACGTAGGCATGAGGGGAGGTGTAGCACCTCCCATGGTTGCAAGGAAAGATACCAGGTGTGGTGGAGGGGTTGGTGGTGAGTGTGGATCTGACGAGGGAGTCGCAGAGTGAATGGTCCCTGTGGAAAGTGGACAGGGGTGAGGAGAGAAATATCTTTTTGGTGGTGGGGTCTGATTATAGGTGGCAGAAATGTCGGAGGATGATGCATTGTGTTCGGAGTCCAAGGGGACTCTATCCTCATGGTTGTTGGGGGAAGAGGGTTTGAGGGCAGAAGCATGGGAAGTGGGATGTGGTTGAGGGCATCCTTAATACAGAGGAGGGGAAACTACGGTCCCAAAGTAGGATGATGTCTGGGAAGTCCTACAGTAGAATGCCTCATCCTGGGAGCAGATGCAGCGGAGGCAGAGCTAATGGGAGTATGGGGTAGCAATTTTGCAGGAGGGTGGGCGAGAGGACATGTAGTCGAGGCAATTGTGGGAGTCAGTGGGTTTGAAATGAATGTCAGTGGTGAGTCGGTTACGGGAGATGGTGACGGAGAGGTGCAGGGAGGGGAGGGAGGTGTCAGAAATGGACCAGGTGAATTTGAAGGGACGGTGGAAGGTGTTGACAAAGTCGGTGAACTGTTCAAGCTCCTCACAGGAGCACATGGCAGCACTGATACAGTCATCAAATACTGTTGGTACAATGTTTTTGGACTCTGTCACAAACTCCATTCCCAAGGAACTCATTCCATCTCCATACCTGACAATTTTCAGAGGCTGAATTAAACTCTTTACAACTCTGATGCCACATCTAGCCAAAAGATGGCAAGATCTGTATCTGTACTATCACTAATACTGCAAATTTCCACCTCATTCCCTGACTCCTCCATACCTCAGCTCATCTGCTGCTTTGTTACCTCAGTATCCCAGATGGAAAAATGAGTAAAACTTATGAATGATAGAAACTGGTATGACTCATCTTGTATGCTTCAAAATGGAAGTCCAATATGACTGGTGTGTTCAATTCCAAGTATTACTGGGTTCTCACTCTGGAATTGCAATGCACCCCTGCCTGTCCTCCCATCTTCCACTCTCTTTATCTGTTAAGGCCCCAGTCTCTGAAATCCACTTTTTAAACTCTCTACTCCTTTATCCTCTTTCAAGGCACTCCTTTAAAAAATACATTCTTTGAATAAGTTTTTGGTCATCCAACCTAACACCTCATGGCAGGATGGCATGGTGGCTCAGTTGTTAGCACTGCTGCTCTACAGTGCCAGGGACATGGGATCGATTCTACCCTCGGGTGACTGACTGTGCGGAGTTTGCACATTTTCCCTGTGTCTGCACAGTCCATCAGCACTGACAATGGCACAGATGCTCAGAATCAGGCATTCCTTTCACCAACATCTGAAACTCCATAACAACTACACAAATCTCAGAGGGTGCAGTTACTGAATTTGAAAAGATTACACTCGAAGTCACAATACCTAAAAGACAAGGGTGGCACAGTGGCTCAGTGATTAGACACTGCTGTCTCGCAGCACCAGGGACTCCGGTTCAATTCTATCCTCGGGTGACTGTCTGTGTGGAGTTTGCACATTCTCCCTGTGTCTGCATGGGTTTCCTCCCACAGTCCAAAGATGTGCAGGCTAGGTGGATTGGCCATGCTAAATTGCCTGTTCAGGGATGTGTAGATTAGGTGGGTTATAGGGGTATGGGTCTGGGTGGGATGCTCTGAGGGTCGGTGTGGACATGTTGGGCCGAAGTTCCACGCTGTTGGGACTCTATGAATGAATATCTATGAACAAGGTACATGAATCTGCTGTCCACCTAGATAAATGGCTCCTATCAATCAGTCCCTTTACTTTTGGAAATACAGCAGTGTGGTGAAACTGGGTATGGTTGTATTGCTTTTCAGCAAAATGTACTTTTAATCTTTTCTGGTAAAGGTTTACAATGTATTATCATTTGGAATTTGGATTTTAAAGTAGAGGTAAAATAGAATCATAGTTTCAGTTCTGAGGTTTTTTTTGGAAAAAGGTCAAAAGGTTACTTAGAACAGAGAACTAAATATATCATTTCCAAGAAAGCATGTGATTTAAGTCAAATGCTTCAATCAGATACCTGTGGAGTTAATTGATGATGCACTTACAAAGCTGAACTTCTGGAAAAGTTCAACATACCAAAAAAAAAGTCCATGGGCCATTAATAGTTTGAGTTCAGTTCAAAAGAATCAAGTTTCAGTTAAGAAGATCAGTTTCATCCCGCCAGAGGACAGTTTGTTAGGTTTGTAGATTCTTCAGATTGTGAGAGTTTGTCGAATTCTCCTGGACATCAGAAGTGAAGAGAAATCTCTGAGCCATCAAACTAGACTGAGTCAGTTAAGTGAGAAATTAAAGAGTTAAGATAAGTTAACATTTCTCTGAGACTGAGTACCACATGTAGTCAGGAAGTCTAATGGGATACTTTTCTTTATCATAAGAGGAATTGAACATAAAAGTAAGGACATTATGCTTCAGTTATACAGAGCGTTAGTGAGACTACAACTCAAATACTGTGTGTACTTTTGCTATCATTATTTAAGGAAGGATATAAGTACAATGGAGGTGGTTCAGAGAAGGTTTACTACACCAATAGCTTGGAATGAGTTGGTTATCTCATGAGGTTATACTGGACATGCTAGTCTTTGTTTACTAGAGATGAGAAGAATGATGAGTGACCTGATTGAAGTGTATCAGACCCTAAAAGGTCTCGACAAGATGGGCATGCAAAGGACGTTTCCCCTTGTGGGTCATTCCAGAATTAACAGCCACTGTTTTAAAATTAAGGCTTGCCCATTCAGGATAAAGAGTAAAGAATTGTTTTTCCTCTATCAGATGTTTATGTTACTTTGGAACACTGCCTCAAAAGACAGTGGAGGTGGAGTCACCAAATATTTTTAAGACAACGATGGATAAATCATTGCTAGGCAGGGAAATAAAGGGTCGTTGGAGGAGATGGGAATGTGAAATATGAAACACGTCACATCAGCCATGATCTTACTGAATGGCAGAGATGCCAAATGGTCTACTTTTGCTCCTAATCTGCATGTACATGCATATGCTGGTACCTGTAGTGAATATTGCTGAGAAAACAGTTGAATTGTTTTTAAGATAGTAGGAACTGCAGATGCTGGAGAATCTGAGATAACAAGGTGCAGAGCTGGATGAACACAGCAGGCCAAGCAGCATCAGAGGAACAGGAAAGCTGACGTTTCGGGCCTAGACCCAATTGTTTTTGCGCTGATTATACTAAGATCTTTCTAAACCGTATTTTGCATATATATTATGTAAATATTTGCTTTTTTACCAAACATGGAATAAATTGTGACCTTTTAAAGAGGAGTAGCAGGCTCGCGTGAATATGTTTAATCACTAATCACCACAGCAACCAGTTGCAATAATAATATCAAGCCAGATTTCACTGGGATCTGACTTGCCCAGTATGAGCTGGGCTCAGAATACTTTCCTTTAGTTTCATCTTTCAGCCTGATCCTGTCAATTGCTTCAGCTACTCAGATTTTGGGATACTGATGACAATATTTAACAAAAAAACAAAAATTAAGTCAGTGTATTGTAGAAACAGTATTGTGAACACTTCAGAATAGATACTGGACAAAGTTCCAGTTCATTAGGAGCACAATGATGGCAAGGAACATCCTCCCATTGCACTTCTAAATGGGTGAACAGAAGGCACAGCTGAGGTCTGTCGTAAACAGGCAGGAAATCATCCCAGGGCACTGTAATCTGTTTTAAAACACATACAAATGAAGCTCTGCACATTTTATGAGAGTGCTGTCTAGACCAGCTGAAGTAGCTAATCAGGCAACATGGTGGCACAGTGGTTAGCACTGCTGCCTCACAGCGCCAGGGTCCTGGGTTTGATTCCACCCTTGGGCAACTGTCTGTGTGGAGTTTGCACATTCTCCCTGTGTCTGCGTGGGTTTCCTCTGGGTGCTCCGGTTTTCTCTCAGCCCAAAGATGTGTGGGCTAGGTGGATTGGCCATGCTAAATTGCCCATAGTGTTCAGGGATGTGTAGATTAGGTGGTATAGGGGGGGATGGGTCTGGGTGGGACTGGTTGAGCCAAAGGGCCTGTTTCCACACTGTAGGGATTCTATGAGGAGGTCAATGCTGTAGCAATTGAGGAAGGATTCAGCAGAAAAATGTATCGATCACCCCCAATTTCCTTATGCAATTCTTGGTAAATTGATCCCAATGGCTGAATAATAGACTGCAGTGGCTCTATATGTAGCTATTAAGGAAGGTCTTAAATCAAGATATAAGTAGACATCTATTATATTATATACAAAATGTGAGATAAGAATCTGTTGATGAGAAACTGTATCCCCATTAGCAAGTCAAAATGGAAACTTGAGCACTGCAAATCAGTTCATCGTATTTGGATGGAAAATAAATTGATAATATTCATGTATAAATTCACATATATGCATGCAGTGAGAGAGTGCAGACAGGTTTATGCAAATTGTTCCTCAGTGGGAAACTTCAGCTATGAAGATAGATTGGAAAAGTAGAGACCATTTTCCTCCGAGACAGGAATTGAGGACATTTGACTGAAGTCTGCAAAATCATAAGAGGTCTGTACAGAGTAGACAGGAAATGCTCACACTCCTAAAAGGATCAGGAACAAGGGTGCAGAAATTTAAAGAGCTTTACAAAAGGAGTAAATGCATTTTGCAATTAAACTTTTGCAAACAGTAAGTGATTTAGGTCTAGAGTGCACTGTCTGGAAGTATGGCAGGTTAAATTGATGCATTTTAAGATTACATCAGATGATTATTTAAATAGAAATAATGTACAGGACGATGGGGATAATGGGGATAATGCAGAACAATAGCATTAAGCCATGATGCTCATTCAGAGGCATCCTGAACGGCATCCTTCTGCACTGTAACAATTTTGTTATTCTGTGATATGCATATAAAAACAAGCCCAATGCAAAAAGGATGATTTGAACACTACTGCTGAAAACATCTGTGTCAATTTGCCAGAAAAAGTGCACATTCAATTTGTCTGCTGTAGTAATAACCTGCTTGTTTCAATTTTTTGTTTACAAACATATAAATTAGCAGCAGAAGTAAGCAAGTTGAATCCTCGAGCCTGTTCTGTTATTAAGCAAGATCATGGCTGATCTGATTATGACCTCAACTCCATATTTCCATCCTACTAATATTACAACTCCTATTAATTATTGCTTCCCTTGTTTGACTCCAGCACTTTGTTGGGAAGTGAGTTTCAAAGACTCATGGCACTCAGAGAAAATGTTATCATTGCTTCCATATTTTTAAAATTTATTAATGGGATGTGGGCATTTGCCCTTTAGAAGGTGGTGATGAGCTGTCTTCTTGAAATGTCGCAATCCACGTATGGCATGAACTGCATAAACACGTCAGTGCTATGAGGGAAGGAGATCTGCAATTTTGACAAAGCAACAGTGAAGGAATGGTTATGCAGTTGGGCAACCCCTTATTTTTAAACTGTGCACCTAATTTTAATCCCCCCTACAAGGTAAAACATCTACCCTGTCAGTCCCTGCAGGATTCTATGTGTTTCAATAAGATTCTTCTCAACTCCAATGAACACAGACCCAGCCTGTCCTGTCTCTGCAAAAAAAAACAAGGCCACATGCTGGGAATTCTGAGGAAAGTAACTTACCTCTTGACTCCTCGATGCTGTACATCATGTACAAAGCACAAGTCAGGAGTGTGATGGAATATTATCCACTTGCCTGGATGGGTGCAGCTCCTACAACACTCAAAAACCTTGACACCATGCAGGTCAGAGCAGTTTGTTTGACTGGAATTTCACTGAATATCTTCAACATTCACTTCCTCCACCAATGACGCAGAGTGGACTAACAGCTACATCATCTATGAAATGCACTGCAACAAATATCAAAGATCTTAAGACTACACCTCCCAGACCGGTGACATCTGTCGTCTAGAATGACAAGGGTATTTGACACATGGGGACGCCACGACCTGCACATTCCCCTCCAAGCTACACTCCATCCTGATCTAGACTCAAAGAGGCATATAGCACGGAAACAGACCCTTTGGTCCAACCAGTCCATGCTGAAATTAATCCCAAACCAAACTAGTCTTACCTGCCTGCTCGTGGCCCTATCCCTCCAAAGCTTTCCTATTCATGCACCAATCCAAATGTTTTTTAAATGTTGTAATTGTACCCACATCCACCACTTCCTCAGGAAGTTCATTCCACCTGCACATCACTCTGTGTAAAAAATTTGCCCATCATGTCTTTTTTAAATCTCTATCCTGTCACCTTAAAAATGTGCCCTCGTGTCTTGAAATCACCCATCCTAGGGAAAAGACAACTACCGTTGACTCTAATTATACCCCTCATTATTTTATAAACTTCTATCACGTCACCTCTCAACCGCTTACGCTCCAGTGAAATATGTCCCAGCCTATCCAGCCTTTCTTTATAAATCAAACCTACCATACCTGGCAACATCTTGGTAAATGTCTTCTGAACCCTCTCCACCTTAATCATATCCTTCCTATAACTGAATCACCAGAACTGGATACAGTATTCCAAAAGAGACCTCACCAATGTCCTGTACAATCTCGACATGACTACCCAACTCCCATACTCAAAGGACTGAGCAATGAAGGCAAGTGTGCCAAACACCTTTTTAACCAGCCTGTCTATGAATGTAAAAAAGAATTATGTACCTGCACCCCTAGGTCCCTCTGTTCTACAACACTACCCGAGGCCCCACCATTAATTGTATAAGCCCTACCCTTGTTTGTTATACCAAAATCCGATACCTCACATTTATCTAGATTGATCATCTGCCATTTTTCAGTCCATTGACGCATTTGATCAAGATCCCTTTGTAATCTCAGCAAACCTTCTTCACTGTCTATTATGCCACCAGTTTTGGTGTCACCTGCAAAGTTACTAGCTATGCCTTCTATATTCTATTTATATAAATGACAAACAAAAGAGAACCCAGAACTGATCCCTGAGGAACACCTCTGGTGACAGACCTCCAGTCCAAAATGCAACCCTCCACCACCACTCACTGTCTCCTGCTGTTAGCTCACCCTGAATCCATGTGACCTAAATTTAATAATTAGTCTACCATGCGCAACCTTGTTGAAGGCTTTACAAAAATTTAAATCAACAACATCTACTGCTCTGCCATCAACAATCATTTTGGTAACTTCCTCAAAAAACTCAATCTTTATGACAGACATTTTTCCTCACTCAAAACCATGCTGACTATCCCTAATCAATTTTTGACTCTTTAAATGTCCATAAATTGGAACAATATCTTTGTTTCTTCAATGCCACTGGGTCAAGATCCTGGAACTCACTCCCTAACAGCACTTTGGGAATGCCTATACCACATAGATTGCAGTGGTTCAAGAATGCAATTTACTGCTACCTTTTCCAGGGCTATTAGTTGCATTCCAACAGAGTTTTGGGTGTCAAGATGAGATTCTCATTAGGGAGCATCACAATGCCTATTAATGGGTTCATTGCTTGTTAACATCCTCATTAACATCAAATCTCACCTCATTAAATACAGGTTCCTATTCTGCCATCCGTTGGATAGAAACTAGGTGCCGAGAATCCCCAACATAAATTCTGAGCAGGTACGTGGTGACTCCGGCTCACCACTTGCTCCTCTGGTCTGCCATCTTGAAACCCTGACACCAAAATCTCGAGGTATGCTAAGGATAGTGGCCAAATGCACACACGTCCAAAGACCTTGGCATCTGACATATACCAGCCTCTCTGCACCATTGTGGCACATCTCTGATCCACTTAAAATATACTTCTGCAGTTTGCACACAATGGCAGGCACCCACCAGCTGATGGATTGGATCATGCTGCATCTCAGAACTCCTCGCTTGCTCTCCTAGCTCTCACATTGTGCATACTTGAATGTTCACAGTAGCTCTGCCTTGCCCAGCCTCACTTTTTAGAGTAGGCACAAAACCAGGCAGTTATTTACAGTTGTCAGCAGTCACCATTCAAGGGGTTAGACATGTTGTTGCATGTCATCATGCCATGTTAGTGTTACACCTATAAAATGTTCTAGCAGCTTACATGGCAAAGACACTGCAGGAGCCTCTACTAACAATACAATGACTTGGGCATGGTCAGGCAGCTTGGGGGGTCGGGGGAGTCAGGGTGGAATTGATGTTAAGGTGATGACCCTCTTCCTCATAGGGATTGAGGCTAAGTGTTAGTCACCCCACCACCCTCTGTGACTCTTTCTACACTATTATGGGTCAATTTTCATGGACTGAGTCAAAGGGCGGGATTAAGTGAGATCAAGTGGGTGGCACAATGATTAGTGCTGGTACAGATGGGGAAAGGTGATGAGATTTCCTGAATGAGTGAGTCGAAAGTGCAGAGGCCATGCACGGTTACTGACCTGGGGGTAAAGAGGTGGTTGAGTGCAAGTGAGGAAAGATGTTGTTGCAGACAGTAGTGAGTGTGGTAGAGCATAAGCCTTTGTGGGAGGTGCATGTAGTGGCAGTGATAGAGTAATAAAGATGATAGTGACACTTATACCTGACACTTATACTTAATCCCGCCCTTTGACTCAGTCCATGAAAATTGACCCATAATAGTGTAGAAAGAGTCACAGAGGGTGGTGGGGTGACTGACACTTAGCCTCAATCCCTATGAGGAAGAGGGTCATCACCTTAACATCAATTCCACCCTGACAAAGAAAATCATTGACCTTCTTCCTACCCTGCCAGGCGCTTCTCTGGGCAGCCTAGGCCAGGGTGGCAATTTTGGACCAGGCTGGCAAAGTCTTGCGTTAGACTCTCCACTGCTGATCCTGAGGTAGATGGGCCACCCTATCCACCAGGATCTGAAGGTCCCTGTCCGCAAAATAATCAAAACAAATAATCAACCGCAAATCAATTTCCCCTTCACTGCCACACACGGGATAAATCTGACAAACTGCAGGGTGGCTCCTCTGCAGACCACTCTCGACAGCCGTTAAAGGTTTCGCAGCAAATGGGGAGTTCTGGTTCTGGGGAGTGGTAGAATCAGGCTAGCAATAGACAAGAGGGACTGCACAGGATTGGGGCAGATAATTAATGAGGCAGGTTTTTGGACAATGGTGTGAGTAATTGTCTTTGGCCTCACAAAGAGAAACCCTCCATGAAACTTCATGAAAATGGCACTTAAGTCAAAATATCATAAGATTCAACTCAATATTTTTTGAATGGAGCAGTCAACATCCTGAACTTGATGACACTAACAAAATAAATCAATGAAATTAGAAGTGACATTTTTTTACAGCTTAAATCAGAGAAATGAAGAAAAGTCACTTAGGCCGAAAACAGTTTAAAACAGAAATTGTTTGTGAACCACACAACTGTGGTATTTGTGGCAGAAGAATGCTGCCACCAATACTCTTCCTTTGATTGGGTCTAAGGGCGCAAACGGTTTACAATGGTAGAGGATCAACCACTTTCACGTCTTAACAAAAGACTTGTAATCTTAAAATAAAAATGTTTAGTGTGTTTATACGATAACTTTAGGAACAATTTACAACTTAAACACTTAAGATTGAGGAAATCTGTAGACTAAAACGAGATACTCTGCCTTATCGTCACCAAAACATTTATTATGTCATAGAATCATAGAGATATACAGCATAGAAACAGACCCTTCAGTCCAACTCATCCAAACCGACCAGATATCCTAAATTAATCTAGTCCCATTTGCCACTATTTGGTCCATTTTCTTCTAAACTCTTCCTATTCATATACTAATCCAGATGCCTTTTAATTGTACCAGCCTCTGCCACTTCCTCTGGCAATTCATTCCATACACATACCACCCTCTGCGTGAAAAGCTTGCCCCTTAGATCTCTTTTACATTTTTCCACTCTCACCTTAAACCTATTACACCTATTTTTGGACTCCCCTAACCTGGGGAAAAGATCTTGACTATTCACCCTATCCATGTACCTCATGATTTTATAAACCACTATAAGGTCACCCCTCAGCCTCTGACACTCCAGGCAAAATAACCCCAGCCTATTCAGCCTCTCCCTACAGCCCAAACCCTCTAACCCTGGCAACATCCTTGTAAATCTTTTCTGCACCCTTTCTAGTTTAACAACATCCTTCCGACAGCAGGGAGACCAGAATTGCATGTAATATTCTAACTGCGGCTTAACCAATGTCCTGTACAATTGCAATATGGCTTCCCAACTCTGATACTCAATGCACTGACCAGTAAAGGCAAGTGTACCAAACGCCTTCTTCACTACCCTGTCTACCTATGACTCCACCTTCAAGGAACTATGAACCTGCATCCCAAGGTCTCTTTGTTCAGCAACATTCCCCAGGACCCTACCATTAAGTGTACAAGTCGTGCCCTGATTTGCCTTACCAACTTGCAACACCTCACATTTATCCAAATTAAATGCCATCTGCCACTTCTTGTCATCTGATTCGTTGGAGCATAATGAGTCTGCAACATTAACCCTTCAGGGACATTACCTAGTACAGTAACAAAGTTGAGAAAATTAAACTCAGATACCCAACATTTATCTTCATGCATCCCATGCTTGGAGAGCCTGTAGCAGAATACTGCTCTTTGCACTTGTCTTAAACAATCTTCCAACACTCAAATTTCAGAAGCATATCCCCCGATACACCATCAGTGCATGTGCTACTTTCTACACTAGTTAAACTTCCAAAGAGATAGTCAATCTACAGTCTCATTTGTGCTTATTAACGTTACTCAGCAATTGGGTTGACACCAACTTTTCCAGAGCCCATTTACTTAAATATTTTCAGGAACACCAAATTCCAACTCAATTTTTATACCAGACTTTTATGTAAATATATACCAGCTTACAAAAGTTAGTTTTCTTAGGTTTGTTGTAAACATTCAAAATATTGTTGAATAAGATTCTAATTTGGTAACAGCCCAACATTCACACAAGTAGTACCAACGAAGGTATCACCCAATCACTGTGATGTACTGAATCTTGTTTTATTACCCTCAGGGGCCAGTAAGATATCCTAAATTTATTTTTCCTGCTATTTTGGAGCACTGTTTTATTATCTTATTTTCCTTATCTAGCAGATTATTGACAGAGTGTGGGGTGAGGGGCCTTAAGGAAGTGAAGTGTGGAGTTAGTTGCACTTTAGTACAGGTCAAACTTGATAGACCAGTTGGTGTCCTCCTTTCAATTATTTCTATAATTATTTATAATTAATGCAAAATGAAAATATCTTTGGTAACTGCTTTCAATACTTGTCTCTTCATCTGGGTAACTTTCTGTCAATCAAGTTACTCATGTGGAACCACGAAATACTGTGATATGTGAGATCAGTACATACAGATCACAATATAGTCGTCTCGACGAAAAACTTTCTATTTCAGGCTTTCCTGTTTCTTGGAAATTGTATTTAAAATGACTGTGGAAGAAATAAGAGAGAACTTCTCTTATGAGCAGCACGGTGGTTCAGTGGTTAGCACTGTTGCCTCACTATGCCAGGAGCCCAGGTTTGATTCCAGCCTCGGGTGACTGTTGATGTGGAGACCGCATGTTCTCCCCATGTCTGTGTCGGGTTCTGCTGGATGCACCGGTTTCCTCCCACACTCCAAAGATGTGCAGTGTGGAGTAGGAGGAACACTGCAGGCCAGACAGCATCAGAGAAGCAGGGAAGTTGACATTTCAGGTCGGTACCCTTCTTTAGAAATGGGGAGAGGGAAGGGAGCTCAGAAATAAATAGAGAGAGGAGGGGTGGGGCTGGGGAAGGTGGGGGGGTTGGTGATAGGTGAGTGCAGATAGGGAGTGGTGGGGATTGGTCAGTACGGTGGGAGGGGGGGGATAGGTGGGAGAGAAGACAGACAGGAAGTTTGTAGTTTCACAGAATGGTAATGGCAATGGCAATGATGTAGCCAAGGTCTAAACTATTTCCTTTTTCTATTTTAAAGTAAATTTTCACACCTTCCTTTGGACATTCCAGTACTTTTCCTGGGATCATTAAGGTGAGTATCCATCAACACAAGAAGCTGAACAGTACACCAGTGTTCATCTTAACAAGCAGCTGCTACAAACCACATTTTCCTCTCTCTGCCTCTATATCATTGCTTTCCCTGTAGCTCAGATCACGTATCTGCCACACAGGGAACTTCTGTTTTACCGTTCTACAGCACAGCATGTAAGATTGTCAAAGCAACAGTCTATCATGCTGCTCTGAAATTCCTCCCTTGCTCTCCTCCAATCACTTTTTGTTAATTTTCCAAGCTAGCGAAGTAGCTATAATAATAATATTCTGTTCCTCTTGAACAGTCAGAAAAAGGATGATAGAAGGGCCAATGTTAACAGTAAGTATTTTTGGTTGCCTCTTGATTTAAAAAAGCCAAGTAAGGAAAACCATGCTTGTTGTTTCCTAAGATAAGCTAAACAGTAAAAGTCTTAATTTTTTCACAATTTATTTGAAACTATGACAATGAGTCATAAAAATTAGCACCAGAAATCACATTTTGAATTTTGGAAGCTGTAACATTTAACGAGTTAGTCCCCGAATGTAACCTAGCAATGGAATGAGTCTGACAGAAAATCTATAACTCCTTTTAAAGCACAGGTGAAGAATAAAATACAAGTTAATGGGTGGAATCTTAAAGGGGACTGAATGACGTGGTCTATGGCCAATGTGTGGTAAGGCTCATCTCAATGTCGATATCATCTCGATCTGTCTTTTATGCCTTTCTCAAATGGAGAGATTCTCCCTGGACAGCGGTGAGTTGCAAATTGATGGTCATTATTGATTGTAAAAAGCCTTGTTTAACAATTTGCCTCATTAATATTCAGACTCTCATTTTACCAAACTCACCAAAGAAGCGAGATGTCAGGAAAACTCAAAAAGGAAACCTGTATGTTTAACTGGTGGATTCAGCTCACCTCATGCTCTGAACCATCTCCATCTTGAACACAGGGCAGCAATGTCTCAAGGCACAATCCGTGGTACATCCTTCATCTAAGGACACTACCATCCCATCTTAAGCACCTCTCCAAAACACTGGCAGGTTGCTCATGAGGCGTAGGCATGCATTGACAAGGTTGCAGCAGGGACACTTTGCATGCATGGATAGCAACCTTGCTCACAAAAAAGACGAAGTTGAATCTTCGGCGTGCTCAGTTGTTCTCACAGTGCTTGGTCATTTAGGGCCTACCTGCAAACTCACACCATCCGTGTGTTGCTTTGACGTGCCTCGAAATGCTGTGTCATGCACATTGGCATTTGGCTAGAACCAAAGGCTGCCACTACTGCCATATTAGTGGGTTCCTTAGCACAGACACAGACAGACTGCTTGCCATGCTTAATGCTGGAACATGATGGGGGTGTGAGCATCTTGGTAAATGGCACACCTAGATGGCAATCTAGCATCTACACATGCAAACTGCCTGCATGGCAAATACACTGCATGTTCATTCAATGAAATTAGCATGTTGGAATCTGGTTGGGGGCAGTCCTCATTCCAGCCAGGATGGAAAAGTGCCTGGAAAGGCCAGTGGGTGCATTTTGCTGTCCATCAGAAGGCCTGGTACCATCAGTCACAGGTATAGTCCTTAACAGAGTCCAGGGCTTCCATCATAATTAATGGCCCCTTTTGGAAAATGTTCCAGTATGGTCTGGGGAGTGTTCAGTGGTCAGTCCTGTAGGGCTAGCAAAAGCAGTCAGCAGTCTGGTCAGGCATGTCTAGGAAATGATCATTGAAGCCAGTCACAGGTCTAGAAAGAATGCTGTCCTTGGTGTCCATCCATCAATATTTCTGGAGGGACATCAGGGAATCAATGGTAGAAGCTGGGCAAGGTATGTTTAGTGGTAGGACTAAGGACAATGATGGGGGGTTTGAACAGGTGGAGTTCAGAATTACTTCAGAGGGTATAGTAGGCTATGAGAGGGGGTTTGTTAACTGTGACCACCACAATGGCCTTCACAGGGGGAGCATAAGAGAACAGGGTGGGGATCTGCAAGGTGCAATTTTGAGGTTCAGGGGAGGGAGGACAGTTATACCCGAAATTCAATGTGAAGAGTTGTTGCTCTGGGGAAGCAGGCTGAAATGGGTTGTTAGTGTAGTGAGAGGTAATACAGAACATGCAGCTTAGGTGGGGAGTGGGGCTTAAGTGCCAACCCGACTGGCCCAGTACTTATGATGCCTAGCGTGATCTGAGTTGTTAGCCAACTTTCCTTTTCCAAATGCTAAATGTTACCAATAAATGGGTGGAACAATGCCCAGCGTGGGTGGGATGTCAGTTTGACAGCTGAAAGTGCAAGATCCAATGTTGCTGAACTCCAGCACACTGTAGTGACAAAAACATTAAGCAGCTGTTTGCAAAGCGCAGGTACCTTGCATTTGCAGTCATGGCATTGCCCATTTCATTTGCATTCAGACTGAGGGTGTTGACTGGTCAGATGCTGGACAAAGGTGATTGATGACTGAACGCAGCCACATCAATAACACTGAAATTATCAGCATGTAAGCATGAAAAGCTGCTCCTGGCTGAAGGAAAACCACTATTCATGCAATTTCCATGGGTCATGTGTGAAGCACGCAAGTGCAAGTCTTCTTCTGTCATGTATGTGTCATAGTTGTAAGTTCTGCAAGCAGTGTCAGTTGACCATATAGTGTGGGTGAATGATGGGGAGGTTGTAGAGTGATGCACACAGCCCATTTTTGCTAACATGTGGTGGTTCCTCAGTCTCTGTGGCTATCCTATTTTATGGACAGAGATTGAGTAGGTTGGGCCCATACTCAGTGAAATGTAAAAGAATGAGAGGCAACTTTATTGAAACATACAAGATTCCTGGGGGACTTGACAGGGGAGGTGCAGAAAGATTCTTTCTCCTTGTGGGAGATTCTAGGACCAGAGGGCATAATCTTAGAATAATGGGTCGCACATTTAAGACAAGAGATGAGGAGGAATTTCTTCTCTCAGAAAGGGAGAGCCTGAGGAATTCTTGACCACAGGAGGCTGCTGAGGCTAAGTCGTTTTAATATGCTTCAAGAACAGTTCATTCCAGAGCTTAGCAAAAACAAAATTATTACAAGAAAAAAGGAAACTTATATATTAACTAATTTCCATTGTAAACACTACAATTTCTTCTGAATGCCAAATTCTTTTGTTAGTCGAGCATGGTTTATAACAAAGGATAATTAAAAAAGAAATTTAACAAAAAAGTGAACAATTTCATTTAAGGTCTAAATACTCAGACCAGAGAAAAAGATAAAATTTTTAAATCTTTAGTTTTAGGAAAGTTCTCTCAGTGACCTTGATGGAAAATATCTACTATTGAACTCAACATAATTGGCTTCGGTATCCACGAATTGAAGTTGGGATAAGAATCAACCGTTATTCGTGCTTCTTTTTGTTGCCCATAGGGCGGTACGGTGGCTCAGTGGTTAGTACTGCTGCCTCACAGCGCCAGTGACCCGGGTTCAATTCCACCCTCGGGCGACTATCTGAGTGGAGTTTGCACATTCTCCCCATGTCTGCGTAGGTTTCCTCCAGGTACTCTGGTTTCCTCCCACAACCCAAAGATGTGCAGGCTAGGTGGATTGGCCATGCTAAATTGCCCGTAGTGTTCAGGGATGTGTAGTGTAGGTGGGTTATAGGGGGATGGGCCTGGGTGGGATGCTCCAAGGGTTGGTGTGGACTTGTTGGGCCAAAGGGCCTGCTTCCACACTTAGGGATTCTATGATTCTAAGACTCTACCCCAGCAATCGGAGAGGTGATAACTGAATGGCAATTAGAGGAAAAAACGAAAATTATAAATTTATTTCATCTTACACTTCCTTCAAAACTATGTAATTGAAGAGTGTGAATATAATTAATTCATTTGAATAATGAACTTTTGCTGAAAAATAATACTTCTTTCTACTTTATGGATCAGTTAGATAGCCTACGAATTCCAGAAAATACTTCAAATCCTACCAAGAAATATCAATCTTTTGCTCTAGAACTGGACTTCCGGCACTGGTTCTTGCAGAATTGCAACACTTCCTATCACAGAAATCTGGAAATCCCGAAATGGAGATCACTAGCTTCATTGAACAAATCTCCCGTTCTTCAAAGAAAATTACTTCACTGCATTTCAATTATCTGCTGAAATCAGTGAAATCAAAACTGCTTTCACACAGTGAAATGTTGAAATCAAAGAGAACAGTGAGTGGTTTGAAATAAGAAGTCACAGTCTCAAAGTGACCAAAGGTTTAACTTGCAGCAGCTGGATCTGCAGTCGACAGGGAGCTCGGTGATCAGACAAAGAATCTTCAGCACCTGTCATTTTCTCCTCGATTGAAAGGAGCTCAGCAGTTTTCAAGTTTTGTTCTTGGGGAAATATATTTTGCGCTTGAAAAAAATCTTTTAACACTTTTCTTCAGTTGCACAGCTAGAAGCTGCTCAGTTTGTTTCTATTATGGGCAATCTGTAGCAAAAATAAATAACTGCCCTTGAATGGCATCCAAAACTTTGAGACATACATACCTTGTTCAACTATTTACCCTGTATTTGCATTTTGGAGAAGCATAAAAGAGTGCCTTTTCATGCTATTCCTGGATGCTGGTGTAAGTATTATGTAAACAAGGGGCCTGCCATCCTTATACACCATCCACTCTGTCTTTTGCATTCTGCCATCACTAATATTGTTAGGTGTTTAGAGACAGCTTTATAAATACAAACTATGCAGTGCGCATCAGCAGGTCTCTCCTTTGTATACATAGATATCAAAGAGTACTACAATATCACAGGCCATGAAGCACATTGGAGAGCTTAGTGATCAACTCATCATCATGCATTAGCACATCTTAATTCGTGCAAGTGGATTCCCAGAATCAACGATGTGCAATTAACAGAGATCCAGGAGAAACAGGATCAGTCAACAGAGTTTACAACGCATAAAAACCACAGGAATAGCATAGAAATCTGCCACCCGATACATATAATCGGGTAGCAGAATTCAATGCCACTTACATTAAAAATTGCTGTCGGTAACAGGAGGATTACATGCATGTTGTCAACTGTACCACATATCACAATCCTCCCCATTTAGGTCAAAATATGAAATATTTTCATTACATTTTACTGAAGGTATGATTATTCTTAGTTATATGAAATATGAAGTTAGCTACTAAAAAGCTACTAATCAATCCAGGCTTCCAGACCACATGATTCTTCGTTGCATCAAAATTGTGCTAATACAGTTTTTTCAGAGCTTCAAAGCTTTGAACTGTTTACTGCTAAAACGTTAACGTTTTAACTCCAAAATACAGTCTGCTTGTTTTATGGAGTGACAATGCTGTTTTCAGAACATCAGAAATGTGCCAATACAGATACAAGGCAAATCTATATACAAAAGGCAACTAAAATTAAGTACATACAAGACCACTTACCTCCACTGTTTCAGTATTAGAGTATCTGGTCAGACTCTGTTGTGTAGGATTTATGACAGTGATCTGCACAAAAGAATTTGGTTTCCGATCACGAGTTGTTGCCACTAGTTCCTTGCATGCTGGTAAAAAATGCAAAAAAGAATTGTAAGCTTATCTTTCTAACAGAAAACTCAGGGGAAAAAAAATACCTCAGCATTGGACAGACTAGATTTAGCCTCAGCAGAACACACTGCTGTAGAGAGCAACTTTCCAACTAAAGGAAGTCCTTGGAAGCAAAGCTTATTGAAGGAAGTCACATGTCAAAGCTTGTTTGGAGACTTTTCCATAAACTATACCATCCTTTATTTGATTTCGTGCCAATATTTTACTGCCAAATGTTCTTCAGTTGTCTGATCTGAGTGCACACACATACAATGTATCTTTGTATTAATTCACTACCCAAGTTTTATCAGGAAATAACTCACTTCACCATCTGTTACCCCATAACGATCTGCTATAATTTTAAGCAGCAATAAAAAAAACCTTTCAACAGAATGGAATAGTTTCTCTGTAAAGAAGCCCTGCTTTAGTACTATACTGCCTTTCATTCAATTCTATTTCACATACAGGAATGATTCTACAACTAGCGGAATAAAATCACTCACAAGCTTCAAAGAACTGTGCATGGTGTTTTTTTAAAACAAATGATTCACAGAAACAAGAGCTTTGCCCATTTAAAAGTAAGCTAAAGGAACAGGAAACATTTGGAAAACCGACTCAGCTGGTAACAAGCTGGTGCAGATCAATCTGCTTAATGCATTTGCCAGAAGGAATGTAGTTCAGGAAATGAAATCTGTGCCTCAGTGTAGTTTAAACAGAATGCTCCAAAGCACTGTTAAAATAACATTGCACAGCAATCAAACACACCAGTGAAATGTGATATCAGTGGAAGGGAACATGGAGGATTTTAAAGGAAAAATACTGTTTACTAATAATATCCAAGTGGTTTGTTTAAATCTATGCTGTAGGATTAAAAGTTACAGACAATTAGCATGATTTGCTTAAGCTGGCAACACTGACAATTCATCTATAAATGAAATAACTAATGAAAAAAATAAGTAATATTCTTCCAGCACTGCCTACCTACTCTGCCTGCCTGTCCTATTAACCCCATACTTTTTTTTTGCCACCTTCCACTCAGTTTACTGGTCAAGAACATGATTTTCTTTTAAATGATAAAGCTTCCTGCTAATCAAGGTCTTTGTTTAAATGGAACTATAGTGTCACCCTTCCTTTCATGTGATACTTCATTTCAAAGTATTTCCTCTCGTTGTTGGTTGTGGCAGGATGGTACCTATAAAAATAAATGGATCAATTTCATCTAAAAAAAATTAGTCTCAGGTTGTTGGTGCTTGTTAGGCAAGACTGCATTTTATAGCCCTGAGAAAAAGATGGTGATGGCCTCCTTCTTGAACATTTCATTCTCATATTTTACAATTTAGAGGTTTATTAGATCACTACAGAGGTCACTTAAGAGTCAACCATATTGGTCTGAAATAAGTTCCATATTGGCTACACAACATCAGTGAACTAGTACGGATTTTATGTCACAATCTAACAACTTCAAGATCACTAGCTTTTCATCTCCAATTTATTTTCAAATAAAAAACCAAAACCAAATTCTCATTCTGCCATATTGGAGTAAATTTCTAATTAGGATATACTTAACATATAGTGATCTCTTAAGACGAATTAATGAAAAATTATACTTTGATAAAATAAAGAAGTCTTTTACTGTAAGTTTTACTAACCTTTTCGTCTTTAGGGAAAATACACATTTACCAAAAAAAGTGAGATGTAGTCAAGTTCATTGTTTCTTATTGGAGTAAAAATGTATGCCTTCATTAGTGAGGAAGTAGGATCATTTACTCATTTGCCCTCCCACCTGTAAAGATCACAAGCTCACTATGTAGGATGAGGTTCCAAGGAGATTATTTAGCTATACTAGACTGATTGCTAGACAAAAAAAAAAGAAAAGGCAGTAACCCCATTTCTATTTGTGTACTCTTGACACTGCCACTGTGAAATTTAGCCTTTCCCCTAACAAGAACATAGCAAGGCTGGTTTCATAAAATATTTTGACATCTGTTACAAATGCATCCCCCCTCCACCCCCAACCCATCCACATACACACACACCCCATTGTAGTAAATCCAACTTGCTTCTCACTTTCTTTTTCAAAACAAATATTATTAGTTCATATTTTTGAGGTTTACTGGAGACACTGAGTGTGAACTACCAAGATTCAAGGTCATTACCCCTCCAAAACTGAATGCAACTTCAGGGTATTGGGCATGCTCAGATTAGTTTGGAAATCCTGAAGTTGCAGAGTCAGGGCTCTGATGCAGGCTGTGCCATGAACTCCAACCCATCCTCGCAGCCAGCAGTCATGACACTATTAAGAAATTAATTTTCTTGCTTCCATTTTACTTTCAGAAATTCCATTAGAAGTTCAACTAGGCATAATTTTTTTAAATGACAATGTGATTAATAAAATTAATGAACAACTAAATATGTCCTGAAAAATCTTTTATATTCATGATTGTTACAATCAGTTCTGAAGAAGGGTCCCTAGACCCAACACATTGACTCTGCTTTTTCTCGACAGACGCTGTCGGACCTGCTGGGTTTCTCAGCAATTTCTCCTTTGTTTCAGATTTCCAGCATCCGTAATTCTAGGATTTTTGATTACAATGAGCAATATGTACTCCTCAATGACATAACTAGAGTGCATGTACATTTCAGTTCAATGCATTACAATAAGGATGCAATCACATTGAAGAATAGAGAGGCATTTACGAAGCTGCGAGGACTGAAACGTGATAGCTGTGAGAAAAGATTGAATAGTTTAGGATCGTTTTCTTTGGAACAGAGGATACTGGAGAGAGTGTTAATGAAGGTGTCATAAAAATATGACAAGCATTGTAACAGATGATATGAAGGACCTATTTCCCTAAGCAGAGATGTCAATAGCCAGGGAGTATACATTTAAAGTAACTGGCAGAAGGATCAGAGGCAAGTTGAGGATAACCTATTTTGTCCAGAAGCTGGTGAGGCTCTGGAACTCACTGTCTGAAAGTGTGATAGAAGCAGAAAATCTCATTACATTGAAAATATACTTAGATATGCATTTATTGTTCTCAAATCCAATCAGATCAAATGTTGAAAAAATGGTTTGTTCCAATGGCTCTTTTTGGGCTGATTGGCCTCCATCTGTGCTGCAAATTTTTAACACTTTGCAGCTGGTCATTTATCTCATTGGTGTTTGTGGGCCCTTGCTGGGTGCAATTTGACTGGTGTGGTTCCCAACATTATACCAAAACTACACAAGAAGTTAAACCCAGAAGGCACCACATACATGATATAAATGCCATTTCTTATATCAGTCTTCAGCTAAATGAAAATCACTCACTTAAATAGAATCAGCACCCTTTTCCCTTGCAGTAGAAATTTTTATTCCCTTTGAAATTTGCTATTGTGACATTTTATCCTGATAAGTGCAAGATGAAAAGCTTTGACAGTGTGTCTCTTGTTTCAGCAATACTCAAGCTCTGTAGTACCAGACAACTACTTGAAATAAAATCATTCTTTACCCATCCTTAACTGAAAACAACCTCAAATATGAGCTATCTTTTAATTCTAAATTCAACTGAACCTTAACACAAAATTTAACCTTAGGAGAAGAAAGATTTTACTTAATACTTCGTTAACAACACTGGTGGCAACATAGTTCAGAGATGTAGCAATGAGGCTGGCAAGATTAACAACACAGTTGACTAAGTGGTTGAAATTGCAATCTTCAAGAAGGTTTTGTGACATTTGGGTCACAGAGCAGCAAGTGAGCAAGCTTTGAAGATTTAACAGCAAAATAGCAAAAAACATGCTGAAAAAGCTATGAATTCTTTTTTAAAAGCATGCTTAATTGTAATAGCATGACAGAAATTTGTGTACATCTGGCAGTAGATCAGAAAAATCAGGAATGCAGCAAATACACAAAACACTTAGTACAATCTGGCAAGATTTGACAAGTATTGAATAAAGGATAATTTTGGAAATCTACTGAGAAGTATCAAGACCAGTGCTCTGCACCTCATGACAAGAGCTGGAATAGGATCCTGAACCGTTCCTGCACACTTTACCTCCTGTTCCTGAATTAATTCAGCAGTAAATCTACACATTTACATACACAGAGTGAAAGCAAGCCAGTAAATTGTGGGATGAATCATTATTATGTCAGATTCTGTAAACAGACATGCACACCTTCCAGCAGGAATAATTGGATACAATCAGAAGCTGCATCCACCCTAATTTCTAACTCCTCAATTCACTATCACTGCAGCCAACTGTTGAGTGTCTATTGCTATCCTGAATGATAATGTGCATTAAACCATAATTTAAAACAAACATCTTCAGTCAGATTACTTGTCTATGTATTTGGAAGTCACTTACTCCAGACAATTTTAGCATCTTTGTTTCAGAATAGTCTTATGTGTCAGCCCTATTTTCCACATCATTTAGACCAGGCTCAAAAACATCTCTCAGACACAGATCTGCTTTCTTATTGATGGAGACTAGATGAAGTTGAGCAATAACCATGGAGAAAAAAATGTTTGGAAAAGAAGTCTCAATAAGACAATGAACAAAATGAATCAATGGGATAAATCTTTTTGTTTTACGTAATATCAGTTTTGTCGGGTTTCATGGTGGATTTCTCACTGAGAGGCCTAGTGACATCTCATACCACATCTTACCAAACACACCCTATTAACTGCCTATCCTGTTCCATGGCATACCTCAAACCCAATTCTAGCCCCATTCTACCACTCGCTGCAACAACTCAACACTGCCAGGACATCCTGGAATGGACTCGCATCCCTAGCTCTATGCTTGAAAGCCTGACCCAGACAAGCACCATCAGTTCACAGCTATCCTTCGTGGCTCCTCTCATTTGCCTTGAACATGGCAAAGAAGGAAAATTGGCACCCCACTTTGCAGGCATGGACCTGGAGGCTCTTGTGGGCTGGGTGACTGGGATATAGGACACCCTTTTCCTCCACAATGGCAGTGGAGGCCTTGTCATCAAACCATGCCAGCGTGTTTGGGTCAGTGCAGTTTCAGTCAACTGGAAGAATGCATAACAATGTAGGATGAAGGTCAATGGCTTTCTCCACTCTGCTAACGTAGTGTTACACTATCTTCCCTCTGCCACCTTTCATTCACTCTATGCTGCTGTTGTACCCATCTAACACCAAGGCCAGCGCTCTGCCACTGTTACTATTGCCCGAAATATTTTACTTCAGTTGTTGTCATCCAATGCAACTCCCAAAATCACTCACTCTGCATTACGCCTGCACTGTCCATTCACTTGCCAAGGACGGTTGCCGACCTTCACTAAAAATAACAGTTGTGCTACTAACTTTCATCTCCCTTATTCATTACGTCTCTCTCATTCCAAAACGAAAATAGCCCACAATAGGGCAGAAAGTGTCGAGATAGTTGGGCTGCCTGAAATTTGACTCCTCACCCCTTATGTGGAGAGCATCCTGACTCTCTGCCCCAAGTGGCTAACTGACCATGTGTAAGCCCCTAGACTGGTATCAGGCTGCCTTTGACTTAGTGTGCTGGGGCTCTCTTCATGAAGCCTATTTTCTTTGACTTAACTGACGACTGCTGACAACCATGACAAGCTTCCTGGCTTTGTGTCTGTGCTAAACGGAAGAAAATACAGCAGTATTGAGACTCTGGTCGCTCTGACTGAAGGGCAAAAAACAAAAAGGCGGCAAAAGGCAGGGATCTGTGAGCATCCCTGTAGGCTCAAGTGTGAGTGAACACTGTCAGCAAGCGAAAAGGCCAAAAGATGTAGCCTGGTACAATCCATTTGCTGGGTGCATGAGCCTGAGCATAAAGTGGCCTTACTGCAACATTATTACAACAGTTGTTGCCTTATCCCAAGGTTTGGACTGAAGTGCAGAAGGGTACTGTAAGTGGATCAGGGAGATGTCATGAGAATATTTACATGAAGCTGATTTGTCGGATGCCAATTTCTGTGGACATGCGGTGCATATGGCCAGTGCCCATGGTGCGTGTCATGAGATGTAGTCCAACACGGAGGTCTGGAGGGGCAAGGTGTGAGCTAAAATCTCCAGGTACCCACTCTGACCTCCAAGTAGAGAATTCTCAGCATTTAATTTGCTTATGGTGGGGACAGGATGCCGCACACTACTGTTCAGTTAATAACGTTGTTAACAATCAAGAACCCCCTTCATAGGCAACTCACTGCTGTCTCCTGAGAACCTCGCCTTGATGCTCACAACTTAGTTAAAAGGTGCAGTGAGCTCTTCCCAACATCCTGATAGACTTTACTGGACATCTTATGTGATTCTGCCATTTTTAAAAAGTCATTCATGGGATTAGGGTGTCGCTGGCTAGACCAGCATTTATTACCAATCCCAGAAAGCAGTTAAGAGTCAATCACATTGCTGTGGGTCTGTAGTCACATGTTTTCCAGAACAGGTAAGGATGGCAGTTTCCCTCCCTAAAGGACATCAATGAACCAAAAAAATGTGAAAGAACTGTAGATGGTGTAAGTCAGGAACAAAAACAGAAGTTGCTGGAAAAGCTCAGCAGGTCTGGCAGCATCTGTGAAGAAAAAATCAGAGTTAACGTTTCGGGTCCAGTGACTCCTCCTCAGAACATTAGTGAAACAGATGGATTTTTCCGACAATCAGCAATGGTTTCATGGCCATCATTTAACTCTTAATTCCAGATTTTTAAAAATTGAATTCAAATTCCACCATCTGCCATGGTGGGATTTGAATCTGAGGTCTCCAGACCATTGCCTGGGTCTCTGGAATAAGAATCCAATGATAATACCACTAGGCCATCATCTCCCTAATATTTCTTGCTAAAACCCACAATATTCACACTCCTGTGTGATTCCTGCACATGTTTGATTAATACTACAGATGAGGAATAGCAAATTTAAGTCTTATCTTTCTGAAGTTTGATTTTGAATTATTTCCTCCCTGGCTTAAATGAGCATCTAAAGGTCAATTCACTGAGCTCTCGTGCACAAACAATGCAGAACTCTGTAATATTTAACACTAATTTACTTAATGAACTATTATTTATATGTCTCAGAGTCTTCTCTAAATTCAGTAAAGATGCAAAGGAAACTAAAGCCAAAAAAAACTTTGTAAAGTCTCATGTCTAAAAGAAAAAAGCCATGTGGTAACAAATCTAGCTCCACAAATGTCTTAATTAGGAGTGTGTTTTCCAATGTATCAGATGAGGTATGTAGAAACATAATATGCTTCTAGTACAGTGGTAACCATTTGAATGGAACAAATTTAAATGACAATTGCAGAGTTATTGACCATATTTTCCACTGAAAAGACTATTTAGGCTCATGTTACCATTGCCTGTCTTGATTACTCAAGCTTCCTGTAGCCAATATTCAAAGCAATAAAGTCATTAACTTTCTTTCCCCCTGTATTTTAATTTGCACTTTGCTCCCAACCAAGAGTGTCCATGGGCACATTTCTATTCCATTTGCATGCATTCTTTTCATCATTAGAGGAAACTTACAGCTATTCTTCATTTCTTAATGTTTATTAGTAATTAGGTGAGGCAGCATGCAATTTATACTTGATGATCATTTTAGCCATGTCCTACAGAAACCCTTTTCAGAATCTATAAGAATTTTCAATGGGGATAAGGGCAGTAATTATACAAAAAGGCCGATACTAACAACCGAAAACTGCATTCACCTTACCACCTACCTCTCTTTAGAACTGTAAAAATAAGCAACTTGATGAGGAGCCAAAGTTCCTCGCATGTGTCTCACTTTTTTTTTGTCATTAGTTACAGCAATGATGAAGCCTCTTTTTGTACCAGCACAAAGCTTCTCCATAACTGTCATCATGTCAGTTCAAAATAATTTTGTTTCTTTTGTATTCCCTTTCCCAGTGCCAACACAATTGCTTCACTCTTGGAAATGTCAAAGTATATGGAGTGGGGAAAATGAAATAAAGGCTATTGCGAAGGCAAAGCAAAATCTGTTGGTAATACATTTAAGCAATTTCACAGTTTATCATTTATATTTCTTCTAAAAACAAAAGGATCAATGGAACAATGCAGAAAAATTAAGTTTGCCTTCAACTATTGATTGTCTTAATTAACAGGGCAGTAATTAAACCATCAATCAGGAGGCAGTAATAAAGAAAGGGCATAAAAATGGGTAAACAATTTGCTGTTGAGTTGAGCGGATATTTTTTGTAATAAAATATAATATTCTCCTATATGAGCGCCTCCTGTCTCCACTATGGTATTTACTTTTATTAGAAGTGGCCATTGTTTCAAATGATTTGCCTAATAGCTGCCAAAAACTGACACAAAGGCATGCACTTAGAATGTAAGTAGTGATCACATGACTACGTTAAGCCAGCCAGTACATGAAATGCAATTACATTTTTCCAAATATCCTCTTTTTCATCAGGAACAAAAAAAAATGCATGCACTATTATTTGCAGTGACTAGGTATGCAAGTTACCTAATATACAGTGTCATAAACAAAATTATCATTCATTAACAAAAGAAGTATATGAACTCTAATCAGTTCCACTTTCGCTTGTATGCAAAGTCTGTGCAGAGGTTTAGGTTTGAATTTGCCCTAAATCTTATTTTTGACTAAGAGCCCTCAGTACATGAGATGACTGTATATTCCTCAACATGCAGCAACCTGACAGAAGCACTGCAATGTAGGGCTTTGGTAAGCTCCAAAATGCAGTAGCAAAGTCACGACATGCCTTCTGAGTTAGTCATCAGCCATGATCATTTATTGATGTTTTGCTAATGTCAACATCCATGGATGAAGGGTAGAGCCATTTGCTGCCAATCTGCCATCATATGTTGATGAATGAAGCTGAGCTCAGAAGTCCAGAAAAGCAATTGGTAAGCTTCATCTGCCTAGTAACCACTCAAACTTTCAAGTTGAGAACTGGCAACGTCTAGTTTCTCAGCAGTGCTTGTGAAAATCATGAACTGCTTAGAAATGAGACATGTTTAGCTAAAAATTAGATGCAAATACATCAAAACAAAATCCTCACTACTTACTACCAAAACACTCTTCTGCATCTGGTGGAGGCTATTCAGTTTCAATTGCAGGTTGTTGCTGGTCCAGGGCTGACTGGTACAGTCATACCTCCTCCAACACGGTGGCTCAGTGATTAGGACTGCCACCTCACAGCACCAGGGACCCGGGTTCAATTCCACCCTCGGGCGACTGTCTGTGTGGAGTTTGCACATTCTCTCCATGTCTATGTGGGTTTCCTCTGGGTGCTCCAGTTTCCTCCCACAGTCAGGCTAGGTGGATTGGCCATGCTAAATTGCCCGTGGTGTTCAGGGATGTGTAGATTAGAGGGATGGGTCTGGGTGGGATGCTGTGAGGGTCGGTGCAGAAATGTTGGGCTGAAGGGCCTGTTTCCACACTGTACGGATTCTATAATTCTATTATATGAACTCCTGCACCATTATGGCATGAAAGCAACTGTGACAACCACACTTGCTGTGGCTGGATCCATTGGTCACGCCAGCAATGCACATGTGTTAGGAACATGAGGTGCAGAAAAGGTTTTTCCTAATGAGGACACTGAACAGTCTCCCATCTCTTGTAAATGATGGCTTAATACACTGCTCCTCAGAGTGAAACATGTTGCATTCTGACAAGGAGGGCCATGGAATGACTCATTTTGTCACTTTGACTTGGGACCTTATTTCAAGTCATCCTGTAAAGAGATAGTAGCGGATTGTAAGTGCTGTATGACCATCAATACCTTCTGTACCAGCTCCACATCACCCATGGAAACCATCACTGCATATAAGACAACATTCTGTTATACTTACAGTTCAGCTGGAGGGGAAATCAGATCTGTACCCATTTGTACCCTAGGACAGTTTGCCTCAGTTGTGTTATGGGTTTCTATCTGGTGGGTGCGAGAACAGGAATCTACGTATAAATGAGGTGAGAGTCAGTGTTAATGAGAGTGTTTGAGGGCCATGTATTTCTTTTTCCTCTGCATTTTTGATTGTGGACTGAAATGGAAAAAGAACTGTTTTTAACACCAAGGATTGTTAAGGATTGCAGCACGAATTAAAATCGATTAAACTGACATTGACTCTAAGTGCTGTTTTCAGAGCTGCTTGTTCAAGCTGGCATGAAGTCTAGTTCCAGACAAAAGCGAACTAGGGCTATGCATGAATGAAGATTTGGCTGGCAACATGCAGTTGATTGGGCTGTGGACTTCTGACCAGCTATCCATATCAAAAGCCTCCTGCCTGCCAACAGCAATATGACTGGCTCACAGGTAGTTGAACAGCTTCTGGATATGAATGTTTGTGTCAAAAGCCTTCAGACCTCTGCAAGAAAAGGATTTCTGTTTCTGCTCTGCAGTGAAAAGCATCTCAAACCTGAAGAAAGCCAATTTTTTCGCCCTCATCAGTTGCAAAAAGCTATGACTTTCAACAAATAAGTCAGGGCCTCTTACAAAAAGTGGAAGTATCTGGAGAAGGAAAATTGAGAAACAGCATTCTGATCAGCAAAAGGATCATCTCAGCAAACCATCTGGACACGGACCATTGAACTGTTTGCCAAGTCTTTCCCTTCGGCATAACATCCATGCCTTGTCTCCTAATTGTAAAATATGGATAGGGAATTATAAATGAGTTAGAATTTTAACTAGTAGAGTTATATGTTGACAGTTCATAATTGTTTATCTGCACTGAAAATTCTTTTATTTGTTTTAAAAAAGCAAACTTGTTAAGTACAGAAACCTGGTCTGTGTTTTCCATCAACCAGGAGCTAAAAGACTGAAACTGGGGAATTTTGCTTTCTTTCCCAAGGTCTTTAACTTTTGTCATGACTGCAGGAGTAGCAGTGCTTGATTTCCAGTGCACTATCCCAGTGGTGCGTAACACGTGATAACCTCCAATAATAGGCATCTCACAGACCCCTAGCAAGAATATTGTCTCAATATTGTTGGATAATGCAACTTGTTGCTCCTAACACTGAGAAAGGAACTGGGGAACTTTGCCATGATTCACTTAGATTTCTCAATGAAGCACACGTTATACAGGAACCTACAGGATTCTGCTCCTTGTCTTTTTGTTTTTGGACTATGAACTGAAAATGAGTGAATTAGACACAGTTTTAAAAGGGGAGGATGTACAAGGTGTTGATTGCAGTTTGGAAAAACAAGTTAAGCCAACTGATGAAAATGAGACTATGGGTAAAATCTTTTGGAGGTCTCAGTGACATGGGCTAAGGCTAGGTTTTGAACAGAATCATATCAGGAGTCCAATGAGGCTTATCTGGATGTCAGGAGCATCTCACTGCATTGTCTTTGCGAGTTTCTCACTAGGCAGCAGAAGGTTGCCAACTAAGGAGAATTTGAGCTTGGTAAATACTTTATTCATACCACAACTTGCCAATTAATATTCAGCTTATCCTACCAAAGATGCCAAACAAGCAAGATATCAAGGATTCTCGAACTGGAAGCCAGAGCCCCTGACTGTACCAGGAAACCCTGACTGACAGCAGCCTCCTTGACTAGACTGAGGACTAGCCTCCATTCAGTTTCCAATATAGTACCTGGTGACTGCAACTCATCGTTGGCCATGACCAAACTTCACATTACTCAGCACCAAATAGAATCTTAAGGCATGATCCATGTGTACCAGCCACAGGCACCCCTTGAACCTGAACATCGGCATCCGATATTTGCCAACCCCTTATTATCACAGTGACTCATCTCCAAACACATGCAGCCCTCTCGGGAAGTACAAACCTGCATCGCAGGACACATCTACAACTAGCATTGAAAGGCTGCGACATGGTCACCTTCTGGTGGGACAGGAATCCAGTTCAAAAGTTTTGGCAAAGATCTGTAGCTTGGGCTGTGGGGGAGGTTGTTGACTTGCTCGCCGAGCTGGCTTGTTCTCATTCAGACGTTTCGTCACCGTGCTAGGTGACATCATCAGTGGAGCCTCCGATGAAGCGACGTTCGTCTACTCCGCTTGGAATTTATACTGTTTGGTCCGTTATGGTGAGTAGTGTCATTTCCGGTTTTGGGTTTGTATATGGGGTCCAATTCTGTGTTTGTTGATTGCATTACGGGTGGACAACCATGCCTCTAGGAATTCCCGTGCATGTCTACCACCACATCAACAGCGTATTCACAGGGATTAAATTCACAAGGGAAGAAGAAAACAATAATCAGCTTCTGTTTCTGGATGTTAAAGTTGAGCGTATGACCAACGGGGAGTTCCAAACCTCAGTATACAGAAAAGCAACCCACACTGATCAAATCCTCAACTTCCACAGCAATCACCCCAACACTCACAAACAAAGCTGCATTAGGACACTATTTAATTGGGCCAGGACACACTGCAGCACTCCGGAACAACACAGGAAAGAGGAAGAGCACCCATATAAAATCCTCATAAACAGATATCCCTGTAACTTCATCCGCAGATGCCTACTAAACAGACTGCAACAGAAGGACACAGTATGCCCTAACGCACTGGTCACATTGCCATACATCACCAACATATTGGAACTGACAACAAGACTCCTAAGACCAGTAGGAATCATGATGGCCCACAAGCCCACAGCCACTCTATGACCAACACATACAAGAATTAAACACCCCATTCCCACAACATGTAGAACAAACATGGTTTACAAAATACCATGCAACGACTGCCACAAACATTACATTGGACAGACAGGAAGGAAACTAGCCATCAGAATACATGAACATCAACTAGCAGCAAAACGGCACGACGAACTCCCCTTAATATCGGTACACTCAGACAATGAAGGCCATCAGTTTAACTGGGACAAGGTAACCACAGTAGCCCAAGCCAAACATATACATGCATGGGAATTCCTAGAGGCATGGTTCTCCACTCGTAATGCAATCAACAAACACATAGAATTGGACCTCACATACAAACCCATACAGATCAAAACTGGAAATGACACTACTCACCATAACGGACCATACAGTATAAATTCCAAGCGGAGTAGAATAACACTGCTTCATCGGAGGCTCCACTGATGATGTCACCTAACACAGTGATGAAATGTCTGAATGAGAACAAGCCAGTTCGGCAAGCAAGTCAACAACAGGAACCCAGTTCATGATTAGCTGCATCTCAGAGCTGCTTGCTCACTCTCTCAGTCTTCACTCATCTACCTGCTTTTTTTTTGTTTTTATTCATTCACATGACAAGGGTATTGCTAGCTCGGCAAACATTTACTGCCCAGAGGGCAGTTATGGGTCAACCATATTGCTATGAGTCTGGAGTCACATGACAGCCAGACAGGGCAAGAATGGCAGTTTCCTTCCCTAAAGGACATTAGTGAACCAGATTGTTTTTTCCAACAATTGATAATGGACTCATGGTCATAATTAGACTCTTAAGCCCAGAATTTTTTGTTGTTGAATTCAAATTCCACCATCTGCCATTAACAATCCAATGATAACACCACTCAGCTATCACCTCCCTTACAGATTCTCACAGCATCATGCCTTGCCTTGTCATATCTGTCAATGCATTGGTGCTTCAGCAAGAGTAAAAAATTATATCAGTTCTGCCATATCGCTAAGCAACTTTGTGCAGACACACCGACTGGCTGCTGGTCATGCTTATCACTAGGTAACTAACTGAAGTAGGGACATTTTGATGTATAGCACACTGAAAGAACAGTTTAAACACCTACAGCATGTGATAGCTGTCTAAACAGCAAACACACAGCATGTGTATTCAACAATTTTGGAAACTGGGTGGAGGCTAGTCCTCAGTCCAGTCAATGGGGCTGCTGTTGGTCAGGGGAGGTCAAGGTACCATTGCTCAGGGGCACAGTCTGCACAGTCCAGTGGCTCGGCAATGGTCAGTTGTCAGCTCGGAATGCTCACTATCATGGGGTTGGTTTAACTGCAATCTGGGGAGTGGGCAATGAGTTGTCCTGTAGGTCCAGCAGAAGTCAGAAAGATTGCATATTGCCACTTGGGGAGCTTGAAGGACAGCAGTTGGGATCTAGTCAATCATACCCCTCAACATCAATCAGAGGACTAGGGTGAATACACTCCTAGGTGTCCATCAGTGGGTTAAGGAGGATGCAAGGGGTCCTGTTGGGGCAGTGAGGGAATTCCCTATAAGAGGAAAGAGTGGAAGAGTCAAGGTGGGGTGGAGGGGAATAGAGGTATTTATGGAGATGGGAATAAGGATGGTGACATGGGGAGTCTCAAGGTACATGGAGTTACACGAAACAGCATGAGAAGGGGGTTAGGCTAAAGGGTGGTGGGAAGAAGTTATTGGCAGTAACCACTACCATCACCTACCCAGGGGAGTATAGAGGAACAGGGAGGACATCATTAGGCTGTATAATATGGAGTTGAGGGGATAGGGAGGACAGCTGTAGATGAAGTTCAATGTGGTGGATCTCAACATTGCAGGGATGGATAGAAATGGGCTGTCAGGGCAGTGAGAGGTAAATGGGGCATTAAGGCTCTGAGGGGTACTTGGCACCCAGGTGGGGCCTGGTACTGACAGTGTCCATCTTCCCACCACTTGACATTCTCTATATTCAAAATGCAACTGAGAAATGGCTTGGACAACACCCAGGGTGAGTGCAATCAGTGTCATTTTGATGAGCGATAATGTGGGATCAATGTTTGCTAGATGTTAGGACATTGTAGGCGAAAATGCATGAAACACGAGGTTCAAAACTCCTGTTACATGTCATTTGAAAACATTTCTTCACATATACAAAACGTATGTAAAGTGAACATGCTTAAGTGTCAAATGTTGTTCAAAGACGGATTGTAGCATGCCACTCGTCCTCATTAAACTACCATTGTCATCTCAGTGAAGCAGAAGTTAGTGGTAGTAACTTAAATGAAGGTGAATGGTAGTCAAAAGCATCTCATGATTGTAGAACTTCCAAAGATCCCAAGGGACAAGGGGAACATCATGAATCATAAGTTATGTAAGTATAACAGTAGACTCTCAGGAATGCAGTAAAAGTGGAATGGTTGAAATGGGAGAGATAGTAGGAACTGCAGATGCTGGAGAATCTGAGATAGCAAGGTGTAGAGCTGGATGAGCACAGCAGGCCAAGCAGCATCAGCTTTCCTGCTCCTCTGATGCTGCTTGGCCTGCTGTGATCATCCAGCTCTACACCTTGTTATCTATGGTTGAAGTGGGTCTGGGAATGAAAGGGATTGGAATGTAGCAGGCATTCCCATTTAGAAGTAATGTGTCAGTCATTCGGCCAACACAGCGTCTCACTGAGTTCATGCACATGCTGCAACCAGGACAGACAAAAGGGCTGCTGAAGATGCAGGTCCAAGGCTTGGAACAGTCTGGGAGGGCCCTCCAGTATAATCCAAACAAAATGTGCTGCTCCTTCCTGGCATGCTGGATTCTGCACAAATGGAGCAGGCAATAAGACTATGTGATTGAGACCAGGGGGTACAGAAGTACTTATCCAAGGAGAAGGATGAGAACTTTGTGCTGGAGGAAGCCCTCTTTGTGGATGACAGTGCTTAGCTGTACTGGGTGCTATGAGACAGACAGGACCTAATTGACATTCAGTTTCAGTTGATGACAACTGGATGCAGAAGACCATCATGGACAGTCAAGGTCAAGATGCCAGCATGTGGTTTGCATTGTGAGGGTGGGCTTTGTAGCTGTTGTACCATTATGCTGCTATCGAGGGTCAATGCTGGATTGGCAATGCTTGTCTGGGTGTGCAACAGCCTCTCAAATATTGTGTGGATGTAAAGGATGCAGGTCTTTTCATGCCACTCTGATACATGAAGAGTTGTTCTGGGAACAGTGCATGGTAAGATAGGGCTAGAACCTGATGCACAGGATGCTTAGAAACAGTGTATGAGGCATGTTCAGTAAGATATACCAAGAAATCTTACTGGGCCTTATAGGAAGAATCCTTCCAAAAATTTCCATGTAACTCGCACTTAACAAAAATAAAAAGTAAAATTCAGACCAAGATTAGTTTTTGGAGATATTGAGTCCAGATGCTCTGACTCCTTTTGTCACGGTTCTAGGAGGACTCAGCATAGTAACAATCTTCTGATTGGTCAGTCTCCAATTAAACACAGATTCTGAGAGGGAACTGAAACAGAGAGAAACAAGGCAACCTCGACTGGTGGGCTACATCATTCTTTCTCTCTTCCCCTTCTCTGTAAAGTTACTCTCTCTCATTTTTGATTAAAAAGACACTAAGATTATAATTAGAAAAAGAAAGCCCAAAGACAACCAAAAAGACTGAGTCCAACCAAGTCACCAATGAACTACAGACTGATCAATCACTGCTAGCAGGTAACATCGAGGCATCAAAGAATTGAAAGGATTGCCAAACACATCTACTTTTGTAATTTGGTGGGGTGATTCAGAAATGTTCTTCTGACATTTTGTTTTCTCCCTACTAATATTTGTTTTGTTGGTTTTCTTTTCCTTTATGTGTCTGTGTGTCTGTGGGACAGTTTTAAAAGTGATAAAGTTTAAAATGCTTGAATTGGAAATCCTGTTATTTTATTTTCTTGTTCAGGTTATGTATGTTACAATTAATAGATTATTTTTTAATGTTGCACTAGAACTATAGTGTAGTATGCTTTTATCTTGGATAGCAGTTACAGGCAAATTGGAATTTTCAATAGTTGCATTCACTTTTGTGGCAACTCCATGAATAGTGGTGTCTAATTTCTCGTGCAATTCCCCCAAGAATCATGACAGTACTGTTTGGGACTCCAAATCTTTATTCTTTCCATTGTATTGTGCTCTCACTACCTATCTGGAGCCAATTCATCTGTGATACTCATCATGCTACATGAAGTACTGATGACTATCCGATAGTTTCCGTTCACTTGATGCACTTCTCCTACTTTCAGCATACTATCAGTTACAAACAATTTATCATTTTAAAACCTGATGATGCCAACTAGTGTAAAGTGGTTAGCTAGAATCATTGACTAGCATCTCACTATTGGCTCTTCATAGGCTTACTTTACCTCTTAACAATTAAACACTTCATGGGAACTAAATATCCAAGGATACACATGCTATTGAAAGGACAGGCAGAGGGGGAAGGGCTGCCTTACAAGTAGTTCTCCTATAACACGATACTTGCATTCTTGCATAACCCTATGCTAAGAAAATAATGCTACAGAAAATCGCCATAGAAAATCACGTTATAGGAAAATCGCTATGGAAAATCACTATACCTGTACAGCAGAAAGTGCACATTATCCAAACGGCATCCACCATTCATCAACTGAGTTACAGCCAATTAACGTTAACAAAACATGCATTATAGCAGAACCACATGTACTAGTAAAGGAATGAAATTAAATCAATAGCAGGTGATGTAGAGTTGGAAGGTGTAGAATGTGTGTGGGTAGAATTGAGGAACTGCAAAAGGTATAAAAGACCATGATGGGAGTTATATTCAGGCTTCCAAGCTGCAGTCAAGATGTGGGGAAGAAAATAAATCATGAAATAGAAAAGACACGTAAGAAAGGCACTGTTACAATAATCATAGAGGACTTCAACATGCAGGTGGACTGGGAAAACCAGGTTGATATTAGATATCAATAAAAGGAATTTGTGGAATGCCTACAAGACTTTTTTTGGAGCAGCTTACGGTACAGCCCGCGAGGGGACAGGCAATTCTGGATTTGGTGAGTGTAATGAGGCAGACTTGATGAGGGAGCTGGAGGTAAAGGAACCCCCATGGGGCAGAGACCATAATATGATAGAATTCACCCTGTAGTTTGAGAGTGAGAGGCTTGAAACAGATGTAATTTGATGAATCAGACGCAAACTTGATCTATAATACAATCGAGTAAAAGTAATTGCAAAGACATTAGGGAGGACCTGTCCAAAGTAGATTAGAAGGGGAACCAGCAGAGAAGACATTGGAGCAGCAATGACAGGAGTTTCTGGGGTAATTTGGGAGGCATAGCAGAAATTCATCCCAAGGAAGAAGAAACATAACAAGGGGAGGACGAGGCAACCATGGCTGACAAGGGAAGTCAGGGACAAAATAAAACTGAAAGAAAAAGCATACAATTTGGTTTAGATTAGTGGGAAGCCTTTAAAAACCAACCCAGCATAACTAAAAAAAAAGCAATAATAGGGGAGAAAATGAAATATAACAGTAAGCTAGCTAATAATGTAAAAGAATATTGCAAGAATTTTTTAAAGATATCTAAAAAGTAAGTGAGAGACAAGAGTGGACATTGGAGGGAAGAAAATTAGGCTGGAGAAGTAGTATGAGGAACAAAGAAGTGGCGGAGGAAGTGAATAGACCCTTTGTATCAGGTTTCACAGTGGAAGACATGAGCAGCATTGCAGAACTTTGAGAGAGTCAGGGGGTAGAGGGGAGTGTAGTGCCCATCACTAAGGAGAGGGTGCTGGAGAAGCAGAAAAGTCTGAAGGTGGATAAATCATCTGAACCACATGAACTTAAGCCCCCAGTGTTCAGAAGAAGATATCTGAGGAGGTTGTAGAGGCATTGTGGTGATCTTTCAGGAATCGCTGGGGTCAAGGAGGACTGAAAAGTGGTTAATGTAATATATCTCTATAAGAAGGGAGGGAGGCAGAAGGCAGGAAACGATAGGCCAGTTAGCCTGAGCTTGGTTGTTCGTATTATATTAGAGTTCATTATTAAAGATAAGATTGTGGAGTACTTGGAAGTGCATAGTAAAACAGGACTGGGTCAGCACGGTTTCACCAAGAGGAGGTCATGCCTGACAAATCTGCTTTAATTCTTTGAGGTAATGAGAAAGTTAGACAAAGGAAAGCCAGTGGACGTGATTTATTTGGATTTCCAGAAGGCCTCTGACAAGGTGCTGCACAGGAGGCTGCTAAATAAAATAACAGACTATGGTGTTAGACCAAGGTACTGGCATGGGTAGATGATAGGCTGACTAGCAGAAGGCAGAGAATAGGGGTAATAGGGTCTTTTTCAGGATGGCAGCTGCTGACTAGTGGAGTTCCGCAGGGGTCTGTGTTGAGACCACAACTATTCGCATTCTACATTAATGTTCTGGACAAAGGAAAAGAGGGCATTTTCATTAAGTTTGCAGATGACACAAAGATGGAGGGGCAGGTAACGTTGAGGAAGCAGGTCTTGGATAAGCTAGGAGAGATGGAATACAATGTGGGAGAGTGATTAGTTTGCTAGGAAGAAGAGGCACAGACTATTTTCTAAGTAGAGAAAGTTTTCAGAAAGCACAGAGTGACTTGAGCGTCCAGGATTCTCTTAAGGTTAACATGCAGACTCACTTGGCAGTTAGGAAGGCAAATGCACTTTTAGCATTCATTACAAGAGGGTTAGAACACAAGAGCAGAGATATACTGCTGCTGAGGATGTATAAGGCTCTAATCAGACTGAATTTAGAATATTGTGTGCAGTTTTGTATTGGCGTGGAGTGGGTCCACAGAAGGTTTACAAGAATGATCCCAGGGATGAAGGCCTTGTCATATTTGGAGCAGTTGAGGATTCTTGAAACTTACAGAATATTGAGAGGCCTGGATTAAGTGGACTTGGAGAAGGTGTTTCCACTAGTAGGAGAGATGAGGAATCGAAAGCATAGCGTCAGAGTGAAGGGATGACCCTTTAGAATTAAAATGAGGAGGAATTTCTTCAGCTAGAGGTTGGTGCATCTGCTCAACTCATTGTCGCAGAGAGATGTGAAGGCCAAGTCATTGAGTGTATTTAAGATAGAGATAGATAGGTTCTTGATTGGTAAGGAGATCAAGGGTTATGGGGAGACAGCAGGAGAATTGGGTTTAGAAATATATCAGTCATGATCGAATCATGGAGCAGACTTGATGGGCTGAATGGCCTAATTCTGCTCCTGTATCTTTTTATTTTATGGAGAGAGATTCAGCTTCATGCAGTTAGAACACTAATTTTGTCACATTGGACACACACCCTTGTCTTCTTTATTATGTCCCATGCCATATTTATATTGTGTCCTTTGTTCTTGATCTTCCTTTTGTCTGTTCTGTAAATATGTTTTCTAGTTTCTCCCAATTCCTTGGTCTCATTTGGCCTAGACCATTATTCAGCATACTGCAAGTCTCATTTGTTCTCCTATTAAAATGCTCCAGCTGATGACTGACAACCTCAGAGCATCAGCATGTTGCATCTTGAAGGCTTTTCCTCTCTCAGCAGACATGCTATCATGACAGGGTCTCTAATGACTAAGACCATCCTATCTCTGACTGCATCATCCTTTAATTGTCCACACTCTTGAGTTTCAACTTGATGTGCCAATAGAGTCATAGAGATGTACAGCACAGAAACAGAGCCTTCGGTCCAACTCATCCATGCCAAACAGATATCCTAATTTAATCTAGTCCCATTTGCCAGCATTTGGTCCATATCCCTCTAAATCCTTTCTATTCACATACCCGTCCAGATGCCTTTTAGATGTTGTAATTATACCAGCCTCCACCACTTCCTTTGACAATTCATTTCATACACGCACCACTCTTTGCATAAAAACATTGTCCCTTAGGTCTCTTTTAAATGTCTCCCCTCTCACCTTAAACTTATGCCTTCTAGTTTTGGACTCTTCTACCCTGGGGAAAAGACCTTAACTATTCACCCTATCCTTGCCCCTCATGATTTCATAAACTTCAATAAGGTCATCCCCCAGCCTCCAGAGCTCCAGGGAAAATAGCCCCAGCTTATTCAGCCTCTCCCCATAACTCAAGCCCTCCAACTCTGGCAACATCCTTGTAAATCTTTTCTGAACCACTTTAAGTTTAACAACATCTTTCCAGTAGCAGGGAGACCAGATTTGAATGCAGTCTTCCAAAAGTGGCCTAAACAATGTCCTGTAAAATGCAATATGACACCCCAACTCCAATACACAAATCGCTGAGCAATAAAGGCAACCATACCAATCACCTTCTTCACTACCCTGTCTACCTGCAACTCCACATACAAGGAACTATGAACATGCACCCCAAAGTCTCTTTGTTTGACAACATTCCCCAGGACCTTACCATTAAGTGTATAAGTCCTGCCCTGATCTGCTGTACAAAAATGTAGCAACTCACATTTATGTCTAGATTAAACTCCATCTGCCACTCCTCAGCCTATCAGCCCATCTGATCAAGATCCTGTTGTATTCTGAGATAATGTTCTTCACTGTCTACTTCATTACCAATTTTGGTGTCATCTGCAAACGTACAAACCATATCTCCTATACCACAGTGATCAAGTTTCCCATTCCCTGACCTGTGATCTTGAATTAATATGGGGTTCAAAGTATATCTTCAAAGCCTTCAGAGCTTGCACTCATCTGCTGTTCAGTGTGATTTATGCTGCAATACAGCTTGTCGCAATCTCATCTAGTACTAACACTTACATGCTTGGCTTGTTTTAATTAATTTTGTCGCTATTTCATACATTTGCCACGAGGAGTATTAAAAAAATCACAACTCTGTTTCACATCTCCTTTGATTTCAACAACAGAAAGGAGTGGATAATTCACAACATTTTGACTCATCCAGTCAAATTTGCATGGGCTGTTATTTTTTATAACTTTTCCTTGCTGTTTCTTTCAGTTGATAGCTCTGTTACAACTCTTAAAATCCACACATTACTAAATGCATCATTCCGAACATGATGACGCAAGTGATATGCCTAATGGTTGCCACAGACTATACACAAATGTGTTGGAGTTGAAGCTCACATTGCTACGGCAAGACAGCCAAGTACAGTAAGTGCAATTTCAACTGCAATGACACTGTCTCCAAACTACCATCACTACTCTTGACAGCAGATACATGATGATTGCTTTAACATAGAACATTGGAATAACATCATAATGAATATTCAAACACTGAACCTAATGGTTGCAGCAATAATGGTGCAGATATATAAAAGTATTACCCTTGAATATAAAGGGTCACAAAGCACCGCAGTTAATTTTAGTCTTTGCTATTCAGCAGTAGTTAAATGCTATAGGAGTCTTACTACTGTGTTTAAACTATAGAAATAACTGCATTGTATTAATAAGTTGAAAAACAAATGACTGGCTGGTAGATTTTAGTGAATGTGATGGATTATGTAGCAGCTACATTAAAAGAACAGGCTGCCTCAATCAAAGCGGCAGCTATTTAACATGTTTCTTACATGGCAAGGTGTCAGTCATATTTTGCCACAGTGTATTTTATCTTGACAAAAATCCTTTGAAATCATAAAATCTTTTAAGAGAAAGTTAATTGTATTAATATGCTCGTAACAAGTATTTTTTTGCAACAGAAACATCTGAATTTAAGCACTATATGATTAACTGTTGCATATACTTCATACGTGGGATATAAAGCTGAAGTGTCAGAAGCTAACCCCTGCATGTTTGAAATATTCTTTGACTGAAATTCGAAACAAAGGGCCCTGTTTTGGTTGACTGCCCAGGATGTCTGCAAAGCTCCCTTTACCATTATGACAGTGCTAATGCAGGACAATGTATGTTCAGCTAGTCTTTTTTGCACCCATTTTCTGCATGACAATTGTTCATGCAGGGACTAATCTGTTAGTCCATTAAAGCTACAAGTATATGAGGAGCTCTTGGATTTCATAATCTTTAGTATCCTGAACATAAAATCAACTTTTTAACCCATGCAACATGACACTAATTAACTAAAGTTTAACTAAACGTTATTTCACTTACTTTAAAAGAAACATATACAAATTAAATAGCATTTTAAATAAAATGCATTGGCATGCCTTTCATACATAAAAAAAAATAACTTGGATTATAAGTCTTCAATGTACAAAATCAAAATATCCCAAGTGCTTCACAGGAGACTTTCTGAGTCAAAATGGACAGCAGTGGCTCAGGAAAGCAGCTCACCACCACCTTCTCCAGGATAACTAGGGCTGGCCAACAAACGTGGCCCAGCCAGCAATATCCACATCTCAATAAATTTTTAAAAAGTAGCATTATCAAAAAAATTCTTACGGTGCCACATAAGGAGATACTAAGGTAGGTGATCAAAAGCTCAGCAAAGAGGGAGATTTTAAAGCGTTTTCTCAGAGCTTAAGACTTTCACACCTAAAGCTATGGCCATCTAAAGTACAGCATATATCAGCGGTGTCCAGCAGTTTATAAGTGAAACATATCAAAATCTGAGAGCTGGAGACATGGTGAAGGTTACAGAAATTCCTGAATGGATAACAGTTTAAATATGGCAAGTGAGCTGAAGCAGGGACAGAGGCCCTAAGACATAAGAGCAGAAGTAGGCCATTTGCCCATTGTGTCTGTGCCACCATTTAATGAGATCATGGCTGATCTGATAATCCTCAACTCTCTTTTTGTCTTTTCCCCACAACTCTCGATTGTCTTACTAAATAAAAATCTGTCTATCTCTGTTTTGAATATACAGCAAACTGTTTTAACTGGCACCTTATCAACCAGCACTGTTGATAAATTAGCAATAATTCATATATGCAATGTCCAATTATTATGCTGTAAATAAAGTATAACAGTGATGTGTATATTCTCTGCATTATGTTTTTATTACTTACTGTGTGTTTTTACATAGATTTTTTGAGGGATTTTGATGTCCCAAAGCTTCGCTTGGTCAGGGTTTACTGCAGTTATGTGCACCTTGCAATTAGTCAGAATATTTGATCAACCTGCACAATCCTGGTTCCTTAGATGCTGATTAATAAAACGTTTGCTGTATTTGAATAGCTTTCCTTGGTAAAGACCTCCACAGATTGATTACTCTCAAAGAGAAGAAATTCCTCCTCATATGTCTGAATTGGGTGACCCCTTACCTGATATTATGCCCTCTGCTCCTAGATTCTCTTGCAAAATCCTTCTATGCTTAGGACTGACCTCTCTGGACTGCCTCCCATGTCAGCATACCTTTCCTTAGATAAGGGGACCAACACTGTTTGCAACATTCAAGGTATAGTCTAGCTGTGCCTTGTCCAGTTTGATCACAACATCCCTGTTTTTAATATTCCAATCCACTTTGAAATAAGTGCCAATGTTACATTTGCCTTCCCTATTACCTGTTGAACTTGAATACTAGCTTTTTGTAATTCATGGACAAGGACCCCCAAAATCCCTTTATGCCACAGATTTCTGCAGTTTTTCTCCATTTAAATAATATTCATCTTCTAGATTCTTCCTCCACACCCTCACATTTTGCCACATTATTTACCATCTGCCAAATTTATGCTAACTCATTTAATGTTGTATCCTAGACTCTCTCACAGAGGAAACAACTTCTCCGCATCTACTCTGTCAAGCCTCTAAGAATTCTGTGTGTTTTATAAGGTCACCTCTCATTCTTCTCAACTGTATTGAGTATAGATCCAAACTAATCAACCTCTTCTCATAAGAAAATCCTGCCATATCCCAGAATTAAGCTGGTGAACAGAAACTGGACAACATTGGACAAGTGGAATAAGTGATCTTACTGATGGCATTTCTTTGCATTTAGAAATTCTTCACAGCGTCAAAAATGGCACTAAAGCTGAGAACAATCTGGTTCAGCTTCAGGCAGGCAAAAGGCAGGAGTCAGCAACTGAAAATCAAATTTTTTTGGCTGGCACCAAAAGCAAAGTCTTCAACCTTCCTAATATTTCATTACATGCAATTTCTGTTCATCTTGTTCTGCACGCCAGACAAGTGGAGACAGTGAAGGGGTGCGGATGTGAAATAGCATGGAGCCACAGATACATTTTTGGTGACAGAGATAAGGGGCCTCATTATCAAATGAAAAGCATAACAATGAGCTCAATGCAATATGTTGCTTTTGGAGATGTTGTCCTGTAAACAGCTGCACCTCATTTTATCTCAATACCTAAAGGAAGATTTACAATGGCACCAGAGGTCAAAAATGTTGGGCATCATTAATCTAACATTTTTATACTTTAGAAATTATCAGAATATTTTGCCTGAAAAGCAAGCATAAATAAAACTGGAATAACACAGTATGGAGCTAGGGGAACACAGCAGCCCAGGCAGCATCAGAGGAGCAGGAAAGTTGACATTTTGGGATGGGACCCTTCTTCAGAAATTTCAGAAATGCTGCCTGGCCTGCTGTGTTCCTCCAGCTCCACACTGTGTTATCTCTGACTCCAGCATCTGCAGTGCTTACTATCCATAAATAAAACTGCACATTTTGCTATTTGCCTTGACATGTTGGATGGAAACAAAAGGGACTAGACTTCATAATGACTTGAAAGCAGGCGTGGAGCACATAAAATCCTATGGGTGGCCCTCCTGCTACCTACCCCCTTGCCCCTGACCTGTCTGAAATTTTGAGATTGGGGGTGGCCATTCACCATTGAGCCTAATGATGCTCTTTTGGAGAATTAATAGGGGGAGGCTCAAACCAGGCTATCAGTCAGCAGTTGGAACTGCATGACTGGTGTCAGGAGGTGGGAAATTACCTCCTTTGCAGTTACACTGGAACTTTCAGAGACGAAGCCCACTAAGGTTATTCCCCCACTGCCCTTTAACACTCTGGAATCTTAAACTCAGCCGCATTCATCATCACTGAGACCCTGATCCTAGATATTCTTAGGTTGCCCAATAATGGTGGGCGCGCCTGCAGTCCCTGCAGGGCCGCCACTTCTGGTTAGTGCATCTGAGACCACGCAGCGCCCACCATTTGATTCATTGGCATTTCTCCAAGGTGGGGTTTCGTCCTGAGAAAGAAATTGAAGTTCCACCTTAAAGCAACTAATGTTGCTTTTAATTTCACATTGCTGCATTCGTGAGTGGGATTCTACCTTCCTGACTTTTCAGCATAGGATGAGGGGGGAGCAGAGTCTGCAGCATCCTGATTAATCTAGCCCAAGCATGCTGTAATTATGTACACTATTGAAAAAATATTCAAAACACTTGAAAGCAATAATTCATTATTACAGGAGTTCATTTGAGACAATTTATGAAAACTTTCTGTAAAACCGAACACAGATTTGAACATGTTATACAATATTATTTGTACTTGAGACATTGAGATAACTTTATTTTTCAACTTACCAAGACTGAATTCCAGCTTTGGTTCAAAAGGAGTTTTGTCAATACCTGTAGATCAATGTAAATAAAGAGAACTTACTAACAACTATCTTATTTTTCCACAATTAAAAATAAATATACTTTAGTATGAGTTACAAGGTAAACCCTTGTCATGTTTATGTACAAATCATTTCTTCCTACATTTACTAAAAAAGCTGCAGTAAACAGGCAATTTTTTAAAATTCTGACAGGAAATCAATAAGTGCCCTTTATGACAAAATCTGAAAGCCATTTATTTTATGCATCACTTGTAAAAGTATTGCAGGCTTGCAGAGCATATGATTCTCTTCCCACCATCAGCTAATTTTGCTTATTTATCTTTAATGTTGAGGGGTATAAGTAGTGATGGACCAATATATTGAAATAATAAAACCAATTCAAATAATCAAAATTTTAAGACAATCTAATTCATATTCTTTCATACGTTGATTCAAAAAACATTGAAATAAGTAATGGCAAATGATGATGCAATTTTATAATTGCAGAATTTCTCTTCAATATAGGTCTCACCAGAATGTGCGTTCTGTGGCTAGTGATAGAAACAACACTGCAGCCATCGTTTCTGTCCTCAGACTACAAACAATCACAAAACCGGAATCCAAAACCAGGTAAAAACCAGAAATGGCAACATAAAGTTGCCTCTTTCCTAGCTAATATTCAACCAGAAGAAGAAACCTACTTTAGACATACCAGCTGTGATCATGAGATAAGCGATTTCTGAGTTAAATTTAGACTCTCTCCTGAACGTGTGAAATACAAGAAAGAACTTTAGACTTATAGAGTCATTGAGTCATTGAGTTGTATAGGATGGAAACAGACCCTTCAATCCCACTTGTCCTTGCTGGCCAGATAAACAAAATTAATCCAGTCCCATTTGCCAGCATTTGGCCAATATCCCTCTAAACTCTTCCTATTCATACCCATCCAGACGTCTTTTAAATGTTGTAATTATACCAGCCTCCGTCATTTCCTCTAGCACCTCATTTCATATATGCACCATCCTCTGTGTTAAAAAGTTGCCCCTTAGATCCCTTTTATATCTTTCCATTCTCACCTTAAATGCCCTTGAGTTTTGGACTTCCCTACCCTGGGAAAAAGACCTTGGCTAGTCACCCTCTCCATGTCCCTTGTGATTTTATAAACTTCTATAAGGTCACCCCTTAGCCTCCAACACTCCAGGGAAAATAGCCCCAGCTTATCCAGTCTCTCGCTATAGCTCAAACCCTCCAACCCTGGCAACATCCTTGCAGAAAAGTTTAAGAACATCTTTCCGATCGGAGGAAGACCAGAATTGAATGCAGTATTCCAAAAATGGTTTAACCATTATTCTCTACAGGCATAACATGACATCCCTACTCATATACTCAATGCACTGAGCAATAAAGGCAAGTGCACCAGTCACGTTCTTCAGTACCCAATTTACCTGGGACTCCACATACAAGGAAATTTGAACCTGCATCCCCAGGTCTCTCTGTTCGGTAACACTCCCCAGGAATTTACCGTTAAGTATATAAGTCCTGCCCTGATTTGCCTTACCGAAACGCAACACCTTGCATTTATCTAAGTTAAACTCCATTCGCTACTCCTTGACCCATTTGCCCAGCTGATCAAGATCCCATTGTACTCTGAAATAATCTTCTTTGCTGTTGACTGCATCACCAGTTTTGGTGTCATCAGCAAACATATTAACCATTCCCATGTTCACATCCATATCATTTATATAAATGACAAAAAGCAGTGGATCCAGCACCGATCATAGGCTTCTAGTCTGAAAAGCAACCCACCCCAACCACCCTCTGTTTTCTGCCTTGAAGCCAATTTTGCATCCAATTGGCTAGCTCTCCCTGGATTCCATGTGATGTAAACTTGCTAACCAGTCTACCATGTGGAACCTTGCTGAAGTGCATGTAGACAACGTCCACCATTCTGCCTTCATCAATCTTCTTTGTCACATCTTCAAAAAACTCAATCAAGTTAGGGAGATACGTTTTCCTGTGCACAAAGCCATGTTGACTAATCCCTAATCAGTCCTTGCCTTTCCAAATTCATGTAGATCCTTGTAACAATCCTGTTACAGATGTGTACCCAATCAGGGGCTGCACAAATGTAGACAATTGGTCACATCCACGCAAATGTTTGTACTCTAGAACATATAGCTGACTGTAAAGGTAACCTAAAGAAGCTTTTTCAAGTGTAGAACCTGAGTGAAGTTGCTCCTCACAGGAATTTATACCATGTGTCAAAGTATGATTGCCTATAACTCTTACCTGAGTTCAAGCAGATTCAGACACACTCTGGGAGACATGTCAGGAGACAGGCGTGACTTTCACTCTATGAGAAAAGTATTCACCTTTCTCTGTTCAGCCCTCAAAATGCTAGTTTTGACTTTAGTAGCTTACCACAAGCAACACAGCACAATGACATGCTTAGATCATCAAAATGAGGACTTCTCTGCCCTCCCTCTCTCTTTTCTTCCTCTGACACTACAGATTTTAAACATCCCAGGTCACCAAAATCTGAGTTCTATTTTTTCATGTATTTCACCTGGTCTGCTACTCTGTCCAATTCCAATTCTGGTTTGCACTTGTGGGCATTGCTTCTTTCCAAGGTTTCTCAAGCTTATGTGCAAAACCAATCACTCACTTCCTGTATATGCAGTGACTAGGGAGGGAAGAATTAGTCCTTGTACAATATATAAAAACTTGAAAAAATTACATTTTCAGGGCCTTGGGCCAAGTTCAGAGAAATAGAGCAAATTGATAACCACAATTATACCTGGTAACAGGTAGGTTTTGTATAGCATTTTTAGTTGTAGTATAAGTTTTGTAAAGAGCTCTAAATTATTAGAGATTTAGTAAGCCATGAATGAGGCTTATTAACTAGCTGTCAATCAATATTGTTTAATGCTTTTTAAAAAGTCATGATTTTTATACCATATATCTTTTAAGAGCTTTTAATTTTTTAGAGCTTGAATCATGATTTTTGGGATAGTGAGGTTGGTATCCCTACCTGAGGAAGAAAAGTTATGCCTCTGTCACCTCAAAGAACTGATTGATTAGAGTGTTTATTAAAAGAATAAGTTAAAAAGACACAACAGAACCTCTACTACAAAGTAAATCTATTTGAACAAAAGACCATGTAGAATCAATCAAAATAATAATAAACTGAATTAAATTGCAGTTACAGCTATCATTTCAGAGCTAAATGATCCAAGTACATACTTATTCTAATGTTAACATGAGACAGCAATGATGGGATTGATTATTGTAAAACAAACACCTAATTAAATTGTACCAATTTTTGTTTAGCAATATTTTAAAGCAGGTATTTTGCTGAAACAGTTGTGTCAGTGTTTAGATTTAATGATAAATGCCATCCTTATACCACTTGTACCATTTAAGTCCTATTGGTCGAATTTCATTTTTAAAATCTATTTTTAAAAACAAATCATTTTACCTAAGTTCCATTATGATTTATTTCATTTGATTTGATAAAAATTAACCTTGATGTATAATTAGAACATTGTAATTTTCAATTTAATTTTAATCAGATCATTAATCAAACCATAAATGTTGCCTTAAGGCTTTTAGATGGTTTAACTCATTTTTAATCAGTACGTATCATGCACTGTAAATCTTACTTATCAGTGGAGATGGTATCTCTGGTAGAGGGAGAATTTGGTTGATTCCATCTGGGCTTGTATTCGCTTTGATTTCCATAATGAAATACTGGAGGTGTGCAATTCTCCTTTGCAAGCCTTCACAGTTTGCCTCTCGGAGTGCTGCAATCCAGTCTTCACAGTCTGACTTTGAGATAGCTTCAAGATAAATCTCTGGCTCGCCACTCTCAAATTCTGCACTCAGAAAATCATTTAATACATTCAGTAATCACAATTTTCACAGAATGGTGACAGGATTAATGCTGTATACTGTGTGTAACATTTGTCAGCTATCTTCCCTACCTGTATTTGAAATAGCTAATACACCTCTGCAAGCTACCCTCTGCTGTTTTTATATTCAATGTACTTTCTCACAGTAGCACAGCAGTTCTTAAAACAATTAAGAGAATATAAAACTAGATTGCATACTTATCAAGAAAAGAGGACTCTGTAATAGCATTTGCTGTTCAGCTGGAATCTTTTCTTAGACTTTAATGCACTCAGCAACAAAATTCTGGCAGAAAGTCCATGGGGATTTACTAAGGTGAATGTGCCCATCTTCTCAGCAATAAATGCTGTACTTTAGACTTGGTTAACCTTCCATTCTTATCAGAGAAGTACTCATCAATTTCTGATGTAACAAGGCATGACAACTTTCATGAATTTTAAGGCAACAAGTTGTATGGGTCATTACAGCCATTTCTGCTACCTAAGGAATTAGCAGAGCAGGATATCACACTTAGTTAAGGGTAGGATAGCCATAAAACTCATGCAACTATCTAGCTGCATTTTTATGCTTAAGCATCCAAATAAATGAACAACTATATTTGATACATGTTTCAAAAGATGCAAAATTCACCAGGAATTGGGAGTCTGGTCAGTCAGTCATTGTCAGATAAATACAAATTTATTGTGATGCTTAGCCTTACCAATCAAGAAAGAACCCACAGGTCAAAGCAGCTCCAAGCAAATCCCTTACAGCACTACATTCATGTATAAACTTCACTCTCAAACTCAGCCAATAATTCCTGAAAATGTAATACTTTATAACTGTCAACTCTCTCATAATTGCATGTCTGTGGGTTAGGAAACCTAACCAACTGACAGTCATTTCACAATAATATAAAGTGCACCATTCACTTGTATAAATCACTGTTTTACTCAGAGACAGACACAATGGAGGCACTTCATTTTAGCCGAGGACATCTGGTGTGAATCTGCTACAAGTGAGTTTACCCCCAGTTTTACAGGCTGACTGATGCTATTTTCCACATGAGAAATGAATAATGAAGAACCAATCTGATCCAATCAATTTCTCACCAGGTAGAATTGATAAAATGATCCACAATGAGATCACTATTGCACCTGTGACTATCTTTAAGTACATAGGCAGATGGGCCTTTCAAATTGTGCTACTTGAAATTTCCCTAATTATTCTGTTTTATTGAAATGCCATTTACAGTGTCAAGAATGATTGATTACATTGAGCATTTGACTTGATTAAGATATCAGAACTGGAGAATAACACACAATGAACAACTTCAATAAGATGCTTCTGAAAAGATAATCAATTAAGTGATATGAAAGAAGGTGGTTTATATTTTTTATTTCATCAAGCTACTCATAACTTCTCTGAACAAGACTACCAATTTAAGAGCAAACTGAAGACTGTGTTGTGGAAAGATTTTCTTCCTGAAGAACCAGTTGAGTTTGTCTAAAGCGCTGTTCATAGTAGCCAACAGGGAGTTTTATGCAAGTAACCTAAAGTATCAAAGGAAGCTTCCCAGTATCTAAAGGAATGGCCATTTACATGTTAATTGTTTCAATTATGTTTAAGCGTGGCTTCACTTGCATTAAAAACTCAGCAAGGAAAAGGACATAAGAAGTAGGAGCAGGGGTGGTCATTCAGTCTTTCAAGCCTGCCTAGTATTCGAGAAGATCATGGCTGATCTGCCCCAAGCCTCAATTCCTTTACTGTGTTTTTCACAGCCCTCAACTCCTTGATATTTCAAAAATCTACTTACCTCCTCTTTAGATACTTGCAATAATCTAGCCTCCACAACTCTTCTGGAGTAGAAAATTCTAGATATTCATTAGTGTTTGAAAGAAATTCCTGTATGTTTCAGTGTTCCTTTATTCTGAAACTACATCCGCTAGTTTGAGATTGCACCACTATTGGAAACATCTACCCTGTCAAACCCCCTCGGAACCAACACAATCTTAATAAGATCACCTTCACTCTTCTAAACTCTAGTGGATAAAGGCTTAACTCTAACCCTAACTATGTTTAGCCATTCATGATACTTCAATGATTCATTCCAGGAATCAGCCTAGTGAACCTCTTTTTAATACTCTATTAACAGCCTACAATGCCATACAATGTCAATATATCCTTTTTTAAACAGGGAACCAAAACTGGACACAGTTTTCCCGGTGTGGCCTCACCGACATTCTGTACGGTCGTATCAAGATTTCCCAGTTTTTAAACTCCAAAATTCCATTCGCCTTCTTAATTACTTGCTGCACCTGCATGCTATCATTTTGTGTTTCATGCAAAGAAAACCCAGATCGCCTGGCGTCGTACTTTTCTGGAGTCTCTCTTCATTTAAATGATAGTCTATCTTGATTCTTCCCATCGAACTACATGAACTTTCACTTTCCTATACAAAACTCAATTTGTCAAGTTTTCCCCCTCCATCAACCTATCTATATTCCCACATAGCATCCTTATGTCTTCTTCACAACATGTCCACCCAACTTTTTGTATCATCAGCACATCTGGATACTTATACTCTATCCCCTACTTCAACTCATTAATATAGGTGATAACTAAGCGAGGCCGTAGGCACCTTTTGAACCTTGTGGCACTCTGTTAGTTTCAGAATTTCCAACCTGAAAAAGACCCATTAATCCTGGTTTTCTGACTTGTGTGTTAACCAATTCTTAATCCATGCTAATATATTACCTAAAAAATAACGAGCTCTAATCTTATACAATCATTTTTATGTGAAAATTTATCAAATGCCTTCTGCAAATCCAAATACATTGTATGATTTAATATTTTGCAAGGACTAGGCCAGACATATCATAAAAGGGTTGCGTTTTCCCAGGAAGTTTGAGTCGAAAAGTCTCCCAACCCAGCAGATCCAACTCCTTAAAGACCCCCTGCTACTCTACTTACCAACACCTTTTAAAGGCAGGCACGTGACCAGGTCAGCAGGCTAGAACTTCCATTTCCATTTGCTGGGGCATTGTCCTACTTTTAGTGATAAATATCAGACTCTCAAACCCTCATTGATGCATCCATTCTCCCTCATAGCCTCATTTCCCCTCATATCTTTCATGCTCTCTCATGCCTCTAAGTATCTTCCATTGCCATTCACCCATTATCAACAATGGGCGGACACTGTAATGTCTTTGAAATGGTTAACTAAAATAAGCTAAAAAGCCAATCTTTTTTTAAAGAGATTAGCATAATAAAATAACATAAAATTACTCCTTCAAAACAATCATTCCAAAACAATTTAAATCCTCTCAAGTGGTTAATCTGCTGTGAAAGCAAACAGACATTAACTTTACTAACCACAAAGATATCTAATGCTTTAATAACATCTTAAAGCTGTCAATGTATCATATACAGCCCTTGGTTGAGATAAGTGGTTTTGACCTGTTAGAACTCTGCTAAGCATTCATAATGGGCTCAGCTATCATAACAAATTCTGGGAAATATAAATAATGGAGTTCATTAATATTGAGAAGCAAATGGGTTTTAATGGCCTAAGTTTCACCACACATCCGTTCAAACAAAGCAACCCAGGACTCATGGAGCTTTTCTTCTAAGTGAATGCTGCAAAGCTATTTATTTCTATCATTTTAAAATGACTGGGCGTTTAAATCATTTCAGACTATTACACTGGAGATCCCAATCACTGCAGTAAAAACACATTTAATTACAGTACATTTTAACTATTGACCCTAAAAGGGAAAAAATGTTATTTTTAAAATTTATATTTAAGAGACTGTTGATGAAAGAATTCTAAGAGAAAATGACAATTTTCCTCACTCCCCACTTGTAGGGTTCTCCTGTGGTTCACATCTGCTTTTAAAGGCCATGAACTCTAAATACGCACTGAAGGGACTAATCCCATGTGTATTAAAAAGCCTATTCCCACAATGGAGTTGACAAGCTTGTGAGGGCTGTGTGCAGGCAGGTTACCTGTATCCTTATCAGTATTATGAAATACCATGCTGATTTCTTCTTGTATGCAGTAAAGTGTGAAAAGTTGGTGCTAGGAAATGAAATTCTCTCTTTTGAAAGCAATCAAAGAGTCAACGATATGTCCTTCACTAAGCACAGCACAGATTATTTAGGTGCAACTAATACCACAAACTCTTAGTTTCAATACATTCAGTCTTTCACTCCATCATTCCAAATTAGGTTTGAACACTGATTCCCGAGTCTGGAATATGCTATTCTACCTTTTCCTCAATCCCGTATTATATCACTATGATCTAGAAATAAATAGTTGTGGATGGAAATTGCTGGAGAAACTCTGCAGATCTGGCAGTATATGTGGAGGAGAAGTTGAGAGTTTCTCAAGTAACTTCTGTTTTTGTTTCAGATTTCCAGCATCTGCAATTCTTGTTTTTAATTTATTACAGTAGGAAATGGCTGTACTTTTAGTACTGTGGTTAACTTTCGGCCTTGGAATGCCAGTTATGATCATGACCTGATGTGTGGTCCCCAATTTTGGCCAGACCCTTTCCTTTGTTTGAAAGCTTGGCTGATATCAAAATATTATGACAGAGGCCTGTTGTCAGTTATCTACAACTGAACCCAGTATTTCAAATATATTTGTGTACCATCTATGGGAGAAATGTGGAAAACACTGGCATTTATTTTGCCAGCCATCCCGAGGTTGTAGTAAAGCTTTTCATGGTCATAGTGCCCCCATAATAATGTCAAGTTGAGAACTGTAGAATATTGGCCAAATACCAATGGAGGAAAGCATTACATTTCCAAGTTGAGATGGTACATGATGTTGCAACGAACTTGGAAGTAGTAATATTCCTGAAGTTTTGTCACTCGTGTCTTTTTAAGTGATAGAGATTGCAAGTTTGGAAAGTGATGCTGAAGTTTTAAGGTTCAGGTATAGATAGAATGTACTATAAAAACAGTGGATACTCATTTCAGAGACAAACACACACTGACCAAGGGAACCAATTTCTTGGAAGATATAACACTTCAAATTCATTGCAAATGCATTCATCAATGGTAAGTAGTTAATTCCATTTATCATTCAGCCTTTGTTGGATCAGAACATGAAACATGTGCAACAGGGGATTCACCATTTGTACTCACATTGTTATTATAACAGATCCAGTGAAGCAGCTGATACATGCTCCTTCTATGCGTTGAAAGTTTGGTGGGGGGGAGGGGTATGGAATTTGATGATGGAGTCATTCAAATTCAGGGGTGCAACTTGGACCTTTTCTCATTAAAGTTGGTGATTACCGGGCACTCGCAAGGTGAGTGATCCGCCAATTGCAATTTCAAGCGCGGACCACTTAGAATGATTATATAAATAAAAGGAATTGCAAATCACTTGTGCCTGCATCCTCCCAAAATATTTTGGATGTGGCGCAATGAATTTTAGCTGTATGTTTATAAGACTTTGCTTACCTGTTCATTACATCTTTTGTCCTTCAAAACCAGACAACAGTCTAACAATTCCTAACCGTACTGTTTGACTGATGTCTCAAAGTTTATTTTCCATTTTCAGCCTGACATTTGGTCTACCCAACAATTTCCCATATATGAATAATAATATCATTTTAATTTCTCTATCAGGAACTACTGAAATCTATATGGACTCATAAATGTAGGAAAGCTTTTTACAATCACATTACTTTTTTACCAACATGATACTTGCTATGTGAGAAACTGTAAGGTACATAAATTACAAATGGCTTACATCTAAGTTAATGGAAAAACCCAGGAATAGGTTTTTCAACAAACCTTAGCACGTAATAGGAATCCAGTGAGTATGGTACATCAGACTTCAAAGAAGGCATTTGACAAGGTGCTGCATAAAATAGAGTCATAGAGCATGGCCGCATGGATCAGACCCTTCGGTCCAACTCGTTTATGCCAAACAGATATCCTAAATTAATCTAGTCCCATTTGCCAGCATTTGGCTCATATCCCTTTAAACCCTTCCTATCCATAGACCCATCCAGATAACTTGTAAATGTTGTAATTGTACCGACCTCCACCACTTCCTCTGGCAAGTCATTCCACACATGCACCAGCCTCTGTGTGAAGAGGTTGCCCCTTAGCTCCCTTTTAAATCTTTCCACTCTCATCTTAAACCTATGCCCTCTAGTTTTGGACTCCCCCACCCTAGGAAAAAGACCTTGGCTATTCACCCTATCATGCCCCCCATGATTTTATAAACTTCTATAAGTTTGTTCCTCAGGCTCTGACACTTCAGGGAAAACAGCCCCTACCTATTCAGCCTCTCCCTGTAGCTCAAACCCTCCAACCCTGGCAAGATTCTTTTAAATCAAGACTGATTCGGAATGTTAGATCCCAGGTGATTAAGCATAGAGCATTGGCTTCAGTAGAGGATTGACCAACTGATAGAAAGCAGAGGGTCACAATACATGGGTCCTTCTCTGATGGCAAACTGTAACTAGTGTAACTGTAACTGATGGCAAACTGTAACTGTAACTAGGTGCTGCAGGGTTCAGTTCTCAGACCTCAACTATTTACAATCTATATAAATGCTCTGCCAGCAGGGACATAGTGTAACGCAGCAAAATTTGTGGATGATCCTAAAATAATTGAGAAAGCAGGTTGTGGTAAGGAGATAAAGAGTTTACAGATGGATATTGATAGGCTAGGAGAATGGGCAAGATGAGTTTAATGTGGATAAGTGAGAGGTTGTTCATTTTGGCCAGAAAAATAAAGGAGAAATTATTATTTAAATGGGAAACAGATTCAAAGTGTGTCAGTGCAGAGGGATCTAGACACCTTTGCATGAATTGCAGAAAGTGCATGTGCAGGTGCAGCATATAATAAGAAAGGCAAATATAATCCTGACATTTATTGCAAAAGGACTGGATTATAAAAGTAAAGAAGTATTGTTATAATAATATGAGGTGATGGTGAAACTACATCTAGAATACTGTGTCCAGTTTTAGTCTCCTTACTTGAGGAAGGATGTGGTGGCACTGGAGGCAGTTCAGAGGAGGCTCACCAGATTGATTTCAGGGATGAAAGGGCTGTCGCACGAGATATGGTTGAATAGCTTGGACTTATACTCGTTGAAGTTCAGAAGAATGGTGGATGGGGGGCTGGATCTGATTGAGGTATATAAAATGCTAAAGGGGATTAATAAGGTGGATGTTGAACAAATGTTCCTCCTTTTGGGGCAGTCTCAGACAAGAGGTCATAGATATAGAGTGAGAGGAGATAGGTTCAAAATTGAGATGAGGAGAAACTACTTCTCTTAGGAGAGTTGTGAATCTGTGGAACTCACTATCATAGAGTACAGTGGAGGCAGAATCAATCAACAAATTCAAGAAAGAAATATATATGTTTCTGATGAAAATCAAGATAAAGGGCTATGGGGAGCAGGCAGGAAAGTGGAGTTAAGACCAGGATAAGATCAAGCATGATCATATCAAGTGGCAGAGTAGTCTCAAAGGGCTGAATTGCCTCCTCCTGCTCCTAATTCCTATATCCCAATGTTCCCAAGATGTTTTCCGGACTTCACCTGAATTGTAAATTTGAAATACTGGGGAATAATTTAAATAATTTAAACAAGGCTCTTGCCCACAAGGTGGACAACCAGTGAAAACTCTGCATTGCCTATTTTGACAAGGCTCACTTCATTAAGTGACAATCTGGCAGTTAGCTGGGCATTTCTTCTTGGGATTGATGTATGCTGTATTTCTAATTGTGGACTACAATTGGAAAAGAGCTGTTTTAAAAGCCTAGGATTGCTGTAGGATTGTCACATCGTTTGAAAGCAAGAAAACTGATATTCATTCCAAGCATTATTTACAGAGATATTCATTTGAGCAATGATTAAAATATGGATACAGACAAACAAGAGGCTGTTTGTATACAGTTGGAGCTTTCGTTGGTACAAGTAGCTGATTGGTCTGTGGATCAGTGATCAGTTATTGATGATAAACACCCTCTGCCTGTCAACAACTAGGTGATTAGTTCTCAGGCAAATGAAAAGGATGGGGCTGTAAACAAGATACAGAAAAGCTAAAGACTCTTAAATGCAGTTATAGTATTCCTATCTTTGAGCCAGGAGGCCCAGGTTCAAATGCATAACATTTCTGAGCAGGGTGATTTAAAAAAAAATACGGAAAAGCTTTCAGATCTCCACCAGCTCAGAAACTCACTCTGTACTCTGCAGCAAAAGCCATTTTAAGCCTGAAGAAAACCAGTTTATCTTTCCTTCAGCAGTTGTTGTAATCTGTGACTTTTAATTGTTAAGTGAGACCTTTTAGAAGTGAACCAGCCACCCTGTGACTCTTTCAAAGCGGTGGAAGCATCTGAAAAAGCATGATTGACAAACAGTATTCATACCAGCACAAAAATCATCTCAGGAACTAGTGGACTGCTTTCCCAGTCTTTCCCTTTGTCCATAACACACAATTTGTTTTGTAGGCGCATAAAGGAAAGTTTATAAAGGGATCAGAGTTTAATTAGTAGTGTTATAGGCTGATGGTTTCTAATTGTGTAACTTTGCACGTGTAACTCCTGGAAGTGAGTTGCAGCTGGAGCCCAGAGCAGGAGCAGAACGGTCATGGCCAGCTGGGAGGACAAGTCCTGGAGGGGAGTCTAAGACAGTGGCCAGCGCGTGGAGGCAGCGAGGCCTTGTGTTCTGAAGCCTGGCAGGCACAGACTCAGTGGAAAAGGACTATAACCTGAGTACTTTAAAGATACTTTTTTTATTATCAATCTGGGCTTTTTAAACTCTGTATTCCCATGTTAATCTATTTTTTTAAAAACGTAGAACATAGAACAGTAAGCACAATACAGGCCCTTCGGCCCACGATGTTGTGCCGAACTTTTACCCTAATCCTAAGGTCTATCTAACCTCCACCCCTACCTTATACTATCATCCATATGCCTACCTAATAGCTGCTTAAATGCCCTTAATGAGGCTGACTCCACTACCTGCTCCAGCAATGCATTCTATGCCCCCGACCACTCTCTGAGTAAAGAACCTACCTCTGACATCTCCCCGATATCTACCTCCACTCACTTTATAACTATGCCCCCTCATAATAGCTACCTCCACCCTAGGAAAAAGTCTCTGGCTGTCTACTCTATCTATACCTCTGATCATTTTGTACACCTCTATCAAGTCACCTCTCATCCTTCGTCATTCAAAGGAGAAAAGCCCTAGCTCTCTCAACCTTTCCTCGTAAGACCTTCCCTCCATTCCAGGCAACATCCTGGTAAATCTCCTCTGCACCTTTTCCAACGCTTCCACATCTTTCCTGTAATGAGACGACCAGAACTGGACACAAAACTCCAGATATGGCCGAACCAGGCTTTTGTGTAGCTGGAGCATAACTTCACGGCTCTTGAACTCAGTCCCTCTATTAATGAAAGCTAACACACCATATGCCTTCTTAACAACTCTATCCACCTGGGTGGCAGCTTTCAGGGAACTGTGGACATGAACCCCAAGAGCCCTCTGCTCCTCCACACTGCCAAGAATCTTTCTGTTAACCCTGTATTTTGTTTTCAAGTTTTTCCTTCCAAAATAAATCACCTCACACTTCTCAGGGTTAAACTCCATCTGCCACTTCTCAGCCCAGTTCTGCATTCTATCAATGTCCCTTTGTAACCTAGAACAGCCCTCCGCACTGACCACAACGTGACCCACCTTCGTATCGTCCGCGAACTTGCTAATCCACCCTTCCACTCCTTCATCCAAATCATTTACAAAAATCACAAATAGAAGAGGACCCAGAACAGATCCTTGTGGTACACCACTTGTAACTGAGCACCATGTTGAATATTTTCTGTCCACTACCACTCTTTGTCTTCTAAGGGTCAGCCAATTCTGAATCCAATCTGCCACATTTGCCCCTGTGCCATGCCTCCTCACCTTCTGCATGAGCCTACCATGGGGAACCTTATCAAACGCCTTACTTAAATCAATTTATACCACATCCACTGCTCTACCTTCATCCACATGTTTGGTCACCTCTTCAAAGAATTCAATAAGGGTTGTGAGGCATGATCTACCCCTCACAAATCCATGCTGACTATCACAAATCAACCTGTGCCTTTCCAAGTGATCATAAATCCTATCTCTCAGAGACCTTTCCAATAATTTGCCCACCACTGACGTAAGACTAACTGGCCTGTAATTTCCGGGGTTATCCTTATTCCTTTTATTGAACAAGGGAATGACGTTTGCCTCTCTCCAATCTTCCGTCACAATACCCGTGGACAGCGAGGATGAAAAGATCATCGCCAAAGGTCCTGCAATCTCTTCCCCTGCTTCCCATAGAAACCTTAGTATAGATCCCATCAGGCCCAGGGGACTTATCTATCTTCAACTTCCTCAAAATTCCTAGCACATCTTCCTTACTAACAGCGACCTCCTCTAGCCTACCAGCCTGTTTCACACTGTCCTCCTCTACAACTAGGCCCCTCTCAGTTGTGAATACCGAAGAAAATTTTTTTCTCCTATTTCAATTCTGTAATAACAATTAAAGTATTTGTACCTAGGTATCCCGTACCTAAGATGGCACCGAGAGGCAACATTACCCTTTTACTGCATTCATTTGAGTGCATGTGACAATAAAAGCTATGCTACTCTAGCTGGAGTCTATTTACTTGCAATATGTGGTGGTTCCTATTAAGTACAGAAATCTAATCTGTGCTTTCTGTGAACCAAGGTCAGGTTAATCAGGTGAATTGGGGAACTTTACATACTTGCATAAAATCTTTACATTTTGTGATGACTCCAAGGCTCAATTTCCGACACCCAACTCCAGTGAGGAATGACATGAAGGATCTCAGGATTAGACATTCCACCTGCTAAGAACTGCGGCCCAAATAGAAATAGGCAGCTCTTCATTGCTTGGCAATGTGACCAGGGAGATGGTGCTCCTAGTCTTAAAGTCCCCACCCAAGGCCCAAGATCATCCATGGACCCAGGCTGATGTGATTGATGGCAGGAAGGGAATTGCAGGGTGTGGGTCATAGGGGAGGAGAGTGGTTAAGCAAAAGTTCACTTTCAGCAGGCACCTTTCTTCCTGATGCCAGGTCACCATATCACACATTGATTGTGAAGGTTTATCCCTGGAAGTCAATAAATACAATAATTTCCCGCCCGCCACTGAATAACTATCAACTGATGGATGAGACCATTAAGAGTACATTAGTTGGCCAGCATAGACTTAGCTGGTGCAGATGTGGGAAGGTAAGAGTTCCAACTCAGCACACACCTGATGGCCTTGCAAAGGATTTTTTTTTTAATTCATTCATGGGATGAGGGAGTCACCAGCTATTATCCCTAATGTGGAATGCACTGCCTGGAAGTGTGGCAGATGCAAGTTCAACTGAGGCATTCAAGAGGGCATAGTATGTTTTTCTGGACAGTAATGGTGTGCAGGAATGTGGGGTGAAGGCAGGAGGTTGGCACTAGATAAAAGAGTCAGTGCAGACGTGATGGGTGGAATAATGTCCTTCTGCACCCTAATAATTGTGATCCTACTTCTAATTTAAAGTAATGCCACTTTCTCCTACACTCTCTACTAGTGGAAATAGTTTCTCTCTATGGACTTTATCAAATCCTTTAGTCATCTCAAATACCTCAACAGATTACCCTTAATCTTCTATAGTCAAGGAAATAAGCAACCTCTCCACACAAGTTAACACCTTCAACATTTTAGTGAATCTTCACCGCAAACCCTTTTAAGGCAAATGCAGGCAAGACTCACAACTGAACACAATATTTTGGATGTGGTCTATCCAGAACTTACACAAATGTATCATAACTTCCACCTTTTTATATGCCAGCTTCCTTGTGACAAAGGCTAATATTGTATTAGCTTTTTTAAAGCCATTAAAAATAATTTTTGTACTTGTTTACTAGTTTTCAATGAACTCTGTTCATGGACCCTAAATATCATTGCTCCCCCACAATTTCTAGTTTTCCAAAATTAAAAAAGTATAGATAAGGGTATTCTCAAATGTTCATGGTGATCAAAATTGCACCAACCAATACAAAACCAAACAAAATTGCATTCCAACTGACGTTGTTTGCCCAGCAACTTAAACAACCAATATCGTTTTGCAACATGTTGCTCATTCCTACACTACTTAGTATGCCACCTAACTTTTTGTCATCAGTAAACTGGTCATTCAGCACTTTATTTTTTATCTATTTTCCAAGTCACTTCTAAATGTGCTGAAAAGGTGAGGCCCCAGTAATGATCCCCAGTGGGATGCCATTGGTCACACTCTGTCAATTGCAGTAATTATTGATTATCCATATTGTGTGTCTCCTACCTCCTAAATCATTTTCTACTCATGTCAAAGGTCACCTTCCATTCAATTTGTTTCGATTTTTCACCTCCTCAGATCTTCATTGAATTCTTTCTAGTTGTTCATAAAATTAAAATCTATATGCATTTCCTAATCTGTCTCATTAGAGATCTCCTCAAGGATTCAACTAGTTTACCAATGAGCTATTTATCTCTGCAAATTTAGACAAAGTCTCCTTAATCAGTTCGCATTTGACCATTTAATCAGTGACACTGTCACTGCTAATAGATACTACTAATTTAACAGCAATAGACATTGAACTAATAGATGTTTGTCTTTTGTTTGTCTCCCACTCTCTATCTTTCTCTCTCTCATCCTTATTAAATAATTGAGTATCATTGGCAGTTTTCCAATTCAACATTTGATCAATTGTCGGATCCAGAGAGCTTAAAAGGTTATGACTAAAGCATCTCCAATTTTCTCACTTCCTTCTTTCAATACCCTGGGGTGGAAATCATTATTTTGGATATCTGTTTCCATCACATCACTTAAAGTGGTAAAATAAATACTCTCATTGTAGATCATATCCATTCAAGCTCCTGAGATGGCTTTGCGACCAATCACATTCCCCACTGCAAACCATGCACACCAAGATGATCCAGATAAATTTCCCGATCTATACTGCTTAATGATCTTAATAGTTCAACCTCAATGACACATATTGCTTGGGAGGAAGGTAGTAAGGGTGAGTAAAAATAAATTAGGATTGCCATAACTCATCTATTCAGCCTCATTTGAAAAAGTATATGCCAATGAAAAGGTAGAGACAGACTGATTTTTAATTGCTCTTCCTCACTTGACTGTAATGAGTACTTGTCTACTGACATTTATTGTCCTTTTAAAAATGTATTCACAGGACATGGACGTTCCTGGTTGGACCAGCATTTATTGCCCATCTTTAATTGCCCTTTGGAAGATGGTGATGAACTGCTTTCTTGAACTGCTGCAGTCCATTTGCTGTAGGTACACTCACAATGCCATTAGGAAGGGGATTCCAGGATTTTGATCCAGCAACACTGAAGGGACAGTAATATTTTTCTAAGTCCAGATAGTGGATTTTTTGGAAAGGAACTTGCAGGTAGTAGTATTCTCATGTATCTGATGGACAAGTTCTTCTTGATGGCAGTGATCATGGATTTGGGAGGTGCTGTCTAAGGAGTCTATGAATTTCTGCTGTGCATCTTGTAGATGGTAGACACTACTGCTATGAAGCATTGAAGTGAAGGAACTGAATGTTGTGGATGTGACACCAATCAAGTGGGCTGCCTTGTCTTGGATGGTGTCAAGCTTCTTGATTGTTGCTAGAGCTGCACTCATTCAGGCAAGTGTGAGTATTCCATCACATTGCTGACTTGTGTCTTGTAAATGGTGGACCATCTTTGATAGTCAGAAGGTGAGCTACTCACTACATGATTCCAAGTCTCTGTCCTGCTCTTGCAGCCACAGTACTTACTTGTCCAATCCAATTCAGTTTCTGGTCAATGGCAATCCCCAGAATATTATTAATGGGGAACTGAGTGCTGGTGATGCTATTGAATGTGAAAGGACGATGGATAGATTCCCTCTTGTTGGAGACTGCCATTACCTAGCACTTCTGTTACTTGCCATTTGTCAGCACCAACATGGATATTGTCCAGGGTTTTCTGCATTTGGATATGGACCAGTTCAGGATCTGAGGAGTTGCAATGTTGCTGAACATTGTGCAGACATCAGCCAACATTCCAACAACCAAAATTATGTTGGAAGGAATGCTCACCCATGAAGAACAGTTTAGATATCTAAAAAGGGAAAAGAGAGGCAAGAGTGAACATTGGAGCATTAGAAAATGAAGCTGGAAAAGTAGTATGAGGAACAAAGAAATGGCGGAGGAACTGAACAGCTACTTTGTATCAGTTTTCATCGTGGAAGACACCGGCAGTAACCTGAACTTCAAGAGAGACAGGGGGTACAGGTGAGTGCAGTTGTAATCACTAAGGAGACAGAGCTAGGGAACTGAAAAGTCTGAAGATGGATAAATTGCCTGGACCAGTATGACTACACCCAGAGTTCTGAAGGACATAGCTGAGGAGATTGTAGAGGCACTGGTGGTGATCTTTCAGGAATCACTGGAGTCAGGGACTGCAAAATAGTTAAATATTTAAGAAGGATGGGAGGCAGAAGACAGGAAACTACAGGCCTTTTGGCTGCAACTTGGTCATTGTTAAGATTTTAGAATCTATTATTTTGGATTGGATTGTGGAGAAATTAGAAATGCATGGTAAAATAAGGCTGAGTCGGCACAACTTCATCAAGGGGAGGTCATGCCTGACAAATCTGATAGAATTCTTTGAGGAGGTAATGAGCAGGTAAGATAAAGGAGAGCCAGTGGACGTAATTTATTTGAATTTCCAGAATGCCTTTGATAAGGTGGCATGCAGGAGACTAATAAGGTAAGAGATCATGATGTTTGGGGCAAGATATTGATATGGATAGAGGATTGGCTGACTGGCAGAAGGCAGACAGTAGGGACAAAAGGGCCTTCTTCACAATGGCAGCCAGTGATTATTGAAGTTCCACAGGGGACCATGGTGTTACCATAACGATTCACATCATACATTAATGATCTGGACAAAGGAACTGAAGACATTGTTGTTAAGTTTGCAGATGACACAAAGATAGGTGGAGGGACAGGTAGTGTTGAGGAAGTGGTGAGGCTGCAAAAGGACTTGGACAGACGAGGAGAGTTCGCAAAGAAGTGGCAGATGGAACACATTGTAGGAAAGTGTGAGATTATGTACTTTGGTAGGAAGGATAGAGGCATGGACTGTTTTCTGAAGCGGAAAAGGGTTCAGAAATCTGAAGCACAAAGGGACTTGGAAGTCCCAGTTCAGGATGCTCTTAAGGTTAACATGCAGGTTCAGTTGGCAGTTAGGAGGCAAATACAATATTAACATTTCATTTTGAGGGCTAGAAATGTACTGCTGAGGCTGAACAAGGGTCTGGTCGGACTGTATTTGGAATACTGAGAGCAGTTTTGGGCCGCTTATCTAAGGAAGGATGTGCTAGTGTTGGAGAGGGACCAGAGGAGATTTACAAGAATTATCCCAGGGATGAAAGTCTTGTTACATGAGCAGTACTTGAAGAATCTGGGTTTGTACTTGGAGTTTAGAAGGATGAGAGGTCATCTCATTGAAACTTACAGAATACTGAGAAGCCTGGATAGATTCAGTATGGAGAAGATATTCCACTAGTAGGATCGATTAAGACTTGAGGGCATAGCCTCAGAATGAAAAAACAACTGTTTAGATATGTGATGAGGAGGAATTTCTTCAGCCAAAGGGGAATCTGTGGAACTCCTTGCTGCAGAGAGATTTGAAAGCCAAGTCATTAAGTGTATTTAAGATAGAGATAGACAGTTTCTTCATTTGTAAGGGGATCAAGGGTTACGGGGAGAAAGCAGGAGAATGGGATTGAGAAACATATCAGTCATGATCAAATAGCAGAGCAGACTTCATGGGCTGAATGGCTTAATTCTGCTCCTTATGTCTTATGGAATTACCTTGTTGACGTACAAGAGAATCAGCAACATTCTTAGCAAGATATATAAAACATATGAGCGTCTCCAAAAAGCAAGCCACTACATTGTAAAAAGATCGTTGGAGGAAAAAAAATATTCATTCAAAACATGGAATTGTCTCCATTTATTTCCATATTCAACTCAAGTTGTATGTTCTCATCTGACAGTTCCTACTTCAATATAACAAAAAGACAAATACGTAAAATCACAATTTTCTCCTTACTTCAAAACTAAATTAATGAGCAGTGATGAACTAAGAAACAGTGAAACAAATCTAGCAGAAAATTGTATGCATTTGCATGTGAATATATTTCAGGATTTTGTGGTTTAAAGAAGAAAAACATCTTTGTACCCTTACATGCATGTTGATTATATACCCTTCTTTTACTTGACTAGACAAATAATAAATTCTGAGGCAGCTTTTCTGAATGCTATGATCCCAATTGATATTACTAATGGGCAATTAAGATAGATCCCAAGACAAAATCTGGTTTCATCAACATATTTTCCCTCAACTTGACGGCCTTTCGCTGAAACCTAAGCACATCAGGCTGCAGATTCAGCTTTAACAATCAAACAGAAGTTTATGATGCAAAAGAAATAAACATAAAATAAAGTCAGCCATCTGATTATAACCTTGTTACAGTTAATAAAAACTCAGAAGAATTTCCCTTCCCAATCCAGTCTACAGGTTTGATGACATTTTTTTCGCAGTTGTTGTCATAGAGTCATAGAGATCTATAGCACAGAGAAAGCCCCTCTAGCCCAGGGCGCCCATGTCAATCAAAAACAACCATCTAACTATTCCAATCCCATTTCCCAGCAGTGGTCTCATCTAGATTGGGGAAATGAAGCGTAGACTTGGTGACTGCTTCGAAGAACACCTACGTTCTGTTTGCAAATAAGATCCTGAGCTTCCAGTTGCCACCACTTCAACACACCTCCTTGTTCCCTGGCCAACATATCTGTCTCAGGCTTGCTGCAGTGCTCCATCGAATATCAGTGCAAGGTGAAAGAACAATACCTCACTTTCCGCTTGGGAACTCTACGGCCTTCTCGACTCAACAATTGAGTTCAACAATTTTGGGGCTTAATACACCTTTGCCCCTGTCCATACCTAACCCCTACAGACCAGGCCTTGTTATCACATGGTCTGCTATCATATAAAATGCATTGTTGGCCACTAGTAGCCCCTTTAGTAGCTATTCATTCTCCTAGGCTAATCGCTATCCACTGCTTTGTCTGTCCAACTGTTCTTCTCTCTCCTTGGGCTCTATCTCCACCTATCATTTACTCCTTAGCCCCCTTCCACCCACCCTATCTTCTGCATAAAAAAAACAACCTTTTCCTAGCTACCATCAGTTCTGAGGAAGGGTCACTGGACCCAAAATATTAATTCTGGCTTCTCTCCACAGATGCTGACAGACTTGTTGAGCTTATCCAGCAATTTCTGCTTTTGTTCCCATTTTCCAGCACTTGATCAATAACCTTGTATACTTTGGTATCACAAGTGCAAATATAAATACGTCTTAAATACCTCTACCACAGGCACTGAGTTCCAGATTCCCACTTCCGTCTGGGTGAAAAAGAATTTCCTCCCATTTCCTTTAAACTGTCTGTCCCTTACATTAAATCTATGTCCCTTGCCATGGATTCCTCCACCAATGGGAAAAATTTCTTCCTGTCTATCCTCTTGTAATACCCCTCATAATTTTATACATCTTATTCACATCCCCACTCAATCTCCTCTGCTCTAAAGAAAACAACCCAGATCTGTCCAATCTCTCTTCACAACTGAAACTCTCCAGCCCAAGCAATATCTTGATAAATCTCTTCTGCACCCTCTCCAGTGCTATCACATCCCTCCGCTAAGATGGATTCCAGAACTGCACACAACAGTTTTGCTGTAGCCTAACAAAAGTTTTATCCAGTTCCAATATAAAGCAGGTGGGTGTGAACTAGAGCAGCTGGTTGGCATGTGAAGATATGGTAGAATTTAATAGGATGAACAAACAGTGCCAGTTTAATGAACAAGTCGGGACTGTGAAAAGGGTATCGACTAAGACAGGAGAGAACAATAACATAAAAAAGATGCTGACAGTTAGGATCAAGCGCACAGCCAAAATTTAGAGTTCTTTATACAAATGTATGGGCGCAAGGAACAAATTAAATTAGCTGAAGGCACAAATTCAAATTGGAAGTTATGAAAGAGAAGCTGTTACGGAGACATGGCTGCAGGATGGTCAGGACTGCAGGATGGTCAGGACTGGGAATTAAACATACTAAGCTATAAGATTTAAAGGAAGAATAGAGAAAATGGTAGAGGGGGTGGAGGACCATTAGAAACAGAATCACTTCTATGGTGAGGGAAGATGTAATGACAGGAAAGCACAGGAGACTTTATGGGTGGACCTGAGGAACCATAAAGGAATTAAAACCACAATAAGTGTCATACACAGATTACATGGTAGCAGATCAGAAGTGCTAGACTGTACTAATGCTGAAATTAGGCAGCGATGTAGCAAAAGCAGAGTACTATTAATGCGGGATTTTAATCTTAACGGAGACAGGGAGAGACAGACAAGTGCCTTCCAGAAATGTGATGAATTTGTAGAGTGTCCAGGATAGTTTCCTATGGCAAAATGTCTTAGATGCAATAAGGAGTCAAGCAATATTGGAGAACGAGCAATGAGCCTAATTTAATTAGTGAACTAGGTGTTAATGAGCATTTGTCAAATAGTGATCATGATTGAATTTTCATGTAGCATTTGTAAGAAATAAGCAAAGATTGAATACTAGAATTTTGGATTTCGGAAAGGAAGAGTTTAACGGGACGAGGCAGAGACTGTTCACATTAAACTGGGAAGCTCTGCTAATAAGTAAAACAACCAAGGAACAGTGGAGGATGTTCGAAGAAACATTTAAAGCTATTCAGAAGCAATTTTTACCCATGAGATGGAAAAGATCCACCGCACAAAAAACACAGGATGGACATCTAAGGAGGTAAGGGACAGCATAACATTTTAAAAAGGACTTATAAAAAATGCAAAGAACAGTATAGGTTCCACAAAATGGGATGAATACAAAGACCAACAAAATTGATTTATAAGAGCAGCTAAAAAGGATTATGAAAGGAAACTTGCAAGTAAAATAAGAAGAAATTCTGTAGTTGTCTAAAGGGAAAGCAGCTGGTTGAGCGTATTATTGGTCCATGAAAAGCTGAGCGTGGGCAAATGACAGACACACTAAATGATTACTTAGCTTCAGTATTCACTGCAGAAAAAGACGATAGTTTGCCAGAAGGCCCAGTGAAGTTAACTGATTATCGGGGACAAAGTCTAAATAAAATTAGCTAATGTAGATTATCTAGGGTGTACCCTAGAACTCTGTGGGAAGTAAAGGAAGAGATTGCTGGGCCCTTGCTGAGATACTTGTATCATCGATAGCCACAGCTGAGGTGCTGGAAGATTGGAGGTTGGCTAACATGCTGCCACTATTTAAGAAGGGTGGTAAGGAAAAGCCAGGGAACAACAGACCAGTGAGCCTAACATCCGTGGTGAGCAAGTTGTTCGAGGGAAACCAGAGGGACAGGATTTACATGTATTTGGAAAGGCAAGGACTGATTAGGGATAGTCAACTTGGTTTTGTGCGTGGGAAATCATGTCTCACAAACTTGATTGAGTTTATTGAAGAAGTAACAAAGAGGATAGATGACAGGAAAGCAGTGGACATGATCTATATGTACTTCAGTAAGGCATTCAAAAAGGTTCCTCATGGTAGACTGGTTAGCAAGGTTAAATCGCATAGAATACAGGGAGAACTAGCCATTTGGATACAGAACTGGCTCAAAGGTACAAGACAGAGGATGGTGGTGGAACACAGTAGGCCAGGCAGCATCAGAGGAGCGACCCGAAACGTCAGCTTTCCTGGCCTACTTGTTCCTCCAGCTCCACACTGTGTTATCTCTGACTCCAGCATCGGCACTTCTTACTATCTCTCGTGGTGGTGGAAGGTTGCTTTTCAGACTGGAGACCTGTGACACGTAGCATGGTCCACTGCTTTTTGTGATTTACATAAACGATTTGGATGTGAACATAGGAGATATGGTTAGTAAGTTTGCAGATGACACTAAAATTGGAGGTATAGTAGACAGCAAAGAAGGTTATCTCAGAGTACAAGGACTGGCAGATGGAGTTTAATTTAGATAAATGTTGAGGTGCTGCATTTTGGAAAGGAAAATCATAGCTGGACTTATACACTTAATGGTAAGGTCCTGGGGAGTGTTGCTGAACAAGAGACCTTGGAGTGCAGGTTCATAGTTCCTTGTAAGTAGAGTCGCAGGTAGACCTAATAGTGAAGGCGGCATTTGGTATGCTTGCCTTTTCTCGTCAGTGCATTGAGTATTGGAGTTCGGAGGTCATGTTGAGGCTGTACAAGACATTGGTTAGGCCACTTTTGGAGTATTGCATGCAATTGTGGTCTCCCTGCTATAGAAAGGGTTCAGCAAAGATTTATGAGGATGTTGCCAGGTTTGAGCTTTAGGGAGAAAGGTTGAATAGGCTGGGACTATTTTTCATGGAGCGTCAGAGGCTGAGGGATGACCTTATAGAGGTTTATAAAATCGTGAGGGGCACGGATAGGGTAATTAGACAAAGTCTGTTCCCCAGAGTGAGGGAGTCCAAAACTAGATGGGCAGAGGTTTAAGGTGAGAAGGGAAAGATTTAAAAAGGAGCTTTGGGGCATCTTTTTCACACAGAGGGTGGTGCATGTATGGAATGAGCTGCCAGTGGAAGTGGTGAAGGCTGATACAATTACAACATTTATCAGGCATCTGGATGGGTACATGAGTAGGAAGTGTTTAGAGGGATATGGGCTAAATGCTGGCAAATGGGACTAGATTTATATAGGATATCTGGTCGGCATGGATGATTTGGACTGAAGGGTTTGTTTCCATGCTGTATATCTCTATGACTCTATCAATAATAGGGAAATTAATGGAACCGAACAGTGCCAAATTCCAAGGACCTGATGGCTTCTAACCATGGCTTAGAAAGGAGGTAGGACAACACATTGCCAAAGCCCCAGCCATAATCTTTCAGAGATCCCTGGATGAAGGAGTTGTATCTCTGGATTGGAAATTTGTTCATGTCCCTCTGCTCTTTAAGGCAGGTGACAGGAGGAATCCAGGGAATTACAGACTAGTTAGCCTGACATCAGTAGTGAGGAAATTGTTGGAGTATATAATCAAGGTTAGGGTAAATAATCACCTCGAAAAATTTCAGTTAATCAGGAAAGTCATGAATGGTAGATCATGCCTAACAAATCACATCCAGTTTTTGGAAAAGGTGATAAAGGTGGTTGTCAGAGATAAGTCAATAGATGTTATTCGTATGGATTTCTACATGGCTTTCAATAAAGTCCCACAAATAGCTAAGGTGAAAGCCCACAGACTTGAGCGCAAATTACTGATGTGCATGGGAAATTGGTTGAGTGGCAGGAAACAGAATTGTAATAATGGGCAAACACTCAAATTGGCAGAATGTGATTAGAGGTGTCCCGCAGGGATCTGTGTTGGAGCCTCAATTATTCAAATATTCATTAACAATGTGGATTATGGCATATAAAGTAAAATATCAAAATTTGATTTTGTGATGTTGGGTTTAAAAATTATATCTCCAAACCAAACCATTAAGGGGTAATTGCTCATGGTAGTAAGCAATTGAAGGAAAGTTGGAAACGTAGGTCTGAAAATTAGGCGAATTGCAAAACCAGGCTGTTTTGACTGGGAGGTAGTCATGTGACAGTGAAATGTCTCAGACAATAGTCCTGTTGTGCTGTCATATGGAGCCACATGGATTGTTTACTCAGCCTGTTTTGAAGATTGGAAAAGTACTGCAGTCATTATGAAATGGAGATTCAGCATGTAATCTTGGATTCAGAATTATTAATATCACAGACTTTGCCCCATGTTCATAAACTGGCAGATGGAACAAGGGAGTCAGAAGCATGGTCACAGAAAAGAAATTAGGGTAATATTCTATTGTAGCACATGCATAAAAAACAGAAGAAGGTAGAAGCAGAAAACTTGATATCAAATGTATGGAAAGCGAAGGAATAATACTGACAGAAAGGCCTGAGGGAAAACAGCATGTTATAAATATTACAGTATTAGCTCATGGTCACAGGAGTAACAACACAAAACAAAACAATAGATTTGGCTTAAATTGTTTTGTGACATTTTCTCTTTGCATTCTGGTTTGTGTGTATGTTCAGTAAAGTTAGAACTAATTTTTTTTTAATTTGACCTGTAGGAAAAGTCTGATCAAGAAATGAAATTGAGAGAAAATGTCAGTAAGGTCAATGAATGAACACCCAGTTGAACTGATAAAAAAGAAGCTGTTTTTAAACATGCAGAGAAATAGAAGAATGTAAGCTTGTCAGCAGAACATTCTGCTTCATATTGGAACATAATTGGCAGTGAGACAAACTGACTGCTGGTGTTTTCCTCTTTGGACCTTTTTATGAAATGTTTGCATAATAATAAAAGGTACTGGTGGGATTGAATGTTGCTCTCAATAAAAACTTGGTTTCTTCGCATAGGTGATAAGTTCCAACCAAACAGCCACTTTGAGAAATTAAATATTTCACATTTCCTGTGCTATGAAGGGTGACCTTAGGGAGGTTTATAAAATCATGAGGGGCATAGAAAAGATAAAGAGCAAGGATCTTTTCACCAGGGTAGAAGAGTTCAAAACTAGGGGGCATATTTTTAAGTTGAGAGGAGAAAGATTTAGAAAGGACATAAGGGACAACATTTTTCACATAGCGAGTGGCCCATGTGTGGAATGAACATCCACAGGAAGTGGTGGATGCAGGTATAGTTACAACATTCAAAAGACATTTGGATAAGTCCACGAATAGGAAAGGTTAGGAGGGACATGGGCCAAATGCAGGCAGGTGAGACTAGTTTTGTTTGAAAACATGGCCAGCATGGACTAGTTGGACCAAAGAGTCTGTTCCCATGCTCTATGACTCTATAGCTTTCAACACAATATACACTGGTGGTAAAGTTAGTGTAATTGATAAAAAGCAACATAAATAAATGAATGATGTCCTACTGCAAAGTCTGGTCTTCCATCATGGATTGCCCCTGCCATTGGATCAACCATGTGGTAGTTAGTGTGAAATGACCACCCCACACTAAAAGAATCCATGCAAAGGCATCTTCCAGCCCCACACCTCCCCATGCCCCCAAAGGAATTCTGGGACATGGAACATGAGAATCCTTATGGCCAACCCCAAGGGTGACAGAGCCCATCAGAGCTTGGCAATTCCATTGCGACAACAATGACATTGTTGCCCTAAGTGAGATAGACTGGCAGGTGAAGGCCAGCTTAAAGAACAAGGTAGCCCTTACACCTTCTTCAGGAAAGGCAAACTGGAAGAATGTAATCTCTACAGGGTCAGCTTCATCATAGGAAACAAACTAGTTGGACATCTCAACAAATCCCTCTGTAGATTAAATGAGCACCTCGCGAACCTACAGCTCACCCTTTCCCAGTGGCAGTACATCAGTCATCAGTGCCTATGCCTCAACCCTAAACACAACAGATCAGAGGCATTCCACATGAGCCTTGACCAATCATTGTCCCACCTTCCGAAGGGAAAAAAGTTGATTCTCCTCGGCAACATCAATGCCAGAGTCTAGAGGAATGCAACACTTTGGAAAGGTGTGTTAGGCATGGAAGGCATAAAGAAGAGAAAACTCCAACAGGGTCCTCTGCCTGATGAAGTACCTAGAACATACCTTCATCATAACAAACACCCTGTTCTCTCAGAGGGACAAGCACAAGAGCTCATAGCAACACATTATCTATTGCCATCTCAGTGAACTTCCAACCTGCCATGAGGTAATAAAGGCCATCCAACAGCTGAAATACAACAAGGTCTCTGGTGGAGATGAAATCCCTGCTGAAATATGGTAGGAGAATGGTACTCTTGACATGAATCCATGAACCCATCGCCTTGTGTGGTAAGAAGAGAGCATGCCTAGATATCTCAGAGATAATTGTGACCAACCTCAAGATGGAGGTAGGTTCAACTTTGGATATTACAGAGGGATTTCCCTACTATCTGCAACCAGAAAGGTCATTGCAAGAATTCTTGACTGGCTCCTCCCAGTAGCTGAATAGCTCTGCGCTAAGTTTCAATGCAGCTTCCACCCTTTAAGGTGCACAATGGACATGATTTTCAGTGTGCAACAAATCAAACAAAAGTGCAGAGAACAGCACCAAACTCTGAACATGGCCTTCCTTGATCTCACAAAGGCTTTACACTTCATGCAGGATTATGGAATATCCTCCTCAAATTTGGCTGGCTGCAGAAATTTGTCATCCTTCTCTGCCTGCTTCATGATAATATGCAAGTCATGATCTTCACTAATGTATTCACCACAAACCCAATACAAGTGCAAACTGGGGTCAAGCAGGGCTGCATCATTCACACTAACACTCTTTTTCATCTTTCTCCCTGCAACACTCTGCCCCATCTACATGAAGCTCCCCACTACAGCCAGAACCAAGCCAACCCCAAATTCTGTTATTGAGCTGCAGTATGTTCACACATTCAGCAGTTGAGCTATAAACCATCGCCAATACATTCACTGAGCTATATGAGGAAATGGGCCTTGGACTAAACATCCAGAAAACAAAGGTTCTCCACCAGCTTGCTCCTACCATACAATACTCTCCCGTGACCATCAAAATCCACAGCGGGACACTGGACAAAGTTGATCACTTCCCATTCCTTGGGAATCTCCTCTCTGTACGAGCAGACATAGACAAAGAAGTCCAACATCAACTCCAATGTGCTTTTGCAGTCTTTAGATTCCAGTGTTCAAACTCCAATGCTTCAAATGCAGTGTCAAGCTCATGGCCTATAGAGCAGCTGTGGTCCCCACTATCCTTTATGCATCAGAAACATGGACTACGTGCAGCATACACCTCAAATTCCCTTCATGACAATTTCTTAGACCAGCATGTTATGGCACCAACCATAGAGCAGGCTATACACTAACTTATTTGACCAATAAGATAGGATTAATTTCCGACCTGAGTGACCTGAGTAGCAGCCACCATAATATAATTGAATTTTTCATACAATTTAATGAAGAGAAGTGTGGGTCCAAGACTACTATTTTGAACTTAAAGAAGAGCAATTGTGAGGACATGAAATCAGAGGTAGTAAAACTAAACAGGTAATTTAGGTTAAGGGATAGGGCAATAGAGATGCAGTGGCAAACATTTAAAGGGATATTCCGGAATGTGCAAAACAGATAAATTCCAATATATTAAGAATAACTGTAAGGAACAGACCTGTCATCCATGGTTAATTAAAAGTCAAAGATAGCATCAATCTCAATGAAAAGACATATAATGGTGCAAAGATAGGTGGCAGGTTGGACAGAATAGAAATAAACAGCAAATAATTACTGAAAGACAAATAAGGAGAGAAAAGCTTATGATATTATTTGGAATCTTGTGTTCTAAATGGATCTTTAGTTCCGTGAAGGTGACTTTATTTTTAAAAGCAGCAGAAACTCATGTTTTAAGCTTTGGATCAAAGCAGCACTTCCAAGAAGTCATGAGATTCAAGCTAAATGATTAGGCAAGCTATCTGCTGAAATAATTGCTGAAGTGTTTACTACATTGAGTTTTTAAATTTCAGAAAGAAAGAGACACCAGAATGACATTCAATTCAGAAGAAAAGATCCATAACAGCATGTGTTGTTTAGCTGCCTAAAAATAGTCAAAGTAACTGAAAAAACCCACACGTTTGTTCCTTTGGGTTCTGTAAGAAAAGTCAATGAGTTTCCCTTTGTCCATGTGCTCCTGGGAGGTGAACAGAATTATAATTGGTAATGTGCAGAAATTTGCTGGAAGGAAAAGCTTCCAAATTTGTCAGTAATGTAAGGAATTAAAGAGTGAAGATAGGTGTAATACTTCACTGGGATTGAATGTTTATAAAGCATATTGCTGGAAAAAAAGTTAAATCTTTCTTTTTGTTGTTCATAAGATATTTCCAAAAGTATCTCATAGCTTCTTTTTATTTCTTTTGTTCATTTATTAAAAGTACATTTTCATCCTCGTGTTAACATGTTTGGTGACTGACTACCACTTTAAACAAATAGCAAAAAAAACTATAGTCAACTAAGTCAAATTTCATTTTGGAATCTGCTTGTTACAATATCATAATTAGCTGAGACCATAATAAAGGAGGGCTGTTGGCAGGACAGAAATCTGTTGAATTTATAAAGGAGCTGTGAATCTTTAAAGAAACGAGAATATGGAAGTATTAGATATAAAAATGGAAGACTTGTTCTGAAGTATGTTACATGGGTTTGAATTTCAATTGGCTTTGACGATTGGGAAGACTTTTCAATGAGTAGATTATGTAACTACATTATTTAAAATCTTGAACTAATGCTACATTGAGTAAGTTAATAAACAAATTTAGGTAGAAATAATAGCAGGGTCTCAATGATTAGATCCTTAGAGTGATTACACAGCATTTAGATTTAAAAGGAGGGAAACCTGAAACCAATATGTGACCACTAGAATTATCAGGGATTCATTTAGAAATGAAATAAAAAGTAAATTAGGGGGAGAATGCAAAATGAAAAACTTGAATTGGAGAATAAAGAGAAAGGAAGAGACATTAGAAGAAAACAGTAAGAGAAAAAAAAGAGACTGGAGAGGGTAGACAATGGAAAGAAATGAGCAATGGAAAGGGAGGAGAAAGAAAGCAAAAGACAATTAGAAAAAAGAAAACTGAAAACAGCAAGGAGGAGATGGAAAAAGGAAGATAAATAGAAGGAGTTTAAAAAGTTTGAACTAAAAAAAAGAGAAAAATCAGACAATATGACTTGGCTAGAGAAAAGTTTAGATTAAAAGGAGAAAAGAAGAAAAGATAATTAAGGATGATTCTGATTCCAATGAGGGTTACAATTTAATTAGAAATCTGCATTGTGTGCCAAAGTTTGCAGAAGATGAATTTGAATGATATTAGCCGGAAGATGAAATGGTCCAAACATCTTTCGACCTTAATGTAACACAGCATTTTGATAGGTACAGCTATTCTTATATTGCATTTGTACATGGGTTTGTCAGAAGAGCAACTTCCAATCTAGGTAACTGCTAAACAGCAATATTCAAAGCTTATGAGGGGTCCCTAATGTTTATCACTTAAACTTTAGTACTATAAAAAGCCTAATCAGACATCTGTAGAATTTGCAAGAGAATAAGAAATGCTGTGGGATCAGAAGTTTTGATCACGGAAGTTAGAGAAAAACATTGAGAACATGACAGAAATCACAATTATGGATAAAAGAATTATTTAGACAAGTGTGGAGTAGCAAAAAATCAAGAACCAGCAGTTCCGGCAGATACCTATGATATGTCACACAGACAGTTATACATGGGGAAAAAGTCATATGGGAATAAACAAGGAAGCTGGAGGACTAGAAAATCTGAAGATGGAAATGATGTTAGTTTTATGGAGGAAACAGAAGAGGACCAAGATAATAAAGGAGAAAGGCTAGAACGAAACACATATATAAAGAAAATAATATGTTTCTCTTTTATAATGGACTTACTGAAGCTAATTACTGGAAGTTAAATAGGACACTGATTGCAGAAAGAGTCCTCAAAAATGGTGTATTAGGGAATGAAACGGGTATTACAACTGTAGCAGTGTTACAGGTGGAGCGTGTTCCCTCAGAACATACCAGAAAGGAAGAGATGACTCAAGACAGTCAAACAATTCTTCCTTCAGAAAGCTAATCAGGTCAATGGAGGTTCTGAATACTTTATCTCAAAGGGAGAGGTATTCCTTCTTTTTCTGCTCAAGGAAGCAAACTAATAAAGATATTGACAGACACTGGAGCAAATCTGTAAAGGATCTAGCTGACGATACAATTTGTCTTCCTGAGAGGCTAAGGAAGGAAAAAAATATTAATTAGAGGTATACACAGATGTTACAAACCAGGTCCATTGTATAAAGTTGGATTAAATAGTGAGTTAGTAAGTGTAGACATTGTATTTGGAGTAATACAACAAATTTCTAGAGAAGAAATGATTTTATCTTGGGGAATGATTGGCTGCTTCAAAAATATTGGCTCCTTCAAAAATATTGGCTTCACTGGGGGTGTTAGAACTTATGGTGAAAGTAAAGAAACTGGGATGCTACATGAGTAACATCCTGGATTTTATTTCTCTGTGTTATGAGTACATGTCAGCCTCAGAATTAGACTGGATAAGGAAGTCTATGAGAAAGGGTGATGGCTTAGAAATGAAGATATCTGATACATTTTTTTTAAAAAAGCAAGTAACTGAAAAGGATTAAGGTAAAGAGAATGAAACTGATATGTTTATCCCATCTTCTCTAACAGAAATGCAACGAATGGATCCTAAATTGAGAAATCAAACAGCATACTCAGAAACTGAATTAGAACCAATATTCAAGTATTAATGCAATTACCCAAAGAAATACAATCAAATCGAGGTTCAAATTTTATGTCACAAACATTCAAAATAATGATAGTTCGGGGATAAAATAGTTTATCTATTCTCCTTGTCATCCAGAATTTCAAGGAACATTGTAAAGATGGCATCAAACTTTAGATACCTTGATGAAAGCTTATTGTTAGGAATGTTCTAACAGTTAGGATAAAAGAATTCCCTTGTTATAGTTTGCCATTAAGGATGTTCTGATGAGTTCATGTGATTCAGATTTTTTTTAAACTGATAAATGGATGTGGGGACAGAGGATCACTTACAACAAACCAAAGCCCAGAGACTACATTTCTGACTAATCAAAGCATGTGTGCTGGCCAAAAAGCATTTGAAAACTGCTCAGCAAACAATGAAATGCAATGCAGATGAAAAAGGCGAAATTTGGGAATTTTGTCACTGGGGACAAGTTGTTAATATTATGATGTGCCTTTGGGAAGCCATAATAAAAATAAGGTTGGCTGGACCTTATCAAATTAAAAAGAAACTCCATTATGTGAGTTATATAGTACTTCAGACTGGAGGAAAAAATAACACGTGTGTCAGGTTAATATGTTCAAGCAATACTATGATAGGGAGGATAGTCAGGAAAGAAATGTATTTACTATTGTGAAAGAAATAGGAAGTCAAATAAAAATATCAAAATGAAAGGAACATGAGTCAGAAAACTGACCTCCAAGTAGTCAGATTGAATAATGTAAAGATACTTAACATGTTCAATGAAATATAGTTTTCTCTCAAAAAACTAACAAAGTCACTTATGGAGTCTATTACAAACTCAACTGAATTAGTGTAAATAGGCTAGGGCAAACATATTTGGTTGCACATGATGTTAATTTAGGAGACATAGTACACATAAAACAACATCCATATATCAATGCATAGAAGTTAGCACAAATGAGGGAAGAGATCAAGTTTACGATGGACAATGACATTATTCAACCAAGTCATAGTAGCTGGAGCTCACCTGATGTAAAATGGAGCACAATGGTTGTACATAGGTATCACAAAGTCACCGTAGTAACAAAGACAAATTCATATATGATTCCATGATCGAAAGATTATATTAAGAGGATTTGACAAGCATGATTTATTACAAAAATTGACTCATTAAAAGGATATAGGAAAATTCCATTGGCTGAAGTATCAACTTTTCTAGCACGAGATGGATTTTATCAATGTAAAATCATGCTGTTTTAAACAAAAAAAATCAAAACCTTTTTAATCATTAACTAAGAAGGCCATCAAAAGATTGTGCAACTGTGCTATATACATTGGTGATTGGATGGTGTTCAGCCATCTGAGAGGAATGTTTGCATGACTTGAACAAATTGTTCCAAAGAGCCAATTTGTCCATACATTTAGCTAAAAGTTAATTTGCTAAAGGAAAAATGCCTTGTTTGGGCAGTTCTATAGAACAAGCAAAAATATGAGATACCTAGACTTTCTAATGCCTAAGACACAACTTGAAGAGACCTTATTGTGTATTGGCATGAATGTATTCTCTCAGAAGAACATTTTAAATTTCAATACTGTATTGGCTGTCCTGATAAAACCTATTAAAGAACGGTAAAAATTTGAGTGGACAGAGGAAGGTCAGAGTGTCTTTGACATCTTAAAAGCTGGTAAGATTACTACACTAGTCTTAACTAATTTAGCTAAGCTAGTTTACTAGCTCTTGAAGCTAGTGACTTTGGTGTTCATCTGGTGTTGTTACAGGAGGAGATTGGAGAGTAAATTAGTTATGATTCTAGAAAATTGAATTTGTGCCAACAAAAATACCCAACAATGGTGAAAGAAACACAGACTGGTGTTGGCTCTATAATATTTTGAAGTCTACATAGCCAACAACTCTGCAAACACTTATTTATACAGATCATCTTCCTTGCACTTTTCTGGAACATTCCATAACAAGTTTTGTTGGAGTGCAATGCTACAACCATATAATTTGAAAATTGTTCTTGTGGCAGAAAGAGACAATATGAGACAATATAAGTGGATGCATTGTCAAGAGCAAATATGGAGGAAAACAGATGTTGTGATCAGGGTGGACTTCCATAGAATATGGCACTTATGTAAATACTTATGGTAATAAAGGCACGTAGATTATTATTATCAAAATAAAATACGAAAAAAGTGATACAAGGAAATTTTAATGGAAAATTAAAAGTTCTCATACAGGCTGCTTTATATTTTTAAGAGAGAAGCTGTGATGAAGGTTTATAATATATCAATATCGGGATCGTGAGTTCTTGTACAGAGTATGAAACTAGGTTTTTAATGTTTTGTGAAGGTAACTTGTCTTTTAAAGCATCAGAAAGTCATCATTTTACACATTGGATCAAAACTGCATTTCCAAGAAATCATGGGATTTAAGCAAAATATCTAGGTCTGTTTCCTGGTGAGATAATTAAGTGTTTAAATTATTGAGTTTTTATGACCCAGAACATGAGCCCAAGTGAACATATAGTCAGTAGAAATCAGAACTCTCTGCTGATTGGAGCCATACCTGGCACAAAGCAAGATGGTCATGGCAGAGGTCAGTCATCTCATCTCCAGGACACAACTACAGGGGTTTCTTAGTGTCGTGTCCTAAGCCCAGCAATCTTCATTTTCTTCTCTCCATCATAAGGTGAGAAGTGGGATGTTTGCTAGTCATTGTACAACGTTAAGCATCATTCATGACTCAACTGATATTGAAGTAGTCCATGTCAAAATGTAGCAAGACTTGGAAAATTTCCAAGCTTGGGCCGACAAGTCGTAAGTAAAACTTGTACCACACAAGTGCTAGGAAATGACCATCTCCAATAAGAGATAATCTAACCATTGCCCCTTGACATTCAATGGCATTATCAATACTATTCCCCATCATCAACATGCTGAGGGTTACCATTGACCTAAAACTGAACTAGACTAGTTAAATAAGTACTGTGGCTTCAAGAGCAAGCCAGAAGCTAGGAATCTTGCAGCAAGTAACTTACCTATTAACTCCCCCAAGTTGGTCCCCCGTTTACAAGGCACATTTACAAGTGTGATCGAATATCTCCAACTTGCCTGGATGAGTGCAGCTCCAATAGCAATCAAGACGCTTGATACCATCCTGGACAAAGCAGTCCACTTGATTGGCATCACATCCACAATCCTTCTATCGTTGATACGCATTAGCAGCAGTTTTGGAAGGAATAGAAACAAGCTGTGTGGGGCTGGGGGACAATCAGCTTAGAGGCAACTGGGGGGAGGTCACCAGATGAAATGAGATCAGTTACTGTAGTTGATACAATGGCCTGATGTGTCATGGTGGGGTCATGGTCCAGGGGAAGATAGGGGGAGGTATCTCAGAGCTGGAGCTCAGCCTCTGCAATGGAAAGTCAGTACGCCAGACTACAACAGCACCACCCTTATCTGCAGGCTTAATAATAAGTCAAGGTTATATCTAAGCGCATGGAGTGCAGTCAGTTCAGAGGGAGAGTACAGCTCGCTTCTACCTCCTTCCAAAAATCCACAAACAGGACTGTCCGGGCAGACCCATTGTTTCAGCCTGCTCCTGCTCCACAGAATTCATCTCTTCTGACCTTGACTCAGTCTTCTCTCCACTGGTCCAATCCCTGTCCATGATTCCGTGATTCCTCTGATGTTTTACACCGGTTTCAAAACTACCAGTTTGTAGGCTCCAGTGGCCTCCTCTTTACCATGTGTGTGCAATCCCTTTACATGTCCATTCCCCACCAGCCGGATCTTAGGGCTCTCCGCTTCTGCCTGGACCTGAACCGTCCCCACCTACCATCACCCTCCTCCACTTGGTCGAGCTCGTCCTCATCCTCAACAACTTCTCTTTTAACTCCTCTTATTTTCTTCAGGTCAGAGGAGTGGCCATGGGTATCCACATGGGCCCCAGATATGCTTGTTTCTTTGTGGGGTTTGTGGAACATTCCTTGTTTCAGTCCTATTCCGGCCCCCACCCACAACTCTTTCTCCAATATATTGATGATGTCTTCGATGCTGCTTCCCTCTCTCATCCAGAATTGAAAAAGTTCATCAATTTCACTTCCAATTTCCACCCTGCCCTCACTTTCACCTTGTCTATCTGATTTCTCCCTTCCCTTCCTCGATATCTGGTTCCATTTCTGGGGATAGACTGTCCACTAATATCCACTATAAATCCACTGACAGCTACCTGGACTATACATCCTCACACCTTGCATCCTGTAAGGACTCCATCCCATTCTCTCAGTTCCTCCATCTCCGTCGCATATGTTCAGATGAGGCCAACTTCGACAAGGGAGCCTCCGAAATGTCCACCTTCTTCCTCAACCGAGGATTCCCCAGAACCATTGTCAACAGGGCCCTCAACCAGGTCTGACCCATCTCCTGCACTTCAGCCATCACTCTCTCTCTTCCCTCCCACAAGTGATAGGGTTCCCCTTGTCCTTACCTACCATCCCACGAACATCCACATCCAGAAGATCATCAGACGCCATTTCCGCCACCTCCAGTGAGATGCCACTACCAGACACATATTCCCCTCCCCTCCCTTGTCCACCTTCTGCAGGGACCGTTCACTCTGGGGCACCCTGATCCACTCTTTCTTCACCCCCAACACCGCCCCACAGCCCCACCGCACCTTCCCCTGCAACCGAAGGTGCAACACCTGCCCATTTACCTCCTCCCTCCCCACTATCCAAGGGCCTAAATATACCTTCCGGGTGAACCATCACTTCACCTGCATTTCCCAGACTCTTGTCTACTGCATTCGGTAACCACAATGTAGTCTTCTCTACACTGGGGAAACGAAGCGTAGACTGGGTGACCACTTTGCAGAACACCTACATTCTGCCTGCAAAAAAGACCCTGAGCTACCTGTTGCCTGCCACTTTAACACGCCAGCCTGTTCCTTGGCCAACACTTCTGTCTCAGACTTGCTGCAGTGTTCCAGCGAAGCTCAACGCAAGTTGGAAGAACAACACCTCATTTTCTGCTTGGGGACCCTGTAGTCCTCCAGACTCAAAACGAGTTCAATAATTTCAGGTGCTGAACTCTTCCATGTTTCAGCCCCTAGCCCACCCACCAGGCCTTGTTATCACATAGCCTGCCATTACACACTACCTATTGTTAGTCACTAACAGTCCCCATTAACAACTATTCACCCTCTAGCCAGATCACTATCAATTCCTTTGTCTATTCAACTGCTCTTCTCTTTCTTCGGGGTCAGTCCTATCATTTACTCCCTACCCCTCCCCTCCCTATTTTCTGCATATAAACTGACGTTTTCCCAGCTACCATCAGTTGTGAGGAAGGGTCAACGGACCTGAATCGTTAACTCTGATTTTCCATTCACAGATGCTGCCAGACCTGCTCACCTTTTCCAGCAACTTCTGTTTTTGTTCATGAGTTGAATGATTGATATGGGTTTGGGACAGGAATGAGTTCAGAGCGCAGTACGCACTCCTTGTTTGATGAAGTGTGCCAGTGACTGAGACAGTGCGACACATTCGCCAAATTGGTTCATATGCTGAGACTGAAGCTGAATGAATGATGGAGGCATGGCCTTCATTATCAGGCGCAGCATGTTGCACTGTGCGGAGAAGTGTGTGCACCCTTGCCTGCAAGATACGCCAACAATGACTCCTCCTCTTTCATTCCTTGTATTTCTGACATAGTTCATTTCCACTGAGAGGCCTGTTCCTAAAGTTTTAGAGTAGATTTGTAGCTCGGGTTGTGGATGTTGTGGTTGGTTGGCTCGCCAAGCTGGTTTGTTGTTCCGCAGACATTTCATTACCCTGCTGGGTAACATCATCAGTGCAGCCTCTGATGAAGTGTCGTTTTGTTTTCCGGCCTGTTATTTAAACTCTGGAGTTCGTTGAGCTGGATTACCTCACTTCCGGTTTTCCTTTGCAATGGAGTATATATGGGGTCAAGTTCTATGTGTTTGTTGATGGCTTTCTTCGTGGAGTACCAGGCTTTTAGGAACTCCTTTGCTTGTCCCAGGATCTTGGTGTTGTCCCTGTAGTTCAGTTCCCTGTAGGCCTGTTCCCTGTAGTTGTGGGATATTGGTCACTATGGCAGCCTTCCCAAGAAGTTGAAAGCAGATGCAGGAGGAGGGGTGACAGTAGGCCACCACAGAGGATGAGCAGCACTCAGATCAGGGAGAGATCACAGATGCCAGGCCATCCACATGAGGACCAGAGTTTTTTCAGAGTGACTCAATTTCCAAAGGATGAGTTAGGTGCATTGTTGACACAGGCTCTGGGACACTGTGACAGAATATATTGGCTACTAGAGCCGTTCCTGAGGGCTGCAGGAGTGAAAGGCCATCTTCTCCTGGTGGCTGTGAAGGTGACCCCTACTTTGAAATTCTATGCAACTACCTCCTTCCAGGGAGCTACAGGTGACTTGTGTGGCATCTCTCAGTCGTACATCCAGAAATGTATCAGTGTAGGATCACATCCATTTCATTGTTTCCTGATGATGAGGTCAGCGCTACATCCTTGCTAGTATTATTCAGGAACATAGCTATGTTTCCAAGGTGCAAGGATGCCTCACTTTGGGTGGGTTGGCCATGCAAAATTGCCCCGTAGTGCCTCTGATAAGCAGGTTAGGTGGATTGACGATGATAAATGCAAGGTTATGTGGAGTTCTATATACCCAAGTGGTTTCTTCATTCCTGCACTAACAGATTCGCCATCTTCTTCACATCTGTTGTATTGAATAAGAAGTTCCAACTTGCCTCATCTATCAGAGCATCCTCAATATAAAATTCCAGAATAATTGCCAAATGTTCCCATTCCTTATTACTCAGACGTTGCAATACAGTGTCACGACCACAGGTCAGAACCTGGAAGCACCCTATTTTGACATTTTTATTCCTTAATTCCAAAACGTATAAACAGCTTTTGTATGGGACTAATGAGATTTAACACCTAAAAGTATCAAGGAAATTTAAAACAGTCTTTGGACTGTGACCTCTCGTGACTGCAAGAAAAACAAAAAGGTTGATGACACGCCCATCCGCTCAACAGCAAGACACCCTCTGCAGTTTTTGTCCCAAGCTGCGCACACATTTTCTGTTTATCCCTTTGAAGAAAACATGGTTTAAAAAGTCAGTTTCAATGCTACTGGAGTGGAGTAATGGGTTGAATGCTCTCGGGTGCTCCTTCCTGGTTCAAGTGTTAGCATGCTGTGATGTCACAGTCAAAGATAACTGTCCACTTGTTGCCTCTGTGTTGCAGTTAAATGAGGGGCCCTCTCTCACTTTGAGTGTTGCAAACCAGCTAATAAAAAGAGAATCAGGTCAAAGAGGCTTCAATCATTGGAAAAAACGAAGAATCTTGAAAATTGGCTGTTCAACTACCAATGTCAATTCTACTGGTAACCTCCATTACAACGGCTACAACTTTCAACTATCTCCCTTTCATGAACAGTTCTGAGACTGGTTGTACTCACCTCTTATTTCTAATGTCTTTGTCTGTTTATTGTGTTAAGAATTATTCACATGTCTAGTAATTAATAAACCCACTCTTTGTTAATTCAAGAAAATCTATTTAAATTAGCTCTGTTTAAAACATAAGCCCATTTGGGTGTAAGAGAAAGATATCCATAAGGGAAGCATTCTTTTATAATTTAACCCTGTTGTAACCATCTGAAAGGATGGGTGAAAAAAAGGGGGAGCCAGTACATTAAAATAAAACCAAGAACTGCAAATGCCAGAAATCTAAAAGAAAAACTGATGGAGAAATTCAGCAGGTTTGGCAGATTCTTTGGAGAGAAAACAGATTTAACATTTAGGGTCCAGTGCCCCTTCATTAGGACTGTCACTGGGCCTGATACATTAACTCTGTTACCCTGGCTAATTCACCTAGCCTACACATCATGGGCAACTTAGCATGGCCAATCCATCTAACCTGCACATCTCTGGACCGTGAGAAGAAACCAGAGCAAACCCATGTAGACACAAACAGAATGTGCGAACTCCACACAGACAGATACACAAGGCTGGAATCAAACCCAGGTCCCTGGCACTCTGAGACAGCAGTGCTAACCACTAAGCCACCGTGCCACAACTGTGGGGGCTAAGCTTCAGCACACATTTTCTAACATATTTGCCTACGTATCATCATCTCAGCCAGTTCATATTGAGTTCTTGTCTGTTTCCTGATATTTCTCATCCTGAATTTAGTGCAGTTTTTAAGATCTGAAGATTAAAGGAGTGACTGAAGAATTGTCGAGAGTAATCAAGTGCAATATAATAACAAAAGTAGTCTGAATGTAATAATGACATTTCAATTTTACAACATTATTCTCTGAATGCCTTAATTACTAAAAAGGGCAGCATTAATGGTCTGTCCATAGTTGTTCACAAGAAAGTGGTGGTGGGATTTCTTGAACCATGGTAATAAATGTTGACCAGCCAGCGATGCCCATGATGCGTGAAAAAATAGCACCCAGTTTAGAATGGCCTGTCCACTAGGTTCCTCAAAGAATTGATCCAGAAAACCATCTCATATATAATTTAGGATTTCCTCCTGTATGCTATCATGATCAAATTGGTTTGCCTAATCCATATGCAGATTAAAGTCGGCCATAGTTACAACTGTGCTTTTATTATTTCAGTCTCTAATTTTCCATTGAATTCCTTTCCCAATATTATCTCTACAGTTTGGGGGTCTATATACAAATCCCACTATCACTTACTGCCCTTTGGTGTTTCTAAGTTCTATCCATACAGATTCTAATTCACCAGAGCTAATATCCTTTCTCACTATTATATTAATGTCCTATTTAACTAGCAATGGTATTTCTTTTCTCCTTTTCTGTCCTTCCTAAAAACCGAATACTACTGGATATTCAGTTCCCATTTCTGGTCACCCTGCAGCCATGCTTCCATAATCCAATTATATCATACTCATTGCACAACTAATTAATCCACTTTATTGTGAATGCTCTGTGCATTTAGACATGAAACCTTAAGTCTTGTTTCCTTAAGATTTTTAGTCTTGCTGACATCATTTTGTACTATGACTTGAATTCTGTATCTATCACTTATCTTATTTCCAATCCATTTTTTTTTGCCTTTTGCGCTCTCTACTCTACTATTTCCATGAATAGGTTCCCATTCCTCTGCTATTTTAGTTTAAACCCTCCCCAATTAGCAAATAAGTCCCCCTATGGCATCAGTTCTATTCCTGCCCAGGTCCCAATTGCCCTGGACCCAGTTTCAAAGTCGGAGGAATCTGAACCCTCCCCCTTGCACCATTGCTCGATTCACATATTCATCTGATTTCTCCTGCTATTTCAACTTTGATTAGCACGTGGTACTGATAGTAATCCTGAGAACACTACTTTTGACTCTTACTTTTTAATTTGCTTCCTAGCTTCCGATATCCTGCTTTCAGGACCTCATCCCTTTCTTAGTATGTCTTTGGCACCGATGTTTTCCATGGCCACTAGCTATTCACCCTCCCACTCCTGTAGTCACTCTGAGACACCTTTCACCCAGGCGATAACATTCCATTCTGAAGTTTCATATGCGGCCACAGAAAGACCTATTTTTTCTCCTTAAAACTGAATTCCTTGTTATTTTAGTCTTCCAAAACTTACTTGTTTTCTCCTCTGCAGCAGCACCAACTGTGAAGCAACAAATTTGGCTGCTGCTATTTCCATCTGAGATACCATGCCTCACAACAACATCCAAAACGGTATATCTGTTTTGCAGGGCACTGGCCAAGGGGATTCTTGCACCACCTGCCTATTCCTCTTTCTCTGCATGGTCGTCATCCATTTCCTCCCTGCCTGTGGAGTCTCAGCTTACACAGTGACCACCTCTCTGTGCCTGCTATCTACAACACTCTCAGCCTTGCAATGATCCATAGTGTCCCTAGCCATCACTTCAGCTCCAAAACTTAGGCTTCCAGGATCTGCACCTGGGGACATTTTAATAGGCAATTTTATTTTCGCTTAGTGTGCTTCCTGAGATTCACTCCGTGGATACTAGGTGTGTTGGCATGGACAGGAACAAAATAACATTGCTAGATAGGGAGTGTGATTTAGCATTGGATCTATAAAGGTGAATGGGGATGATTAGGGGCCATAGGGGATTGGGTGTAAGGTTGGCCTGGAGGGTGTACGGGTCTGGGAGGGGGATGGTATGCTACAGGGCATTCGATGGAATGCGTTGGCAAGAATTGGGCATAGAAGGTGATGGGATGAGAGCAGGAGGGATATTTTAATCTTATTTTTAAATTCTCAATATTGTTGATCAGTGCTGAACAGCCCAATTCAGCCCCTACATCCAACACCCCACAGAATGAAGATGAGACCTGCAAGCAGTCTGTTTTAAAAGGGTGGGTTCATGAAGCCAGGATTCTTCCCACCTCTGTGCACCAGTCCCGGTAACAAAATTCTGAGCTTTGGAGGAGATCTCTGGAATAACAGATGTTCCATTTTCATAAGTGCTGCCAAAGAAACCTTAGCAAGTTCATATTGTAGTTAGTAAATAATGGGCAATTAAGTCACAACGTACTAGGGATTAAGAGGATGATGTTTTGACACTGATGAAGCACGATGCTTCACTCTGCAATGCGATTCTGTCAGGAACCACTAACATTTGAAGAGAAATCCAAAAAACTCATTTTAATTAACAGACTCATTCCAGAAGATTTTACATTGTTAATAGAAAACAAAATGTGTTGTAAATAGAACAAATCAAGCAAAGAAAATATGATTGTATTAATACCACCAGATTATACCAACGTATATCAGGTCCTTAGGTTTAAGTCTTACTTCCACCAAAAATTATCTTATTTGCCAGGATAGCTTGAAGTTATTTACTTCTGTGGAAACAACCATAATTATGCCACAGTCGTCTGGAATTTTTTAAAAATTCTCCACAGTTCAAACTACCCTCAGAGGTAAAATTTTAAGTTCCCATCTCTTGACTGTGGCTGCTTCACATCCTTGTTCTGATTAATTTTGCTTTTATTTCAAGCTACTCTGATGGTTGTTCCCATTGTCACAAACAAAATGAGAATGACTGTAAATTTTTCCATTCGTTTCAAACTACGCAAACTTCCAATTTCTGTTCCCTCACAAAATTCAGACAGAGACTAAGCCTCACCCAAATTCCACCTGGTAAATGATGGATTTAGTTTTTTTAAAAAAAAACTCTGTTTACTCAGTGCATTTCTAAATTACAATAATTTTCTTCATCTCTCTTTTAGTAAGTTACAAACTACACCAGGCCCAAAATGTAATTACTGCTTAGATTGATCTGTGCCCTTTTATGTCTCTTAAACAAGTTTTTGGAATTCTTGTTTCTATGGAAGATACAGAGGGTCAGTTTCCTTTCTATTCTTCTCCTTTCTGTTAAGTACTGCATTATTTTGGTTTCTGAAATTGTTGTGTTATATATCTCTATCTCTTTTATTCTCATCTTTTCAATATAATGACCTTCCAACTTCTTTACATTGCACTTCCCCATTTTCTACAGTTAAAACTTTAATTCTTAAAACTACAAATTATATTCCAAAACAATTCTAAACCCACAAACCACAAAACACACAACCTCTTCCATTTAAAAAGGCAAGGGAAATAAACATATCAGAACACCACCACCTGAAAAACTTCCACTCTCATCCCCCAAGACACCTACCATCCTAACTTGGAATTATACCACAGCTCTCTTGCAATCACTAAGTCAAAATCCCCAGAACTCCTTTCCTAACAACATTGTGGGTGCACTTACATCCCAAGGGTTGCATTGGTTTCTTAAGTGCAGCTCACCACTACCTTGTCAAGGGCAATTAGACATGGGCAATAAATCCCGCCATGGCCAATAATGCCCATTTTCCTTAATTGACAATGGTTATGCCAATGAATATCAAAGTGAAGTATTTAGGTTCTCTCTTGTTAGAAATGTTTATTGCCTAGCGATTTTTTAAATATCATCCAAAGTCTGAATGCCGTCAGTGACTTGCTGAATTTGACTAGTTCTATATTAATGCAATCTAATATTTTCTCAATGTCCTACTCTATTAAAATCTTAGCGATACAGGGCCCAGAGGAATCAGATATTTAGCTCCCCAAGTCTGATTCACTGTGATCCAAGTTCAAATAACCGCCTTTAAACCACATCCCTTCATACCTATTATTAACAAAAATCGATCAATCTCAACTCTAAAATTAACAATTGACCTAGCATTAATTGCCAATGATAGAAGGCAAACTATGTTCCAAACTCTACCTGCAGTTCACAAGCAGAGTTCCCAACTATGCTGGCACTAATCTAACATAAATGGCTTCGGTGGTTTAGACACATCCACAGATGACTCATTAAGGCCCCAATAGATGCCTGTGGGATGCCACTAGTCACACACTTAGAACTACACTCCATCTCTTGCTACTCAGCCAATCTCCTTGCCATGTCAATAATATTCTTTCAATTCCATGGGTTGAATTGTTTCTCGGGTAAGTCTGAGTCACAACATGTTTATTTGGAGTGATTATCAGCTGATGTCTAGAGGCTTTCTCACCCTATTTTAATAAACTCACCTCATTAACTATCTACCACATCCTATGGTTTCACTCACACCCAATTTCTGCCCATCTTACCAACTACTGTTCCTAGAGCAACTTGCCACTCACCGAATATCAGGGTTGGTGTCACTTAATTGGGCATTTAATTGGAGCAACCTAGGTTGCCATTGTTGGCAATATGCAATGATGGCAGGAAATGCTCAAACACCTCGCTCTTACTTATTGGCCATGATTTCCCCACTTCTAACCTATTTCTTAGAGGTGGTGAAATCTAGTCCATTGTTACAGAAAACTGTCTTGAATACTTTCAAGGAACACTGCTTTCTAAAAGTGGTTATCCATTTTCTTAACTGTTCAGAATGAGAAGCCTCATTCAAACAATTTTGCCTTTACTACATGCTTGTCAAATGTCTGTTACAACTGAGGTTTACAAGATTTTGGCAATATGTCTTTAATTCATTGTAAAAAGGGGTTCATTTGACTTGTTTTGAATGTTGCCCGAAAACAAAACCTGATGTCACGGTTGCTAAGGATGAAAGGAGAATGAATGTCACTAAAAGGTGCAAAGTGTTCACACTATATACAATAGCAGAAGCACCTGTTGATACATAAATTGTTAGTCTCCAATGCCTGGTGAGGTGCCAAGAATATCAGGTTGCAAATAGTTGTACACAGGTAATCTGCAATCTATCTGAAAACAAAGCCCATGTGATTCACATTATCATGGAGATGGTCAAAGAGTCATAGAGGTTTACAGCACAGAAAAAGGCCCTTTGGCTGACTGAGTCCATGCCCATCATAAACAAGCACCTAACAATTCTAATCTAATTTTCTAGCATTTCACCCGTAACCTAGTATGTATTGGCATCATAAGTGCACACCTAAATACTTCTTAAATGTCATGAGGGGTTCAGCCTCTACTGTACTTATAGGCTATGAATTCCAGGTTCCCACCACATTCAGGGTGCAAACATCTTTCCTCATACCTCCTCTGAACTTTCTGCCTCTTACCTTAAATCTATGCCCTCTAGTCATGATCCTTCTACCAATGGGAAAAGTGTCTTCTTGTCTACCCTGTCCATGCTCCTCATAATTTTCAATCCTCATACTTCTCAATCATGTTCCCCCCTCAGTCTTCTCTGCTCCAAGGAAAATACCACCAGTCTATCCGATCTCTCTTGATAACTGAAACTCTGCAGCCCAGGCAGCATTCTAACAAATCTCTGCTACATCCTCTTCAGTGCTATCACATCCCTCCTATCATGTGGATTTCAGAACTGCACACAGTATCCTAGCTGTGACATACACAACATTTTATACAGTTCCTACATTACCTCCTCACCTTTAAACTCTATGCCACAGTTAATAAAGTATCGTCTATGCTTTCTTAACTACATTTTTCCACTACCTTAGGGGACCAGTGGGACCTATACACTAAGGTGTGTCTGATTCTCGGTGCTTCCCAGGCTCCTCCCATTCATCATGTATTCTCTTGCCTTGTTTGTCCTATTCAAGTGCATCACCTTTCACTCACAGGGTGTATAGGAAGACTGTGTAGGATTGGAATACAAAGTTCTTCCAAAAGATAACAAGGTGTAAAGCTGGATGAACACAGCAGTCCAAGCAGCATCAGAGGAGCAGGAAAGCTGACGTTTCGGGTCTGGACTCTTCTTCAGAAATCAT
>NC_063332.1:151160166-151211021 GCF_021869965.1 Rhincodon typus | reverse complement strand
ATTATTGTGCCATTCAATCAATAATCAATTGTATAATCAACACTAATTTGATCATATTCTTGAAAGTTTTACATGGTGTATTTAATACTTTCTACAAATTCAATATTTTCAATTTAAGATGATGTACTCATAATCTGAATGTGGACAAATGAATCAAGGGAAGGCCTGGTTCAAATCATTGACTATCAACATGCCATATCATAAATTTGTGAACAAATAAAGACAGTGCTCAGTAGGCCTTATAGCTCAGCTGTGCTGTGATAACTTCGTGTTATTGCAACGAGCCAGCTTTTCCTTCATGCTTTTCCCTGCCGGGTTGATGCTCTGTAACTACAAAGTTAAAAAACAAATTTATTAACAGCTTGCACCTCACTGAGGGTGCTTCAGGTCAATTGCCATCCAACAATCTGTTCTGAAAACTCTGCTGACATTTTGACAGCTATGACCAATTCCAGCATAGCAGCTGAGATATTCCACTAAATTCCAAAAACATCAATGGCCTTGTGAAAAAAAAGTCGTCATTATATCTCTAAATTTAATGGATCCTTTAAAAAGATCCCAGATTTGGTCCACATGCTTGATAAAAACAAATCAGTTCCTCTTTGAGTTATGCCTTGTTTATCAAATTTTACTCCTCTACTGTTTTTAAGATATACATATATATATATATATTTGCGAACAAGTTAACATTTAGAGGGAAAGAAATTACCTCTGCTCATCTTCAGCGGATAAGGTAAAAAGTAAATATCTGAATCTTGGAGCTGGACTTTACTGACGTTTTGGGAACTGAGGAACATCAGTAAGGCTGACAAGATACATGGAAAATCAGCAAGAAAGATGATAGACTGCTTTCCTGGCCAGAGGTTAACCAGAGTATTTAAGAAGCCAATCAAGAGACTCTTCCCACCTCTACTGAGAGTAACAACTAAGAACCCCGTCATCAGTAGGAACGCCACCAAGTAAACCCTGATAGCCTCCCAGCATGATATGAGTGGCTCAGCTCTTTTTTTATAGTCCATGGTAGGAACCCCAATAGCAATGGCTGCAGATGCACCAATAGTTCTGACTATAACACCATCTTTGGTGACTAGCTACCTGTTCTTGACACCCTCACCACTCTCAAATTCTATTTTTCCGAATTTGAGGCTGTCAAGCTGTCGGTGCAGTCCCAGCAATAGGGGTGATGCTGCTGGGCTTGAACGGTCAGCACTCTGATTGGCTGATGGCTGTTTGAGGCAGAATGTTGTTCTTTATAAGGATGCTACCCCCAGGAGCAACCATTTAATCGGCTACTGACAAAATGCAGCCCACAGTCCATCTGGCCAGCTAAATAGGTTTGTTCCTTGTTCTTACCCGAGAAGCAGAATTCAATCATCTGAGTGAAATTCAACCTTTGATTTCTAAGTCTTAATTGCCTTATTTACTCTTACTTATTACTACAAAGTTCACTTGGAAAAAAAAATCAGTAAAATGGTTGCTATGTCCTAGGTTATCTTATTTGTACAACAAAGGTCAACAAACCTCAATTCTTAATTTGGAAAACACAGCAACTATATCAGAAACACCAGAAACTATTGTCTTCTGATTACTGTGATCCATGCACAGTGCCATTCCTTCTGATCCTTTCACAAGACTGTCTCGTTCAAAATCAGCTTCAATTCTCACAACAATCTGCTCAACAGATAATGTCATAGATCACAGGAACTTCAAATGAGAGCCAGAGAGCAAAATATAACTGACCACAACATTCCTGGTACCTCCAGGATATCAAATCTGAAAAACTGCAATTACAGTTACATTGAAATGTAGAAGTAGGCACAATAAATAGAAAGTATACTGCTAACTTGGTAAATTATTTTTAAAGTTCTCACATAAAGTCTACAAAATTGCCACTACTGGCTTCAAATTGATATCATATATATTTAATCCTTTCAACCAGCACTTCATCTATCAGTCAATTCAGTCTATTATGATTAAAATGGAAGTCACTTTGGCTACAAATTAGACCGTACTTAGAGCTCAATTTCTGATATGTGTTCCTGACATCAATAAGTGATTAGATCTACCTCAGCACAACAATGGCAGTTGCTGCCATCACTGTTAAAAATTAAAAACAGTCATTGTCTCTATACCTCATTTTGTACAGACTCGTACTAGTTTTTTTCATTATTCATTTTCAGGATGTGGACAACAGGATAATATTTATTGTCCATCCCTAACTGCTTAGTGGTGGTGTTAAACAGTGATATTCTTGAAACATTGTAAAACATGAGTGAACATTTAGGCAAAGCACTATCAGGAAGGTAATTCCAGGATTTTGACCAAGTTACAGTTAAGGAACAGCGCTTAATTCTAAGATAGAAGGGTAAGTGATGTGGTGGGAAACTTGCTCTCATATATCTGTTGCTTGTGGTAGAGATCACAGATTTGGGAGGTGCAGCTAGGTGCACTACAAGTGGGAAGAGTGCTAATGGAGGCAGATTGAGTGCCCATTAAATGACCTGCTTTGTCCTGGAAGATTTACAATAGTGCTTGGTTGTGACTTCTGATATTTTTCACAAATTTTACACTTCTCACCAATACTCCCCATCAAACACACCTGCATCGTTGTCCATTTTTGATTTCATTGCACTCCGTGATTATTATTACTTGTCTAAAAACTGACGAGAAACAGCAGATTTTGTTAAGGATTTCCAATAACATTCTGACAGTGTAAAGTACAGAAGTATAGAATTTCCAAAAATCTCAGTCTTATCAGACTTCATGTCAAGTTTCATTTATGCCTTCTTTCTAGGTAGTTTGCTAGAGAATACATCAGTTCTTATAAAATGGCTTACTATAGCTTTATTATGTGAAGTATGGAGGAGACACTGGCATAGTGACAAAGTGACTGAGCTAGTAATCCAGGGTGACAAACATTCAAATTTTGCCATGGTAGATGGTGAATTTTGAATTCACTATGAAAAGAATTATAGAATTAAAAGGTAGACTAAGGGCAATCATATAAAAATTGCTGACTGGCACAAAAGCCCACCTGGTTCACCTATGTCCTTTAAGCAAGAAAAACCCACCATCTGTATAGGACGGGCCAAAGGGCTAAAAGTTAATGATGATATTCGACAGCTGCATGAGAAAATAGATTGTATAGGATGAGAAAATAGACCTGGAAAGTTAATCATGATATTCGACAAGCTGCATGACCTTAAATGAGTCCTGTGGACATTCCTTTATGGGCCAAAGATGACACCTGCAGCTCGTTTCTCTGTAGCTGTGTTTTCTGTACTAGCAAGTAGTTTTGTCTTCTGCATCTGCTGTTCTCTGTGCTGGCTGTTTGTTACACTGTATAAGAGAGAGAGAGTTTCGTTCCAAGAGTTGGACTTCAACTCGGACCGGTATCATGAACAATGCCAGGAACAACCTCAGCCTCCAGACCAGCCATCAATCGAGGGGTCCCTGACGGGCAAAAGGGTGTAAGGTTTATTGTTTTTCCTTCTCTTTTTCATTCCTTTTATTTACTTAATAAAATGTTCCTTTCTTTTTGCCATCTTTTATAATTGCCCAATAAATGTTCATATTTAAGCAAATCGCTGTTGTCGAGCTTTCTCTTAAATGCATTTAACCAAATCTGAAAAAAAACCGCTCGGATACACACTGTGATCCAAGACATCATCCTAATCTAGTCTGGTCTATACGTGTCTCCACAACCACAGCAATGTGGTGGACTCTTAAGTTAATGTTAAAATGATCAAGCAAGCCACTCAGTTGTATATAACTGCTACAAAATCTCAAGAAAGGAATGAAGCTAGGTGGGTCCACCCAACATCAATCTACATGCTGAAAACAACAATTGTTCCCGTCAACACTGAAGCTCTCTCTACTAACAGTCTTGTACCAAAATTGGAAGAGCAACCCCCCACCCGCCAGATCAGTCAGCAGAGGCCTGACAATCATTCACTCAGAGTTATATCTTGCAGGCAATGTCATAGAACCCACCAACAGGTCATTCCTAGATTGGACTTAGCCTCCACGATGACTGTAGTGTGCTCACTCCTACTGATACTGTCATGCACACATGCATCCGCATCAAGCAAAGATGAAGTTAAGCAGGTTTTTGCCTTTTGTTGGTTCCCTCACCACGTGCCACAGATCCAGTTCAGCAGCAATATCCTTCTGAATATGACCAGCTTGATCCACCACACTGGAATTGGACATTCTGAATGCTCGCCCTCTCACTCAGTACTTCCTCCAAATGGTGTTCAACACGGAGCTGTACTGTTTCATCACCCAACAAGGATAGTAAGCGGTAATCAGCAGGAGGTTTCTTTATCTACGTTTGAACTGACGCCAAGGCTGTGGGATCACTAAGCCTTATCTAATGCATTCTATTTCTGCTGCTTTGCGTGCAAGCTATCATGTATGGTGACATAGTGGTATAGATGAGGCAGAGTGGCTCTAATCTTCAACATAGATGCCAGTCTTCAGCTAATTTGATTAATTCCTTGAGATGTCAAGAAAGAACTGAAGAGACTGGATACTACAAATGCTATGGGCCCTGACAACATCAGGATAGCAATAGTACTAAAGACTTGTGCTCCAGACCTAGCTGCATCCCTAGCCAAGGTACTCCAGTATAGCTACAACACTGAGACCTACTCAGCAACATGGAATATTGTCAACTACATTTTGTCCTGTTTTGTCTACAGAAAGCAGGACACATTCAAACAATCTTTAATTATCAGCAGCATTGGAAGATATCATTAACAATGTTATCAAGTGGCACTTTCAAATTGTCACTGAATTGGAGACAAAAACAGAAACTGCAGGAAAACTTCAACAGGTCTGACAGGATCTGTGGAGAGAAAGCAAAGTTCATGTTTCGAGTCTCCAAGGCATATTGGAGAGTGAGTATCACTGCCCAATCTCAGTTTGAGATCCTGGTCCTCAAAGACTCTCTTCCTCAGTCAGCCAAAGTCTGAGTATGCAAGAAGATATGCTGGTGGATAATGCAACAGAGGAAGCAACTTTCTCAAGGGAAAACCTGCACAAGGAGGAAGGCACAGAACATGACTTCAAAATCACATGCTACATAAAAAGTCTAATAATTATAGTGCAACATATTTTAACTGTACTGCTCAGCCTGCTAATGAACCTTGAAGTCCTTCATTTTCTCAATCTTCTCCAAAGGATTTAAATTATACTTGTGCAGCTGTATGGTTTAACAGTAGCCATTTCTCACTGGACAACAAACATTGCAAAGTAATTGCATAGAAAAAGTATGAGGAACCCAATCTTATTATTATAAAAATAAATACATCAACAAGTCAGTTGATTTTGCTCAAAGAAGAACAATCCAATTGCTGTACCCTCACCAGCACCATCTGTGATCAGGTAATTTAGCAGTTTTGAAATTAAATGCTAGATCTTCCTGGTCTGTAAATTTCAGTACAAAAATAAGACGTGTTTCTTTACTGAGCCATTAATTCATCAAATCTTAATGTACTTCAGACATATATTAACCTGGGTGTTATTAATTGCTGTTTTCAATTATGTTTCATAGTTTTAGCACATTCAGCCACTTAGTTGAGCAGTAAATTTGTTAAGACTTTGAAAAACACAATCAACTTTGCTCCAAAACAACCTAAAGCTAGCAGATTCTAAACTAAACTAAATAAGACTCAACAAACATCTGTACAACAGGCCCCCTGAACTGTCACGGGAAGATAAAGAATTAAATATGCAACCACGTTTCAAAGAAGTGTCAGAATAATAAGTAATACTCCGTTATTTTAACTACCCAAATATTAACTAAGATAGTTTTAGTGCATTACATAGAGAAGAGACAAAACTCTAGTTACATTCAGGAGAACATTTTTAGCCAGAAAAGCCCCAAAAGGGAGGGGGCAAATTTCGGCCTAATATTCAGATATGAGTCTGGTCAGATGGAAGGTGTCACTGTAGGGGAGCATTGGAGATAATGACCATTGCTCAGTTAGGTTCAGGATAATTATAGAAAAAGATAGGGATGGGCTGGACTAAAGTTCTAAGCTGGGGAAAGGCTAATTTACTAAGATAAGGTACAATTTAGTTCAAGTGGACTGGGAGCATCTACTTGCAGATAAAACTGTCAGACCATTGGGAGGCATTCAAGGAGGAAATAGCAGGAGGATAGAGCAAACACTTTCCCATAAAAACAAAAGATTAGGACCAAAACCAGAGAACCCTGGAAGTCAAAGGATATAAATGTTAGGATTAAGGAAAAAAGGAAAAGCTTATGGCAGATACCATGGTCTCAAAACTATAGAGGATTATAAAAAGTGTAAGGGTGAACTTAAAAATAAAATTAGGAAAGCTAAGAGAGTGCATAAGAAAACATTGATGGGTAGTGTAATGGAAAATCCAAAAGGTTTTTATTTTCTAAATTTAGAAGCTGCAAAAGAATAACTAGGGAAAGAGGAGGGCCCATCAAGGTCATGTGTGTGTGGAAGAGGAAGATACTGACACAGTCCTGAATAATTATTCTGCATCGGTATTCATAATGGAAAAGGACAATGCAGTTATGGACATCAGGGTGGAGGAATGTTAAATAAGAAGAAATTAACAGCGAGCAGGGGGAGAGAGAGAAAGGGAGAGAGAGAGATAGAGAGAGAGAAAGAGAGAAAAAGGAAATGCTAATGGGTTAAGGAGCTTTAAAGGCAGATAAACCTGCAGGCCCAGATGAGATATATTTCAGGTTGAGGGAGACAAGGTAAGACTGATCAGGGACCCCCAGCAACATCAAATCCTCTCTGATCACAAGTGAGGTTCCAGAGGCTAACATTGTCCCATTATTAAAGAATGGACGAAGGGATAGACAAGCAAATTACAGTCCAGTATGGTGATGTTTCATAAATTTGATCTTTCTCTTTGAGGTGGTAACCAGGAATGTCATTATAGGCAATGCATTTGAGGTAGCCTACATGAACTTTAATGAGGCTTTTGATAAGATCGCTCATTGCAGATTGACCAAGATAACAAGAACCCAAGGAATCCACAGCAAAGTGGCTTGGTGCATTCAAATTGGTTCAGTGACAGGAAGCAGAGTATGAATGGTAGAGGGATGTGCCTATGACAGGAAGTCTGTTTGCAGTGGGATTCCACAGGGTTCAGTGCTGCTGCCCTTGATGTTTGTGATGTATATTAATGATTTGGACTTAAATGTATGGGAAACGATCAAAAAGACCATGGATGCCATGAACATTGATAGAGTGGTAAATAGTAAGAGGGATAGCCTTAAACCACAGGAGGATATCAACAGAGTGGTTGAATGGAATTCAGCCTGCACAGGAAAAGTGAGAGTTAATGGGTGTGGGGAGGCATTATCTAACTTCACACTATAAATAGTAGGGACCAGGGAAGTACTGAACATCAGAGGCCTTTGTATACATATCCACAGATCCCTGAAAGTAGAAAGGCACGTTGATAAGGTGGTTAAGACAACATATGGGATACTTGTTTTTATTACAGAGGCACAGACTACAAGATCAGATGGGTTATGCTGGGACTGTATATAAAAAGTTAGGCCACAAGTGGAGACTGTGTCCAGTTCTGGCCACCACATTATTGGAAGGATGTGATTGAGTGCAGAGGATATCTGTCAAGATGCTATCTGGACTTGAGGATTTGGGATATAAGGAAACATTGGAGGCTGGAGTTATTTTCCTTGAAGTGGTGAAGGTTGAGAGAGGACCTGAAGGAGATGTACAAGATTAAGAGGGACATAGAAAAGATGGATAGAGAGGCACTTTTTCCATTAATAAAGGAGTCATTAATCAGGGGCATAGATTTAAGGTAAGAGGTAGAAGACTAGAAGGAGAGTTGAGGAGAATTTGTTTCACTCAGACAGTGGTGGGAGTCTGAAAATCACTGCCTGAAAAGGTTATTCAGTCTGAAACATCTCATAACACTACAGCAGTATTTAGATGTTTAACTGCATTGACATAGTCTCCAGGACAATGGGCTAAGAGCTGGAAAATGGAATTGATGTAGTCAGTTGTCAAGTGATATGATCATGATAGGCCCATGGCCTCCTTCTGTTCTGTAAATGTCTATGAGTCCATAGATCTTTCCCTAGCACTTCAATTGCACTCATGATCTAGATTCTAGTTTCAAGCAAAATATTTTAACCAAATGCAGCTGAAATATTTGACACGAAATTTATTACAATGTGGTTACTTGATCAATTTTAAAATAGAGTCTTGTGATTTTTCATTATAAAGGACTATAAAACTTAGAAAATAATCAAACATGTTAAAGTGTTTCATGACACTAAAAGTCAAGCTAAAATCATTCAAAATGATTTTTGGCCAATACTCACTGATAATGAATGTTGCACTCCTGTTATCTCTGCACTCCACAATGTCACATCGTTCCAGGATTATTACCTCAGCAAGGTCTGATGTCTGCAAGAAATGAATGAGAAAAATTAAAAATCCGAGCAACCCCACTAAACTCCTAGATGAATGCCCATTGACAATATGCAGCAGCCATTGATTTAGTCCACCTCTCTTGCAATCAAATTAACAACAGGGATTAGAACAAACCTATAAGAGGGTAAAGTCAACAGACAAATTCATTTGCTGCTTATTGTTCAAGGGGACTTTGTTTCACTTATGTAATTTTAATAAGACTTAATAAAAAAGATAATTTTCAAGCAAGAAATTGACATTGTTGGTTAAAAATAAGCATTTGCTAATACAGAACTTGCATACTACTGATAAGAGACATTTTGTCAAAGTTTTTCATCATATACATATCAGGAAAATTTGCAAGATACTGATGTAAAGGAAAAACAATATCTATACTCTGTGAGAGGACAGTGCTGATTGGTTAGCAAGCGTATCTGATCGGCTGAGGCAGTGCTATGGAGAACACACCAATTAGATGATGACCAACACTTAACTGGCAAGATTTATTTAAAGTTTCAAACAGGCAGCTTCACTTTGACAGGTCACGGTATTGCCCTGAGAAATGAACCAGAGAATGGCTGCACGTATTTAGATGAAGTGAAATAAGCACAATGTGCGTATATGCTTTTTTTCTGTCTGCAAACAACAGGGTCCTGTGTATTGACATAGGCAGTTTTCAGTATGCAAAACTGCACCACACTACGAGTCCAACAGACAATCCTAAATTGGCTGTCAATATAATTCTGTGCAGATATATTATTATCATGCAAATGTTGTCCAATTGCAGAATCACATCTAATGTTCTACACTGCATTTTGAGTTTTACAAGCATGGGCTGGTTATATTGCAAATAGGTGAAGGGACTTCTATTTGATGCAATCCGCCAGTCATTGGGAGGTATAGCCTATATAGTTAGTATCACATTGGCACTGAAATGAGTATGTCAAATTACTTGTTTGTGCCATAGGCAGATTCCATTTTGACTTGAAGACTGCAGAAAATAGCATTTAAGTTTCTACTGCACAGTAGTGGGGTGAAACAGCTAGCTTCACCTGATGCTTAAATTTTTATGATATCTTACCCTTCCAGGACAATCTGAGGTAAACTGTGAACTCTTCAGGACAAAAAGTGATAGTATCTAATCATTGCGGAATGTTGTGCAGAAACTGAAACAGATGAGATAGGGCATCACAGGCCATTGTGCCTGTAAGATCTTTTGATGAGCCCTATTTCAGAATCAAGCTTGCACAGTCACCAAATGGCTTGGCTATATTCATGAGGGTCCCGGTAAGGCCAACCTTACAGCACACAAAACTGTAGGAATCCCAATGCATATATTGACTAGTGAAGATGGGCTCATGGTAGACAGTAGTAGAGAGCTCCCTAGCTGATTTGTCAATTAGTACATCAAGGAAACAAAGCTTATTTGATTGCTTGATTTCAAAAGTGATTTGAATACAGGATGAAGCTCATTAAGACATGTAAAGAAGTTTCTACATGCAGTTGTACATTCAAATATAGCAAAGTTACAAACTGGATTCTGGAAATATGCAAAACGAAGTTAGGTGTCCTTCCATCAAAGACACATTTCTCATGCCACTCAAAAAAGGTGATAGAACAGCTGGACCTAGTGGGGAGCCCATGGTAATACCATTTATTTGGGCATACAGAGTGCACTTAAAACAGAACTCAACTGTGCAAGTTACTGAGTTCATAAGTTCAAGGAATACTGATTCATACAGCGGTGGAAGGTCTCGATCACGACGATATAATTCTGCAGTGCAAATTTCAATGGCTTCCTTGAATGGTACATTGGTGAATAGACCAGCAAATGAGCATATGGACGCTATATTAATATCAATATGCAAGTCCTGTATGGATTTCACAAATGTGAAGGAATCCTTCATAATGTAAGTGGTTAAAGCTAGTTGTAGAAATTTGCCCAACCATTTGGGCACTTCATGTTGTGCAGAAACTGAAACAGATGAGATAGGGCATCACTTGTGTGTGATAAGACATAGGAGTAGGAGTAGGTCATCAAGTCTGTCCTGCTTTTTGATTAATTCATAGGTGATCTGATCATTCTTGATCCAATTTTCCTACCTTTTCCCTATAACTCTTGATTCCCTGGCCAATTAAAAATCAAATCTACATTTGCATTGAATATTCTTGATAAACCAGCCTCAACATCCCCAGCAGTAAAGAATTCCACAAACTATCCTCTGACAGAAGATATTCCTCTTAATCCCTGTTTTAAATGGGCAACTTCTTAATCTGAGAATACATCCTCCAGCCTAGCCTCTCCCACATGGGGAAACTACCTCTTCACATCCAAACTGTCAATCCCAATCAGAGTCTTCTATGCTTTAATAAGATAACTTCTCATTTTTCTAAATTCCAGTGAGTACAAACTCATTCTACTCAACTTCTCCTCATAAGAAAATCCATTCACACCCAGAATCAACCTAGAGAACCTTCTGTGGACTCTCTCCAATGTCAGTATATCATTACTTAGATTGGAGGAGCAAAACTGTTCACAGTATTCTAAGTGTGGTTGAAGTAGAGCCTTGTATGGTTTTGGCAAGACCTCCCTATTTCTATACTCCATTCTCTTTGAAAGAAAGGCCAACATTCCATTTGCCTTCCCTATTATTGCTGAACCTATATGCTAGCCTTTTGCAATTCATGCACAAAGACTCCCAAAATTCTCTGTGCTGCAGCTCTCTTCAGTCCTTCTCCATTTACGTTAATATTCAGATCCTTGATTCCTTCTGTCAAAGTGCATAACCTCACATTTCCTCAGATTATATTCCATCTGCCAAATTTTTGACTACTCACCTAATCCAGCTATATCCCTCTGCAGACTACTTATGTAATCCTCACTACTTGCCTTCCCACCTATTTTCGTGTCATTAATAAACTTGTGATAGTACAATTTCTTCCCTCATCCAAGTCATTAATATATATTGTAAATAATTGTGGCTCCAGCACTGATTCCTGTGGCACTCCAATAGTTACAGCTTGCCAACCTGGAAATGGCCCCCTTATCCCAAATGTCTGTCTTCTACTAGTTAGTCAATGCTCTAGCCATGCTAATATATTACACTCCAACAACATAGGCACTTATTAAGCAGACCAGCATGATGTAATGTATAAAACATCTGTTGGAAATCTGAATACATTACAACTACTGGTTCCACTATCACCATCCTGCTATTATTTCCTCAAAGAATTCTAATAAATATAACAGGCATGATTTCCCCTTTATGAAGCCATGCTGATTCCATTTGGTTATATTGTGTATTTCTAAATACTCTATTAAATCTATCATAGGCTAACATTTTGCCAAGAATAGATGTTAAGCTAACTTGCCTATAGTTGCCTGTTCTTTGTGTCCTTCCTTTTTAAATTAGTGTGATACTTTGGCAGTTTTCCAATCCTCTGGTACTTTGATAATATAAATATTTTTGGAAGATTATCATCAGTACGTCCACTACCTCAGTAGCTACTTCCTTTAATACCCTCAAATGCATCCAATCAGGTCCAGTCATCCAATCAAACTTTCACCTCATTAGTTTCCCTAGTACTTTTTCTTTCATAATAATTATTGTCTTTATTTCCTTTCCCACCTTTTCCCCTTAATTATTTAGTATTTTTGGAATGGTATTTGTGTTTTCTACCATGAAAACTGATGAAAAGCATTTATTCAACTCCTCTGTCATTTCTTGGTTCTCCATTATTTCCCCAGCCTGAATCTCTAACAGCCTAAGTTCACTTTGGTCTCTCTCTTCTTTTTAATAAATCTAAAAACGACTTTGCTCTTAAAGCTCTTTTATATTTTTGAAAGAAGTTCTTTTTTCTGATGAAGGGTCTAGGCCCGAAACGTCAGCCTCTCTGCTCCTATGATGCTGCTTGGCCTGCTGTGTTCATCCAGCCCTGCACCTTGTTGTCTTGGTATGACTTGCTAGTTTATGCTCAAATTTAATTTATCCCTTTTTTTGGTCATCTTTCATTCTTATCTGGAGTCCAATCCTCCAACTTACTAATTTTTTTTGTCACATTTTACATCTTTTTCTTTCAATTTGATGTTATCCTGAATTTCTCTCATAAACTGTGGTTTATCCCTTTCCTAGAATCCTTCCTCATTGAACTGTAGCTTTGTTGTGAGTCATAAACAATTTTCTTAAACATCTGTCAATGTTCTTCAACTGCCTTTTCTGCTGAACTCCTTTCCCACACCACGCCAGCTAACGCTCATTGCTTTGCAATTACCCTTATTTAAGTTTAACACATTTGTTTCCGATGCAAGCTTCTTACGCTCAAACTGAATGCTGAAATCAAATATGTTATGGTCAATGTTTTCTAAGGGATCTTTAACTCCAAGATCATTCATTAAACCTGCCTCATTACATATTACCAGATCCAAAATAGCCTGACCCTAGTTGGTTCCACAACATATTGTTCTAGCAAACTGTCTCAAATTCACTCCATTAATTCTTTCTCATGGCTACCTTTATCAATCAATGTACATAAAGATTGAAGTCACCCACAATTAATGTACTTACCTTTTTATATGCCCACATTATCTCTACATATGTTCTCTGTCCTACGGTATTGCTAATGTTGGTGCTAATAGACAACTCCCACCAGTGTCCTTCTGTCCTTGATATTTCTTACCTCCACCCTTATGGATTCTACATCTTCCAATCCAAAATCATTCCTTGCTATTGTACTTATTTCATCGCTTACTAACAAAGCTACCCCATCCCACCAATCTCTTTCAGCCTGTTCTTTGAAAAAGTCTCAATCCCAAAAATTTACTTCTCAATTTTGACCTCTAAGATTGTACCCATTTACCTCTATTTGTTCTGTTAATTAATTTATTTTGTTCTAAATGCTGTTTCAGTAAAATGCCACTAATTTTGTCTTTTTAATCATGTTGTGCCACAATTTGCTGCTATTTTTCTATGTTTGTACACTCCATTCTAGCATCATTATCCAAGTAGCAGTCCTGCAATGCTGCCATATCCATTTGCTTTGTAAGGTTATGTTCCCACTCTTCTAAATCGTCTATCCTTCGAATCAGTTTAAAGACTGCTCTATAGTACTAGTTATTCAATTTGCCAGGGCACCGATCTCAGCATGATTCAAGTGAAGCCCATCCCACCGGAACTGCTCCCTTCTAACCCCGTGCAGAATAATATGAGGTCAATCACACCAATCGGTGTGCCATGAATTTAACTCCTTGACTGTAGCTACCTTATGGCAGCTTGCTAACGTTGCAAACCTGGTATTGTTAAAGTTTACCTCCTAACTACTCAAACTCTTTTGGCAGAACCTCCTTTCTCGACCTATCGATGTTGTTCATACCAACGTGGACAATAACAGCTGGATCCTTCCTCTTCCATGTTAAATTCCTCGCCAGTTGTGAAAAGATGACCTAGAACCCTGGCACTAGCAGGCAATACAGCCTTCAGGACTCATGTTCAAGGCTGCAGGGAATAGATCTATCCCCCAAATTGGACTGTCCCCTACCACGACTATATTCTTATTGCTTCCCTGCCCTACCAACCCCCACGCACCCAACTTGAATGACTTCCTGTACCACAGTGCCATAGTCAGTTGTTCATCCTCCCTGCAGTCCCACCTCTTGTCTGTACACCTTGCAAGAGTCTTGTAACTGTTGGACAATTGCAGGGTCCAAGGCTCCTCTGGCACAACCCCCAGATCCCCATTCCTGCCTGATCTGCAGTCAAATACTTCTGTCCTTAATCACAACTAATTTGAATTACTTAGTGCAAAGGATATGACTACTTTCTGGTGTTCAGTTGTTATCCCCTTCCCTGATGTAGGGCAACGTGTGCAGCTTAGGCACCAGCACGTCAACTTGAATCTGAAGTTCCTTAAGCTGCAAACACCTACTGTGGATGTCCTGGACTTTGTTGGGTTTACTACAATGTCCTGGGTGGCCTGTATATAAGTGATCATAATAAGCAGTGAGCACAAATCCTATCATATGAATCAATTAGCAGCTGGGTTAGGTTTACTACAATGTCCTGGGTGGCCTGTATATAAGTGATCATAATGAGCAGTGAGCACAAATCCTATCATATGTCTCAATTAGCAGCTCATTGATCTTCCACAAATACAGCAGGCAATTGGAACAAAAGCAGAAATTGCTGAAGAAACTCAGCGGGTCTGACAGCATATGTGGTGAGTAAGCACAGTTAACATTTCAAGTCTCATGACACTTATTCAGAACTGGCAATTTCTTTACTTGTGCTTAAGTGAGATTGTCTAGTCATGCTAAGAGGGAAGTCCAATGGATACAAATTTGGGGGACCTATCGTTAAGAACAGCATGCATTCTATTGATAGAATCATACTTATTCAGGATAACTATTCCTGTCCCTTTGTTGGAGTCCAATCCTCCAACTTACTAATTTTTTTGTCACATTTTACATCTTTTTCTTTCAATTTGATGCTATCCTGAATTTCTCTCGTAAACTGTGGTTTATCCCTTTCCTAGAATCCTTCCTCATTGAACTGTAGCTTTGTTGTGAGTCATAAACAATTTTCTTAAACATCTGTCAATGTTCTTCAACTGCCTTTTCTGCTGAACTCCTTTCCCACACCACGCCAGCTAATGCTCATTGCTTTGCAATTACCCTTATTTAAGTTTAACACATTTGTTTCCAATGCAAGCTTCTTACGCTCAAACTGAATGCTGAAATCAAATATGTTATGGTCAATGTTTTCTAAAGGATCTTTAACTCCAAGATCGAGTTAGGCTTGAGGATCTGCAACGCTGCCAGACATTGCAAACGTGAAAAGTTGGCAAATCATTCAGAATCCCACAACATTCAAGCCCTAAATCAGCTCAGCAGAATTTCATTGTATTCCATCGAGGTTGGGTTATGGGAGTAGTGTAATTCAAATTGAGCAAATGCCTCTTCCACTTTGAAGTGGAATGAAGGTACAACAAAATTGAAACTATGCATGAGGAGAAATTGCTCGCTTTCAGAAATTACAATGTTAGAAAAATTCAGTTTTTAAGGAAATGCAAATAACAGAGTCAACCTACATGGTTTAAAATTGAAACAACGTTGGGCAGTTAACTGTCAGTCAGCATCTAATTGTGCATTTTCTAAGGTAAAATTTCTACTAATCAGCATCCAGGGGCCAACCAATCAATACTCTCCTCTCATACAACACAGAAGTTGCTTTTCCTTTATATTGGCATTCCTAACAAATTGTCCCGAACAAGTGCAAGTTGAAAATTTTGTCAAAATGTCAAAACACAAACATTGTAGATTTAAAACCACATTTATAGAAATATCCCCAATTTTGTGAAGACGTTGAACAAGGTTTACAAAATTCTGCATTGAAATAACAGGAAAAAAAGCAACATGAATGTCAAATGATAATGTTTGAAAATTCCTGATACATTATTCAAACAAATGGAAAGGGTGCAAGAAATATCTTTAATTTCAAATTGTTTCAATATTCTACACCAAATGATTATTTGCAGTATGCAAGGTTGAGAATTCAGAAAATAGTTACCTTAAACATAAAATCAATGCCACAGCAAAGTGCGTTGAAGATTAGTTTCTGCATAATAAAAGGTTCTCTAGTTATAATTATTTTCATCAATAAAAGACATGCAAAATTATGAGGGGTTTTCATTAAGCCAATAGGGAGGAATCATTTCATCTGGCAAGCAGAGGTCATAGATTAAAAACAATTGACAAAAGAAATACAGAGAAAAAGAGAATTTTTTTCAAAAAGTGATGATTAAGACCTGGATTGGAATACACCCTCTGAAAGTTTGATAAAATCAGATTCCATATGAATTTTCACAGGACAACTGAATAATTGAACATGTACTTGAAGAGGCATAATGCGCAAGATTGGAAGGGTGGAAGGTGAGAACTAATTTGTAGGACTATACTCATCAACTCTTTTGAAGAGTCAGCTCTGACAGATTGAACCGAATATTCGCAGCCTTTAAATGATCTGGGCAATGACAGGTTCATTGGGAAAATATGGTGAGATCGGACACATTTTTCTCAACATCAGGAATCTAAAATTTCAATTTTCCACCCAAGGTTTTCACAGCCAGATGAGAATCTTGCTAGTGAGTGATGAGATGCTCATTTGTTTGAATTGACAACCTAATATCACCTCATTTAAATGCAGCTTACTATTCTCCCATGCACCAGAGGAAACTAGATGGCAACAATTCCTAACAGGAAACCCTCAGCAGGCACCTGCAGCTCCAGTTCACCATTTGTTCCTCTGGGCCTCCATTTTTGTCAGCAGGCTCAATACCTCAGTACAGTTCCAAGGTCAGTGACTGCAAATAGCCCCCCACCACTGCCCCATGGAGGCTGGTGTCAGACACACACCTGCCTCACCATGTCCTCATGGTACAGCTTTGACCCACTTAGAATACAGTTCTCCACTTCAAAACTGTTCTTTGGAGTTCACAAAGGCCTTGATTCTGCTGCCAGATAACTTTGCATGCAGGACATGCACTCAACTGATGCATTGGAACAAAGTGTACCTCAGGGCTTGCTGCTTCCTGTCTTAGCAGTTACTCACTTCACACCTAGTTGGATGTTCACAGCACCTTTACCTTGCCATGCCGTGCCTTTTTGCAACTCATCACCTCGTTCAGACCTTAATGGCTCATGTTACTTCTGTGTTGTCTTGCTGTTTAGTGCAGACACAAAGCCATGCAGCTTGTCATGGACATCAGCAGAAATCAAGGTGTTGGACATGTGACTGTATGGCACCATACTACAACTACAGCATGTTCGAGCAGTGTACACAGCAAACACATTTCAAGTGCGGCATGCAAATGGCTTCCATGTAAAAGGGGTGAAGTCCTAAGTCAAGTCAACTCAAGGGAGCTGTTGTCAGTAAAGGGCACCCCTCCCACAGTCAGTCAAAGACAATATCTGATCAGCCCAAGGGATAGGACACAACCAGTTGGCTGTTTGGGATGGTCAGGCTCAAGTATTGTCAGGATCAAGGACTCTGTACATCCATCAAATCGGTAAGGGGGTTAAGGCCATGGCCAGTCATGGAGGCCTGCTCAACGGAGGTCAAAGCAGGCTGTCAGGCACCATTGCTGTATAGGGGAGCTGAAGAAGTGAATTGTGGTGATTGCAGATAGTATTTGGGGGCCGCAAATTCTTTGCAGTCCAGTCCAGACAAAGCGCACAATATAGTCTTAATGTGTTAGTGTTCTCTGCCCAGCTAAAGTGCAAGCAAAGAGGGGATGTGTTAGATGCTGAAGAGCTGGGAGAGCGGCAGCAGTCTTCCATGGAAGATGATTGGATATTGTGCAGGAGAAACATTATCTTCAGTCAGGTGCAGCAAGCTTGAGAAGCAAGCAGTCCCTGATTGTTCCCAGAGACAAACATAACTTTTTATGTTCTTTTTTCTCTTTGCTTTTGGTATAAAAGTTACCACTTTGAACCATTTAGAGCGTTTCCAGCAGGTGATGCTTTCACATTAAACAACAAAATGTTATGCAACCCTGGACATCAGGGAAAGGATAGCACTCCCTTAGACAGGATTGCAACAATGGTATTGAGTTAAAGATAGGTAGTCTGTATTCTTGTAACGGCATTTACAATGACAGTCGATCTGAGAGGTGATGTAAAATGTCAATCCATTTACAAATGTCATTTTGAGTTTGTAATGAAGTGTCACCCATGCAAACCATGTGCACTCAGAAGCTTGACATCATTATTCCCCTCCCATTACATGCACTGAGGGGAAACTCTTGGCTGACAGCTCTTGACCAGGTCCGTGGCTGGTCTTTAAATATGCTGCTGCAGTAGAAATCCTGAAAGATCTGAGCAGTGTCAAGCATGTTTACCACTGATAGGCACACAACAGCATAAGTAGACTGCCACAGAGGTGTGATGCATACATAATGAGGTGATCTGTGGAAAATTATGCCAGAAAACTCACTAGTGTTCAAAGAGAGAAGCCCTCCATGAAACTCTCCAAAATTGACACTGAGCCAACATTTGGTTAATATTAAGCACAATATATTCAATGATTAAGCACAGTAGAGCAATCTAATAGAACCCAACTGTTTAGTTTTATATTCCAATAAAATGTGTTGCTATTGTTATGAGTGATTGTTAATGCAAATGAAACTGGGTTTATAACTTGAATTAGGCATTATTAATAAGGGTGTTGCCTCCTTCACCAGTAAGTATTCATATTTGAAGACAGCAATTGACAAAATAAAACTAAATTGAGCCTAAAAGGTTGCCTAATGCACACTATAGTTCACAACACCTCTGGGGTGCTGTGAACCACAACTCTTTAAAAAGCCAGGTCAACTCCATGAAAGTAGCACAGGAGTTTGTAATGCCCTGCTCCGCAATGGAACTAAACAAGATCAGGGTGCTGGATGAGGCCCTGCAACCAAAACCAACCCATAGTGTTAAAAGGCATTTCCGGAAATTGGAAAGCCCAGAATTGGGGTCAGGAGTCCTAGACTCAGGACTCGTACGCCGTTTTTAAAGGGCTTCTACTTGATAGGAGTCTATGACTGGTTTGATGATTGTTGAAACTTGTATGTACTGTTTAAAAAAACATACACCACCATCTGCTGTGGTGGGATTTGAAGCTAAATATTACCTGGGGATCTGGATTACTAATCCAGCAACAAGACCAGTGTCTCACCATCTCCCCTAATAACCATTAGTTAATAACCATCAATATTTAACCTAAATAGCACTCCTGAAAACACCTTCTTTTGGCAGATTTGAATATTTTAGGCAATTAAAATAACTGTAATTTTGTCAACCCCTCCTCCTAATCTTTCAGCACATCTCTGAAAAAGGTTTGTAACTTGCAAACAAATAAGTGCTATTTAATGTGAGAACTGTACTAATTCTAAACCGGAGACAGAGTTTTAAACTGGCATTCCAAACCCAGAGAGGAAAAGATGAGATAAGGGGCACTAATAGCATAAAAATGCTCAAGGAGAAAAATAGAGAAATCATAAAGGCTGAAAATGTCAGTCAAAAAGCAAAGATACACGGCAAGTCAGTCAGCAGCGAGGTAGAATGTTTTTAAATGTTTCATGTGGAATCCTTCATGGTAACTAAATAGTGACGTGAAAGTTAACCTACCCTTTCTTTGACAGGTGTTTGTTGACCTGTTGGATATTTTGTCTTATTACCAAAGTTTTGGAAATACTTACGAGGGTGAATTGGGAATAGTGCTGTTAACCTTGTAATTATGCTATTCCTGAAGCCTCTATATAATAATTAGACCACTTGGACCCAATAAACTCTTGCAGGTTGTAAACTTTTACAGCAGGATCTACACTAAATTGCATCCTTGTGAACAGATGTTTGATTTCAATGTCCTGTAAAAGCCTTAGTGGCCCAAAAAAGAACTTTACTTTCATGAAATTGCAAATTACATGTTATCTAGCTGGGAAAATTGCACTTCATTGGCAGGACCACCATTTGTGTCCACTCCTGTTGCCCTCAAGAAGGTGGTAGTGAGCTGCTTTCTTCTCCTGTTGATCTTATTTCTAATGATTGTTGTATGTGTCATTAAACTGAGCCTAGACCTCACCATGTCGAAGGTTTGCTGTACAGATCTACAAGAGCTGCTTGATTTAAGTGATAGATGAAATTCGCTTACTGGTCTAACTAGAAGAAGCTTTTGCATTGGAAAATAAGTAATTTATTATATGTTTGTAACTACCTCCACATTACAGTACATTATTAGGATATACATTGTCCCCTAGACTATGAGTCAGACCTGGATATTAGATCTTAATCATCTAAAATCTTTAGTTGGTCTGCTCACAAGTCTGTATGGCTGGTGATGCTTATGGCAGTGCACAGTTTTAATCCTTTCAGACCCATATACAATGATCTAGACAAATTGTGCCTTGTTAGCAATTTGTTTAAAAAAAGATACATGCCTTATGTTCACATAAAAGTTTGGACAAAATAATTCTTAGAAGCAATTATATTCAGCAAGGCTGTTACAAACCTTGTACACAAATAACATCAAGTGATTTAGGATCTAATGGCACAAGACAACAGTGGAGAAGCTGCAATGGCAACAGAGAGGATACTATATCATTGTTATTGGGAGAATTTCTGAGACAATTTTTTTTTCCCCCCATGGAGTGTTGGAGGCTGAGGGGTGATTTTATAGAAATTCATAAAATCATGAGGGGCATGGATAGGATGAATAGCCAAGGTCTTTTCCCCAGGATAGGGGAGTCCAAAACTAGAGGGAATAGATTTAAGGTGAGAGGGGAAAGATTTAAAAGGAACCTGAGGGGCAGCCATTTCACACAGAGGGTGGTGTGTGTTTAGAATGAGCTGCCGGAGGTGGTGTTGGGGGCATGTACAATTATAACATTTAAAAGGCATCTGGATGGGTACGTGAATAAGAAGGGTTGAGAAATGCTGGAAAATAGGACTAGATCAGTTTAGAATATCTGGTCAGTGCAGATGAGTTAGACCAAAGCGTCTGTTTCCATAGATGTATAACTCTATGCCTCTATGAGGTCTGTGATTATGCAAGCTTATGAATTATGCATTTTGTCTCTTCAAGTGATGCCTCAGAAACTGAGACAATTGTGTATGATTGGATATTGTGAAACAAGAATGTGCCTGTCTCTGCAGGGATTTGATCAGAGATTTTAATTAGTACAGCAGTCTGGAACAAGATAACGTAATGCCAGTGCAGTCAACAGTCACTTCATGGAAGAACGTTCAGTCATTTTTCACCGACAGCTCAATAACTAACAGCTTTGATCCATCATACTGTAACATCAGCTGACTGGCATCGAGCTGACAGCATAAAACTGGCAATTTGCATTCATTCATTGTCACATCCGTATGACTACAACATTTTCAGATAAACTGTGACAACCTTGACAATTCCTCAAAAGTGAAAAATGCCTGCTCAGAATTGGTTTTACACAATATAAATTGTATAAAAACTGCAGGGATCAATCCCAGACTTGCTTAAAGGGATTGCACACTGTCTTTGGTGAATATTTACACAAGTTAGTCAGGTCATACAAACTGTTCTACAAACATTCAGAAATACATGCCAGAAATGGAGTACATCATGATAATTAAGAATTCTGATAGTTGAATGAGCATTTGGACATTTCCAAAAAATTTGTTTAATTAGCATGCAAAACAAGCCAATGTTCATCACTAATAACTCTTAGATGTGTTACAAGTCAATAGAAAGATTCAAAACTGAGATTAATACCTTCGCCTAACAGAAATATATCAAAGTTTATGGAATCAAGTTCAGCCATGATGCAATGGAATAGTGAATGAAGTTTGAAAGGCTGAATGACTTTCTCCAATTCCTATGCTAATTTTACTTCACTGAAACATCAGTAAAAACTCACAATTTTCAAAGCTAGAAATTTTGACAAAATGCTCTACAGTAAAAATTACACGCCATACACCAAGAGACAGAGAAAAGAAATAGTAAGGATAACACCTCCAGGCTTCATGGTTGATCTTAATCCATTACAAAATGGAATAGCTTAGTGAAGAACATTTTCAGATTTCCAGTGGTACAAAAGATGAAATAAACTACGCAGAAAGAGCTCAAGGCTATCATTATACAGCTGACATCACTCACAATGCTTCTGTATTGATATCATGACGATGAAAGATACAGTTTTAATAATTGTCATAAAGATGGTAGGAGTAAAGCAAAATGAAGATATATTAAATTATTTGTGGGTTTCATACCATATTTCTCTAAACTGAACTTTGGCATCGTCACACTTGAATTACACAATTTAATGCACCATTGTTAAGCTGAAAGTGCTTCATACTGGGGCACAAATATGTCACATAACCAGCCATAACAAGATAAGGTATGTTGTTTTATGCCTTAGAGTTTTATCAACAAGGAGCAACCAGATTGGTGCAGACCAAAACTAATTTTCTGATAATTTGGCAAAGCAGAACAAAAGAACAGATACTGGTGCTCACCAAAGTCCTGGATGTTCCATGCCATTATTAGCTCACATTTCCAACAAGTCAAATTATAACCACCCGACATATGTAGGAAAAGGTCAAACACAATGACCTAATTGATGTCACCACACAATTTCAAAGACATTGAGATTTAGTAAGGTACTTTTTGTTGTATAGGGAGTGTGGGATTTATTTTCTTCAATAGTCATAGTGATTTCATTAAGACATACATATTTTGTTTATGTTTTTCATCTTTCTTTACTTTGAAAGCAATGAAAAATTATGTGGATTGTTTATAATAAATGTACCTAATTCAAGTCCAGTAATTGGGATGAATGTTAATTCAAATAAAGAAAACCAATGGAACAACTCAAATGGCTCAAATAAGCAAACAGAGGGGAAAAAACTGATCAGAAGAGAAGTAGGAAAGAAGAAATTAAATAATTAAATTTATAGGGAGCGTTTGTTTCAATCTAATTTACAACTAAGTGCACATGTGCCACTCCATTGACTTCAACCCAGCTTGAGATTTTGTATACAAAGTTAAATGCTAAGTATTCATTTTCAATTATGCAGAAACCTCTATGTAACTCAAACAGAAAAGTAATATTTTACTACTGAATCATTGCAGTCATTTTCATTTTCAAACTAATCACTCAGCTTCTTTTATTTGTCATTTATAGACTTTTGTTATTTCTCATTTGCATTTTTGAAATTGTCATGGCTTCATTTGGTTTGTTAAGATTTGTTCAAATAACCTACAATTTCAGGAACTTTTATGTAGTATAGTGAAGTACCTCCACATTACAGATTTTGCTGATAAGTTCATGAGTAAACTATCATCTACTTCATTTCAGACTAAATACTTAACCTCTTGCACATTGTATTAGCTCTGTACTTCTCGCTGAAGCATGTGGCCATCTTTCACGTAATGAGGTAGCTGGGATATACAGAGCAGAACCAAAATGCTTCCCCAGAGAAATGATGGAAACATCAACAGAAAGGTCACCTCAAACCATTCTCACATGTTTTGCACAATGGCAATGGTATAACTTTGTCAATAGCAAGAGATTTGCTTCACTTTTGGAACAGCAAAACATCTAAAGAGGAAGATTTATTTCCTTGGAGCCAAATCTATATTTTGTCCATGTTTGCTCAGAATTTTATTATTTACCTCACTACGTATTGTAAATTAAAGAATATAAGGCAGTAGAGCGGCAAAATTAGCAGGCAACTTAGCATGGTATCAGTCTTTGTAAATTTTGAGTGTATCAAGTTTCAATTGTGCCAATACTCCAAATTACAAAGTACGCATAAGTACAAGAGAGATACGCTAACCACCTCCATTGTAAAATATTTGGTTGACATACTACATGTGTCATAGCGCAAAAACATTGTTCAGATATAAAATCTCTTTACTTGCATGATCAGAATAGAATATATTTCAAAATCTTTACAATAGGCATTAGAATATAACAATTAAGTCATTAGTCAATGAGAAAGGTGTTCATTTCTAATTAATTCAGTTCTATTAGTTTTAGTAGATTTTGTTTACATTTTAATTTGAATCTTGAAATTCACTCAGTTTCTCACTTGCTAATTATGTATTCTACCTACCCTGTAAAACCAGGCCTAAATGAGAAAAGGCAACTTGTTACACAGAAATTTACAGCAATGAAGTAGGTCATGTAGCCCAACTGATCATTGCTAGTTCTTTATGCTCCACACTACCCTGCTCCTGTAATACTCTATCTCGCTCAACCAATAGATCTCTTCTGCCTTATCTTCTGATTTCCTTCTATGCATTTATGCCTCAAGCATTCTTGCAAAGCAAGATGAACATTCTTATCAGTCTCTAAGAAACATCTCTAATTCCTTACTCAAGTTATTAGTGACTGTATTGTAGTTGGTTCTGGTGTCATTAACACATGGAAATAACCTCTCTACTTTCCCTATCCAATCCTTCCAGTTTTTTTTTCTGAATTAAAAACAAAAAGAGATTGAACCTATTCAATTTTTCCTAATGATTGTGTCCTTACAAGTCTGATACTATTCTTATAAATATTTATTGGGTCTTCTCCACTGCTTTTATATCATCTTTTGTAATTTTTTAAGACTATGGACTCTGATCTGTATAACTTCTACAATTTATATTTTTCGATTCTATTCCTTAGAAGAGGAACCCTAATGCATTGTCTTTCCTTTCTGTGGCTAGTAACTTGGTTGCTACATTTTATGATTTATGAACCTGTACCACCTTTTGCACATCTACCTCACTTAGACTCTACTTTTCTAAGGAATAGACAATGCCCTTTTCTCTTCCCTACAAAATGCCCAAAAATAACTGATTTTGAAATTCTTTTGCCAATTACTAGTCCACTCCAGTATGTCAATGTTGCATTTTGGGATATTTTGATAAATTTTCCATGGAAAGGATCGAAGAGAGAAAATGACAAGTTAGTTTTGAAGAACAATTGATCCTCAGAGCTGAAGACTGAGAATGTACATCATGTTAACAAATCAGAAAAATAAGGAGAGATAGAAGGAAGAGTGGCTCAACATAAGAAAAATGTAGATACAGCAAAATTAAGACTACTGTTACAGGAGATACAAATAATGCTTCAATTAGCCTTTCATATTATGGCAAAATAAGCACAAGTGTTTGTCGACTTATTGAAAAGGAGATTTGAACTGGAAACAGGATTATAAGATTTGGAAGTAGGGATAGTTTGACACACGATAATGGGGTCACAAAGTGATGACCCAAGGGGTAGGAGGAGCTAGATGATGGATGATTTCTGAAAGCCAGCAAAGGAAGCAAGTCGAAAGTAGCATGGCAGAAATCGTTAAACAGCAAAAGGGTAGATTCTATCACAACAAAATCAAAGCTAGCTGCATGTATAGTGAAAGATGCCCCATGTTGCTACAGTAAAGAATACTGCTTTACCATTCATACTGCCAATCTCACTATCCACAATAGTACCTCTCTCTCACTTCCCTTCACTAACCTACAATCCTTGCACCATACAAACTTTACTCTCCTCACACTTACATAAGCAACCCTAGTGCAACCTTTACTTGCCGACAATCTTAGGTATTGCATATTAACTATTTGTCTACATCAGGTACATTCACTAATCAACAACAAATATTTGCATTAATGTAGCACATTTAACATCAGAAAACATTTCAAGTCACTTCACTGAAGAGTTATCAAATGCCCAGAAAAGTATTAGGATGGACAAAAAAAAAAGTCAAGACTGGGGTCCCCTCCCACAACTCTTGTTCTGTAATTGCCCATGCTGCTTTTCTACTCATTTGGAATTGGAAAACTTTTCAATTTTGCTTCCAATTCCCACCCTGCCTTCACCATCACCTGCTCCATCTCTGATTGCTCCCTTCACCTCTATTTATATTTCTAGGGTTAGGCTAGCCAAGGATATATACTACAAACCCATCGACTCCCACAGTTAGCTCAACTAAACATCCTCACACCCTGCTTCCTGCAAGGACTCCATCGCATTCTCCCAGTCTCTCCGTCTTCATTGCATCTGTTCTGACGATGCCACATTTCAGAAAGAGGGCCTCAGAAATGTCCACCTTCTTTCTGAACTGAGATTTCCCTGCTACCATGGTCGACTGGACCCTTAGCCATTTTTAAGGCTGAGAGAGCTAGGGCTTTTCTCTTTAGAATGACGAAGGATGAGAGGTGACTTGATAGAGGTGTACAAAATGATCAGAGGTATAGATAGAGTAGACAGCCAGAGACTTTTTCCTAAGGTGGAGGTAGCTTTTACAAGGGGACATAGTTTTAAAGTGAAAGGAGGTAGACATCAGGGAGATGTCAGAGGTAGGTTCTTTACTCAGAGTGGTAGGGACATGGAATGCATTGCCGGAGAGGGTAGTGGAGTCGGCCTCATTAGGGGCATTTAAGCAGCTATTAGATAGGCATATGGATGATAGTATAAGGTAGCAGTGGAGGTTAGATAGACCTTAGGTTTCGGGTAAAAGTTCGGCACAACATCGTGGGCCGAAGGGCCTGTACTGTGCTGTACTGTTCTATGTTCTATGTTCTTAGCCATGTTCAACACATCTACTGCACTTCTGCCCTCACCCTTTCATAGGTTCCCTCTGAACCTCGCTTACAATCCTTTGTGGATGCTGATGGGATAGTAAGCCACCATTTCCATGCACTCTAAAGGAATCCCCTTTCCTTCTTTGTCAGCATTGGTCAAAATTGTTTAGCTGTGCCCATATCATGTGATAATGGGCCTAGGAGTACATGGGAATGGGTGACTGAGCTAAAAGAAACCCAGGTCATAACAGGATTGTGTGAATGGCGGGGAAAAACATGGAAGGATGGAATCAGGCTCTGAAGTTATTGAACTTGATGTTGAATCCTGAAGTCTGCTGGGTACCCAAGTGGAAAATGTGATGTTGTTCTTTGAGCTTGTGCTAATGGTAGCTGGAACATTGCAGCTGGCCTGCGACAGAAGTGTCGGTGTGGGAACATGGGGGTGTGTTGAAGTGGCAGGCAACTGGAAGCTCAAGATCATTTTTGCATAGGTATTCTGCAAAGCACTCACCCAGCCTGCATTTCCTCTCCCCAGCATTCTGCAGGGACCATTCCCTCCGGGACACTCTAGTACACTCCTCCTCCAATTCCAATATCTCCTCACACTCCCACAATTCCCTCCAGTGCAATATATGTCTATTTACCTCCTCCTTCTTCACCATTCAAGGCTTCACACATACCTTCCAGGTGAAGCAGCGATTCACCAGTACTTCACTCAATCTCGTCTACCTTATCCACTGCTCACAATGCAGTCTCCTCTACATTGGGGAGAGGAAACGCATTCTGGGTGAATGCTTTGCAGAATACCTATGCAAAAATGATCCTGAACTTCCAATTGCCTGCCACTTCAACACACCCCGTGTTCCCACACCAACATTTCTGTTGCAGGCCAGCTGCAATGTTCCAGCTACCATCAGCACAAGCTCAAAGAACAACATCTCATTTTCCACTTGGGTACCCAGCAGCCTTTAGGATTCAACATCAAGTTCAATAACTTCAGAGCCTGATTCCATCCTTCCATATTTTTTACCCACCCTGCACACAATCCTGTTATGACCTGGGTTTCTTTTAGCACAGTCACCCATTCCCATGTACTCCTAGGCCCATTATCACATGATACGGGCTACATTTAGCACAGCTAACTAATTTTCACACTCTTGGCTCCTATTTTCTCTTATTCAGCATTTGTAACCAACATAGCATACATACAGTACATAGAAATGTACATACATACATTCACTTCCGTCCCAGCCTGCTATCCATTTACCCCTTTCATGTCTTCCTCTCTCTGGGCTCTAGCTCCACCTACCCAGTCACTTCTCACATTCCCCCACCACCACTTTGGCTTCAGCACAAATACCAGTTTTTCTGAGCTACTAACAGCTCTGATGAAGTCACTGGACTCGAAACATTAACTGTTTTCTTCCCACAGATTCTGCCAGACCTGCTGAGTTTCTCCAGCAATTTCTGTTTTTTGTTCCATTGGTCTTGAAGGTAGGTTCAAGTGGCACCTATTATAATTCATAAATTGAGATGAAAGCTCATGACATGTTATTAATCTTTTTAGTAACACCAACCTCCTACTTGTTTCAATTCACCCACTGCTGAAACTCACATCCATGCATTGGTTATCTTCAGACTCAAGTATTCTAATACTCTCTTGACTGACTTCCTATCCTCCATGTTATCTGAACTTCCAAAACATTATAAACCCTTGACCTTCATTGTGATGATCTTTGACACAGAGGAAATTCATAACTTCTTTGAACAGACAGGTCCTTGGAATCTGTAATCACATTCATGAATGTTGAAAGGGACTTAAGAATTCACAAGTGTGAGCAGGAACAATTTTAACTTTCTTGAATAACAAGAAATACTGGTCCATTTAAGGGGAGGCAATGGCCTACTAGTATTATCGCTGGACTGTTAATCCAGAGACCCAGGTAATGTTCTGGGGACCCGGTTCGAATTCCGTCACAGCAGATGATGGAATTTGAATTCAACAGAATATATGAAATTAAGAATCTAATGATGACTATGAATCCATTGTCAATTGTTGGAAAATCCCATCTGGTTCACTAATGTCCTTTAGGGAAGGAAACTGCCATCCTTACCTGGTCTGGCCTACATGTGAGTCTAGACCCATAGCAATGTGATTGACTCTGAACTGCCCTCTGGGTAATTAGGGGTGGGCAATAAATGCTGCCTAGCCAGTGATGCCCTCATTCCATTAATGAATAAAAAAAATTGTGTGACCTTCAGCAATATGAAGCAGAAGGAAAATACAATTAAAGCTGGTTGACAGAAACGAAATAATCTGCAAAGAGCTGTACGTGCAATATACTTAAAAGAGACAGAGAGCTGAAGACAGGATTAAACCAACAGTTGTGAATTAGAGAATTTCATTGCTAATATTTTCAGTTTTGCCAGAGCCAACAAGATCATTCAATGAAGTTTATAAGGCCTTCCCGTGGTGCAGTGGTAGTGTCCCTCCCTTGGATGGAGAGACCGGGATTCAAGTCCCATCTGCTCCAGAGATGGGTAATAACAAATCTGAACAGGTGGATTAGAAAAACAAATTAAATAAAAGGAGTCAACTAGAGTTTCTGTGGGATCTGTTTCACCTAGAGCATAATTTGTTAATAAATCTTCAATTCAGATTTGTGTTGAAGTACAAATTATGAAAAGTGAAATCTTGTTGGTAATATCTTTATTATGGGTAATTTAATCATTTTTTGGTTATTCTCATTGATAATTCTCTCCCCCCACACCACTCCCAATAACAGCGACCGTAGCAATGTCTTTTCCTGGCCAAATCCAAGTCACCCTTAATTCCTAAACTTTTTAATTCTAATAGCTCCCAGGCCAACAATGTGCCCAATTTAAGATTTTCATCCTTGCAGGATCTCACCCCTCCCTATCTCTATAACCTACTCTAGTCTTACGGGCCAACCACAACATTTGCTTTTAATGATCCTGGCCTTCTTTGTACCCAACTCTTGGAGGTATTGCCTTCAGCTGTCAAGGTACCATAGACTGAAATTCCTTTTAAACTTTCCATTTCTTTATCTCCTCAAAATGAATCTCTGATGAAGTTATTGGTTACCCATTCTGAAGTAATTGATTTTGTGTCAATTTCTTTTTTAAATCTGCTTCTTTGAAACAGACTGGGATGTAGGAAAGCATTAAGACTGCTACTGATGTGCTTCGGAAAAACTTCTCAAACTTCTAACTGATTTACAGCTCAGTCAAATTTGGAACTGCTATTCCAGTCAATGCAATAAGTGCAGAGGAAGCATTCTATATCCTCTGGGGATTTATCCTCATACGCAGTTTAAAGAAAAAAATTATACGATACTCATACTAGAAATTTGAATCAACTCACATGAATTTCTATTTTCTGTATCCAACCAATAAGGGCACAAAACAATCTGCATTTATATGACATTTTCTATGACTATAGACCATCTTAAAGCTCCTCTAAGTCAATTAGGCACATATTTTAAAATGTGCCCATTGTTATGTAGGGAAACAGATAGCCAATTTGCATTAAGCAGCAGTCCCAGAGACAGAAATGGGATAAATGATCCAGCAATTCATCTTTGTAATATTATCCAAAAGGCAACTGTAGGCCAAGAAACCAAAAGAATTCTACTGGATTTCATCTAAATGTGTCAGGAGAATTTGTGTGCCGACCTGAGAATTCAAATGTGGCTTCTGAAAGTTTTGCTTCTTTGAGTCCAAGGTGACATCACTGCACCAAGGCTTACAGTCTACTAAAAAGGACAGTTTTTACTCCAAGCTATGAGTGTAAATAATTCTACGCTACTTACATTGATCACTTAATGTGATCTAAACATGTACCTACAATGAATACAATCGGCTATAGACAAGACAAACACAAACAAAGGGCCAGATTTTCCGAGGAATGTCAATCTCAGGCAGATTGCTACTTTTGCCAGAGTCATAGAGCTTTTACAGCATGGAAAAAGGCTCTTTGGCCCATCATTTCTGTGCCAGTCATCAAGCATCTAATTATTCTAGTAGGAGCAAATTACTGCAGATTATAAATTTGAATTGAAAATAAAAAATGCTGGAGATCACAGCCAGTCAGGCAGCATGCATGGTGAGAAAGCAAACTAATGTTTTAATCCCATTTCACAGTATTTGGTCCAAAGTCTTGAATGCTATGGCTTTTCAAGTACTCAACTACACAGTTCTTAAACATCTTGAGGATTTCAACCTTTACACTACATTAGGCAGCGAGTTCCAGATACTTACAATCCTGGAGTCATAGAGGTATACAGCATGGAAACAGACCCTTCAGTTCAACTTGTCCATGCTGACAAGATACCCTAAATAAATCTAGCCCTGTTTGCCAGCATTTGGCCGATATCCCTCTAAACCCTTCCTATTCATATACTCATCCAGATGCCTTCTGAATGTTGTAATTGTACCAGCCTCCGTCACTTCCTTTGGCAGCTCATTCCATGCATGCACCACCCTCTGCATGAAAAAGTTGCCCCATAGGTCCCTTTTATATCTTTTCCCTCTCACCTTAAATCTATGCCCCTCTAGTTTTGGACTCCCCCATCCTGGGGAAAAGACCTTGCCTAATTACCCTCTCCATGCCCCTCATGATTTTCTAAACTTCAATAAGATCAGTCCTCAGGGTCTGACGCTCCAGGGAAAATAGCCCCAGTCTATTCAGCCTCTCCCTATCGGTCGAACCCTCCGACAGTGGCAACACTGTTGTAAATCTTATCTGAACCTTTCAAGTTTCACGACATTCTTCCTATAACCAGGACACCAGAACTGCATGCAGTATTCCTATAGGGCATAACCAATGTCCTGCACAGCTGCAACGTGACCTCTCAACTCCTATAGTCAATGCACTGACCAATAAAAGCAAGTATACCAAATGCCCTCTTCACTATCCTATCTATCTGTGACTCCGCTTCCAAGGAACTATGACCTGCACTCCAAGGTCTCTTTGTTCAGCAACTCTCCCCAGGACCTTACCATTAAGTGTATAAGTCCAGCCCTGATTTGCTTTTCCAAAGTGCAGTACCTTTTATTTATCTAAAATAAATTCCATCTGCCACTCCTCAGCCCATTGGCCCATCTGATCATGATCCCATTGTTCTCTAGGTAACCTTCTTTGCTGTCCACTACACCTCCAATTTTGGTGTCACGTGCAAACTTACTAAGCATACTTCCAATGTTCACATCCAAATCATTTACATAAATGACAAAAAGCAGTGGACTCAGAGCTGATCCTTGTGGCACACCACTGGTCACAGGTCTCCAGTCTGAAAAGCAACCCTCCACTAGCATCCTCTGTCTTCTATCTTCAAGCCAGATCTAATTGGAATAGCTAGTTCTCCCTCAATTCACTGTGATCTAACCTTGCCAACCAGTCAACCATGAGGAACTTTGTCAAATGCCTTACTGAAGTCCATATAGATCACGTCCACTGCTCTGACCTTATCAATCCTCTTTGTTACTTCTTTAAAAAAACTCAATCAAGTTAGTGAGACATGATTTCCATGTTGAGCCATGTTGAATCAGTCCTTGCCTTTCCAAATACATGTAAATCCTGTCCCTCAGGATTCCCTCCAACAACTTGCCCACCACCAGTGTTAGGCTCACTGGTCTATAGTTCTCTAGCTTTTCTTTACCACCTTTCTTAAATAGTGGCACCACCTTAGCTAACCTCCAGTCTTCCGGCACCTCGCCTGTAGCTATTGATGATACAAATATCTCAGCAACGGACCCAACAATCTCTTTCCTTGCTTCCCACAGAGTTCCAGGGTACACCTGATCAGGTCTCAGGAATTTATATACATTTCTGCGTTTTAAGACATCCAGCACCTTCTCCTCTGTATTATGGACAGTTTTCAAGATGTTGCCGTTTACTTCCCCATGTTCTCTATATCCATATCCTTCACCACAGTACACACTGATGCAAAATACTCATTTAGAATCTCTCCCATCTCCTGCCGTTCCACACTTAGTTGGCCTTGCTGATTTTTAAGAGACCCAATTCTCTCCCCAGTTTCCCTTTTGTCCTTAATGTATTTGTAGAATCTCTTTGGATTCTCTTTAAACCTTTTTGCCAAGGTTATTTCATGTCCACTTTTTGCACTTCTGATTTCCTTCTTAAGTATACTCCTATTGCTTTTATACTCTTCTCAGGACTCATTCGATTTCTGCTGTCTATACCTGACATATGCTTCCTTCTTAGTCTTGGCCAAAACCTCAATTTGTCTAGTCATCCAGTATTCCCTACACCTACCAGCCTTGCTCTTCACTGGACTGTTAATCCAGAGACCCAGACAACATTCTGGGGACCCGTGTTCGAATCTCGCATGACAGATGGTGAAATTTGAATTCAATAAAATATCTGGAATTAAGAAACTAATGATGACCATGAATCCACTGTCAATCGTCAGAAAAACCCATCTGGTCCACTAATGCCCTTTAGGGAAGGAAACTGCCATCCCTACCTGGTCTGGCCTACATGTGACTCCAGAGCCACAGCAATGTGGTTGACTCTCAACTGCCCTCTGGGCAATTAGGAATGGGCAATAAATGCTGCATAGCCAGCGATGCCCTCATCCCGTTAATAAATAAAACCCTAACAGGAAGGCACTGTCTCTGGACTTTCGTCATCTCATTTTTGAAGGTTTCCCATTTTCCAGCTGTCCCTTTACCTGCAAACATCCATCCCCAATTCTCTGGATGAAAAATATTTTTCTCAAATTCCATTTAAACCTCCTGCTCCTTAACTTAAATCTATGCTCACTTCCACGAATGGGAAAAGTTTCTCCCTATCTATGCCCCCCAATAACTTTGTGCATCTCAGTCAGGTCCCATCTATCCTATTTACGCCCTCATAATTTTGTCCATCTCAATCAGGTCCATCTCAGCCTTCTCTGTTCTAAGGAAAATAATCCCAGTGTATCTAGTCTTTCTTCATAGTTAAATCCTTCCAGCCTAGACAACATCCAGGAGAATATCCTCTGCACTGTTTCTAATTCAATCACATCCTTCTTATAGCGTGGTGACCAGAACTGCACTTGGCGCTCCAGATAACGATAGCTAACATTTAGAACTCCATCATAAGCTTCTTGAAATGTATTCAATGCCTCCACAGATAAAGGCAAGTATCCAATATGATTTCTTTAACACATGTCCTCCTGCTTTCAAGAGTCAATGGACATGCACACCAAGGTCCCTCTGATTCTCCATTACTTCCTAAGGTCCTACCATCAACATGATTTCCCTTACTTTGTTAGTCCTCCTAAAATGCATCAACTCACAAGTTTCATGGTTAAATTCCATGTACCATTTTCAGCCCACCTGACCAGGCTCTGTGTCTTCATGAAAGAAGTTAGCTCCCGATTCCAGTCAGGGCTCTCTCAGAAATTCAGAGTTGTACTTTCATTCTAACAGTAACGTTCTAACTTTTATAATGCAGAACCAACAGAGAGAGAAATCACATCCCCTTTTCTCAACAATGAGCTGCTGTATTCTGAAATTTAAAGATCCTGGCAGTCATTTTGACAGCTGCTGTCAAATGATAAGTACATAATAAGGTAAAATGTTAGAGTGCTAGAGGCAGGGTGCCAAATGGGTAGAGTGCCAGGATAGAATGCCAGATGACTAGGGGGTACAGTGGCAGGTAAGTAGGCTGCCAGCTGGGAAAGTCCTAAAGTATCTAGGTGGGATGCCAGATGGGTAGGGGGTTCCAAGTAAATACCAAGTGCACAGGGTTTCAGGTAAAAAGGGTGCCAAACGGCAGGGGTGTATGGAGGAATAGTATGAGTAGGGAGTAAACTTCCAAATATGTAGTGTAACAGGCGAATAGGATGCCAGATGGGCAGGATGTCGAGTGGAAAAGTAGTAGGGAGCCAAACGGATAGGATGCCAGTGAAAGGTGGCAGTGTTTTGTGCATGTTGGGGTGGGTGGGAGAAATTGAGTCTGATGGCTGGGACAGGGGAGGCAAATGGTGGGGTCCAGTCAAAGGAGGGATGTCAGGTTGGATCCTGAGGAAAGAGTTTTTTGGGTCCAACCAAGGGGAAGTGAGTTTAGTTCCTGGGGGAAACACAGTAAGTCAGGCTTTGAGAGTTTAAAACATTTGGAGAAGAATAGTTGGTGGGCATTGCAGGTGACATAAGTATGGAGTCTGTTGAATAATTACTCAGGAGTTAGACGATGTATTTAGTACTCTTAACTTTTCCTGTGTAACAATTTACTTCATTTCAATATAATCCACCAAAATTTCTCATAAATGGAAATTTCCACGCTTAGAGAAATTGTCCAATGGAAAATTCTTATTTTCAAACAATTCTTTCCAAGTGTGCTACAATGGGTATTCTACAGGTTCCCAATGTGCAACTCCTGTCTACACTGGCATAACAACTGACTAGCTAGTGGAAAATCCAGGTCAATTTGTTCTGTAACTACATTGAGAATTCCATTGCAGATAAATAGGAATGAAATAGAAACTGTATAGTTTGATGTTAATGATTTTAGCCATGTCTATAGTGTCACTATTTGAACATGCCCAAAGGTATGAACAGAAACAATCAAACGTTGCATCCATCAGCATTTTTTAAAAAAATTATTTCAAATTTGCTGAAATTCATGTTTAATTATGATCAAAAAAAAACCTGCAACAATTCTTCAGAGTTTCTTACAGAACATGTTGTGATTATTATTTTATATCGCCTGAAAGAGAGTTTTGTTTCAAATTACAGTGTCAGTTTTGAGAAGTAACCTGCATACTTTTGCCCATTGCATCGGCGTTGGAACAACAGAAGACATTGAACCCACTGAGGTCAAGTCACACGCGATGTAAGAATGAGCTTTTATTCAATGAATTAGTCTGGCAGGGAGGCCTTGCTGACCACAGGAATTTGAGAGCAGTGTAGGTCATTCAGGCTGTTGAGTCTGCTCTACCATTCAGTTTGCTTGTTGCTGATCACCTACTTCCGTATCATTTTCCCACACTCTTGCCATTTCTATTTGCATCATTGGTATTTAGAAATATGTTCATCTCTACCTTAAACGTACTCAATGACTAAGTTTCCATAGCCTTCTGGGGTACAGATTTCCAAAGATTCACAATCCTCTGTGTAAAAATATTTCTCCACATCTCAGTCCTGCGTGGCTTCTCCTTGTTTTGAAATTGTGTCCCCTGATTCTAGATTCCTCACCCAGCAGAAACATCTCCTCATCTGTGTTTACCAAAAGACCACAAATAAGAACAGGAATAGGCTTTTCACGCTCTCGAGCCTGCTCCATCATTCATTAGGATCATGACTGATCTGGCATTCCTCATACCCACTTTTCTCTATTTGCCAATTCTCAATTCTCCTACTGATCAAGAATCTCTCAGCCTTAAATATATATGAGTCTGCCTTCATAGTTCTCTGTGGCAAAGAGTTCCAAAAACTTATAACCTTCAGAGAGAAGAAATTCCTTCTCATCTCAGTCTTACATTGATGCCCCTTTATTGTGAGACTATGCCCTCTGGTCCTACATTGTCCCAGGAGGGAAAATATCCTTTGAGCATTTACCCTGGCAAGTCTCTTAAGAATCCTATTGTTTCAATGAGATCACCTCTCATTCTCATAAACTACAGTGAGTAGAGTCCCAACATGTTTAGCCTTTGCTCATATGACAATCCCTGCATACCAGGGATAATTCTAGTGAATCTTCTCTGAGCTGCCTCCAATGAAATGATAAACTTTCTTAAACAAAGGCACCAAAACTGCTCACAGTACTGCAGATATGGTCGCATCAGCGTGTTATATAGTTGCTGTAAGACTTCTTTACTCTTATACTCTCTCCCTCTTGAAATAAGGGCCAACATTCTATTAGCCTTCCTAATTACCTGCTGCACCTGTATGCTAGAATTCTGTGTTTCATGTACAAGTACCTCAAGTCCCTTTGTGTTGCAGCTTTCTACAATTTTTCTTCATTTAAATGATACTCTGTTCTTTTGTTCTCCCTTCCAACATAAAAATCTTCACATTTTCCCACATTATATACCGTTTGTCAACTTTTTGGCACTTGTATAACCTGTCAAATATCTCTGTGTAAACTGCATGTATCCTTCCTGCAACCTGCCTTGCCACTTTCTTTTGTGTTGTCTGCAAATATGTCCTTCCTTCCTCCAAAGCATTAGTATACATTGTAAACAGTTGTGATCCCTATGGAACTTCATTGGTTAAAGGCTATCAACCTGAAAAAGAACCCCTTATCCCCACTCACACTTTCCTGCCCATTAGCCAATTTTCTATCCATGCCAATATATTACTTGCAGAACCATGGGCTTCTACCTTGTGACTTAACTTTTTGTGATGTACCTTGTCGATTGCCTTCTGGAAGTCCAACTTTTTTTTAAACTCACTTGAGACGCGGGCATCGCTGGCTGGCCAGAATTTATTGCCTGTCCCTAATTGCCCTTGTGGTGGTGATGAGAAATTGCCTTCTGGAACCACTGCAGTCCACATGTTATAGGTTGATCCACAATGTCCTTAGGATGGAATTCCAGGATTTTTCCAGTGACAGTGAAGTCAGGATGGTGAGTGGCTTGGAGGGGAGCTTGCAGGTGGTGGTGTTTCAATGTTTCTTGGTGCCCTTGTTCATCCAGATGGGAGTGGTCATGGTTTAGAAGAGGTTATCAAAGTATCATTGGTGAATTTCTGCAGTGCATCTCGTACATAGTACACACTGCTGCTGCTGAGGGACTGGATGAGGTATCAATCAAGCCGGCTGTTTTGTCCTGGATGGTGTCAAGCTTCTCAAGTTAACCCATCCAGGTAAGTGGGGAGTATTCCATCACATTCGTGACTTGTGCTTTGTAAATGATGGACAGGTTCTAGGGAGTCAGGAGGTGAGTTACTCACTGCAGTATTCCTAGCTTCTGATCTGCTCTTGTAGCCACTGTGTTTATGTGGTGAGTCCAGTTGAGTTTCTTGTCAATGGTAACCCCCAAGATGTTGGTAGTGGGGATTCAGTGATGGTAACGCCATTGAATGTCAAGGGGAAGTGGTTAGATAGTCTCCTACTGGAGATGGTCATTATCTAGCATTTGTGTGGCACTAATGTTACTTGCCACTTGTGAGCCCAAAGTCGATCCTGTTGCACTGAACATGAACTGCTTAAGTATCTGAGAAGTCACAAATGGTGCTAAACATTGTGCATTCATCAACGAACATCCCCACTTCTGCCCTAATGATGGACAGAAGGTCATTAATGAAGCAGCTGAAGATGGTACTGAAGGCTTGTGCTCTAGAGCTTGCCACTCGCCTAACCAAGCTCTTCCAGCACAGTTACAACACTGGCATCTACCCAACAATGTGGAAATTGCCCAGGTATGTCTTGTACACGAAAGGGGCTTTTTTTTTACATGGAGAGTGGTTCCTGTGTAGACTGAACTCCCAGAGGAAGTGGCAGATGTGGGTACAGTTGCAATGTTTAAAAGACATTTAGTACATGAATAGGAAATGTTTGTAGAGATATGGGCCAAGTACAGGTAAGTGGGACCAGTTTAGTTTGGGATTATGGTCAGCATGGACTGATTAGACTGAAGGGTCTGTTCCTATGCTGTATGACTCTATGACTGTATAAATCTAACACAGTCAAATAACCACCCATCAGTCTACTTTTGATCACGAGTAAATTGATGGAAGGTTTCATCAACAGTGCTATCAAGCAGGGCTTGTAAAGTTGAATGACTGGTCAAGAAAACTTACGGCCAGGGTTTTTAGTCAATCCATTTTATCAATGTACATCATCTGCATACAAGCTAATGTGATAAATAATATTTTTAATCTGTGCTACGTGAGTGCCCGTTTAATGCTATTTCTCCTTGAAGAGTGCCACATTGCACCAAGGTACAGGCGGCTCATTTGGAATAAAACACTTACTTTACCTACTCTAGCTATGAAGGCAGCCATTTTTCAACCTGATTGAGGACTTGGCATTTAGATGAGGATGAAAACAACACATCTATCGCTTGATGGAGTGAGTCATAGGCATAGAGCTGCTGATGAATTTGGGTGACCTTCCAAACCTTCATCTTTCTTTCTGCCTTTCCTTCGCTGTCAACTCCACTGGCTTTGATCACCACCGCCCTCCCGCCCCTGCCCCACCACCAACATTCCTACCCAACTCTATTTTTTTTAACTGCTCATCTCACCGCTTGACCCTCCAAGCCCCAAGCTTACAGTTTAGCTATGCCAAATGTAGTAATGCACTACACATTCCCACAAAGCCACAGTGGTGTTGTCTATCAATGAATGATCCCAACCTGCAGTTCCACTTGTCTCCCATGTTCTATTATCTCCCATGCTTAAATGTTCAGTTACGACCTGGCAGCAGGATTACAATGAAAGATGGTAGTGTGCTCCAAAGTGTAATATTGAAATGATGATCTGTATTCAAAGTGAGTTGGAGATGTATTTATAATGATGTCATGAGACTGGTGCATGTCTGATGCCAAGCTCCATGGACAAAGGATGCAAGTGGTCACCCTCCCCATGGAGCATGCTCTTAAGTGTTGGGAACTGTTGGCCAAGGTGAACACATGGAGGTGCAAACAGCAAGCTGGAGCCAGCAGGTGTCCATTCAGACTACCAAGATATTTGTCTTGCCATTCAAAACTTGGGTGAAAATAACTTTTTTTGCAACATGAGATGTTCATTTTTCCAATGTTGCCATATTTCATGAACTCTAACTGACTCAACATTGCCCATGTCATACAGGGCTGGGATGATTCCGCGCCAACTACTTTTTTCAGAAATTTTGAATTCTATTAGGAAGTCTGCTGTGTCGTAATTTTGAAACAGAGTTTTACAACACAGAAAAGAGGTCCTTTGGCCCAATGTGACCACACTGGTTATCAAGGCACCTACCTACCTAATTCAATTTTCCAGCACTTGGCCCATGGCCTTGAACTTCAAGTGATCATGTAAACACTCCTTTAAATGTTGTGATTGTTCCCACCTCAACCATCCTGTCCGACAGTGAGGTCCAGATACCAACCACCTTCTGGTTGAAAACATCCTTACTTAAATTCCCATGGGACACAGGCTTCCAGTCATAAAAACAACCTTCAACCATTACACTCTACCTCCTGACATTCAACCCTTGTTGGATCCACTTTGTAAAATTAAGCTGGATCCCATAGGCTGTTACTTTTTAACCAGTCTCTCATGCAATGTCTTGTCAAAAGCCTTACTAAAATCCTTGTAGACAATATCTATTGTGCTACCTGCATCCACACATTGAGTCACATGATCTCACCCTGACAAAGCCATGTGGAGTATCCGTAATTAATCCTTGCTTCTCTAAGTGGAGATTAATTCTGCCCTTAGAATTTTTTTCAATAGTTTCCCTACCATTTATGATAGACTCACCAGCCGACTGCTCCATCGTTTATCCCTACCATCCTTCTTAAATAATGGTATAGCTGTCCTCAGTCCTCCAGCACCTCTCTTGTGTCCAGATGTGAAAATTAATATCACAGCCTTGCACTCTCATCCTTTGCCTCCCAAATGGGATAAATCTCATCTGGGCCTTGAGTTCTTTCTAATTTTAAGTGTTGTAAAACCACTAATACCTTCTCCTTCACAATTTTAAGTTGTTCAAGTGTATTACAATCCTCTTCATTTCTATATCATCATTCTTCTCCATCATAATACAGATGTAAAGAACTCATCTAAAACCTTACCTATGTCTCTAGGTTCCACACAAAGTTTGCCACTTAGGTCCCTACTGGACCCAATCGTTTCCTGATATTTTCTTCTTTCTTCCTGCCACTTAAATATTTATAAAATGCCTTTGAATTTTCCTTCATTTTACTTAGCACTGACTTTTCATGCTCCACCTTCACTTTTTTTTTAAAACTAACCCCTGCACTTTCTAAACACCTCTTAAGCTTCTGGAGCTCTGAACCCCTCAGTATCTACCAGAAGTTTCCTTTTTCCTCTTATTCAATTCTATACAGATATCCAAGTTTCTCTGACACTTTTGGCCCCACTTTCCACCTTTACAGGAACAGAAGGTCAATCTTCATCCTTTTCCGTGACTACCTTAAATCTTACTGAGCTATGGTCACTACCACAGAAATGTTCTCTCATTGACGATTCTCTGTTCCCTAAAATTAAATTCAGCACTGCCCTGTTTCTTGTCGGATTTTCTACATTCTGCCTTAAGCTCTCCTGGATACATTTTAAGAATCCCATCCAACCTAAGCGTTTCATATATTGTTATTATTAGCGAAGTTGAAATACTTTACATAAAAACTGAAAGAACAGCGGATGCTGGAAATCAGAAACAAAAACAGAAATTGCAGGAAAGGCTCAGCAAGTCTGGAAAGCATCTGCGGAAAGAAATCAGAATTAATGTTTTGGGTTCAATCACCCTTCTGTTTTTGAAACCTTTTACTACTCCAACTCTTAATTTTTATACTTCTCTGAAATTTGCCTTCATTCCTAACCCTCTTGCCCTTCCTCACTTTTTGGGTTCTACAATACACTCCCAATAACATAATCGCTCCTTTTTTGTTTTTAAGTTTTACATATATGGCCTCAACTGAGGAGCTTTCTTCTACTGCTATTTGACTTATTGATCAACGCTACAACATCCTCTCCTCTTTATACCCTCTCTGTTTCAAAAGAAAAGTTGGTAAATACACAAAAAAAAACAAAAACTGGTTAGCAAATGGAGAAAATTTAGCAAAACTAAATTATAGTTCTTTTAAAGAGTCTACTTAAGCAAAGCATGCTTAATAGCCTCTTTTTTGAGTTGGGCGTTTCTATGACTCTATAACTAATAAGGAGTAAGAGGTTTGGGAAAATGAAATTAAACTGTTGTGTCACAATCAGTATTTATAAATTAATAGGTAATGGCATCTGAATAAATCTGAGAGGGGTCATCTGTTACATTTGCAACAATGACTCAGTCCTGCTGCAGTGGGACAGTGCAGGCAATGAAACTGAATATCAAAAATCAAACATCAGATTCCATACCTACCCAGAGCATCATCACACAATATCACAGATCATTAATAATAAATTATTCCTAAGGGAACTGCATGTTTCATGAGGTTTTGTTTTATGCAAGTAATAGATTTTGGACCCTATTTTCCTGTTTCTTTTACTGCCTGTTCTCTCTGTACTGCCAGAGAAACCAGCTCCCATTAGTGCACAGTTGTCGTATTCTTCGTTTGTCTGCCTAGAAAGTAAAGCCAAAATTTTCCATTTATATTTTCCTCCAAAGGTTTGGTGATGTTATTGTTGAATAAGTGCCCTTATTGCAGCTTCCATGCAGAAAATACAGAAAACTTGAGCAGTGATATTATGTGATTTTAACTATCCCAAGAAAGGTAATGCAGTGGAGAAAGTTGGGATGCGTTTTACATCAGTACGAAGTTATTTCAGCTTACACCAATAATGCAAAATGAGAGGTGATGAATCTTTGGCACATTTTACATTCTCCTGATTGTCACTTATATTGATTTCTAGGGAAGTGGAAATTTGGATATGTAAAACAAACTATGAATTTATTATAAATTTCTCAAATTAGCTGAGTCAAGTGCAGGAGTTGGAAAAGAGGAGCTACAGTGTAGACACAATGTGAAAACAGAATTATTAATGAAGAATGCAGTAATGCTACAAGAATGGAAAAAGGCAATGTTCAATGAGCTGACAAGGAATTTGCAAACTGGTCAATTGCTTGATATAAAATATAAAATAATATTTAATTAATATATTTGTATCAAGCAAACAAGGGACCAAAGTATCAAGATTTGTGGAAAACTGGAAAAATTTAACTAAAACAAATGTAAACGGGATATATGACATAACACTAGGACTAAAGATACTGAGGACAATAATAAGAAATAGGCAGTCTTACCAAGAGAGGAAAAAGAAACATGGTTACAGGAGTAAGTCATTGATACCATGAGCCAGTTCTGCCATTCAATGACACCATGGTTATCTGTAACTCAATTCCATGTACATGCATTTGTCCCATAATCCTTTCATATTTTTGGTGAAAAAAATCTTTATTAGCTATTATACTAATATATATTAGCTTGAGGCTAAATAGTCTTAGGCCAATCATGCATATACTCTTCAAACCCCACCATCCAATCTTAAATTATTAAGCATTTAAAGATGCATGAGTTAGTTGATCAGGTCTGTTAAACATAGGTTATGTTGAATATATGTGGTGATGTTTTGACAAAGGAAATTCAGGTAATGTCACGGACATGGAATTTCAGATGAAATTTGATTACATGGTGCAAAAACATTGTATTAAATTATGTTTTGAAATGTGGACAGAAAGTTGGTTAAAGGGCAGCAAAGAGTAAGGCGAATGAGAATTATTCAGATGATTGGGGAAAGTGTGGAATTGATGCACCAAATCATCATTACTAGATCCACTTCAATTCAGGGTTTCTAAACGATGATAGGTACTTTGGGAACCGGGAACACAATTTCAGCATTTTCTGATAACACAAAAGGAGAACAAGGAAAACTATAAAAGTCTTCAAAACATGATCAGGTTGGAGATGCAAATTAAGATGGAATAACATAAAGCAATAGATTTTCGGAGCAACATTCAGGAGTTCAATACACTCAATGGAGAGATGTTAAAGAATGGGTATAAGTGAAGAGGAGTGACAAGGTGTACTTTCCTGATAGCTGAGTGAAAGTAGGTAAAGGCATTTTTAAAAGGAAACAAGGATAAAGTTTATAAATGACAATATAGATATAAAAGAAAGCTGGGAGAAAGAAAAAGAAAAAGGAAATAATGACAATGAATTATGACAACATGTTATTCAAGCCACACTTTAGACTCGCGTGTCGTGTTGGGTACCAAATCATAGAAAACATTTTATAACTAGAAGAACTCACCATATACATGTCCTGAGGTGATGCCAGATATAGGATGATTATGGGAATGGAAACCTACAGTCGGGGAAGAGCGATTTGAAATATTGTACTAGACAATTTCCACTGGAGCGCAGAAGGTTCGTGGGAATTTAAAATCATGAAGGATTACGATAAAATTAAGCACGGACTATTTCGTGTAAATGCGATGTCAGTGACAAGAGGTTATCGGTTTAAAACATCATAAAGAATAATTATTGAAGTTACAGGTTAAGTGGAATTTCTTTAAGCAGACAGCTGTTTTATCATGGATGGATTGTTACAGCGAATAGGCGACGATGTAACATCAGCTACTGTGTCGTTTATAGGGAACATTTTCTAAAGTCTAAATGAGAGGCATATGGGGATTATAGAATGCAGACAAAACAGTAACGGATATTTTTTTCAAATTGTTCCTGCAATCAGCCTACGTAGAAATGAACAATCAAATAGCTGCTGTCACTTCTACAAACATTCCTGGTTCTTTATGAAACCGAACATAGGATGAAATGTAAAACTTCTCAGGAAAACATCTCGATTTGAATCATGCCTAAACAACTAAACCATGGATGGTCCAAAAGGTATTAAGCCTAAATGACTGGATAAATTAAAAGGTAGCACTGCAGGAAAAAAAATTGCTACTGATGGATTTTTGATCTGTTTAAAATTATTTACCGTACATTATTCCCAGAAATTGAGAATTATCACATTAAGAAGTGTTAACACTGTTTTGCTATGGTCAAATGTTCAATGATTTATTTGGAGAATGGAAAGGGAAATAAGTGGTAGCCCATTTCCATAAAACAGCACTGAAGTAACAGACTGTGCGATGAACTGGGAGAACTCAACTTGGTCCCTTGCAAATGGTTACAGATTTCAAACTGATTACCAATTCAAGTGATTGAATTGAAACAAACAATGAGAATAATTTTGCCACACTACCACACTTTTCAGTCTATACTTCCAACAGCCCAGAAATTTATAAACTATTACCTCAATCTAAAAAACACGAATGCATTTGTATGTTGTAAGTGATTACCCTGGCTGAAGGCACTAAACCCACATTAAACCAGGAAGCTGTACGACACCAAAGGTAAGCTAGACATCTGAATACTACAATTTCTGTTGAAACTGATAACTTTTATTAGAAACTTAAAACATCCAATTAAAAGCTAAAAGGATGAACTGTCACAATTTTGCATTTTAGAACTTTTTAAACTGCAACATTATTTTCTCTTAATAGATTGAACTTTAGAGAAGAACATTTCTCTTTTCTTATACACCACGCTCACTATGGAATTATGGTCCTGACAGTCCACAGTTGCTCCCAGCTTTCAAAGGGTACCTGTCACAAATTCATTCTTAGTCAGATTGTCAAGTAGGATACCTGACTAATTATTTTGCCAAATGTTAGACCTATTTACAAAATTGAGCATTACATCTGTCTGTCTAATTAAACAAAGTGTCTCAGCACAAATTTTGTCTTCCTTTTTAGAAGAATTAAAAAGAATATTCAGCAAATTGACAGCATGTTAAAGAAGCAATTAGGACAATATATGTTGACATTGCTAGAAATGCACACATTCCATGAACAACTGTTTTTAAAAAGCTCCTGCTATATTTGTCTAACACCTGTTAACCGTGAACAGGTGTAGCTGTAACACCTTCAGGTAGAAAATCATTTGGTATTTTCTGATTTCAGTTTGAGATATCTTAAGAAAACTCATGGTGCTCAGAAGAGCTTTATGGTTGTAATAACAGTTGCAGAAGAGGAGGTAATGTCATCATTTTCACCTAATGAAGAGTTAGATTCAAAAATTAGATCAAGCATAAAGGATTCAAACTAATGAAATTATTGCCGCTTTCATTCAGACATGTATCAGCACTTTCAAATATTAGCAAAGTCTGTTTTGATGTTATAATAGATACAGTATTGTATAAAATCAACTGGAGGAGAAACATTATTTTCAGGAAGGACAACAGTGAAGAGCACTGCTTTAGAAATTGTTATATTTACTTTGTTGAGGTAAGCTCCTTGGGTCAATGGCAGCTAAGTTTATGAATTTAGCAAGGGCAAAATCACAACTAGACTGCTGATAAATGCATTATTCACCGATGCCACCATCTGTCACACCACCATCAGGGTATTACTTTGTTTGGTTGTCAGATAGCAGACAGTGATATTTCTTTAAAATGTCCTTGACTGCTGATACTAATATCGAACTTGTACTCAACAATGGCTTTTCAGAATGTTGCTTTATTTGTGTAATATATACACACACACTCACAGTCATTTTTTAAAAAGACACAAATTTCAAAGTTTATTATGATACTTCAAAGGAAAGGTTTTTTTGTCAAGCCAAATCAAAATTAATATGGTTCGCTATCACACCAAAAACATTTCCTTTTATTCCAATTATATTTTAAATTAATTATTTTGCTTGCCCTCAATCCAAATGTACAAACTAAAAGCAGAACTAAGCAACTGGGTCCTTCCAGCCATCTCTGCCATTCAGTAAGTTCACAGCTTAACTGAATACTCCACATTCCCATTCACAAAAGATTCTAGACAGTCCAACAGCAATTAATGGTCACATTTGGACCAATACTGTAGCACAGTAGAATTGGAAATAAATATTTCTATTTAAGGTCTATGAGGAACTAGAATATGTAATTATTTGGACATTCTTTATTAGAAAGATTTTACCAATGTCTTGAAGAGTCATGTAACATCTTAAAATTGTTCAGCAGTAGTGTGAGCTGTGATTCTCCTGCTAATTACTGAAAAATCAATTACTGAGGGAATGGAGATGAGCAAACCTTTTAAGGGAGATAAGGGACAAAGTTTATTACTTCAATTACTGGACAAACTTGAATTAGAAGAAATGAGGCCTATGTGCTGTAGGTTGCCTAGAAATACATTCTTGTCAAACACTGCATTTGAACAAAGAGGTAATCTAATGGAATTGTGAAACTAAGTCAAATTGTACTTAAAATACAGAAATGTTTTAATCTAAAAGCATCACTTCCATCAGATGCAATCACTTTATCAAAGTGCTTCCTGTTTTGAAGTTCATATAAGGATCCAACACTAGAACAATTTAGCAACAGAACTTCAAGAACAACGCTCCACAAGGATCGGACACTGTTGGTGGAATCGTAACTAAATTCCACCATTAATCAGGTAATAACCAAGTTGAGTTGTGAGGCTTAACTTGCTTACTTGAGGGGTATTAATTTGTTTGCTATGTTCAGTAAAGTTTAAATCATTGTATCAGTGCTTGATTGTGAGATTTCTTAATAAGTAGCTGAATTAAAGGTAAATTGTGGTGACTTACCCACAACAATCCTGAGTTAGTTGAAATATTGGCCTTTGAAATTAATTAACAGCCACAGACTAGATTTTAATGCTCTGTGCCCCTCCTTTAACAGAGAAGAGGAAAAATGACACAAGCTGAAAAGTTGAAAAAAGTGTCAGCCAGAAAGAATTGAATTAATTGAAGCAGCCACTAGCTTAAGCATTCAATACATGACTGGAAGTGGATTATTAAATGCTTTCCCATATTTTAGACAGGATGAAAAGTTGTATATATTTGATTTGAAGCAAGTAAAAATATAACAAGAAGATCAGGTAAGTGAATATGGTGGATGGTGTAGCATCGTCAGGAGAAGAGTCAAGCTTCAGTGCTTTTCCACTAAAGCAGCAAAACAAATTTCCCAACAAAAAGTCTCTTACAAACATGGGTTTATGTTTCAGCTTAGTGAGTATTAGCAGTAACTTTCTCTTGCAGTAAATTTGCGGCATGGAATAATTAGTGATTTTTGTTCATAACATATGTTAAGTTGTACTCAGCACTGGATTAAAACTGCATTCTTACCCTGCCTTTATTAAAAGCAAAAATCACTTATCATTTTCCCCAGCTATCGATCCCGGCTGCAAGGGATCTTCCAATTAGTCTATGCAGTCCTAATTCAATTCCAAATCAATATTGGCCCCAAGCACAAAGCAATCCTTAATCCAGTACAAAATAGCAACCTCATACAAACAGACAAAAGGATAATGGATGAACTTTCATTGTTGTTTTGACAAAAGGTTAATGACTTCACAAGCTAACTACATTTCTCTGTCCACAGATGCTGCCTGCTTCTAGGAGTTTCCTTTTGTATAAGAATAACGGAATGAGAATTAGAAAATGGTTACATTTGTGCAGTAGGTCATGCTTTTCTGAGGTTTGGGCAAAAAATATGGCTGCAGCAGAGCACATAATTATAAAATTATGTAATACAAGAACTAAAGCAGTGTAAGGCTGGCAGATTAAAATATTCAGCAATCACCTGAATTGCACTTGAACACAGAAATTAGAAACAGGAATAGAACTATTGGCAAGTTGGACATATTTTCAATTTTGACTGTTGCTTCTTTTAACAGGGTGAAGGACAAGATTTTCATTCACAAATTGTCACGATTCAGCCATACTTTCTGGTGACCAATCAATCAAATCAACTAAAGATTTTGTTTCAGTTTAAGGTTGTAGCAATGGGTCTGTCTTGGCAGTTTTTTGTGCAATTTGCAGTATCAGCTCATATAGAAATGGATAATTCTGCAAAGCAAATGGCAGGAGGTACAGTGAAAACAGCTCTTCACCAGATGACATAGTATTAAAAATGTAGTAATTTGAAACAGAGGAACCTGTTCAGAAATAAAAGAAGTTAAGATAGGCCATAAGTCTAGAACACACTAGAACTAAATATAATTATTTAATGGAAGAAGGTTCCTATAGGAAATAAGGACAGGAGGACATCAAGAAAGTGAGCTAGCTAATGACAGATGGAGAAGTGAAACAAAGAACTGCAGATTCTGGAGAAATGAAACAAAAACACATTGCTGGAGAAATTCAGTAGGTTTGGGAGCATCTGTGGGGAAAAAGCAGAGTAATGTTTTGAGTCCAGTAAATTTTCATCAGAACAGACAGGTGGAGAAGGATGGAACCAAAATAAAATTATAAATAAAAGTGACAAACAAACAGTCCAGAACGGTAAGATTGTAGATTTATAAACAAATTCCATCCAATGCATATCTAGAGAAATCTGTTTAAGGTGGAGTTAATGAATCAATATGGCAGTCTACTTATTCCCAACAGACACTATAAATTTAAGCCATTGAGACTTATTAAAAAATCTACTTAGGTGATTTTTTCATAAGTGAAGTGAAAGAAATCTTCAGCAATATCTTTAAGACATTTATTTTAAATCCCTCAAAGGCAGAGACAGGATATAAGCATCCCATCCTTAATGACATCAGATTCAAATCTTCAAATATAAGAAGAAAATTAATGGAAATGTCTTTCTCCCAATAATAGACAAAGTATTCCCTCTGTCAGTAGCAATAAATTAAGTCTTTTCAATGAAGTTGAGTCTATTCTTTACGCATCAAAAAATAACTACATCTAAGTTTAATACTGCTTCAGTACTGCTTTAATAGCTTAAAGCAATACATGCTTATTCTATTCAAGTGATATTATCCTTCAGTACTCAAAGTTTTGATCTGAATAATGTGTACCGTAAGCTTTTACAATTGAATATCAAAAAGAGTGAATTTACTGATCAAAGTTGCAAGCATTTCAAGACGTCGTCCTAGCAATCTTTTACCTCAAATTACATATGCAACAATCTCATAGACTTTTCAGCTCCTGCACTGAAATTATCTATGCAACTGATTCTGCTGCTACGACCCCATTTTCTCTAGTTCACATCTGTTCCATGGCTTCACACTGTCTTGACTCATTTCAGTCTTGTACACAAGCGTCCTATCTCTCTGCATTCCTTCCATATCTCCCAGCTGTCTCCAAGTTCATTTTCTACATTTCATTCACCTGTGCTCCCTTCATGCAATTCCCAATGAATTAGCTCTTGTCCTCCATCGTGAGTCAACATCAATAATTCGTTCACCACTAATCTCCTCTTATACATCTCTCTTATTAAAACTCAACCTTAATTCACTCAGCTACTGTTGCAGTTTTAACTTGCTTCTCCTCACTTAAAGTCCCTGAACAAGTTGTCACTTCGTATTTTGTTACCTGCATCTATACATTTGAATTCCTTCAATCTAGTTTCTACCCCTTTTAGAGCACTTCAACTGTTACAGTCAATGTTATAAATGGCATCCCTGGTCAAAGAACACAGAACAATATAGAATTCTTCTTTAAGTCTCCTCAAATCCTCTTGCTCATTACCTTAAATCTAAACCCCCAGTTATTGATCCTTCTACTAAGGGGAAAGGTTTCTTCCTATTTAACCTATGACCCTCGTAATTTTATTGCCTTAGTCAGGTGCCCCTTGAGCCTTCTCTACTCTAAGGAAAACAATCCCATGCTTCCTATTCTCTCTTTGGAGCTGAAATGCTCCAGCCCAGGGTTCATCTTGGTGACTCCTCTCTAGTACAATCACATCCTTTCTATAGTGTGGCAATTAGAACTGCACATAGTCCAGCAGTGGCCTAATTAACATTTTATACAGCTCCACCATAATCTCCCTTCTCTTGTATTCAATGCCTCAACTAACAAAAGCAGTTGTTCTTTATGCTTCCTTGGCTACCTTTTTCACCTTTCCTGTTGTCTTCAAGGATTTGTGTAACTGGTGAAAGAATTGAATATTACTTAACCATATGACATGCAGTATTTGTTCATGTTGATTTAATGTAATTTGCCAATAAAATATGGGCATGTGCACAACATTCATTCACAATCATTGTGAGAGCGATAATAAATCGCCAGTCCGCCTTTTCCTCTTTATATATCACTTCTTAATTAACAATTGGCCTTTAATATGTTATTGTTTACAAATATATCTTGTGTTTGATTTTGAATTGACCTATAAGAACAAACGCTAACAACCCATTCTGAGGATGGGCCAACCTGCTCAAAAGCAGAAAAGTGGTCATCTTGTCACTTTAGCCCATACATATTGTCCTCTGCTGTTTCTGGAAAATATACTACCATTATCCACCACTTCCACATCTTCTGGGTAGTGTGACGTAATTTGGAACTTGTAGGATTAAGCAATGTCTTTAATCTCCCTCAGGAGGTGTGCAACTAAAGAAAAATGTCTCCCAAAACCCTGTCACTAACTCTGAGGATGCACCATCACAAGATTCATGCAGCACATGTTAAAACTCAGATATACACTCCTTGATGGAATTGATAATCTGGACGGTTGGATTTTCAGGTAACGTCTTATACATCACAAGCAGACAATAGCAGATGACGGAGACTGAGACAGCAGTGGAAATTTCCCCATGTGTCCAGGTGACTTCAAAATATACTCAGGAAGATATATATCAAAGAGGATAATTCTACAGCAG
>NC_063332.1:151128627-151159766 GCF_021869965.1 Rhincodon typus | reverse complement strand
TTGTCATATTTAAAGTAGAGAGAGTGTGAAAACCATAGGTGAGGGCCGTCTGTATGGCCTTGCCACATAGTGACTAGATGATCCATCTCTAGCATGGATATCATAGCATCACAGCTCTTTATGATGATGTATTTTTCCATGGAACAGTTGAGATCTGCACAGAGCATCAAGCAAGGCTGCACAGATGGCCCTCACCTATGGTTTTCACACTCTCTCTACTTTAAATATGACAAATCAGAATATTTCCTCGGCCTGCCAGTGGCCCGTTGTACAGCAAAATGTCTCCAGCTCATTATTAGTCGGAAAGTGCATGTGGGCCATGAGAGGTGGTGGAGAAAAGGGAAGCTGGAGAAAGGGGATCTGGAAGTGGTGCTCTGTTCACACACTTCTCATCTTTTACTCCTCACCTCACTGATCTCACATGCTGCTTTGTGTTGATTGTCAAGATGTGAAGGGAGGTAAACAGCTTGTATCTTCTGCTCCTAAAGTGCTTGCATAATTCAATAAAAGCAGAAAGAGAGTACAGATTTGTAGCTGCACAAGGATGCACATTTGTGCAGAAAGTTAGATTAAGTTTGTTTTTTTTTAAGTCGTATCTAAGGTTTTGGAGTAGATCTGTAGCTCGGGTTGTGGGTGTTGAGGTTGGTTGGCTCGCCGAGCTGGTTTGTTGTTCCGCAGACGTTTCGTTACTGTGCTTGGTAACATCCTCAGTGCAGCCTCTGATGAAGCGTCGGTGTGTTTTCCCGCCTGGTTTTTAAACTCTGGGGTCCGTTGCGATGGATTGCCTCACTTCCGGGTTTCCTCCGTAGTGGAATGTATATAGGGTCGAGTTGAATGTGTTTATTAATAGCATGCTTCGTGGAGTGCCATGCTTCCAGGAATTCTCGTGCTTGTCATATTGTTTTAAGTCATATAAAAATCACTTGGTTGCATCACATTCCCGTTTTGCACATTTTAGCTTACTATCAGGCAAAAAGCCTTCTCACTTGTGATGAATGCTAAGACAAGATTTCAAGCTGAGCAATGGGTGCCCATGATAGTGACATTTCATTGATTGCAAGACTGTCTGAGAGAAGTATAGCAAATGGATTCAGATGTGGCTGCCAGCTAATGGTGCAATGGTGCAACTTATGAATACCGTGATATTATGAGCACATTATAAGCAGCAATATGCAGAACTACTGGTGTCATAGCTACACCTTCCCCCAAAGTCAACATTTGCTCCTCCTGCATCCAACCCTTGCTACTCCACTGTGTACTGCAGACTGCACACATTGATCAGTCTGGAGACCCTGGCAAATGCATATTGAATCCAGAACTATTTAGTCGCCTGATAGAGCTTTCAGCAATTCTAATTAATTGCTTGGGGAGATCACACAGGCAAACCTCCAATTGTAGTAAAAAGACTCTGTTGTCATAAATAATGTGAGCAATAGCTTTTACTTGGGCAAAGAATCAGCTGTGAGGACTCTTGTGCTTATGAGATTTTCTGCTCATCACTTTGGGAGTCCCTGCTTCACACCCTCCCCTGCCCTACTTACATTAGCAATTTCCAGGAAGCAAAGGAGAACTGTACCAATTATTAAAGTGCTGAAAACCCCTGTTAAAGCAAGTGTTCATAAGGTATTAGTATATGTAAGTTGGCAATCTGCCTCTCCTGAGGAATTCTCTGACCTCTGGCTGAACGGCAATGCAATTGTTTGTCGAAATGTCCTGTCATGCTTCAACACTTTTAACCTCCAACCAGTTTCTAAGATCCTCACCCTTAAGTTAGAACTTAACCCAGCTAACTTACTTGGTGCTCTGTGATCCAAAGCAACAATGTTCAGTCGGCCTCCATATCAATGCTAATAGGTCCAGGTAGAATAAAACATTCCGAAATTTAAATAAGACCACATTCTGAAATGGCTCCAGCCTTGCACTGGCTCCATTTACAGAAGTGTTGCCTTCATGTATAGCACTAAAGTTCCCAGTCATACCCAACAGCATGGATGTCAATCCAAATAAGTATAATACTAATATTTTGGTTACACTTATAATGTACAATGTTCATTTTTAATTATAACTTCCACTGAAGGGTTAACAAAATTAATGAACTGATTTGCTAGGTAATTGGCAATGATAGTAAAATAATACTTTCTTTCAGAGCAGCAGCAACTTAATGAATTCTATTAAATCCACCTCCAAAGCAATTGAATCCATGTGGGACCATAGTAAGCATGTTATTTTGAAGGAAAGAAATAATTCAATGAAAATAAGATATACTCAAGTTTATTTATTGTGCAACTCTCTGAGATACCTTTCAGCCTCATTTCATACCAATTTCTTCTCTTCAAATTCATAGACTTGCATGTACTATACATATTGTTAACAAAAAGCATCAAAGCCTTTCATTGGATAACCCCAACATCAGGCATTGTCATCATTAAGGCCTGTAACAATACTGTTGATCAGTTCGCTTGCCCTGTTACCCCAGTAGAAATTTATCAATGTCTCATTCCTTTATTTAAAAAACCAAATCACACATTTTTGATTTGGACAAAAAGTTGCAATCAATTTCTCTATGTTTTAAATTTGTTAACTTGCATTGCAAATTGCAAAATGCTTAAATTTCATGTATTAATATTATTTAGAATAATCAAACTCAGTTTTGTTCTGTTTGTAAAATACGACATTTAGATGGCAAGAGACTTACTATATGGAGACTTACTAATTCATGGATTAATCCATGGGCCATGTAGCTAAACCAATTAATTAATGCTTCCTGGTGAAATATTTAAAGGAAACAAATGGAGAGAGTCAGAAAAATCCAGAATCCTCAACTGTCATCCAATTACTTTGACCCATTCATCATGAATAGAATATTATTCCCAATTTACATATATAAATCACCAAAAAGTTTTTTTCTGTATCATGACAGAAATGTCATGCCTTCAAATATACATGTGTGGTTCAGAACTTCACATCGCTAATAATTTTCCCCACCATTCAGCCTGAGAATTGTAAAAGAACTAAAATCACAACAGATGTCGTATATAGGCCATCTGGTAGCAGCTCAGAAGTGCTACATTGTGTAAGTGCTGAAATTAGGCAACTATGTAGCAAAGGCAGAGTATTATTAATGGGTGAATTTAATCTTAACGTAGACTGGGAGAGACAGACGAGCACATGCAGAATGATTGTGAATTTCTAGAATGTATCTGCAGTAGTTTCCTACTTGCAACATATCTTGGATTTGATATTGAGACTAGCAATATTGGATCTAGTAAGGAGCAATGAGCCTGATTAATTTGTGACCTAGTTGTTTGAGACCATTGGTCAAATAATGATCATAACACAATCAAGTTTTATGTAGCGTTTGGATGAGACAAGCAAAGATCAGATGCAAGAAGCGTGGATTTAAATAAGGCAGACTTAAATGGGATGAGGCAGAGAGTGTTTACAGTTAACTGGGAAGCTCTGCTAATAGGTAAAACAACCAAAGGAACGGTGGAGGGTGTTCAAAAAAAAAACATTTAATGCTAGTCAGAAGCACTCTGTACCCCATGAGAAGGAACAGCTTCACTGCACAAAAGAAACCCAATCAGCCACGGATGTGTGAGGTGGTAAGGGACTGCATAAAATTAAAAGAAAGTTCTTATAAAAATACAATGAACAGTATGGATCCCACAGAGTGAGACAAATACAAAGACCAACACAGGGCCACAAAATAGCTTATAAGAACAGCTAAAAAGGAATTATGAATGGAAACTTGCAAGGGACATAAAAGACAATAAGAAGAAATTTTATAGTTATCTAAAGAGGAAGCAGCTTGTTAAGAGTACTATTGACCCTCTGAAGGCTGTGAGTGAGGATACTGTCAATGACCAAGAGGCAATTGAAGCCATGCTGAGTGATTACTTTGCTTCAGTATTCACAGCAGAAAAGGAGGGCAGCTTGACTGAAGTCCCAAAGAAATTAGTAGAGGATCAGAGACAGGGTCCAAATAATATTAGCTTAATTAAATCATCAACAATGGGAAAACTAATGGAACTGAAGAGGTGACAAATTCTCACAATCTGATGGTTTTCGTCCACAGGTGTTAAAGGAGGGAGGACAGCACATAGAAAGATTATGGCTGGGACATTGGCAGAGTTCCCCGGATTCAGAAGTTGTACCTTTGGATTGAAAATTTGCTCATGTCATTCCATTCTTTAAGAAGGATGACAGAGGGAGACCAGGGAATTACTGACCAGTTAGCCTGACATCTGTGGTGAGGAAGTTGTTGGAATCCATAATCAATGATATGGTAACTGATCACCTTAAAATTTTTCAAATATTCAGGGACAGTCAGCATGGATTCATGAAGGGTATGTCATGCCTATCAAAGTTCATAGAGATTTTTGAAGAGATGACAAAGGTGGTGGACAGACCTAAGTCAATGGATGTTGCTTATATGGATTTCCAGAAGGCTTTGGACAAAGTCCCATACACGAGACTATCAGCTAAGGTGTAAACCCACAGAATTGAGGGCAAATTACTGATATGGATAGGAAATTGGTTGAGTTGCAGAAAAGAGAGTTGGGAATAATGGGTAAGTATTCATCTGGCAGGATATGGCTAGTGGTGTCCCACAGGGATGCGTGTTGGGGCCTGAATTATTCACAATATTCATTAATGACATGGATAACGGCATAAAATTTAGGCCACAGATCAGCCATGATCTTACTGAATGGCACAGCAGGTTCAAGACAGTGAACAGCCTACTCCTTTCCAATATACCAGCATTCCCACGTTCCTAGCCACATTAAAGACAATGTTACAACCACAGCGAAGCAACACCTTAACAGCAGCAAATTTGAAATTGCATATATTCATATAAAAACACTTTCTCACTCTTCTATGTTTACATATCAAGGAAATTCTACAGACACGATTTCCTGGAAAATTTGGGATTTTTGCAACTAAACATTGTGCATTCTAGTTCATTTCTAATAATTTTTCAAATATAATTTTAAAAGCCACCGAAGGAGGCCATTGAACACACTTTGTCTGGCAGATTTTATGATAATATTTCAAAAGTAATTATATTCCCCCACTGCTTCTACATGCCCTGGTCTTTCTCAGCATCAAATGTTTATTCAGTTTCCCCTTAGAAATTACCATTATATCCATTTCAATTAAGGTTTGCAACAACATATTTGGCTAACGATCTCTGTTGAGTTGACGGATTTTAAAATCTGGACAGTTAAAGGAGAGTCAATACATGGCATTTTAAACACTTATTCATATTCAACAGACAACCAGACCATGATTTTCTCAAATTTTTCTATTGCCTTCGCAAAGGCACTCCCATCTCTCTATCAGTCTCCCCTTAATTTTAGGAAGAACACATCCCTCTCCCAAACACCTACTCCCATACTTTGTAGCACTCCTCTCAACAATCCTAACACTCTTCCTCCCTTACTAACTCACACTGAAATGCTTCCTTTCATTAATGTTGCTGAATTCCTCTCCTTTGCAATACCATCCCACAATTCTCACTGATAATTTTGAATTCTCTTCTTTTCATTCACACAGTAACTTCCTTGTCCAATCAGCTCCCCTCAATTTCCACTGGTACTTTGTTCCATTCTTCTCTTTGACATTAATGTACCTATCATACAAGAAGTGGTAACCAACGTGTCTTCTTTATTTGATTATAAAACTATATAGAGACAGAGTTACTCAGGTTAAGTTCATCTGATCACAACTGCTGCTGCTTGCAGACTAGCTACAACGTCATGGTACTAACAGCACATCCTGTTGGGTAATAGTTATGGAGCTCAGTTCAATAGGAATTTAAATCACAAAACTTAATTTTCTTAATTTCTCCCTCAGTTCACATCTTTCAATTCTGTCCATTCGCCCAACCCCCAAAACAATTTTCACTACCATTTTCCTTCCATTTCAGGGCAGTCTTGCTTTGTAGATGTTACAGGCAGGGTTAGAAGCTTTGAGATTTCAGTTTTCCAAAGCTCTACAAGTGCTCCCTCTGATAATATTTCATTCTTTGAAAAGAAGTTCAGAGCAAGTAGCATTTGGTTTTCAGTACCCAAATACTGCATTTAACTTCACAGAAATCATAGGTTTCCAGTTTCTAACTCAGTCTTGTAAATAGCTTTAACATATTAAGTATTATAACATTCCTGATCCCTTAGACAGGTATCAAGAACAGACACTATTTGCTGTCTTACTGAGCTTTGGAAAAGGCTTTTGCATCGTGCATTCAACATCACAGCTTTAGCAAAACAAAAATCTAAAACATACACAGCTTGAATCTTCAAATGCTCAAAGTATAAATATGAAATGCAAATTACAACAATCTACTACAAAAGGACTGATTGGAAATTGTAAACTGGATAATTTGTTTCCTAGGATGAAAAAAAAGTGACTTTGGAAGGCTTTTATAATTGTATGAAGTAATGCAGACAGAAAGAGCTATAAAAGCTGTTCAGCATCATTTAACAAGATTACCTAAACTTAACATGACATTATACATGCAATAAAATATCATGCTGAGCTATATCCTCGTTACAAAATTGCTCATTTCCTGCAAATCTCACAGAAAGTTATTCACTTATTTACAAAATGGAAATCAGAGGTAAAGCTCACCACTGGATGGAGTTATACCTAGAATCATAGAATCCCTTAGTATGGAAGCAGGTCAATTGGCCCATAGAGTCCTCACCAAATTTCCGAAGAACATCCAGCCCATTCACACCCTCCCCACTCTATCACTGTAATCCTGCATTTCCCATGGCTAATCCACCTAGCCTGCACATCCCTGGACAATATGGGCAATTTACCAAGCCAATCGGTCTAACCTGCACGTCTTTGGACTGTGGAAGGAAACCCACGCAGACACAGGGAGAACGTGCAAACTCCACACAGTCACCTCAGAATGGAATTGAACCCGGATGCCTGGTGCCATGAGGCAGTAGTGCTAACCACTGAGCCACGTAGTGTAAAGTTGAAGTAATTGGAGTTCAGTCACTTTGATTTGATTTATTGTATTTGCATGTACCTAAGTACAGTGAAAAGCTTTGTCTTGCGAGCAGTACAGGCAGATTGTAGCAAACAAGGACACACATAATAGAGTGCTTAGACAAAGGCTGTGGAGGCTGTGGGCGGAGTGACATCGGCGTCAGCTGTGGGCGGAGTTGCATCGGCGTCAGCGGTGTGCAGAGTTGCGACAGCGTCGGCAGTGGGCGGAGCTGCATCCGCGTCGGTGGTGGGCGGAGCGGCGTCGGCGGTGGAAGGAGCGGGGTAGGCGGCGGCAGCAGCGGTGACGGTAGGCGCGTCTTCAGTGTCTGTGGTGTTGGTCTCGGAAATGGAGGCAGTGGCATCAGCAGCGATGGCGTTCGCTGTCCCAGAAGTGGGGTACCCGGCGGTGGCGGATGTGACGTCATCTGTGGGTTCTTCGACAGTGGCCTCATGGCCAATGGCGGCGGGCACATTGTGGGGAAGGTCCTAGTTTAAAAATAAACTAATCAACCTGTTCGGACATGTTACACACACCTCTGGGTCAGCTGAGACTTGAAGCCAGATCTTCTAGTCCGAGAGATGGATTATTGCCACTGTACCACTAAAAACCTTCAAAAAAATGACTTTTAATCAACATGTTCAAACATTTTATGATACACTTCTGGGTCAGGAGGGGACACTATTACTGGATCACAAGAGCCATTTTGTACCAGTTTATATCAGCAAATATTGGCACACTAATTGAGTCTACAAACAGGTGGTTGCATATAGCCATCAATATATTCTGCTGACATCAGGGGAAGATTTGCTGTTTCCAACAGTATTAGGGTTTTGCTATAAACATGGACAGAGGAAGCCTTTCCCCAGATTTAGTTGCCTTGAAACTATACAACAAGTGTAAAATGATATTCATTTCTGTGATCTATTCAAGTTAAATTAGTTATGACAACTTCAACCCAAGTAATTCAAAAATACATAGTTAATGCAAATACTGACACGATGCTCAAAGACAACTTTCAAACAGATTACATTTATACATTAAAAGGTTCCATCTTAAAATAAAAATTAAAACATGTATTGGATGAAAAAGAATTATTGTAGCTGATATGATGATAGCTGCATTACTTTTTCATAATTAGTTAGTTGAGCAGTATGTCAATTGCATGGTAAGAAAAACTTGGAGCGCTTACCAAAATATTGAAATGAGTATTTTGCATTAAAGTGGCTGACCTAGTCAACATATACGTTCACCAGTCTGGGAAATATTCAAGGTGTTTGGAGGATGAGTATGAATTTTCCATTTCATTAATTTATATCACTTGCAAGCGGCCTCAGACTGTAGTATCAAGTAGAACCATGTGCCACGAGCACTCCATATATCTCGTTCATTTAGTATATTGAGAAGCTTACATGGTCCTTCCTACTTAGTTTCCGTTCTAAAGTCATCCACAGCAGGCTGGGACTGCCTAATGACAATGAAATCCCATAGTCTGACCAAAATCTTTAAAGGACTGAAGTTCCTTCTAAGTATTCAGGGCATGGCAGCTGACTTACAAATCATTGTTGTGCTTTTTTGTGTAGAATTTCTGTCTTTTTTTAAAAACTCAAATTGCATTAGCACATGTCAACTTAAAAAATTGAAAGTTGCCCAACAGGCTTCAAAATAAAAACAAACATGCACCCCAAATTGCCGACGATGTAAAAAAGCCTCAAATACAAACACATAATTTGTGAAAAAAAATAGTGATACGAGTTTTCCATTGTACTTGGTATATGTATCCAAACAGCAATCCTCAACTTAGGTCAACAAAATACAAGTATTTCAAAATCTGAAGAGGAAATCCAAATGGTGGAAAACCATAGAAGCAGACCCCTCAGTCCAAACAGTCCATGCCAACCATAATCCCAAACTAAACTAGTCCCACCTGCCCTCCAGGTATTTCTTATTCATGTATTTATCTGAATGTCTTTTAAACATTGTAACTGCACCCGCATCCACCACTTCGAAGCTCATTCCAAACGCAAACCAATCTGTGCGAAAAAAAATGCCCCTCATGCCTTTTTAAAATCTTTCTCCTCTCATCTTAAAAATATGTTGTCTAGTGTTGAAATCTCCCACCCTGAGGAAAAGACACCTGCCATTCACCTTACCCATATCTCTCATTATTTTACACACCTCTGTAAGGTCATCTCTCAACCTCTATGCTCAGGTCAAAAAAGTCCCAGCCTATCCAGCTTCCCTTTATAACTCAAATCCTTCATTCCCAGCAATATCCTGGTAAATCCTTCTGAATCCTCTCCAGCTTAATAATATCCTTCCTACAACAAGGAGACCAGAACTGGCCACAGTACTCCAGAAGAGACTTCACTAACATCCTGTATGACCTCAACATAGCATCCCAACTCCTACAGTCAATGATCTGAGCAATGAAGGCAAGCGCACCAAATGCCTTCTTAACCACCCTATCTATGTGATGTATACCACCAAGAATTATGCACCCGAACCCTGGGTCTCTCTGTTCTACAAAACTACCAAAGGCTCTACTTTTAATTGTAGAAGTCTTGTCTTTGTTTGTTTTATCTCACATTTATCCAAATTTTCTGCCTGGAAAATGTATAAAATGTATTTTACAAGACACTTAGGCTTAGCTTTGTGGCAGTTTGAAAATGGGGGAGGAAAGAAAGTTATTTTCAACATACCAATAAGACACCAAGGCCAAGATTTAGTGTTTCATGCACTATGTGTGAGAATTGCCTTTAAGGGGTGACTGACTCTCTGACCCACCAATGGAAAAGTTCCCCAATCAAACTCCAATCAACCGCCTAGCAGCTGACTGGCTAGCTTCTTGGCGATTCACAAATCTCAATGGTGAAGTCCTGGCCTGCAAATCACTAGTCAGTTGCTTCTAGGTCTACAGATTGTGGTACGCACCCAGGCTTTCAGGACTTAACAGGTGGATAATTTTCTTGCAGGTCTTGTAAATGTGGAGTGTCATGGATAGGAATTTTAGGGGATACATGCTAAGTATGAGGAGAAAGGGATGACCTTCGGCTATCAACCTCTTGACTCACTACCCCCCTGAAATGCCTACCTCCAACTGACCCCAGATTTGCAATAAATGGAGGTGCCCTCTCCCTAAAACCTGACTGGCAGGTCATATAGTCAGGAAACCAATTACATTTCGCACCTGCTAGAAAGGCATGTACTGGGGCCAGTAACAAGTTGAGGCCTTGTAAGTGGCCATTAATTGACTACTTCAGGACATTAATTAGTGGCTAGTTGAGAAAGGTCACCCATGGACTCACCCAGCACTTAATTAGCGACATAGTGAGATGGCAGACAATGGCCTAGTGGCTTTATTGCTGGACTAGTAATCCAGGGATTGAGGTAACACTGTGGGAACCTGGCTTCAAATCTTGCCATGGTAAACGGTAGAATTTAAATTCAATAAAAATCTCGAATCAAGATTCTAATGATGATTATGAAACCATTGTGAATTGCAGGGAAAAATCCGCCAGTGTCCTTTATGGAAGGAAACTACAGTTCTTATATGATCTGCCTAACATGTGACTCCAGACCAATAGCAATGTGGTTGTCTCAACTCTTAACTGCCCCCCAAAAATCTTGCATTCTGTTCCTGTTTCTCCTGTGCTCAGTAACCTGTTGACATTCACCATCTAAACCATGTATAAAAAATTCATCCAATGCCTGTTTCCCAGTTCACACACAAATAAGGACTACTTTCCAATTTACACAAGTTACTTAGGGAACCTACAAAAACCATGAGACTATAAGATACAGAAGCAGAAGTAGGCCATTCAGCCCATTGAATCTGCTCTGCCATTCTGTGAGATCATGGTTGATCTGATAATCCTCAACTTCACTTTCCTGCCTTTTCCCTTTAACTCTTGGTTTTCTTACTGATTAAAAGTTTGTCTATCTCAGCTTTGAATATATTAAATGACTCAGCCTCAACAACCCTCTGTCGTAAAGAATTTCACAGGTTCACAACCCTCTGGCAGAAGAAATTCCTCCTAATCTCTGTCTTTAATGTATGACCCCTTATTCTGAGATAATGCCCTCTGGTCTGAGACCATGGGTTGAATTTTCCCAAAATTTGGAAGAAGTTGTCAATTTCAAGCAGGTACATGGGGTTTCCCTCAGTAGGCCTGAGTTAGGGTTCTCACACAATTTTACCACACTCAAATCATTATTAATATGCACATCACCTCCACAGTATCGCTCTCGTATTGTCCTGCATTCAGCAGTGGTGCAAGTAGAACCTTCCGGTTTTCATGTATCTTCCAGCTGTGCACCAATTCAAATTCTGCAAGCCAGGAATGGCCTTTCACAACTCAAGCATGTGAAGAATTCCACAGGAGATGGCAATTAGAGGCAAATTATCATCATTCTTTGCTGACAGGGTACTGGAGGTCCTGGCGGACGGTTGTGCTTAACTCAGGACCACCAAAGGAGACCACAGCATCAGACCCTGTCAGTCCAGTTTAAAACTGCCACCTGCATCAGTTTTAGTTTCCACTGTCAGGAGAAACAGTCAGCAACACAAGAAGAAAGTTAATGACCTCCTGCATTCCACAAGGATAAGTGCCACCATATTGTCTCCACAACCTGATACTCACTCTAACTCTCACTATTGCATGCAGCGTCTTTTCTCAGTGGCTCTCAACCACCTCAACCCCCGGGCTACTAATCCTTCATGCCCTCTGTGCTTCCTACTCCTTCACTCGGGACATCTCACTAACTTTCTGCCAGCTGAACCAACACTAACAGCTGTGCCAGTAACCTGCATCTCATTCAATCCTAGTCCTTGTTCCTTTATAGGATAAAAACGCAGCCCATAATAGGGCAGAGAGGGCCAAGATTAGTAGTGGGTGTCCAACACTTGCCTGCTTAGGTCCCACAAAGACAGAGTCGTCATATTAATGGGTCTTTGACCATTCATAGGGAATGCTGAAAGCTCCATGTCCCAGCAATCCAGCAAGATTTACTGTCATAAGCTACTCTGCTCTTTTAGTACCACCACATATTCTTATCATGATCAAGCTTCTACACTATGCACATCTCGTTCTCACTTTTATCTTCTGCAAGTACAAGTGATACCCACAAAATGTCCAGCATGAAGAGATCTGCTCCTCCAACTCAGATTTCCTCCTTCAACTTGTACGAAGGAGACACTGATCTCTCAACATCCTCAACAAGCTTAGATATTGTGTGGATATGTTAGCCAGAATTAGGGGCACATTTTGGTGAGCACATTACTGGTACATCTCCACAGCTGACTGAGGGAGAAATGCCTCAGGTCACCAACACTAAAAGGACTGCTGGACACCAAGCTTTTGCTCAGCCATAGGCAGAAGAGGACTCCATGGTGTCAGCCATTTACTAACATTATTAAAATGCAAAAACAGACACAGAAAGCAGATTTGTCAAAGGCACCCAGGAAACGGGATCAAAAATCAGAGCAGTCCATAAACATCATCTGTACCATGCTGGCTCTGCAATGTATGTTTCTTGCTGTTTCCATAGCCATACGGAGCCAGGTCCAGAACAGTGCTCATTGACTGCCAGAGATGCACAAGGACTTTCACTCCATCCTTTTTGTCATTAGTGGTCAGCACCATTACCAAGGCATCAGAAAGACAAGGGAATTTGACCTCAGTCCAGGTGCCTTTACCTCACAAGGAGCCAGGGTAGTGATAGTAGGCATGCAGCGAGAGATGAAATCATATACTTGCGGCCTAGAAACCTCCCCTCAGGATACTCAAAAAGTGCCTGACCTTCATTATTCCTGTGGCACTCAGCCCTATGTAAGTTCAAGCTGAGAAGGGTAAGCCTACATGCGGTCAAGACATTGTCAGCATATCTAGACTCTCTAGCTACAAATGCACCTGGGGCCACCTGTCCAAAATTTGAGAGACCAACTGGCTCCACTGTAGGGCAAGTTCCGCCAATCATCGCTGTAGACTTCTGGACTGTATGTAGACATAATGGGAGGAAAGGAAAGAGGAAACATTCTGAGGCCACATGGGTAACACCTTAATGTAATGGACATAGTTGGCACATAAATGGAAATGAGGTAAACATGAAGAATTTTTTGGTTACAGATAGCTTAAACCTGTAATATGTAAATGCCTTATTAATGAAATTTGCCCTTGAAGGGCCTCATATTTTTTGTAAGTGGAGCCTGCTACCCAGCTAAGACAAAAGGAAACACTGACTCCACGTGCTCCAGGTGTGCCAACAGCTGTGTTTCCATTTCACTGCACATTTGCAATGTGGATGAGGCTGGCAGGCAACGCAGCTAACACTTTGAAGAGTAAGCTGCAAGTTCAGTCTGTCAATCTAGGTGAATCCCTCTCCTCCCCAAGTCTTCATGGTCTGTTCTGGCCTGTACTTTCCTGTCAATCCCCTCAGGTTGAGCCTCTCCACGTTCCCACCCAACTCTTTTATTCAAATCTTTATTTCCAGGTTTAATTATATTTAACATTGTGATGCACTGTTGGAAATCCCTAATCAAAACCAATGTCGTGGTGACCGTGACCATTGATGAAGCCCCGCCCCCCCAAATTTCCTTACTATCCCTTACCTTCCCATGCTCTATTGTCTCTCACCCTTATATGTTGAGTTGCCCCACTTCACAGTTATTGTTCCTCTGCATCCTAGCATGCTGCCTCCAATCCTCACAATTGTTTCCAAAACTTCTCCACCACAACAGCTTCCCCTAATAGCCTTCCTTGACTTTCAGTGAACATATGCCCTGGACTGACAATGTCCACCTCCCTGAATGACTTGGAAGTTGAAGTCCTAACCAATGACGGACCAGGTCCATAACAGATCTCTATGCTGCTCCCCAATTTATTTATACTAATCCCCAAAATGGGTATAACTCATCCTGTGGGACCAACTGCAGCCTATTCCCTGGTCTGCAAATGAGCCAGATTCCGTGAGCCTGATCACTTTAGGCAGCTGACTGTATCCAAACCCCTGGGCTGAATTTCAACTTTGCCCTTGTCTGACCACAGTCACTCTTGACTAGACTAAAGACTGTATCCCTTAGACTTTGAGACGTGGCCACTCGGTTGAAACACATTCAGTATGTTAACCATATAAGCTACCTGCATATAGTTTGGGTGTGACATTGACATACCACAGTGCCATATAACAGAGGAGCCTGAAGGTGGCCTAAGTTTGCTCCATATTCAATGAGTTCATAGCTGTTCTGATCATCCTCAGCTCCACTTTCCTGCTTTGTCCTCATAACTCTAGATTCCCTTACTAATTAAAAAACTGTACATCTCAGTTGTGAGTATACTTAACGACATAGCCTCAACAGCTCTCCGTGGTATAGAATTTCACTGATTCATTGCTCTCAGAGAAGAAATTCTTTCTCATCTTTGTCTTAAATGGCCGACCACATTCTCTGAGATATACATCCTCTCGCCCTTGATCTGACAAGGGAAGCACCCTCTCCACATTTTTCCTGTCAAGCCTCCTCAGAATCTTACATGTTTCAATAGGGTCACTTTTCATTCTTTTAAACTCCAATGAGCATAAGCACAAAGTATTCAACCTCTCCTCATGCCCAGATTCAACCTAGTGAACCTTCTCTGGACTATCCCCAGTGCCAGTATATTTCTCCTTTAATAAGGGATAAAAAATATTCACAGTATTCCAGGTGTGGTCTAACTAGTGCCTTGCATAGTCTTAGCAAGGCATCCCTATTTTTATACCAAGGAAGTCGCAGTTAGCTCAACTGACTAGACAGCTGGTTACAATGAGGTTATGATGAAAGACCCTTTTTCCTATAACTTTTGATTTCCTTACTGATTAAAAATCTGTCTATCTCAGCTTTGAATAAACTTAACGGCCCCAGCCTCAACAGTCCTCCACAGTTAAAAAAAATCACAGATTCACTACTCTGACAGAAGAAATTCTTCCCATCTCTGTTTTAAATGTGCGACCCCTTATTCTGAGATTATGCCCTCTGATTGTAGGCTCTCCTGCAAGGTGAAACAACCTTTCCTCATTTCCCCTGTTAAGTCCCCTTAGAATCTTGTATCTTTCAATAAATTCCTTTCTCAATCTTCTAAATTACAACAAGCACAGACCCAATCTACTCAACCTCTCCTCATAAGATAGTCCCTCCATACAGGCATCAGTTCAGTATATCTTCTCTGCACTGCCTCCAATGCCAAAATATTTTTCCTTAGGTAAGGGGCCCAAAACTGTCCACAGTATTCCAGCTGTGGTCTGACTAGTGCCTTGTATAGTTTTAACAAAACCTCCCAAATTTTATACTCCATCCCCTTTGAAATGAAGGCCAACATTCCATTTGCATCCCCTACTATCCGCTGAATCTCTTGCCAGCTCTTCGTGCTTTATGGATGAGGACTCCCAAATCTCTCTGTTTTGCAGTTTTCGACAGTCTTTCTCCATTCAGTAACATGGTTCAATTTACCTGAACATCTCAAAAGAGGTTTACTTCACCGACAGACTTACAACTTGCAGTTACATAACAGCTGATGTTCCACATCTGTACTCCTGCATGCTGCTGCTTGGAGTTCTCATAGCTGTTTGTCACATTGTGTCATCCAGGCCCTTGACTCATTAGTACATTCAGCGCCCAAAATTTTTGTACCAGTTATGCGACTTCTTTCTCATCCTGTGGATACTCCAAAACATTTCAGAGTAAATGAACAAAGATTAAATTAAACCATTGTTTTGCATTCAACTTCAACAGCAAATTTTACATAATCAGATTCCAGAAAAAGCAACAAAATAAACCACCAATTACTCAGCATTTGTAATGTTGTCTGAGGGATAAATTTTGGCCAGAACACTAAGAACTACTGTATTCTTCTTTGGCTCATGGGAAATTTTATGCTAAGCTCAGAAGGCAAATTGAACTTTCTAAATCACTCAGCCTCTCTCCCTTGCTTTTTCTCCTTCAAGGCATTTCTTAAAAACTACCTATTTGACAACTTTTAGTCTTTTGCCCAATATCAGCTTGCGCTTTAGCATCAAACCTTATTTTATAATGCTTCTGTGATATGTCTTTGTTCATTGTACGTTAACTGTACAAAAACATGTATAAATGAAAGATATTAATTAAATAATATTGAAGTATAATTTCAGATTGATGCTACGTATTTCAACATGGGTGACAGTATATTTAGAATTAATAAAGTTACTGAGTTCTTTACTCTGAAAATTCTTCTAATATCACTAGTTGCCAAATATGTTATCCCAAAAATTTATAGAAGCATAGTTGAAACCAGGCCTTGTACACAGGGAAAAATCACAGATCTGATTACTGGTATCTATTATGCTTGCTGATCTCAGCTGGAGTATTAGCTCCAAATTAGAGTCTTTCTTAACCCTGTTTAGTCATGCACAATGCAAGAAGCCTTAAGCAAATTCAATGTTCACATACTTGATACTAGTTGAAATCTACACCTATAAAAGTGAAAGGAAAAATGTGACACTGAACGATCAGTTACCTGAGATTTTTGCATCAGATTTTACCCAGGAAGCCCAGCACAGCTTTAAATTTATTTTCAACAAAAAATATTACGAGAAGGCAGAGGGTGCCGCAAATAACAACATTATAATATACGACTTGGACTGTCCCCAAAATCCCAGCAATTCTTTTCAGAAGATGTTAATTGAGCCTCTGGAGGGAATTCTAATTCCTAAAAGAAAAGTTGGTTTGGGTCAATATGAAGATAGTGGTAAAATTCTGAACCAAGAACCCAACCATTCTCAAACATGTAAACTTCCAGTTTTAGCAGACATGGGATAAAGGGCGAGTAATCAAACTCCTTTCAAGAGGGATGTCAGTCACTGACACCTCTTAAAGAGACTGTACACCTTCATTTTAACTGGGTTTCTATTCTTGAACTACTACTGACTGGAGCCCCCATCCTGTCCCTTAGTCTACATAAATCTTATAGGTAGAAGGAAGCAGAAAGTACCTTATCTGTCAGGTAAGTGCTTTTATAGCATTTTTTATAGGCCAAGGAGATTTCCACTTTTCACAATGAACATACAAGTTAACCCCCACCTCAGATCTTCCCAAGTATCATAGAATCCACACAGTGTGGAAGGAGGCTGCACCAACTCTCCAAAGAGCATCCCACCCAGACCCAGGCCTCCACACTAACCCTGTAACCCTACATATATCATGGCTAATCTACCTAGACTACATATCCTTAAACACAACAGACAATTTAGCATGTAGGGACAAATTACTGCAGATGCTGGAAGCTGCACTGAAAACAACAAATGCTGGAGATCACAGCAGGTCAGACAGCATCCAGGGAGAGACAGCAAACTAACATTTCAAGTCTAGATGACTCTTCATCAGAGCTGAAGTGAAGTGTGGAGGGGACAGCATTTATGCTATAGTTTGTTGGGGCGAATGTGAGGGTAGTGGGTGCAGGGTGCTGGTGGAGAAAAGATGTTGATAGTTCAGATTAAGTGATCGGAATTTGAGAATGGCAGAACAATGGTGTGTTTCCTGCCACACTTGAAAGGACAGTAACTGGGACATGATAACAAGCTGAAAGAAAGGGAAGAAATGGTTCACAATTTAAAGGTGTTTAACTCAATATTAAGTCCAGAAGGCTGTAAAGTGCCTAGTCTGAAAATGAGATGTTGTTCCTCCAGTTGTGCTGTGATTCACTGGGACACTGTAGCATGCCAAGGATAGACATGTGGGTGTGAGAGCAGGACGCTGTGTAAAAATGACCAGCTACAGGAAGATCAGGATCCTGCTTGCACACAGACCAGAGGTGTTCCGCAAAAGCGGTCACCCAATCTGTGTTTGGTTTCTCCAATGTAAAGTAGGCCACATTGGGTGCAGCAAATATAATACACAAGATTGGAGGCAGTACAGGTGACATGCTGTTTCACCTGAAACAACTGTTTAGGCTCTTGGATGGTGAGTATGAAGAGTAAAGGGCAGGTATTGCACCTTTGGCGGTTACATTGGAAAGTGCCATGGAGAGGGGGATTGGTTTTGGTGGTTGTGGAATGGACTAGGGTGTCCCAGAGGGAACGATCCCTCCAAAATACAGCCAAGGGGAGTGAGGGGAAGATATGTTTGGTGGTGGCATTTTGCTGGAGTTGTCTGGAATGGCAGAGAATGATCCTTTGAACGCAGAGGCTGGTGGGATGAAAAGTGGACAAGGGGAACCCAATCACGCTGTTGTGAGTGATGGGAAGGGACAGGGCGGAAGCATGGGTGATGGGTCGGATGCGATTGGCGTGGCCAGTCCACCTAACCTGCACACCTTTAGACTGTGGAAGGAGACTGGAGCACCCAGTGAAAACCCACACAAACACAGAGAGAATGTGCAAACTCCACACCGACAGTCACCCAAGGCCAGAATCAAACCTGGGTCCCAGGCCATAAGGCAGCAGTGCTAACAACTATGTTACTGTACCACCCCAAGGTGCATCTCCTTTACCTGAATACCCCCAACAATCACTCAACAACCATCATATCGTCCTGGATTTATCTCCCTCCAATCTCGTCTAACCCTGTAATTTCTTCTCAACATCCATCCTAATCCCTCTCCGCAAGCTCTACATATTTGTTCTAATCTCCCCGAACCTATCAAACCCTGTCATCACCCCAATCACTCTCTATCGTGCCCGTGTTCTCTAATCTTAACATTTAAACCCATGCTTGATTCTGGGCTGTAGAATGCCGCTTTTCTAGAGTGGTCCTGCTCAACAAGGAAACATGCCTATCAATTAGGGTTGCTTCCAGATGGAAAGTCTTTTAAAACAAACACAATGCCATGGACTGAATACTAGGGGAGATTTGCCAAGAAATTCTCCCCACCACCTGTTGGAAAAAAAATGAGTAAGTACTTCTTCATGAAAGTTATATGGAGCCTTAATTCCACAGGAATTCCTATTGTATCTCTTATGGAAATGGGCAGTCAAGCGAAGAGAACTGAAAAGCCAAGGAAACACCATAGCTCTTACATAATTCTTCTGATACTCCAAAGGGAATATTATCATATTTTAAACCAACAAGGCTCCTTCTCAATTGTCAGAGAATCCTTATATTAATCAGCATTAGCAGATTGATGCAGCAGCAAACTCTTGGCTTTCGATAAAGTCACTTCCTCGTGGCATCTTACAAAGGCTTAAAACACTACATCAAAATTTCAACTGACATGAAGTTCCTTTGATGGTTCAGCAATCCAAGAGAATGAGTTTTACTTCTTCTGCAGTTGGCAACATTATGTACTTTAATATTTCAAGGACATGAGGAGATTTCTAAATTAGCTTATGATTAATAGCAATGGGATCCCTGAGGAAACGAGTTAGGTAGATATTCTCCCATACAGATGTAGCTTTTTCCATGTAACTTAGTACATTGTTCATCCCAAATATCAAGGGACAAAAAATGCTTCAAGTAGCTGCACTTCTTAAAACAGTCTTCAAATTTCAAAGTAGCATTAACAAAAGTTGCAGAAATATTATTGCTGAAGTGTAACTGAACTCTGCTTTGACCACAGACACTATTGTGTTGAACTTTCAGGCGAAAGAGGCGATAGAAGTATTTTCAACAAATACATGATTGCTATTATACAATAATTACTGACAGCAAGTGACAGTGTAATTCCATTCCATTATGGACAAGATTATTTGAGTTTTTCACCACATTAAAATAATAATTAAAATACAACTCTCCTAATTTGATCCAAATTTGTTCAATTCAGCACAATTCTTATAACCTTAGTTAAGATTTATTCTGTATGTATAGAATGAACTGTATGTATAATCAGTAAATAACTTCATTCTTATTTGTTGTATACTCATGGTGCCAGCAAGGAAAGTTCTGAATTTTTAAAATGAACAAAAAAAAACTTATTTTCACCACTGTCCCAACAGTATATGAGGATTTTCAGAAATGTAGCAAAGCTGACTATAAGAAAACTCTAAGGATGAAGCCTGCAACTTTGAAGTACTGGGTGAGTCCGAATGGCAATAAATTTTTCACTCCCTGTGGAAAGTAAGGAAAATATAAAACAGAATTGGAATATTTGTCACTGTGTTGAAAAACTATGAAAATACTACAGAATTAAATAAAAAGATTCAGTAAATAAGAGGAGCATCCCTGTTTCAGTCTGGAAGAAGAGTGTGACATGCTGTAAAGCACTCTAGAATTTACCTCCTGCTACTTCAACCCTATTCCCAATAAATATATGACCACTTTCCCTTCATGGTTCTATATTAATTGATGCTATTAGCAGTTCTCTCCCTTCTGGTACTCTCCCACACCCCTTCAAATGTACCATAATTCTCCCCCTCCTCATAAATACTCCCAGCCCCTTGATTCCTGCAAACCACTGCGCGATCCCCAATCTTTCTTTCCTTCCAAAGTAGTCAGACATGTTGTTGCCTCCCAAACCTGTGCCATTCCTTCCAACATTTCAATATTTAATTCCGTCCAATCACTGTCGTCTAACAGCTTTTACCAAAATCATAACGAATATTCTATGTGATTCTCATTATAATAACGAGACATTCTTCATCTTGTTCAATCTATTAAAGCTTTCAACAAGGTTAATGACATGAGATTCCGATGTCTCACCTCCATCATCCAATTCTGTGGGACCACTTTCACTTGATTCAGTTCTTATCTACTGAATTGCAGTCTAAGAATCTTTTCTGGGCACTCTTGTACCATTACCTCTGGAGTCTACCAAGGATCTATCTTTGAACTTCTCCAATTTTTTTTATCTATATATTGTCCCTCAGCTACATCATCCATCATCTGAAAACATAGAAGCTATCATATGTAAACCAATAACACTCAGCTCTCATGGCAATCACTCCTGAACTCTTCAATGTCTCCAGCTTGTCACACTGCCTGTCTGATATGCAACAATGTATGAACAGAAATTTCTTTCAACTAAATATAAGGAATACTGAAGCCATTGTGTTTGCTAATGAGGGTCAACAAACTCTATTCCCAGGCCAACAACTCAATCTCATTCCCTGGCAACTGTCTCAAGCTAAGCCAAAGCATTCTCAACTTTGCTACCTTTTTGATGCCAAAATGAGCTTCCAACCACATAAATGGTCCATCACCAAAACCTGAGGAATGTTACCCAATGTTTGTCCTGCCTCAGCTTGCCTGTGGCTGAAACCCTCCCTCATTTATTTATTATTTCTACACTTACTAAACCAACGCTTGCTTGGCTGGACTTCTGTCTTCCATCCTATATAAATTTAAAACCCTCTTGCCTTTGTCTGAATTTACACCAATTCCTGTTCGCCCATCAGCCATGCCTGCTGACCTATACCAGTTACTTGGGTGGTAACATCTCAATTTTAAGATCCTCATCCTTCTCCTCAACTTCCTGCAACCCTCAAGTTCCAGCATTTGTGTATCCCTGACTTCAATCACTTCATAAATGACAACCTTCCAACCCCTTCCTTAAGTTCTAAAATTTCACCCCTAAACCTTACATAGAATCGCATAAGTGTTCCACCATAGAAATAGGCCATTCAGCCCATCATGTCTGCCTAGTCACTCCAAATGAGCATTAGGACTGAGTGCCATTCTCCTCTTTTCTTTGCTTCTATTCAAATTATCAACTAATGCAGTCTTGAATGCCTCAATTGAACCTGCCTCCACACAGTTCCAGGCAGATCTAAATGCCTCATATGAATATTTTTCTACATCACATTTGCTACATTTACAAATCTGTGTCCCCTTGTTCCTTTATACAGGTGGAAACAGTTTTTCCCTATGAACTTTGTACAGATTTTGAAAACTTCTATCAGATCTCCTTTTAGCCTCTTCTCTCAAGGAGAACAGTCCCAAACTTTCCAAGCTATCCACAAAACTATGTTTCCATTCCTGGAACCATTCTTGTAAACTTCTTCTGCACACTCTCTGATGCATTCATTTCCTACATGAGTGTGTCACCCAGAATTGTACATAATACCCCAGCTGAGGTCTAATAAATGCCTTGTATAAGCTCAGTATCATCTCCTTGCTTTTGTACTACGTGCCCCTACTAAGAACCCAGGATATTATGTGATTGATTAACTGCTCAGTCCACTTACCCTGCTATCTTCAAAGATCCATGCATATATACGTTCAGATCCTTCTCCTCCTGAAACCCCTTAAGAATGCTACCCCATCTCTTGTATTGCCTGTTATTCTTACAAAAATGCATCACCACACACTTCCCTGCATTAAAATTCATCAGCCACCAACTTGTACACTCCACCAAATTGTCTGTGTCCCTTTGGAATTCTACAGTGTCCTTCTCACAGTTTACAATGCTTCCAAGTTTTTTTTTACCATCTGCAAGCTTTGAAATTGTTCCCTGAACACTAAGATCTAGATCAGTAATATATTATCAGGAAGAGTACGGGTCCCAAAATCAACTCTTCACGAATTGTACAGCAAACATTTTTTTTATTCCTTTTCTTTTGTGAACTGTAATCTCTCTCACATGTCTGTTTTGTGGCAGCGTATTGAATATCTTTTCAAACTCCATGTTCACCACATCACAGCATTTTCCTCATTGACCCTTTTTGTTACATCAGTCAAACATGGTTTCTCCTTTAGAAATCCACGCTGCTCTTCCCAAACATCTCACCTTTTACCATCACTAATAGTTGTCGCTAGAAGCTTCCCCATCACAAAAGTTAAACTAACTGGTCTATATTTGTTGGCCTTCTCCTTGAACAAGGATAGAATGTTTGCTATTCTCCAGTCCTCCAGCACCTCCCCTGAGTCCAGGGAAGATTGAAAGTTTGTGGCTAGTGCCCATGCAATTTCCATTCTTACTATCCTTGGATGCATCTCATCTGGTCCTGGCCTTCTGAACTTTAGTGCTGACAGGCTATCAAATAGTTCCTCCTTATCAATTTTGTGGCAGAATTTCCTCCTCAGTTACCATGGCCTGGGTATCATCCACCTCCTTAATAAAGACAAATAAAGGTATTAATTTAACTCTTCAGCCCTAACACATACCTCATGCAAATGCCCTCCAAGCCTTTTTGATCCTTCGGCCTTACTCCTTCTTTGACTACCTTTTTACAACTTATATGCTTATAGAAGGCTTGGGGATTCCCCTTTCTGTTGGCTGCCAGTCTTTTCTCATAATCACTCTTCATTTCTCTAATACACTTTCTAACTTCACCTCTGAAGCTTCTGTGTTTGTCTTGGTTCCCGATTGTAGTTTCAACTTGACAGCTGTCATAGCACACCTTTTCTTCTTTAACTTAATTTCTGATTTCCTTTTTCATTCAGGAGCTTTAGATTTGTGTGACTTCCTTTCCCTTTGAAAGAATATACCTCAATGGCACCTAAATCATTTCTTTTTCAAAGGCAACTCATTGTTTAGCTATAGATTTTTCTATTACTGCTAACTTTTTGTTGCAGTGTATCCAGCCCAAATCTGATCTTGCCCCACCGAAGCTGACTCTTCTCAAGTCAGCTATTCTTACTCTGGATTGCCTATACTCCTTTTCTACCATCATCCTAAACCTTAGATACAATTATCACTGTCTCCAAAATGCTCCCCCATTGACACTTGATTCACTTAGCCCACTTCATTTCCAAGAAACAGGTTCAACAGCGTATCATTACTGGCACAGACTGCCACGGAAAATGTTCATGAACACAATCTAGGAATCTTTGCTCCTCACGGCCCTTTACAGCACCACTGTCTCAGTCTATATTTGCGTAATAACATTCCTGATTATAACTACTGTGTTATGTTGGCATCTTTTCATAATTCCCCTGCTGATTTATAACACACAAAAAGCACTACACTATCTAGGGTACCAAGACACACATTTATCTTTTTCAATACTAACTGGAATCTTACTGGCTCTTTCTGGGTTTCCAGTCTAGACCTAGGCATACTTCTTGCAGTAATATTCTGAACTGATATTAAGCAGGTGAGCCTTTATTCCTGTTGATCCTTTACAGACAGGAAGTGGATGATTTTTCCATGGACACCCTTAACAGAACAGTGACATGTAATACAAACACATGAATTTGGAGTAGGAATAAGCCATTAGGCCCCTCAAGCCTGCTTCACCATTTACTAGGAGCATGGATGATCTGACTACAACGCCACCTCCACATTCCTGGCTATCCTTGATAAACTTTCACCCCCTTGTTTGATAAAAATCTATCCATCTCTGCTTTAAAACCATTTTAGTTCTTCCACTGTTTTTTGAAGTAGACAGTTCAAAGAGAGAGAAAATATCCCTCTTCTCTGTCTTCAATGAGTGACCCTTTATTTTCAAACAGTATTCCCTAGCTCTCGATTCTTCCACAAGAGAAAATAGCCTTTCTATATCCACCCTGTCAAGATTCCTCAAGGTTGTATATGTTTCAATCAATTAACTCCTACTCTTCTAAACTCCAGTGAATATAAGCCTAAGCTGTCCAAAACCTTCCTCGAGACAACACACTCATTCCAGATATTAGTCTAGTAAACCTTCTCTGAACTGCTTCCAATGCATTTATATTCTTCCCCAAATAAGGAGACCACTACTGTACCAAATTATAGAATTGATCTCACCAGTGTCCTGAATAACTAAAGCAAATTTTCTATCTTTTTACTCAATTGCTCTTGCAATAAATGATAACCGTCTAGATTTCTTAATGACTTGCTATACTTACACATTAGTCTTTTGTGATTCATGCATTAGGACATTCAAATCCCTCTATGTTTCAGAGTTTGATAATCTCTCACCATTTACATAACATTTCTTTTTGTTCTTCCTGCTAAAGTGAATAATATCACATTTTCCCATACTATTCTCAACGTCCCAGATCCTTTCCCTAACATATTTTCCTACCTACCTTTGTGACTTCAGCAAAATTAACATCCATGTTTTTGGGTTCTTCATTTAAGTCATTTCTAGAAATCTAAGCACAGTACATTAACTGCTTCCCCTTTATCAACAGCACAGCATTACTTCCCATTCACAACAAAATCAAAGTTGCCGGAAAAGCTCAGCAGGTCTGGCAGCATTTGTGAAGGAAAAAACAGAGTTAATGTTTCGGGTCCGGTGACCCTTCCTCAGAACTGAGGAAGGGTCACTGGACACGAATGCTTCCCATTCAGTTGGTTACTGCTGTACTCCAGAAGCAGATTCTTACCAACCTTGTAATCTACAAAAAAATCTCTCACACAGCACGTAACTTGTAAATACCAACTGAAAGAGATCATAAAAAAACCTATATCCCAGATTTTTAAAGGGTAACAAGCTGAGTGGCTAACTTAATAGTTTCTAGTTGAGCTCATTTACATATCAAGTTGCATCATTATCTTGAATGTACCAATATTTCTTCCATTGTTAAAATGACAGAAAGAATTGTGGACCTTTGAAAATAAATCCTTAATAATCCTGAACCAGAGTTTACAATGAGAAACATATTACAGGTTAAACCAAAGAGTCATGCTTTAGAGTCAACATCCCTAGTAGTTGTTGGATCTCATGTAGATATGCCGGTACAAATATCAATCAAACGACTCAATGAGAATCTTAATGAATGGGACATTAGCTAAAATTTGTACATTTCAAATGGCTCAGTCAGAACTGGCCCGCAATTCTTTCCCTTCCTTTACTAATCATTTGAACAAGTTTCCAGTCTTTCAAGTGTTTGTGTGGATACAAAGTATATTTAGAGAGGTCTTATGACGCAGTGGTAGTGTTCCTACTTCTAAGCCAGGTTCAAGTCCCACTTGCTCAAGAGGTATGTAATAACATCTCTGAACAAGTTGATTAGGGAAATATCTTTAAAGTTGATTTACAGAGCATGTTATCAATTCCTTCATCACTGTCAACACTGCAGCATGGTTACCTCAAAGTCTCTCATTGCAGTACAATTAATATAGCATGCAAAAGGCAGGTGCCACAGAGAGTTGAGATAGAGTCATAGAGTCACAGTTTAATTTTGTTTCCAACTTTAGTTGCATTGCTTTGGTTGCAGATATATTCAAGAACTAGAACTGCGTAAGGCACTGAGCAAAAATATACAGTTTTTGTATTAAAATCTATAGCTAATTGCACCCATTCCTAATTTAACTCACCGTTTTTCAGGTCCTGAAGATGACATATTCACTTGCTGTTTTTGGTCTTTCACTCCTCTGACATACTATAATTTTTAAGGCTGAAGTCTCATTTAATCACTGCAAGTGTCACTTAATCACTACATTTTAATTTGCTTCAACTTCTCTCAGCCTTCTTCAAATTTTATAGCGTTGCACCAATGGGCTTTCTGATTTTTAACTGAAAAATATATACATATATGTTTAAAATAAAATCAAACTCTAAATTCTTGCTAAATTTTTCTCACTTGGCCTTGAAGTCAGCACCGCACATAGTAGGTATGTTGTCAATGAAATTTGTCAATGAAAAGCTAAACAATGCACAATTATCAACAAATATTATGACTTCTGACCTTATGAAGGAGAGAAGGTCATTCATGAAGCAGCTGAAGATGGTTCTGCCTAGGAGACTCCCCTGAGAAACCCGCGCAGTGATATCCTGGAGCTGAGATAACTAACCTCTAATTACCTCCTTTGTGCATTAGTCCAAGTTACCAAGTGGGGAAGGCTGTGGAAAAGGTAGGGAGCAAGAGAGAGGACTAAATCAAAATGGAGTTAGGACGAAATAAGACACTTTATCCTTTGTTGTGTCCACTTCTCTTGAAAGACATTGAGATATTTGTGGACACTGCATGCTCCCTCTCCCAAGGACCTGAGCACAAAGGTAGCCACAGTAGGGGTCAGGCAGTTGGGAACTACGAGGGGATGCAGCTCTTATGTATTTCCCAATCAACCTGTATAAAAATGTTATTACACACCTCTGGAGCAAATGGACCTTGAACATATGCCTCCTAGTTCAGAGATAGAGACACTACCACTGTGCCACAAGACCCGTAGACACCGCTATTACAGTTTAAGAGGTAAAGGTAAAGTCAGCATACTCTTACCAAACAATAGCGTGCTCTCACGTGAGATTTTTTTTATTCATTAACGGGATGAGGGCATCACTGGCTAGGCAGCATTTATTGCCCATCCCTAATTGCCCAGAGGGCAGTTCAGAGTCGATCACATTGCTGTGGGTCTGGAGTCACATGTAGGCCAGGCCAGGTAAGGATGGCAGTTTCCTTCCCTCAAGGACACTAGTGAACCAGTTGAGTTTTTCCTGACGATCAACAACGGATTCATGGTCGTCATTAGATTCTTAATTCCAGACATTTTATTGAATTCAAATTCCACCATCTGCTGTGGCAGGATTCAAACCCAGGTCTCCGGAACGTTATCTGGGTCTCTGGATTAGCTGTCCAGTGATAATACCATCGCCTCCCGAGAGAGAGAGAGAGAGAGAGAGAGAGAGAGATCCAAGGGTCACTATGCCTTAACTGAAGGGTTGGGAAGGACAATCCTTCATGGTAAACTCTGTCAGTGTGGGACTCAATTGTAAAGGGAACTGACGGGCAGTTTAATGGCAGCAAACGAGACTCCCAAATGGTAGGTTACTCCCTGGTGCCAGAATTTGGAATGTCTCAGAATGACTACAGGGCATTATAAAGGGTGAGAGTGAACAGCCAGCAGTCGTATATGGTACATGTCGGTAACAATGGCATGGGTATAATAAAGATATGAAAATAGAACGTTAGATGGTAGATTAAGGAGGAAGACTACTAAGGATGTAATCTGTCCTTTCCTGCCTGTTGTATTATATGACTTTCGCACTATTACGGGTTCTGGGATAAGTGTCCATATTGAATTTACCATTAATATATAATTGAGGTTACTTTTAATAAATTTTTTAAAATCTGATCTGCATATCAAGATATTAATAAGCACCCAGATCAACCCTGCAATTGTCTGAAATAATTCAATAATTTCTGAATGTTGGCAAAGACTAGACCTTCTTTATTTCACGGATAAATGATATAAAAATATTATTACAGCAGTATATTGTACTCCAAGTGGAATAAAGCTTTATAGGTTTCAGTACATGAAAACTCATTCATACTAGAGTAGTAATATGCTGCTGCTTTGAAATATTACTGTTAAAATACTCTGCCTTATTGTAGAACTAAAGAACCACTGTGTGCATCACTGCATTTCCTTTCAAAGCACTGAAACTCAAAATGATGTAATAGAAGCAAACAGGACAGTAAAAGACTGCCCTTTCCTACATCAGCCCTAATAAATTTAAAATTCAATTTCACTCTTAGGATTGCTAGTTTCTCAAAGAGAATTTTATAAGCCTTCACCTTGTATTAACAATATTTAAGGAAAAACTTATTTGGTTATGATGGCACTAACAGTAAACACCAGGTATCATGCAGTGATATACACAAGCCTACTTTTTTTAGGCAGAGGTGCATCTCTATTAAGGGACATATATTGATTAAAATTTTGGTCTTTTAAATGGCCCTAAATTGAGCCAAATGAAGTCACATCAGGTTATACCTGATTGAGTTCTCATCTTTGGCAATTTTACACTGCCTTATTCCCTTTCTCTCACTGTTGTTATAATTACAAATCATTACAAATAAAAATTTGCCCCAAAGATATGTCAAGAAACCATGGTCTGGCAGTCAGAGATAAGCTATACCTAATTAAACATATCTTTAGAACCAGTACCTAATACTTAATATCCCACCCACAGAATCTGTCCTAAATGCGTGATCTGCATTTCAAGGAGAACAATCAATTTTAGAAGCAGTTGGAACACTTGCAGGTAAATTCTCCCAACTCAGTATTGCTGAAGTGATCTAAGGTGCCTTATTTACATGTAACAAACCTTGCATTATTTACAAGCATATTATGAGAGTGCTTAAAGCAATCATTCACACACAGAGCAAGGCGTTAAGGAAGTTTATCAAAAATCTAATTACAAGTCTGTGGCCCGCAGTTATCAGTGACATGTGTCATCAACCAATGAATTATGAGTGGAATTTGAACACGCAGGGTTTCTTGTGTCGTCAATGAATAAATGTGTGCAAATCCATAAGCATCCTTCCATATTATATATGCATTTAAATATGGCTTACAAACACAAGCCACCTCACGAAGGATGCAGAAGTTTGTTCAGAGGCTCCAAAATAAGGACATGACCAGAATGGACTCAATTGCCAATGATTAATGTTGCTCAACAATGCTCTATTTACGAAACGATGTTCACATCAAATACAAACTGACTCCAATAAAGCCAACCCAATTAGTAAGTACAAAAATGCCAGTTCTTTTTTCATTACGTGTGCTATTTTGTAGTGAAGGAATAGTTCAGAAATGCTCTAAAAAACACAGAAGTTTCCAGACCATATAAATCTGTTGTCAATAAAATTGGTCGAATTCGCAGGTGAAATGAAAGATTTTTAAAAATATTTGGGTGAAGCTGGGAAAGCAGCAGTTATTAACCCTTCCTAGATGGCCTGAGGATAAGAATCATTCAAAAAATTACAGGCTGCAGTTCTGTGTAAGCTAGGCTAGTTAAGTGTATTCAGTTACTTCCTCTGAAGGACAGTAGTAAACCATTTCTTTGACTTTAATGACAATTTTCTGCTTTCACAGTCATGTTTTTTTCCCTGGTACTAATTCACATATTCAACTTCACAACTTGCCATAAAGCACTGTGGACTCATGATCCTTTACTCATTAGTGAGTACCACAACCACATAGTTATCTAATCTTTCACAGCTCAGTGGTGATATTGTATTTTGAATACCATAAGCAGTTTGAAGTACTGCACTTCAAACAGCGACAGCCAAAGATGACTGTGGGATTGAAGACTGCAGGCTATGACAGCTGACTTAAAGAACTTGGCAGAAAGATAAAGGGCTGAATCTTATGTCTCTGATTTGTGTCGAGTTTTTGGAGGGATTTACACAGCGAGGCCCAGAAAGTTTTCTTGCTGTATCTTACTGAAATTGCCTTATTAATTCCTATCCTTCTCCGAAAGCATCCTTCACATTCAGTTTTCACTCATCTTACATGCCGCTCCTGGAAAAACTCACCACTCAGCAGATATACCAGGATTTGCTGGGATCTCTTGCGCCTGTGCTCGTTGTACACCCATAAAGGCACTGTTAGTCTAGTGATACTCTGCACGGTTCCTGACATTTGCTCCAGACATGGCAGTCAAGGGAAGTCATTACCCGCTTCGCAGGCAATGACCTGGTAGTCCTGCTAGATGGGTGGGGCACCGGTGGGATTACCTTTTTTTTATTCCAGGGCTAGCAGTGTAGACCACATCAGCCTGGTCTGAGGTTTCCACCTGGGTTAAGGAACTCACAATCATCTGAAGGAATGACAACCACTGTAGGAAGAAGGTCAATGTTACTCTCCACTACAGCAGTGTATCACCAATACCTTACACTCACTCTATCTCAGCTACTGTCAAGGCTAATGCTCCACCACTCTCACTACTGTCTCCAATTTATTTTCTCACTTGCTCTCACGCTCTCCATCGAGATAGTACTAACCCTGAATGGCCTCTGCGCTGCCTCATCATTCATTCCCCACCTGCACTATAAGTAATAAGCTAAGCCACCAACTTTCACCTCACTTAATATCTGCTTTTGTTTCAGTCCAGGAGGAAAGCAGCTTCCTGTGGGGCAGAAAGAATCAAGACATGTCATGGCTGCCAGAAAATTTGACTTCTCACCTCCTAGAAGGACAGTGTTTTGATTCTATTCACCCTAATAGAGGTTATGTTGACTGATTATGTCCAAGATCATAGTGTTATAGTCCTCACTGATTTTTTATTACTTTTATTTTATTGTTTTATCCATTTCATTTTAAGATGTGACCTGGGAACTTTCAGACCATGGGTGACAGCTTGTGCTAAAAGGAAAATAGACCAAACAAACTTTTGCAGGCCAGGACATTAGTGAATCAGATGGGTTTTTCCATAAATCGGCAATGGGTTCATGGTCATCACTAGACTCTTAATTCCAGTTTGGTCTGTGGGAAGGGTAGGGCAGATAGATAGGGAAGAAGAGATAGTAGGAACTGCAGATGCTGGAGAATCCGAGACAACAAGGTGCAGGGCTGGATGAACACAGCAGGCCAAGCAGCAT
>NC_063332.1:151033328-151113627 GCF_021869965.1 Rhincodon typus | reverse complement strand
TCCTCAAATTGTAGCATTATAAATCTCAAAATGACATCCCAACTTTCAAATTAGGTTAAGCTTTTTGGCCCCTTAAGCCTGCTGTATCATTTACTAAGATCATGGCTGATCTGATTATAACCTCAACTCCACATTCACGCCTATCCCTGATAACTTTCAACCCTTTGCTTATGAAGATCTACTCATCTCTGCCTTAAGAATATTCAAAGATGCTGACTTTTGTGGAAGAGAGTTACAAAACCTCATAAACCTCACAAAACCTCTAAGCCTCACTGGGGTAGCATATGCAGGAACTCAAGTCCCGCTACTCCCAAAGTTGTCACAAAAGTTAAAGATTTTACAGAAGTGCACATAGTGCTCCAAATTAACTGAATTTTAGACTCAAGTTAACAGAAAGCATGGACTAGGTTTTTGCACTTAACAAGAATTACCATTTACTACAAGTAATTAGACTCTAAAACAAAAACAAAGTTGCTGGAAAAGCTCAGCAGGTCTGGCAGCATCTGTGAAGGAAAAAAACAGAGTTAACGTTTCGAGTCTGGTGACATTCCTCAGAACTGTTCTGAGGAAGGGTCACCAGACCCAAAACGTTAACTCTTTTTTCTTTCATAGATGCTGTCTGACCTGCTGAGCTTTTCCAGCAACTTTGTTTATGTCCCTGATTTACAGCATCCGCAGTTATTTCAGTTTTTAAATAGGCACATACACACATATATAAACACACACACACACACACACAGACACATACACACACACAAAATAAGGAAGTGTTGATTTGGACAGAGGAAAAACTGGAGAAGCAATACAGTGATCTCTGTTTGCAGCATCTGTTGAGACTGTTCTTGTTCTGATCAGAATGCTGCTTCTCAGTTTATTTTCTCTGGACTCTTTCACTAATTTGCAGGGGTGACAGGATGACTGGTTCACAATTATAAAAGGTTCCTGGCTAAAAGACACAGCTTACAGCAACTGCTGAAGGAAGAATAAAGTGATTTTGTTTTCAGTGTTAGAATAGGCTTTGCTGCAGAGAACAGGAACAGCCCCTGAGCTGGTGGATATCTGATGACTTCTCCCTGTCTTGTTCACAGCCCCAGGCTGTCCAGCTATCTAAGAACCAGTAACACAGTTATCAGTAGTCAGGGGCCTTTGTTTTGAGTAACTGCTCACTAGTCCACAGACCAATTAGCTACTTGTTGCTGACTGAATCTCCATTTGCACAAACCCTTGGCTACTGTTCATTTGCATCTTCTCTTACTACTGCTTCAAGCAGCAGCTGTGTGAACAATGCTCCAATAAGTGCCAGGTTACTTTTTTTAAACAAAGCTGCAGTAATTCTCTAGCAATCCTTGCTTTTTAAAAGTTCTTTTCTCATTTCAGCCCACAATCAAAAAGAAAAAGAAAAATAAAAAGACACAGATTAAAAAGATGTAAGAGAAATGAATTCTCCACATCTCTGTATTCAAAGGATTATTCCTTATTTTTAAATAGTGATCTCTAGTTCCAAATCCTACTACAAAAGAAAACATCTTTTCCATATCCACCCTGTCAAGTCTGTTCAGGATCTTACATGCTTCAATGAAGTCACCTCTTCATTGTCTAAACTCTAGCAGATACAAGACTAGTCTGTTCTACTTTTCCTAATTAGGCAATCTACTCATTCCAGATATTAGTATAGTAAACCTTCTCTGAACTGCTTCCAAAATACTTCAGTTCCTCAGAATTATATGTAGAAATGATCAATAATTTGTACAATGATTTGTCGTATTGGACTTCTGGTACTCAGTCTAAACCAAAGGGCCCTTACTTTTATGTAGCAATGTAGTTATGGAATGGTCCAGAATGATTCCACAATGGTTGCAGGGCCTTCTTTGAATTACTCTTTTCAAGGAGGACATTCCACCACAACAGACCAGAGAATGCATCAGACACAGCTGCAACTTGATAGTTCTTTAATATTACCTCCCTGTAACCAAAGCAGGTATCCCATGTCCACTGAAAGGATGTGAACGGGCGCTATCCTAACTTTACATACCAAATGGCTTATGAGAGGTAAGGACTTCAATACTGGCCTTGCAGGTCCTATGTACATCTGTTAATTGCTTTTCAAAGATCCATTGTGAAGCTGGAAGATAAGTTCTGCACTAGCATTCTTGAAAGGGAGGGGCAGCCAAATTGAAGGTAAGGTCATTTTTGATAACATTTTCTACTGCAAGTGTCACAGGAGTACTCTGATGGCCTTCAGCACCCAGATTTGTGCCAGTGATTGTTTCATTCTAACAAGGAGGGCAGAGGAATTTCCATAGACATGGAGATTTATTTTAAAAATTTGGGGAGATAGTCTGCAAGAGCTAATAGGTATTTATTTTTGGGAGAATTCCTGAGTGAACAAAGTACACCGTGTTTTTCTGATGGAAAGTTCTGAGTGCGTTTATTTTTGTTTGGGTCAGACACCAATAGCTTGAAAAGAAACCTTTCGATTTTAGTTTCAGTTTAAGGCAATTCATCAGGATTCTGAACTGAAGATGGACATACAGAGCAGTTACTCCTGAGAAAGGAAACTGATGGTTTAGACTTGTTGCAAATAGATTGCCTTAGCGTAAGAAGTTTAGTAACAGTTTCAGGCTAGAACTGTTTAGATGAAACTCTAAATTTTAAACTCAGGTGTATATCGGCTCCAGAACGAGCCTATCAGATTCTCAAGATTAAGAGTTGATGGGACAGTTAAAATAGAGGTAAAGGAGGAGGAGATTCTCTCTAGTGTAAGTACTGTAAAACTTTTGGGATCTGTAAAGCAGTGTTTAGGATCCATAATAGTGTTTTGGGGTTAATGGGATTCTTTTCTACTGTGTGTTTCAAATCTTTAAGTTTGATATTATATATAAGCAGTTTGGTTTATTGTATTATGTCTTGATTTTGTTTGAATAATAAAATGTTTTATTGTTAAAATCAAATTTGCAGTAGTACATTTTTATGCTTCAGTGACAAAGCAAATGAAAACAAAATATGATTTATCAAGCCATTTTTCAGTCTGGGATTTAACTTATCCTGTAATGATATCAGGAATGAGCACAACATTATCAACATCCTGGGGATGACCAGAAACTGAACAGCACCAGCCATATTCATACCATGACTATAACAGTTGGTCAGAGTGACAGGTTATTATTTGCATCTAACAGCTCTGAATGCTTTGTTCTGCATGCTGCGCCATCAAGATCATTACAGCCCTCTGCAACAGAACCCATTTGTGACTTCACCCAGTGAGGAGCTTAGAAATGAACCATCCTTTACTCCTGGTCTGGTTGCAGTTCGTTCACAGCTAGAAGACCCATCAGGTGTTGAATCCAACTCTATGTTAACTTGCCAGTATCTGAATGGGTGCTGGGGGCATCAGTTCAACTTCAGCAGCGCTCTGTCAAATGCTCTCACTTTCCTCACACTGCTACGGCTGTGCTGGTGGCAGTTCTTGATCCTCTGAAAGCAGGAAATCGCAAGAGAAAACTGTTGTGAGAGGAGAGTTTTACATATAAAGCAAGAGGTCCAAGGTCACACCATCAATTGGTTTCTCATTGCAGATTGCAAGCTGAAGGTATTCTAGAGTTAAGAGGGGGCATGAGGCATGAATATTCCACTATTCTCAGATGTTCTCAGGATACCGAATGCCAGGAGCTCCATTATGTGGAATGCCATTCCTCCATTCAGTTTAGTTAATGTCGGTATCCTTATTCCTTGTCAGTTCTACTCTATTTTCTTCCATTGTGTTTCAACTTGTCATGCAAAAGAGATCATACAAAAGAGGGCAGAATGTCAGTGATTGTGGAATGTGGTATTTGGGTGATGTGCCTGCCATAGCTGATTAAATAGAAGTATGTGGGGTAGCAAAAAGTGAGTGAGAGGCTGGCAGCATTAGTAGATGTAAGAAGCTAACGTGGACTAACTGGATGTTAGGCATGAGTTCCAAGTGCCAGAGACAGTAATGAATGTTTGGTGCATTGACCAGTATAAGAGGTTGGTGGTGTGGTAGATAGAATATGTCCCGTGAAAATGAATTTACTGACATTGGGCACCTGGGTGAAGCTATTAGACAATGTGTAGTATCACTGCCCATTTCTTTGGTCCAGAACACAGGAAGTGATCTCATGGCCATAAATGCAATATTTCCAAGGGTGGCCCTCAGGTCCCCAGGAGATCCATTACATCTTTGTCCCTCCCACCTTCATATTAATGTCTACACTGTTGTTCGGGAACATTCTCCTTGAACCTTTCATTGTTTTTGTCATAATGTTCATCTGTGCAATTTCCCTTTAAAAGGAACAGCTTATCTTTAAGAAGAGGAGACTGTTTGTACTATAATTTCAAAATAATGTTGACTAACTCTTTGATAAACACAGAGCCAGCACTTCGGAGAGAAGAGCCAACTGGGCCAATAATTAATTTGTTTATATGAGTTTTATGGTGTTTGAATAGTCAAGCTCCAAGTAAGGAGAACGCTAAATTGTTGAATTCTTGCAGGTTGATTGTGCAGGAGAAACATCCTGCTCAAACTGTAACAAACCAATTCATACTGACTCTCAACCGACATGTTTATTGAGGTGCAGCTGTGAAAGTTCTCCCTATCTTGAAACACTTGACATAAATGATCCTAGTTCCTAGCTCTAGTGCATTACAACATGTACAATATATAACAGCCATGATCATTAAAATGATTGATACACCAAATTTCTGTGTTTTCCATCTCAATCTGAAAAAGTGTAGCCAATTTGTGAGTCACTCCCACAGCAGGGTTTGTGATTAGGAATCTCCTAAGACTTTTAAACCCAGATTGTCAGAATGCTATTGCATTGACTTTCAGACTGTCGGTCACCAATATCCAGAAGGTGTGAAGGTGGGACTAAGTAAAAGCAAAAGCTTTACATAATGGATATGAAACATATGAAACACTGAAACATGATGGCCCTTTGTAAGTTTTATGAATCTTGATTTGGAAAACAATGTACAAGTCTACATTATATTAGTGGCATTCATCTTTTGCTTCTTTTTGTTTCTGATCATTACTGTCACTCTTAATTTGCCAAAAAATGTTGTGATTTAAGAAGGACTCAAATTTAATATTGCTCAATTTTCCTCAGAAGAATAAACAAAAATGTGAAGGGAGGAAATATCTGTGTGCAAGCACTAAGTTAATTTTAGCTTTCAATAAATACAAAATCTATACAGCTACAACAGTCATGAGAAAAATATTGAAGAGTACTGTCTTCATTCCAACTAGGAGTAAATTGTGATAATCAGCACAAAATTACCACTTTACTTCTGTAGTAATGTAACGCATTATTGCTTTAAGTAGTGTATTCATACTCTGTGGTACTGATGTGGTATGGAAAATTAGGCTGGATGCCATTTTATGATAAATTCTTTTCAATAGAAGCTCTGGATATTACATTATTTTGACTGAATTTACCAACAAATTTAGAAGCTATTTGACTTTTGCAAAGGAATTTTTTTTTATAGGTTAGAATGGGTACAACCAGCATCTCCAAACTAAAGGCTGAGATTTTTATTTGAAGAAAACATTTCCAATATAATTTTAACATGATTGCAAATCGTTGGTTTTGAGTGTTCCTGAATTTACAAATGGAATGCTTTTAAGTGTCTATTATACTAATGGGAATGGTTTCATAACATGTGTTGAAAGATAAAATCAGATAAATTGGCTACTTTGGGAAGGTTCTGCTCATGAATCTATGCACATGTACGCTCAATAGCAAGTTATGCACATACAATAGGTGGCAACAAATTTAAATGGTATCAGTTACCTCCATTTCTTGCAACAAATGTATACTTGAAGAGTTTTCAAAGCCAGTAATCTACACTGAATACAGTTTTAATTTAAAATAGCAATGCTTTTGAACCAGAGTTGATTTAAAAGCTGTCGCCAATATGCAATATTAGCTTACTGATTCATAAGGCAGTGATGCCAAGTCACTTTCTTTCAAATAGAACCTTCGGTCTCCCACAAAAGTTAAAATAAAATTGTCTTGAAAATTAAGAGTGACAGTAATGATCAAAAACAAAAAAAAAGCAAAAGATGAATGCTACTAAGATGCTGTGCCTCTGCAATCTAACTAGCCCAGCATGACTTGCAACTCCATTGATCTATCAAATCTTCTAACCTGGTCTATACCCCGGAATGAGGTGAAGATGTCACCTCTCACCCTATCTTGAGTCAAAAAATTCTGCTTCACTTGGATATGCATGCTGTGATCATAAACATTTTCATTTTACTTGAATTGGGATTTGAAAGCTCCTATTTGAAGATACATCACTGTCTCTCTCAAGGATATTGATTCCCCAGGTGTTAATACCAACTTTATGAACAAACTCAACACAGTAGTATCATCCTAAAAAGCCATTTTAGTCATATTCATAGATATCACATAGTAAAACAAAAGTCATCATCCCCATTCTTCACAGAATCACAGTATTATTCCAGGGCTGAAGGAGGCCACATGAGTTCACCTCATGCCATTCTCTAAATTTCTACCCGTAACTCTGCACATTGTCACTTGAAAAGGAACAGTCTAATCCCCTTTTAAATGCATCGATTAAAATGCCTCTAACACACTGACAGGTATTGCATTCCGTTCCTAACTTGTGTGATTTTTTTTTCTCAAATTACTTTTGCATCTTTTATCAATTACCTTAAATCTCTGCCATGTTTTCTTAATCCTTTCGTAAGGAAGGAGTTTCAGAAAGTTTGGGAAAGATATGACAAGAAGAAAGGGACTGGTGATGATATTGGTTAAGGAGGGCATTTCCTTGCTGGATAAAGTGGATGTCTCAGAAAATTCAACAGCAGAATCAATTTTACTGTTCTAAGGAACAAGGGGGATGCAATTACATTGCACGGTGTTATCTACAAAACATCAACGAGTGAGAAGAATGTAGTGGAACAAACATGTAAGGAAATTACAGGAACGTTCAAGTATTATGGAGTAGTTATAATGGGGGGCTTTAATTACCCAAATATAAATTGTGTTAGTGGTAGTGTTGAAGGAATGGAGGGGCAAGCATTGTTAGACTGTATTCAGGAGAATTTTCAAAGGCGCTGCTTGTACAGCCCAACAATAAAGTAGGCATTGTTAACCCTGGTTCTTGGGAATGTGGTGGGACTATTTAGGGAACAGTGATCATTGTATCATAGGGTTAAGAATGATGGTGGAAAAGAAAATGACCAATCTAGAGTAAGAATAATTAACTGGGTTGAGGGTGTTGACAGGGAACAAACTTCAGTGGGGTAATAACAGAGTTGGGGCAGATAGACTGGAGCCAAGGATTGACAACAGAACTATAGCTGAGCAATGAGTTATCTTCAAAAAAACAGAGATCACTCAGATCATACAGTTAAGTTATAGTCTCTCAAAATGGAATGGTATTGTAAACAAATTCAGGTTGTTTAAAAAAAAAGCAGAAAGAACTGTAGATGCAGAAAATCAGAAACAAAATCAGAAACTGCTGTATAAACTCAGCAGATCTGGCAGCATCTGTGGAGAGAAATCAGAGTTAACATTTCAGGTCCAATGTTAACTCTGATTTCCTCACCACGGATGGTGCCAAACTCAGGTTGCTGTTGAGGGATACAGGTTGAATTTTTATTGCTGATATTTGTGCTGAGTCCACTTCAAATATATCTTCTGTAAATGTAAAACATTTTGTGCTTATTTCCTTTTAGAATGTAGTAAACTTTCTTCTTTTGTTAAAAGTATCTTGGCAGCCTCTTGCAAATATGTTCAATTACTGACAACACAGTATTCAAACTGCAAAAATAAAACTTATGGACTATCAAGCCAGGATTCAGTCTGTAATCTGACTAGTCCAGTATTAGCATCAATTGGGATAGTAACAGTCTAAAAGAAATGGTATGCAGGAGCAGAGAGACCTGGGTGTATATGTGCATAGATATTTAAAAGGTTCAGGACAAGTGGAGAAAGCAGCTAATAAAGCATGCAATATTAGTATTGTATTACGCTTTATTAGTAGTTGGATACAGAACAAGATATATTGTGCAATTAACTCACCTCCTGACTCCCCAGTGTCTGTCCAACATCTAGAAGGCACAAGTCAGGAGTGTCATGGAATACTCCCACTTGCCTAAATGGGTACAGCTCCAATAACACTCAAGAAGCTTGACACCATCCAGAACAAAGCAGCCTGCTTGATTGGCACCACATCCACAAGCATCCAGTCCCTCCAGCACTGACACTCAGTAGCAGCAGTATGTACTATGTACAAGATGCACTGCATAAGTTCACCAAAGATCTTTAGACAACACTTCCCAAATCCACAACCACTTCCATCTCAAAGGACAAAGGCAGCAAATACATGGGAACACCATTACCTGCAAGTTCCCTCAAGCCACTCACCATCCTGATGTGGAAATAAATCTACATTCCTTTACTGTTACTGGGTCTAAATCCTGGAATACCCTCTCTAAGGACATTGTTTTTCCAACTAAAGCACATGGACTGTAGTGGTTCAAGAAGACAGTTCACCACCATCCTCTCAAGGGCAACTAGGGTCGGGCAATAATTGCCGGCTAGCTGGCGATGCCTACATCCCAAATGTGAATAAAAAAGGGCAGAGAGGTTATACTTTATCTGTATAAAGAGACTAGATATATCTCAGCGGGAGTATTATGTACAGTTATAGGTGCAACACTTTAGGAAGTCTGTGAACACATTGGAGTGCAGAAGAGATTTACAAGAATGGTTTCAGCAATGAGAAACTTCAGTTATGCAGAAAGATTAGAGAGGTTAGGATAGTTTACCTTGGACAGAAAAAGGCTAGGAGAATTCTTGATGGAAGTATTCAAAATTGTGTGATTTCTGGGCAGAGCAAACAAGGAGTAACTATTCCTGCTCGTGAAAAGATCAAGAATGAGAGGAAAGAGATTTAAAGTAATTTGCCAAAGAAGTAAATACGGTATGAGAAAAAAACTTTCACATAATGAGTGGTTCAGATCTGCAATGCATTGCTTCCAAGTATAGTGGTGGTAGGTTCAATTGGGGCATTCAATTTTGTATTAGACGTTTATGTATGTACAGATAATGTGCAGGGTTACGGGGAAAGGGCGGAGAATAGCATTAGGTTGTAATGCTTATTCAGAGAGCTGGTGCAGATATGATGAGCCAAATGGCCTTCTTCTGCGTCATAACAACTCTTTGATTATGAATCTCCCCCTTCCTACTGTGTCCAGAACCCTCATGATTTTGAATACCTCTGTTAGATCCCCTCCCGAAGAAAGTATTTTTTAGCAAAGTAGATTCAGGTTATTTGATTACCTTGTCTCAAAAGCTGAGCCTGTACCTGTAGGAGACTGTATTTTCCTTCTGAATTACTGAAAGCCATCATCCCAGTTATTTATTCACTGGTTTTTGATCTGGACTGGTAACTTACATATTGATAGATGACGCTAATGGTTTTATTTGCCAGCAGTTCTTTTCTATAAGAGTTGTAATTGTGCTGGCATACTGCAGCTTTAGTGTATTTCCCACAGAGAGAATAATGCTTTACAATACAATCATTCTGGGGAATGATGAAGTGCAGTCTCAATTTGATTTGCAACAAAGCTAAGTTTATAGATGTTAAGCATCATTTAAGATCAATTGAACACAACTTGGAATGATTAAGACTAAGACATGGAAACCAGTTTTCGAGAACATACTGAATCTAATTTCTGGTGCTACCCAGCCCTTCTTTACTACTACTAGCATTTTATAAATATCATTCTAAAAATAGTTTTATGAAAACAGCCACAACCAAATATTAGTTACATCATCACTAGTACAAAGCCAATTGCTGAGATGAGCAATTTTAGGAGGCAGTTATTTTTTGGTAAAGTCCATCAATCTTGCATATTTAATAAACACAACTACAGATTATAACACAATTAGAACATATGGCTATAGTCATTTCTATCTCTTTAAATTTCACAATTTTAAGACACATGGATCAGCACTGCAACATACCCAGAGGATGTGACCAGGTACACAAAATAGTATTCTGCATTCACAGCCTCTTTAGCTTTGGTCAAATCTCAAACGGTTGTACATGTGAGCTACGGGGATCATCTTGAAGATACAGGTATCCAACTTAGAGTCATGAGAAGATTAAGTTAGATTTTCCCCTCCCCAGAAGTGTCAGGAAGGTGGCACATGAAAGGGCAGCTTGGAACAGAGAACTGACTGCCCCTTTCCTGCCACTTCAGGAATTAAGTTCTGAGTACAAGGGCCCATGGTTGACTTTCCCATTAATTAAGACCTCTAGTGGCCAATTAACATCACTTCAGGGCCTCTTCACACCACCATCCCTATTAACTTAGTTCCCAACAAGTGAGAAAAATGGCACTTTCCCTACTGCAACAACAGGGCTGCCTATGTGCCTGCCTGCCAGATTGACGGCAAAAGTCTCTATTTTCCCCAATCTGAGGGTAATCTGGGGCACAAACGGAATGTTGGAGGGTAGCCACTGAAAGCCACTTCATGGCCCTTTTCCCTTCCCACTGCCCATGATTCTGCTGATTGACTTGCAGCCAAGGCCTTCAAAGTTACTGTCCTCATTACAGTGGCTCTCTTTGGCTGGCAGCTTCAGGTGGGGTAAGACATCACAGTTCCAAGAACTGATTTGTCAAGCAGTCCACTGCATCACCACTTAAGTGATTGGGCTTTGATCTGCTTCTTCTTTGATCTGCACCTTCTTGCTAGTGTAGTGGGAGATTATCTCACTCTTAAAGATGCTTGCCCCACACTAAGGGGAAAAAGAGCATTTCCAGCCTGAGAGTTAGTTTCTCTCTTCCCAATGGGGAAGGACTCTTTAGTAATGAGGTACCATGCCAGGCTTTTTATTACTATTAACCTTCACGTTAAAATGGTGGCCAAATCTGATGAAAAGGCATTGACCTAAAACATTACTTGTTTCTCTGCCCATAGATGCTACTTGATCAGGTGAATATTTCTAGCGTTTTACACTTTTTTATTTCAGATTTCCAGCATCAGCAGTATGTTGCTTCTGAGTTCACATGGCGCCCAGTTGATCTCTTATGAGAAGGGAAAAGTAAGTCTCATTTTCATACTTTCACCACACAACTGCCCAATTTGCCCTGGTAAACAGTCTTAAAATTGAGGCCATTATCAGGCTTTCCAATAAATTTGTGTGTTTAATACTTAGGCATAATCAAGCTCTGAGCTGTACCTCTTTTGCTTATAATGCATACATTAAATTTGGACTAATTTATGCTCAAATCTACATAAATCTCACAATAATATATAAACATGGAACTATTGAATCAAGCTGACGATTCAATGTTCTGTCATAATGTATCCTATTAAGTTAAAATTTACCTTCGAGACTACTACATTGCAAGTGTAATCTGTGACAGCACATAACGCCACAATGTAAATTGTGACCCCATCAGTAACTCACATCGATAGAAGATCAGTTGTAACAATAATTCATCGACTGGTCATGTTAAAATCAAAGCCCTAGCTTCTTCTGAAATTCACAGCACTACTACACATGTAAAAGCAGATAAACAGTACAAAACAGTGGGCAAATGCCTCAAGCACAGTGCTGTTGAGATTCAAAGGAATTTGAAACACCCAGTGTTTACAGCAAACATAATGAAACAAGGATGACTGAGTTACCATTCTTTAAAGTGCCAGTAAAACAACTGAGCCAAGACCTATAGCATGACGTCTTAGCATTTTCCAAGCTCACAGAATTTCATGCTGACTCTTTTGAAAAGGCATCAAAACTAATTGATTTTTATATTTGAAATTTTCTCACAATCTTGCTGCATTCATGTAGATTCAACACTGTTGTTGTTCTGTCTCAATTACAGATGTATTCGGCAGTATTTTAACAGGTGACGGTAGTAGTTTTGCCCATTGGCTATGTTATCCTGAGTGATGTTGGAGCTGCACTCATCCAGGCAAGTAGAGAGAATTCCATCATGCTACTGATAATGCCTTGTTTATGGTGGATAGGCAATGGGGATACAAGAGGTAAATTACTCACCACAGAATTCCCAGCCTGTGACCTGCTCTTGCTGTTGCAGCATTTATATGGCTAGTCCAATCCAGTTTTTGGTCAATGGTAACCCTCAGGATGTTGATAGTAGGAGATTCAGCAATGGTAGTGCCATTAAATGTCAACAGATGATGGTTAGATTCTCATTTCCTGGCAGTTGTGTGCGCATATGTTACTACCTTCTCATGAGCCAAAGCCTGGATGTTGTCAGTTCTTACAGCATTTGGTCATGACTGAAGAGTGGCAAATGGTTCTGAACAATGCATGATAATCAATGAGCATCCCCACTTCTGATGAAGTAATTGATGAAGTAGCTGAAGATGGTTGGGCCTGGATGCTGCCCTGAGGAACTCCGATAATGATTTCTTAGGACTGATATAATTGGCCTTCAACAATCACAATTATCTCCTTTTGTGCGTGGCATGACTTGAACCATCAGAGAGTTCTTTCTCCTGAATACCATTGACTCCAGGTTTGCCAAGGCTCCTTGATGCCACTCTTAGAGTTGCTTTGATATCAAGGAAAGTCACTCACCTCACCTCACCTCAACTTCAACTATTTTGTTTATGTTTGGACAAAGGCTGTATTAAAGTCAGGAGCTAAGTCATCCTGACTGAATCCAAACTGAGCATCAGTGAACAAATGCCACTTGACAGCACTGCCAATGATCTTCTCTATTACTTTATTGATGATCAACATTACACTGACAAGGATTTTGCGAGGTTGGATTTGCACAGGGCACAACAGAGTAGTCTTGGTCTTTGCCAACTAGAATTAGAATTAGGTTTATTGTCACATGTACTCAAGTACAGGAGTACAGTGAAAAGTTTACAATGTTGCCCCTCATGGCACTTATAAGAACATAAGAACATAAGAACTAGGAGCAGGAGTAGGCCGTCCAGCCCTTCGAGCCTGCTCTGCCATTCAATAAGATCATGGCTGATCCTTTCGTGGACTCAGATCCACTTACCCGCGTTCTCACCGTATCCCTTAATTCCTTTATTGTTCAGAAAAAATCTACCTTATCTTTAAAAACGTTTACTGAAGTAGCGTCAACTACTTCACTGGGCAAGGAATTCCATAGATTAACAACCCTCTGGGTGAAGAAGTTCCTTCTCAATTCAGTCCTAAATCTGCTCCCTCTAATCTTGAGGCTATGCCCTCTTGTCCTAGCTTCACCTGCCAGTGGAAACATCCCCTCTATTTCTATCTTATCTATTCCCTTCATAATTTTATATGTTTCTATAAGATCCCCCCTCAATCTTCTGAATTCCAATGAATATAATCCCAATCTACTCAGTCTCTCCTCATAAGCCAACCCCCTCAACTCTGGAATCAACCTAGTGAACCTCCTTTGCACCCCCTCCAGTGCCAGTACATCCTTTCTCAAGTAAAGGTACAAAGTACCTAGGTACAAATCTTAGATGCAAATAGAAAAATAAAGAGAAAAAGTTACATTACCTTATGGTGATTCATAGTATAAGTTAAAGAATAAACATTATAGTCATAAACATTACATTACATTAGATCAGTGCAGGGGCTTCCACAAATGGTCTGACCAAGCTCTCAAGCTGCTGACCACCTGCACTGGTCCCCTGTCCAACAATTGTCCCCACTCTACTCTGGCCCTCAGCCACTCTGCTCTGCTCTGATCCAGGTTTCAAGCTGTCAGCAGCTCCACTCCAGTCCAGGCCTCCAACTAGAAGCTGGTGTTGTAAGTTTACTGTAACAGCTTGACCATAAGATAATAAGAAAATATTGGAGCAGAATTAGACCATTTGGCCTTTCCAGTCTGGTCTGCCATTTGATCTTGGCTGAAATGGCAAAGGACAAGGCTAGCTCTGAAGCACAAATATGATTGCCAGAATGTTGTCTGGGGCCACAGCCTTTGCAGTGTCCAAAGCCTCCAGCCATTTCTTGATATTATGTGGAGTAAATCGAATTGACCGAAGACTGGCATTTGGCATTTGTGGAGCTGGGCACCTTAGGAATAGGCTGAGAGGGATCATTAATTCAGCACCTCTGGCTGAAGATGGATGCTTTAGACTTTCTTTTGAACTGATATACTGGGCTTTCCCACTGTTGAAATGGGGATAATTGTGAAGCGTCCCCCTGTCAATCATTTAACTGCCCACTAGCATTTACTGTTAAATGCAGCAAAACCATAGAGCTTAGATCTAATCCACTGGTTGTGGGAATGTTTAGCCCTGTATGTTGCATGCAGCTTCCGCTTTTGGCATGTAAGTAGTTTTGTGTTGCAGCTTCATCAGATTAATACATTTTTAGATATGCTTGGTGCTGATCCTGGCATGCCCTCCTGCTCTTTTCAATGAACCATCACTGCTTGATGGTGTTCGTATAGTGATATTTATGCCAGGCTATGAAGTTACAGCTCGTGGTCGAATACAATACTGCTGCTACTGGCCTACAATGCCTCGTGGATGCTTTGTTTGTGTGGTTAGATCTGTTTGAAATCTATCCCATTTAGTACAATGGTAGTGCTATATAACATGATGGAAGTATATTCAATGTGAAGATGGATCTATGAGTCCTTACGGACCTTGCAGATATCATCCATATTAATACTGTCATGGATGATGCATCTGTGAGATAGATTGGCAAGGACAAGGTCAAATAAATTTTTTCCTCTTGTAGTTCTTTCACGATCTGCCAAAGACCCAGTCTATCACTTATATCCTTTATGACTTGGCCACTCAGTCAATAGGCACTGAATTCCAACATCCAAAGAACTTTCTGTACTTGTCACCCTTAGTCCTCCTTCCATAGGGGGGAATTAACATTGAGGTTCCTTGCCCATATTTGACCCAATGTCATGACATTTCATGGGCTCTGTGTCAATATTAAGGGCTCCCAGTGCAAATTCTCTCCTGACTGTATACCATTGTGCTATTGCCTCTGGTGAGCCTGTCCTGCAGATAGGATCGAAAATACACAGAAATGGTGATGTTGGTGTCTGATTCCATGAACATGATTATGTCAGACTGTGGCTTGATGAGTCTGTGGGGCAACTCTTCCAATTTGGCCACAAGGCCCTAGAGGTTGATAAGCAGGACTTTGCAAAGTGAACAGAGCTGGTTTCACCATTGTTGTTTCGGGTGCCAAGTTCAATGTCAAGTGTATATCCAATTGAATTCCTTTCTTTGGAATTTGTCAAGGTTTGATACAGCTGAATGGTTTACTAGGCATATAAGGATTATCCACATTTCAGTGTTCTGGAGTGCAGAACAGGTAAGGTCAGCGATTTGCTTTCCTCATGGGCATTAGTGAACTAGATGAGTTTTTTTTTAATGACAATCGGCAATAGTTTCATGGTTACCACTGTACAGGCTTTTAATTCCAAATTTATTAACTAAATTCAAATTTTACCACCTGCCATGAAGAGTTCAAACCCATGCATCTAGAGCCTGAGTTTCTGGATTACTAATCCATCATCTCCATTTTGCTGTTCTACTTGATCTCCTGTTCCCAGTTAGGAACAAAAAAATCTTTCATTTTCCTCAACATGTTTTTATAAATATTATCCATTAATTTTCTTTTAAGAAGTTTTCAATGCGCTCATGTGTCACGAATGTGATCACCTGCAAAGGGCTGTTGAGTGATATCTCTGTATTAGGCAATGACAACAATCCTGAAGGAAGGTCATCTCCCTTTAAAGTACTCACCCAGTGAAATATTCTTGAGGAAAGGAAATGGAGACAGTGACCACAGAAGCAAGTATAGCAAAGACGATGAAGCAGCATCCTCAAACAAAATGAGAACTTCAATGTATTGCACAGTTCTCAAAATAAGTATTCACAATTTGCAAAATAAAAATCAAAAGAAAAGGAATTTAAAATTCAGGGAGTTTAAATGGAAATGCATAGATAGTTTCTCAAAAGGTCTTGAACCTTGCTTATATTCATTTTGTTGAAAGAATGTTGAAAGCATTTTAAAATAAAGTATATCAGTCATTTCCTGCATGTCCCCAAGGACAGTTGCTAGAAATTTACAAACAGCTGCCAATCCATGGGATCTTCACTGGACAATTATTAACCTCAGGATGTTCAGATACATTGCTGCTAATATAACTGCCTGAAAGTGAATTCCTCTTAACAGTCAAATATGAAAACTGTGCTCCAAACCTCTGATGACCCATCAGCAATATCACAGATGATTAGTCAGCATTCCTAGAAAAAATATTTGAATTGTTAAATCTTTGTTCAATTTTCACTACGTTGTATTAATATATCAAGGATTGGATAGGGTACAAAGCTGCTGTGTACAGTGGTACATATGGTACAACATGCAGTACTTTGAGGAGCATAAATAAATAGATTTTGTTGCAATTTATTAATTCAGTACACTACATACAAGATGTGATGTGGTTTTATTTTGCATATCTATAAGAGAGTTTGTGTTATTTCAGAAAATGTAATTACTGGCAATAGAATTTGTAATAGGTATCATAAAGCATTGCTTAGAGCTCTATATCAAAGAAATTGGCACCTTTTTGATATTTCTGAAAAGAAAGCTTTTCATTGTGAATCTAGAATGTTATGTTGACATTTAAACTCAATATCTATGCTCTCATGCATTTTTGAAAACTATAGGATGAAAAAATAAAGGAATTCACTTCCCATCATTGGTTTCGTAACTCACTCACTGCTTGATATTATATAATGCAAAAATATATGAAGTTTTTTTATATATGAATAGAAATCCAAATCTATCTAAAATTACCATCATTAAAGTCATCAAAAGTAACCTCCTTCCAAATACTAATGCCAACAGCCAAATCCAGACTAACATTATCATGTGCCATCTTACAAAAGAAATGCCAAAATTATAGATTATAACAAACTACTTGTAGTTAGCTGAATTATTTCTAAACACTTAGTTATCATGGCCAGTACAAACACTTTCAGTTAATACTTCACACAAACAAGCTCTTAAGATGGTTACTGCAAATCACATGACTTTTGGCATTTGGACTACAGACAGTATTAAGTCTCTGGCAAATACTCAATTAAAGATGTATGTTGGTGAGAGAACCTCTCAGCCAGCTGTGAAATTCACACATCTTATTCCTTAGGAATGGCCAAGCAACTAACGACTTTGGAGTTTCCAAACTGTCTGTCTCTAAGTTTCCTGGCAAAAGAAAAGATTAAAACTCAACAGCCACCAACAACTTCCCATTGTATCACAATGGCCACTCACATCCGAATTATACCAGGTTGTTCTCAGAAGTGTTAACCCAGCAGTCATGTGATCAAAGTTATTGTGGGAGCTGCATTCCTATTACCCCAAGCCCAGCACAACCATCGGTTGTCAGCCATTCTGAAAACTAGACTCAAATACTACTAGCAAATCATCAAACATCCAAAATACTTAACCTGTTCCAATTTCAGTGTTCATCTAATAATCAACCTCCTAGAAATTTGATTTTAAGAAAGCTCACAATCTACAGTAAATACTTCAATTTACATGACCCACACTTTAACATTAAAGCGTTGAATCCATTCAAGAAACTATAGGCTTGTCACATGGAGGACCAAAGATCATAAACATAGACTGTATTATTTAATTGGGATACACACTCCGAGCATAAGAAAAGATGCACCCTTTTCGATCCAAAACATATTTATCACCTACAGTGAAAAGAAACAAATACTCTGTTTGTGACAGAATGTAAAAATGTTTTAATTTTAAAATTTTATGAATTATAGTTGCAGTGGTTGAAAATAAATGACAGTATATTTATAGTAAGAAATAACTAAATATTTATAATGGATATAATTAGTTTTCTCTAGAAATGCAATACATAGCTTCTTAGGTGAGATAGCAAAAGAACTATAACAAGAGAAAATGCTGGAACTGTACAGCAATGATTCAAATTTAATGAATTGGTTGCTTAATGAATAATGACCTAACATTGTCTGTCAAAGAAAAGACATCAAATCATGTAGCCCGCACACACACAGTGTTCCTCAATGAACTCAAACTATCTAATGTCGGTACCCAGCAGAGTCACTGCATTCTCAATTTAATGGGAATAGAAGGGAAATCATGAAGGTTAGGTTACATTAAATATTTCAAAAGCATCTTCCATGGTACTTTTAAAAAGTGGCAATAGCAAGATCTGGAAGATGGTATTTGCCATTTCTCTTGAGCCATGGTCCAATTATCTAAAAACAAGCAAATCCAGAATATTTACCCAACACTGGTTTTGTGCACAGCTTATCAGAATATTACATAAATGGAAAAGCTACTTCAGGTTCTTCAAAACAACCTTAAGAATTTACTGTATGGTTCCCTGAAGGAGTTTGTGCTTGTTGTGCATAATAAATGGGATGGCAGGGGATGGGTTTGGCATTTTACCAGTGACAGGGAAGATTTCAGGTGATTCAACCGGCCCTGAGGCAAACTGAGATCATTGAATGGCCAATTAAGTGACTGGGTGAGTCCCACAAATCTCCTCCAAATGACTAGAGATGGTTGGGCATTAAAGGAGCGCTAGCTGAGGAGACCTACTCCACAGACCCTTCTCCCCAGCCTCCATAGCTCCCTTCTGTATAGGATGGGCCAAAGGACTAAAAGATAATGATGATATTTGACAGCTACAAGATGGGAAAATAAGCTGGGGAAGTTTAGAATGATATTCGACAAGCTGCATGGCCTTGAATGAGTCCTGTGAATATTACGAGCGGAAAGCAACACCTGCAACTTGTTTTCCCATCCTGTGTTTTCTGTACCGGCCAGCAGTTTCAATTTTTTTGTATGAAATATCTTTGTGCTGGCTGTTTGTCACACTGTATAAGTGAGAGAGAGTTTTGTTCCAAATTGCAGGCCTTCGCCTCAGCTTGGAATCGTGAATGGTGCCAGAAACGAATCTAAGCCTCCAGATCAGTCATCAATCAAGGGGCCCCAAACGGGCAGGAGGGCGTGAGACTTGTTGCTTTTTCTAGAAGGGCATAAGACTTGTTTTTTTTCCCTTTTGTCTTCCATTTATTATTACCACTGTACTCATTTATTATTACTTAGTAAATATTCATATTTAAACAAATTGCTGTGGTTGAGTCTTCTCTTAACTATATTTACCCGAATCTAAAAAGAACTGCTTAGATACACACTGTGATCCAAGACACCTTGCCCCTACCTGATGAATCAGTGGCACACAGGCACCCAGACACTTCCTCCAGCCTGTAACAACCAGGTTATGTCATGGACTGCGTCTGTGCAAGTGTAAGGGCCATTTTGGCATTAAGTATAATCAATCTATTTTCCAATCGGTGTTCAACATGGAGAAGCTGAATTATCAGTTTGCAGACAGCTTGATGGGATGCTTCCTAGATGTTAAAGGAAGTAGCTACAGAGATAGTGGATGCCCTGTAATCTTCCAGGAATTCTTAGATTTAGGAAAAGCCCCAAAATATTGGAAAACTGCTTTATTTAAAAAGGAAAGGAGACAAAAAAAAGGTAACTTTAGGCCGGTTAGCTGTTATTGGGAAAGTGTTATGTTATGAAAGATGTGATAGCAGAGCATTTGAATATACGTAATATGATCAAGCAGAGTCAGCATGGCTTCACGGAGGGGAAATCATGCCTGACCAATAACTTGAATTATTTGAGCAGGTAACAAGCAGGATAGATAAAGGGGAAGCAGAGGATATAATGTATTTGGATATTCAGAAGGCATTTGATAAGGTGTCATACGTAAGGCTACTTGATAACAGCCTGTGATAATGGAGGTAGTATATTAGCATTGATAGAGGACTGGCTAACTAATAGAAGACAGAGAGCTTGGATAAGGGGACATTTTCAGGCTGACAATCTGTCACTAGTGGTGTGCCACAGGGATCAGTGCGGGAGCCACAATTATTTACAATATGTAATGACTTAGATGAGGAAAGTGAATGTACTACAGCCAAGTTTGTGGATAACACAGAAATAGATGGGAAGGCAAGTGGTGAGGATGACACAAACAGTCTGCAAGGGCATATGAATAGGTTAAGCAAGTGCACAAAAACTTGACAGATGGAATACAACGTGGGGAAATGTGAGGTTATGCACCTTGGCAAGAATATAGAAAAGCTGAATATTATTTAAATGGAGAAAGATTACAGAAAGCTACAGAAGACCGGGATTTGGGAGACCTTATTCATGAATGATGGCCAGCCATCTGGGTTCAGAAAGTAATCAGGAAAACAAATGAAATGGTGACATTTATTTCAAAAGGATTAGAATATAAATGTAGGGAAGTTTTGCAAAATTGTACAAAGCACTAGTCACACCACAGTAGGAATACTGTGAACAGTTCTGTGCCTCTTATCTAAGGAAAAATATACCAGCATTGGAGGCATCTATAGAAAGTTCACTATGCTGATACCAGGTGTGGAGGGACTTCCTTATGTGGAGAGGTTGAGTAGATTGGCTCGGTAATCATTGGAATATATAAAAATGAGAAGCAACTTTATTGAAACATACAAGATTCTTAGAGGACTTAACAAGATAGATGTGGAAAGGTTGTTTCCCCTTTTTGGAGTTTCTAGGGCAAGAGGGCATAATCTCAGAATAAGCGGTTACACATTTAAAACAGATGAGGAGGAATTTCTTCTCTGAGGGTTGTGAATCTGTGGAATTCTTTAACACAGTGGGCAGTTGAGGCTGGGTCATTAAGTATGTTCAAGGCTAAGAAAGATAGATGTTTAACCAGTACGGGAATCAAGGGTTACGGGGAAAAGGCGAGGAAAAGGCACGGGAGTGGGCTTAAGGATTATCAGATCAGTTATGATCTCATTGAAGCAGGCAATGGACTTCATTAGCCTACTTACGCTCCTATGTCTTTAAGTCTTAAGTGGTTTTCAAAGGTTTACTTAACCAGATCTTGAAACTTCATAGGGACAATGTTGAAGATTTCCTGGAACAGTGCTTCCTGACTGCATAGCATTGTGGCTTCACTCAGGGCGGACTTGTCTTGCCAGTAGGACAGGGCATATCTATGAATGGTAATCCAAAAAGGATCCAAAACTAGAGGGCATAGGTTTAAGGTGAGAGGAGAAAGATTTAAAAGGGATCTAAGGGACAACTTTTTCACACAGAGGGTGCTGCATGTATGGAATGAACTGCTGGAAGAAGTGGTGGAGGCTGGTACAATTACAACATTTAAAAGGCATCTGGATGGGTATATGAATAGGAAGAGCTTAGAGGGATATGGACCAAATGCTGGCAAATGGGCTAGGATATCTAGTCGGCATGACGAGTTGGACCGAAGGATCTGTTTCTGTGCTGTACATCTCTACGACTCTATGGTGGAAGGTTGTGGATATTGGTTCTAAAGGTATGATGCTGTAAGTGTGGCTATCAGGCAACCACTCAACTCATTTGTTGGACAACTTCTGCAATTTTGATAGAGGTCCCATATGTTAATAAGGTGGACTTTGAAAGGCTAGCAACGCCTTTGTTTTTTTCCACTGCTCAAACTAATGCTTGGTAGTTCATCTGGTTTTATTCTGGTTCAATTCTTCTGTAGTGGTTTGACACAACTGTGTGGCTTCCTAGGCCATTTCAGAAGGCAGTTAAGAGTCAGACACAATGCTGTGGGTTAAGATGGTTAACAAAACAAAGTATTTTTCTGTTAGTTGTTATCGGCAACTCGGGAATTATGCACAATGAGATTAAGTGGCTTATTGGGCAATGAACTAGAATGCTGATTGATTAGCATTAACAATCACTGCAATAGGATTTTGTGCTTCCCCAGAACAATAAAGAGCAAAGTGCTAAAAATCAATAATTATTTAAGACTCCAGTATCATTGCAAGTTGAAATGTTTCAAAGCTTTAATTGAAGAAATTCAATAAAAATGTTAAACAGGAGATAATTTAAGCAATTAACCAAATGGATCAATCAGTTGGAGCACAGTGAAGGGGCAAAAAGCAAAACATAACTATACTGCAACACTCCTCACATCAGTCACTATTAATGCACCATCATTAATACTGAAAAGCAGGCTGTTCTCTCAGCAAACTATCACAACAAAATAACTACATATTCTTATATTGAACAGTGTACTGTATTTAATACACCTTACACAAATTAACATTAAATCTTCTGCAATTTTAATATCAATTGCTATTTACAATTACATTCTAGGTCTTTTAAAAGGGTTGATAGCAAGCTAATGAATCACAGTATGAAGGATAAGATTAGTCTCAGAAATAATTTGTATAGATAGCAGATTTCTTTTCAGGTTTCTGGGTTCTAATGATAACATGATTCATGTATGAGACTTCATTTAATAAAATCTCAGTGTGAAATTGACAGTCCTGTACATGATATACGCATTTGGAAAAATTATAATCTCACATGGAACAAGTGCAGAGCCAGGGCAGTGGCTAAATTTGCACCAGTGGTTAGTGTGCCATTTTGCCAAATTCATCCTACTATCCAACCATTTTTCCAGAGGTAGCATTAAGTTCAGATGAGCTAAATGCAGCAAGCAATTAAAATAAGTTAAAGGCCATTTATCAGAAACCAAATGAAAAGTTCCCTTGAATCTACTAAAGTATTGTGAATAAGCTAGCTGTCTGGACAACAGCTGACCAGGAGGTGAGGTGGGGAATTCCTAGGGTCAGACCGCCTTTTGACACTGATATTGGGTTCCCACAGAACTGGTAACATTTGGAGGGCTCAATCTTATGTCTTTTAGACTAAGGCTGAGTTGCATTGAGTTTTGTGGAAGGCTTTTCATCAGTTTCATAAAATCATAGAATCCCTACAGTGTGAAAGAAGGCTATTCAGCCCATTGAGTCCATACTGACCCACCAAAGAGCTTCCCACCCAGACCCACCTCCCCAACCTATCCCTGCAATCCTGCATTTACCGCAGCTAACCCAACTAACCTACACATCCCTGGACACTACAGGCAATTTACCAGAGCCAATCCACCTGGACATTTTTGGACAGTGGAAGGAAACTGGAGCACCCAGGTGAAACCCACACAGATACAGGGAGAATGTGTAAATTCCACACAGACAGTTGCCTGAGGGTGGAATCAAACCTGGGTCCCTGGTTCTGTGAGGCAGCGGTGCTATCTGCTGAGCCACCGTGCCACCTAGTTTCTCATCCTACCTTACTAAACTCGCCTCATTAATTACCTATGACAAACATTCAGCTGCACAGTCCTAGGTGGTGTGACAATGCATTGGCTTCTGCTTCTACAAGTCACAAACATGCACAGATTTCAGAGGTCTATGCAGCAAATAAAACATTAGCGTGAATGTTGCCTAGCACCAAGGAACAAGGCCAATGTCACTCTCACTCTAACAGTATAAGTGCCACTGTCTTCTCTCTGATACCTCACACTCACTCAATCTCTACTAGGGTACTGACCTCCCACCAAGTCTGCAACACCTACCCCACTTGCTGCCACTTGCCTTAACACCACTGACCCTGCACACCATCTGCTCTGCCAGCTCACTTGTTCAGGACACCTCCTCACCTACACCAACAGTAATAGCAGTGCCACTCGCAAGTGGGTAGAATAAGTCAAGAAGAGTGATGTGCTGCCTATCATTCAGCTCTTCATCCTTTATGAGGACAGCATCCTGTCTCTGACTGCCCCACACAGGTCCTGGATTGGTATCAGAGGGTACCCTTGACTCACTGTGCTAGGACTGTCTGAGCAAATGCCATCTCTCTTCACTTGACTGCCGCCTGTCGAGAACTGTGACAAGCTTCCTACCTTTGTGTCTGCACTAAGTTTCACAACAAGCCAGCAGTACTATGAGCCTGCTATCTGTGGCTAAGGGGACAAAGCACAAAAAAGGCAAGGCGATTCAAGGCATGGTTGCTGTGAGCATGTTGGTAGACTTAGAGTACATGAACATTATGACACTGCATCCCCTCCAAACTCCGAGAGCTAGGTCTTGGCTCCACCCTCTACAACTGGATCCTCAGCTTCCTGACCCATAGACCGCAATCAGCGAAGACAGACAACTGCACCTACTCCATGATAACACTCAACACTGCAGCCACCCACACCCTCCCAACCCCGCACCAAGGATGCATTCTCAGTCCCCTACTGTACTCCCTGTACACACATGGTTGTGTTGCCAAATTCCGAACAAACGCCATCTACAACTTTGTTGATGACACCGCTGTGGTAGGACAAATATCAAACAACAATGAGTCAGAACACAGAGAGGAGTTAGAGGGCTTGGTGACAGGTGCAATGATAACAACCTCTCTCTCAATATCGGCAAAACTAAAGAACTGATCATTGGCTTCAAAAAGAAAGGGGAAGAACATGCCCCCATCTACATCAACAGAGCAGACATTGAGAGGGTTGAGAGTGTCAAATTCCTAGTAGTGACAATGACCGACAACCTGTCCTGGACTTCCCACGAGATAAGACAGTCAAGAAGGCACAACAAAGCCTCTTCTTCCTCAGGAGGCTCAGGAAATTTGGCATGTCCATAAGTACCCTCACCAGCTTTTATGGATGCACCATTGGAAGCATTGTGTCTGGGTGCATAACAGCCTGGTATGGCAACTGCTCTGCCCAGGACCATAAGAAACTACGGAAGTTTGTGTGCACAGCCCAGACTATCACGGAAGCCAAACTCCCATCTATGAACTTTATTTACACATCTCATTGCTGTGGAAAGGCTGCCAACATCATCAAAGACCCATCCCACCCCAGCAATGCTCTCCTACAACCTCTTCTGTCGGGCAGAAGATACAGAAGCTTGAAGACATACACACCAGCAGATTCAAGAACAGCTTCTCCCCTGCTATTATTAGACAGATAAATGGACTCTCTAACTTCAAATAATGCTGATCTTGTTAATGTTGATCTTGCCTACCACACACCCTCTGCGGTGTAACCTATATGCCTTACACTGTCCAAGTATTGTTTTCACCCTATGATCTTTATGGCCTTGCTTTCTATGATCTGCCTGTACTGCTTACAAAAAAAGCTTTTCACTGTACTTTGGTACATGTGACAATAAATCAAATCAAATCAACCAAAGAGTTCAGAGATGCAGCTTGGTCTCGTCCATGAGCTGGGTGTATGTCCCTGAGTGCAGAGTGTCCTTTGTGCAGTATTACAATGATGCAGCTCTTGAAGCTACCTGAGACATAGCATTGAAATGCAGAATTGTTCTTAAAGTGGATTTGTGACGTGTCATAAAGCTTCTTTCTCACCGTGTTGGTAAAGGTAAAGATGGAGGGAAATGAACTCAACGTCAAGATAGACCTCGTCACACTTGTCACCCGATTCTGCCACTTTTCACTATAGCCCATGTCATTCAGACCCAAATAAAATTGCACCCAGAGCAGAAGCAGGTTTTAAGCTTGCATTGGAGGCAGTGCAGAGAGGGTTCGTTAGGGTGGTCCAGAGTGTGGAGGGAATTTAACATAAAGATGATGAGTGGGTTGGGCCTGTACTCATGGGAGTTTAAAAGCTTGATAGGTCATCTTATTGAAATATACAAGGTTCTTTGGGGGCTTAACAGAGTAGATGTTGAGAGGTTGTTTCATCTTGTGGGACAGTCTAGGACCAGAGGGTATAATCTCAGAGAAAAGAGAAAGTGTCTATTGAAACTGCAACTCAGAACACTCAGAAACACACATGCACATGGTTCCAGACACTTTCTCCTGTTCTCCCCTCAACTCGTTCTTACTACACACCCCCCCCAATCCAATCTACCTACCCAATCCTGAACCGCCCCACCCCTACTCCCAAGTCCTGATTGCACCCCCTCTCAATCGCACCCCCTCCCTCTCCCAGGTCCCAATCTCCCATACAACACCCCCACCTCAGCGTGTGTCCGCTGTAACCATTTGTATGTATGGTTTAAAGTGGCGCATGTGCTGGTGACAGCAAAAGCAGCCTTGGGGAAAAAGGTTGGAAAATGGATTTAGGATAATCAAATTAGCTATGATCTCATTAAATGGCAGAGTAGACCAAATAAACTGAATGGTCTACTTATGCTCCTATGCCTTATGGTCTTACAAGTACAGAGGCAAGGAAAGGTAGTTGGTAGCAAAAGGGAAGTTCATTGATAGGGTAGATGGCAGCAAAAATTAAATGAGAAAATGGATCATAGTGTTTCTATCTCCACAGAACTGTTGAGTTTCTCCAGTGTCCTCTGTGCTTGCTAAAGGAAACATGTTGCAAGGCTTAAGGCAATGGTAATCAAACAAGTTAAGAAACAAAAGATGGATTTAGAAGAGGAGTAAGTGGGGAAATGCACAATCATCACCAACAGCTGTCACAGAAACAATTTGGGGTTAGGATGGGATTCAACAGCTTGTGTTTATAGGGTTTATTTAAAGCAATAAAACATCCCAATTAAGGCATTTCACATGCAAATTATAAGACAAAGTATAACAAAATCCCTACAAGGAGATATTAGGTCAATGACAAAAGGTTTGGGCAAGGAGATAGGCTTTACAAAGTACCTTAAAGAATGCAGGAGGTAGAGAAACAAGAATGTTTTTGAAGAGAATCCCAAAGCTTTGACCTAGGCAACAACACAAGTTCACAAGAATGATGCTCAGATGGTCAAATTATGAGCACTGGCTACATTAACTTGGCTTGTATTCATTTGAATTTGGAAGATTGAATCAAGCAGTTTTCAAATATTAAAAGGATCAAATACATTAGGCACAAAGAAGTTATTTCCTCTGGTGGAAGCACCATGAATAAGGGAGCAAATTCTAAAAATTATAGGATAGGAATTAAAAGCTTATTTTCACACCAATGATGGAAGAAATCGGATGATAGCTTTATCAAAAGCTTATAGATGCAAGGATAATTGGACCTTTAAAGACCGAGATAGATTTTTCTTAGGTGGGAAGAGCTATTGAGGATTATGAAGATAAGGTGGGTGACTGGAGTTGAAATACAAATCATCAATAATCAGCTGAATGACTTACTCTCGCTCTTATGCTTCAATGACACTGCAAAATTTGCCAAGTGTCAATTAGACTGTTCCAGAAAGGAATTTTTGGAAGAAACTATAAGAGGAACTGAGTCTTTACTGCCTAAAATGGGCACCAATGCCCAACAACTCAACATTTTCTCTCACCATTAACAAAAGCAGTGGCAATCCAATTGTATAAAAAGATATGATACTTCAAAGTTTTGCCTCAGGTCTGTTGAGAGTGCCATAATTCCTGTGGTAGTGTTATGTACCAGTATCTAACAAGTAAGTCAGCTTGAAGAAATGTTGTTAATGGGTTAATCTGCATTTAGACATTTCATACAACAAAGTTCCATAAAGATGCTGTATCCTGGTGAAGGTTTTCCCCTGATAATATTTCCATCTGCAATTATGCAAAATAAAATAGAAAATTTTATTTTAGCTTTCCCTTGTGTTTTTACTGTTCTGTGTAAAGGATTTTATTTTGCAAAGATATTCTGGTTACAGTAAAACACTTGCAGATATATTACAAATAACTCTCTCTTCATACAACATAAGGGAAAACGATTGCTCAATGATGGTCTTGCAAACTTCATCTCTCAGAGAAGCTGCACTCCTACTAATTTCCACAATAGTATACAGCTCACATGAATCTCAAAGGAAAGATAACAAATGAAAACTAAAGCTGTTCTAAGATGTTATACCAAAAAATCAATTGACAGATAAGAGGTATGCCACCAAAGCATTAATCCACACAGAGTAATTTCTTAACTTTTAATATATTGAAGATAAAAAGAAAGCCCATTTTTATACAAAGCATGTTAAGTATTGTGAAAATATTTTCTTCAACATGAACCTCTTGTATATCAATTAAATGCAATCCAGTTTTAGGTAGAATGATTGGTAATGAAATAAATGGTAACTGAAGAAAGCACATACCTTACATTTGCAATTCATGAATAAAATAGGAAAACTGGAAGATGTCGCCACATCATTCTGTAATGTACAACTTTTATTAAAAGCATTTCGGAAGAGCTCTATATTTAATTTTTACGATATCAGAAAGGCTAGGGATTAACTGATGATCAAAATTTTCCAGGTTGCTTGCTTTATTTTCCAATTTATATTTAATTACAAGCAAGACTGGCAATACAACCAAAAATAGTTAGTTAATAAATTGATATTATGATAATATATTAATACATTATGAAACTGCCTTTGGTTTCTGACCGTGCAAATGAATGCAAAGATGCTCTGGTATTATTAAAGATTACAAAATAAATTTCACTCCTGAAAGGAGTGATTTGAATTTTAATGCGTATTTTGTCCTCATCACATTGCAGCCTTCACATCTTTCAAAGGAACTGCACTTTGATGAGTTGAAAAGGTTTGCAAGTTCCTATGACTCTGAAAGCAAAGCTTGCAGCAATACAGTTCTGGGATGTCCTGGTAGTGGTGAGTTTTACAGGGAACAGAGCATGGTAAAATGGGGTATGAGAGATGCCTAATTAATGAGGCAAGTTTGTTCAAGACACTTCACTAGCTCTCACATGAAAAACCCTCCAATGAACATACACTTAGCACAAAAAATGTAAGATTCTGCCTATATCTTTACCTGAATGATTGGAATTGGAATAAGATTCTGATGTTAGAAATTGCAGCAATTATACGAACATAACTCACACCAGTGAATGAGTGCACAAGTGAATGTAGATATAGGGAAAAGATAAGAATGGCCAAAAAACATATTTGAGAAAATTTGTAAGTAAGCAACTGAATTGATGTTAATGGGAAAGTGAAAAGTATAAACTGAGAGCGCCCAAATGGAATCAAACATTTGTAAATAATCATTTTATTTTTTGACTCAATGAACCTGAATTTAAATCTGTGGGCATGATTAGGTTTTCACTGAGTTAAAGTTGGGCCTACTTAATAAAATGAAGATCAGACTGAGGCTAATTTATTTCTCAAGTTGGTTCTAACAAGAAATCATAATAGTTTTCATAATGTCAATGTAGTTGAACATTTGGGATCTAGTGATTTCTGAAATAATTTCACAGAGACCGGTATCCCGTCACCAAGTCACCCTTTATTTACACTTGAAGAATACTTGACTCTAGTGCTGTCTTCAGAGTCAGGTCTCAGAGTACCAAAATCTCTGACACTTCTCTTTTTATCCGTCAGCCAGTGCTCCCTGATTGGACCAGATTAACAGCTCCAATCAGGGAACTCACATTCTATGAAGTTTGGCTGGCTGACCTCATTACAGTCACTACAATTTCAATATGATTCAATTTGAGGAATTTAAAAATTATCAGTAATATAAAATGAGATAAAGTCAAAGAGACATAAATAAATTGGACTGAGATATTGGGCTAGATTTTCATCTACAACGTGGGTAGTAGAACATTTGGATCAACCCGTCCACCTCGGGAGAAAATGTCCACAGGACATGATTTTCATTGTGGTGTGATGTGTGCAGACCAAATCACAGGAAAGAATTTGGAGGTTGTCACAGCAGCAGCCTAGCTGATGTGGGCTGTTTAAAAGATCCATCTCAGTCCTGTGGGATTTTGTCCCAATTGTAATGAAAACAAAAGGCCCCCTTGTCCCTCAATGCAATCCCCATTCCCTCTCTATGCCACTTCATGCATTGCCACCAAACCTTCATAACTGCTCAAACCTCCCTTGCCAGACTATGCCTCCCAATCCTCCTCCATGCCCCTTCATACCACCATGCCAGGCTTTGGCCCACTAAACACCATTGCCCCTCATATGCTCTGTCCAAAGCTACGACACTTCTATGCCCATTAATCCATGACACACAGCATAGATCAAATTAACAGATTTGTGACAATGGGATATGTTAAAAAAAAGCTTTTCAAAACTTATTCATTCATGACTTCCATTTTCTTAAAGAAAGCTTTTCACTATAATAGAAATATTAAACTGGGAGCCCAGACATCCATCCAACTGTTGAAATGGCTGAGACCCATGGGAAAAACGATGGTTTGATTGATACTCTGGCCGCCGGTCTTTTCTGTCAGTTGTACAATGTTTATGTACACAAGATAAAGAGGTTTAAAGTGTTTGTAGTCTCTGCTGTTAATACTTTGAAGAGTCTGGATGATTTATTGGCCTGTAGTGAAAGGAGATTTTTTAAGTGGAAAATAATTTTTAACAAGAATTTTTTGATCACACATCATACAGCCACTATAGAGTTTCTTGTTTTTACTCTGAGTGTACACTGAATGATTGGGCATGGAAATGTCATTAGCATGATGGACCATGAGGGAAGTGTTGCACCATAGCTTGATATGCAGTGTACTGTAAATAGCATATTTTATGTTACTGTACTTTTCATTGTGGGCTGAAATGAGAAAATTATATATTTAAAAGCCAAGAAATGTTAAGCATTGCTGCACTTTTTAAAAGCAACTTACCTGATACTCGTTGTCAATGCTGTTCAAGCAGTGGGGAAAATCTAGTTAAAAATTAGCTGGAACCAGGGGTCTGCATACAAATAGGGGTTTGGTTAGCAGCTGATTGGTCTGTAAAATGGTAATCAGTTATCAATGACAAAGGCTTTCTGCCTAAAAACTATGTGATCAGCTCTTAGGTAGCTGAATAACTTGGGTTGTGAATGTCAGAGGCCAGCAGACCTCTGGAAAAGGTCATGGAAGGAGTTGTGTTTTTACTCTGCAGTAAAAAGCATCTCAAACTTGAAGATAACCAGCTTATTTCCCCTTATCAGTTTCTGTAAGCTCTAACTTTTAGTGTAAATAACTGGAGAAGGAAGATCCAGAATTCTGATCAGCAAAAGGATCATCTCAGCAAACCTTGTGGACACAGAGCACTGAATAGCCTTCCCAGTCTTTGCCTTCAGCTATAATACCAAAGTTTTTTGTGTGTCTGTGTGTATGTACGTGTAGAGGGAGAGTTTATAAGTCTGTTAAAGTTTTACTGAGTAGGGTTATATATCAAAGTGCATAATTGTGTATCCGAAGTTAGAATCTACTTATTTGTAATAAATAGTAATTCTTGTTAAGCACAGAAACCGAGGTCAATCTTTTTATTAACCTGGGTGTAAAAGACAGGTAAATTGGGTATTCTGTGCACTCTTAAAATCTTTAACTTTAATGATGACTCCAGGAATAGCAGGGCTTCAGTCAAGTATGCTTCCCCAGGGAGGCACAACAGTTTGAATGGCCAAGAGAAGAAGGGTGATTTGTGAGATCTTTTGAAGGTTCTTTTAAAAAAAACTGTCCTCTGAGGTGCTGTGAACCAGGACTCCTTGAAAAGCTGAAAGAACTCCATGAAAATTATAGAGTCCAGAATATACCTATCGCCAGAATGAGTGCCAGGTCATGCATGCATGGTATCAATTCACAACTCAAAACAGCCCAAAGGCACTGCTGCAAAGTGGAAACCACAGGAATTAGGTCAGGATTTGAGAATGAAATGTCATTTCAGTCCTATGAAGTCTCCCTGATTCCATGAAAATCCAACCCATTAAATAGTATTAACCGGGAAATAGTTAAGCACATCTCAGCTGAAAGATAACTGAACAAGTAACATTGAATGCCAAGCAAATATACAGCCAAGAGAAACAAATTAAAAATGCACAATCCTTCAAATGGATGAACAGAAACAATAAAAATGAATATTGAAAAAGTATATTCAAAAGGGTATACATAGAAAAAGTGAGGATATAAAACAAAGAACTGCAGATACTAAAAATCTGAACAAGAACAGTAACCACTGGAGAAACTCATCAAGTCTAGCAGTATCTGTGGAGAATGAAACAAAGTTAACAGTTTGAGTCAGTGGATAAAAAAAAAGTCCTAGATAAGAAAAAGGGTGAGAGCTTACTTTCTCTGGGGAGAACACTAGGATATTTTTTTAAAATCAACTTTTTGAATCTATAAAATTAGTTGGCACATAAACAATTATTAATAAGTGAATATCAATGTGCTTTTGTTAAACTAAATCATGTTTGACAAACCTACGTTCTGTGATGACATAAAGAGAGCTTTGATCAGACCACTGTGGTTGATGTATGGAGGAGTTGAGGACTTGGACAAGTACCACATAACAGACCTGAAGGCAAAATTACAGCCTAGTGATTAAAGGAACAATGGCAATGTCAATACAAAATTGGCTGAAGAACAGTAGAAAAATAGCAGAAAGCAGACAGTAATGTTAAAGGATCTTCTTTCAGATTTGAGGGAAGCATGCAGTGGTGTTCCCAAGGAGTTTGTTTTAACTTCATTACAATTTTAAATGTATATGAATCATCAGGGCATACAAGGATGCAGAAAAAGTTTACTAGGATTGTACCAGTGATAAAGGACTTTGGTTATTTACGGAGACTGATGAATGTGATTTCCCCCTTGAAGCAAGGAAAATTAAGAGCTAATTTGATAGAGGCTTTTAAAATCAGGAAGGGTTTTAACACAATAAATAAAGTAAATGGTTTCCAGTGGCCAAAGTGTTGGTAACCAAAGGACACAGATTTATGTGTTTAGCAAAAATAGGTAGCTTGAGGAAGAGGAGGCGATGACCTACTGGTACTGAACAGTAGACCAGAGACCCAGGTAATGTCCCGAGAACACAGGTTTGAATCCTGCCATGATAGATGATGGAATTGAATTCAATAAAAATCTGGAATTAAAAGCCTAATGATGACCATGAAACCATTGTCAGAAAAAAAAATCTTGTTCATTATTGATCTTTGGGGAGGAAACTGCTGTCCTTGCCTGATCTGACCTACATGTGACCCTGCCCTACAACAATGTGGTCAACTCTTGACTTCCCTCTGAAATGGGCTAGCAAGCTATTCAAGTGTTTGACTGCTAAACAGTCTCAAATCAGATGGGCTAACTGAAATCAACTAAGGCAGTAGAAATGATAATACCACATATAGCCATGTCAGCCCTGTCAAGTGCTGATTACTAACATTTGGGACCAGTGCCAAAATTGGAGGAACTGTCTCACAAACTAATCAAACAAAAGCCTGACATGGTCCTACTCATCAAATTATACCATACAGATAATGTCCCAGACAACACCACCACCAGCCCTGGGTTTGTCCTTATTTTTAGGTGTACCTGGTGCTGCTCCTAGTATTCCCTCCCGCAATGATATCAAGATATAACTGAAGGTACAGAGGGTTGGTTAACTCAGTTGACTGGATAACTGGTTTGCAGTGCAGAATGACACCAACAATTCAAGTTCAATTCTCTAACCAACTCAGATTACCATGAAGGTCCTGCTTTCTCAATCTGTCCCCTTATCTGAGATGTGGTGGCCCTCAGGTCAAACCACCACTAATCAACTCTCTCGAATGAGACAGCAGCCCTATGGTCCTCTGGGACTTTACCTTTACTAGATCCCACAAAGTCTATGGGGTCCCAGCAGTGGTACTGAAGAATTGTGCTCGAGAACTTGTTGTGTCCATGGACAAGTTGTTCCAGCCCAGCTGCAACACTGGCGTCTACTTGACAATATAGAAAATTTCCCCAGAATGTCCTGTACACAAAGACCAGGACAAATCTAATTCTAACAATTACTGTTCAGCAGCCTACTCTTGATCATCAGTAAAGTTATGAAAAGTGTCATCAACAGTGTTATCAAGTAGCACTGACATAGCAAACACCTGCTCACGAACTCTCAATTTGGGTTCTGCCAGGTCAAGTAAACAAATCTTGAACATATCCAAGTTAGGGCTGACAGTTGGTAAATAATATTCCTGCCACATAAGTGCCAGTCAATAATCATCTCTAAATTAGAGACTCCTTCATAATCAATGGCATAATCATGGACTCTTCTACTATCCACATCCTGGAAGTTACCATTGATCAGAAACTGAACTGGACTAGCATATAAAACAAGGGCCACAACAGCAGACTAGGAATCCTGCTGGAGCTAATTCACCTCCTGACTCCCCCAGAGCCTCTCCACCATTTATACGGTACAAGTCAGGAGTGTGATATAATACTCCCTACTTGGCGGGATGCGTGCAGTCCTAATAACACTTAAGAAGCTTGACACCATTCATCACAAAGTATCTGTTTAATTGGCACCACCTTCATAAATATTCACTTCCTCCACCTCCAACTGTCAGTAGCAGCAGCATGTACCCGCCTACAAGATGCTCTGCAGAAATTCATCGAAGCTCCTTAGATAGCACCTTCATAACTCATGACCACTTCCATCTAGAAGGAAAAAGTCAGCAGATACATGAAAACATCAGCAGATATATAGAAACACCATCTACGGCTTCTCCTCCAAGCCATTCAATAACTTGGAAATATATCACCAGTCCTTCAGTGTCGCTGAGTCAAAATCCTGGAACTCACTCCCTAACAGTATTGTGTGCAGCAACCCCTCTATGCTGTGTATCTGCACTCCAAATGTCCGTGCATGTCGATTAACATGTAAATGTCATTTCCAGCATTGACTTATGGCTTCATAAGTTGCTGCCATGCACGAACCTGAAAGGTCCATGCAGAAGAAAAAATAATTAGAGGGAATGTGATTGCAGGACTATCTACATCAAATGGACTGCAGTGATTAAAAAAGATAGCTCCCCACCATCTTCTCGAGGGCAACTACGGATAGGAAAGAAATGCTGGCCTGGCCAGCGATATTGTCATCCCATGAATGAATAGTAGAAAGAAAATATGTTATTGCATACTAAGTTTTTCTGCCTAAAGAATGGTGGAATCAGATTCAATAGTAATTTTCAAAGCAGATTTGGATAAATTAATGAAAGGGGGGAAAATATACTGCTATGGGAAAGCAGCACCAGGGTGGGACTAATTGGTAGCCCATTCAAAGAGTTGGCTCAGATACCATAGGTCAAATGTCCACTTACTGTGTAGTTTTACTTTATGATTTTATAAAAGGCTCTGGAGATGAGAACAACTAACCTTACATTTTCTGCCACTGGTTTTCATTGCATCAGTCAATACAAATTCAAGATTATTAAATTTATTCATGATAAAAAAAATTGAGGAGAACAGCAGGAACCAGAATATAGCTCAAGACAGGGTTATTTATTATAACAAGCAGAAAAATTACAAATTGAATTTACTAACAACGAAGGTAAAACAATGCACAGTGGACAGTCTAATTTGCAGCAAATGAATTAAACAGAATTAGCAAAAGAAGATCTTGAAATATTTCTAAATCAAGACATGATAGGGCAGTTGCAAAAAGGAAAGCTGACAAAATGCCTGGATACCTAGCCATACTATTAGAAAAAGCTGACGGATGACATCTCCAGGTCATACAATGGAGATTATTATTGAAACATCCTGTACAGTTCTGGTTGTCATATGAAAAAAGAATGTGCAAATATTGGAGAAGTTTCAGAAAAGAGTATGAAGAATCATTCAACAGTGTTGAGAAATAAATTATAAGATATAAAACATGACCAGAGGTTGAATTTGTTTTATTTAGATATGTGAACAGAAAAAAACTGGTGAAGACAAATGTAGCTCCCTTGCATTTAGAATCAGGTGAATTCATAATGGACAACAAAGAGATGGCAGACCACTTGAACATATACTTTGGATCTGTCTTCACTAAGGAGGTCACAAATAATCTTCAGGAAATATTAGGGGAGAGAAGGTCAAGCATGAAGGAGGAACTGAAGGAAATCCTAATTAGTCAGGAAATGGTATTGAGGAAATTGATAGGATTAAAACCTGATAAGTCCCCATGGCCTGATGCTCTGCATCCCAGAGTACTTAAGGAAGTAGCCCTAGAAATAGTGGATACATTGGTGATCATTTTCCAGCATTCTGTAGACTCTGGAAGAAATCCAATGGACTGGAAGGTAGCTAATCTAATTTCACTCTTTAAAAAGGAGGGAGAGAAAAATGGGGAATTAAGGGCTGCTTAGCCTGACATCAGTGGTGGGGAAAATGCTGGAGTCAATCATTAAGGATGTATTAACTGAGCATTTGAAAAGCAGTGACAGAATTGATCCTAGTCAGCATGGATTCAATAAAGGGAAATCATACTTGACAAATCTTCTGGAATTTTTTGAGGATGTGACCAATTGAGTAGACAATGGTTAATCAGTAGATGTTGTGTACAGGTAGTTCTCCTATAACACAATAGGTGAGTTCTTGTGCAACCTCGTGCTATAGAAAATTGCACCATAGAAAATTGCCATCGAAAATTGCATTATAGGAAAATCACTATACTATACAATAGAAAGTTCATGTTATCCAAACAGGGTCCACTATTCATCCATCATGTTACAGCAAATTCATGTTAACGAAACACGCATTATAGCAGAAATACCTGTATCTGGACTTTCAAAAAGCTTTTGACAAGGTTCCACACAAGAGATGAAGACGGAAAATTAAAGCTCATGATATTGGAGGTAATGTATTGACAAAGATGGATACTGGTTGGCAGACAGGAAGCAGAGAGTTGGAATAAATGGGTCCTTTTCAGAGTGGCAGGCAGTGACGAGTGGGGAGCTGCAGGCTTCAGTGTTGGGACCTCAGCTGTTCACAATATACATTAATGATTTGGACAAAGGAATTGAATGCCATATCTCCAAATTTGCAGATGACACTAAGCTGAGTGGCAGTGTGTGCTGCAAGCAGGATGCTAAGAGGCTGTACGGTGACTTGGACAGACTGGCTGAGTGGGTGAATACTTGGCATATGCAATTAAATGTGGATAAATGTGACCACTTTGGTCGCAAAAACAGGAAGGCAGATTATTATCTGAATGGCAGCAGTTTAGGAAAAGGTGATATGCAACGAGACCTGGATATCATGGTGGAACAGTCGCTGAAGGTTGGCTTGCAGGTGCAGCAGGCAGTGAGGAAAGCTCATGGCATGCTCTCCTTCATAGTGAGAGGATTTGAGCACCGGAGTAAGGATGTCTTGCTGCAGTTATACAGGACCTTAGTGAGGCCATACCTTAAGTATTGTGTGCAGTTTGGTCTCCTAGTCTGAGGAAGGACATTCTTGCTATTGAGGGAGTCCAGCGAAGGTTCACCAGGCTGATTCCCAGGATGGCAGAACCGACATATGAGGAAAGACTGGATCAACTGGGCTTGTATTCGCTGGAATTTAGAAGAATGAGGGGGGATCTCATAGGAACATAAAATCCTGCTGCAGGAAGCATGTTCCCAATATTGGGGAAGTTCAAACCAAGGGGTCACAGTCAAAGAATAAGGGGTAAGCCAGTTAGGGCTGAGATGAAGTAGAAATTCTTCTCTCAGAGAGTTGTGAACCTGAGGAATTCTCTGCCACTGGCAACTGTTGGGACCAGTTCATTAGGTATCTTTGAGAGGGAGCTGGACAAAGCCCTTGTGGCTAAAGGAATCAAGGGGTATATGGAGAGCACAGGAATGGGATAGTGAGATTGCATGATCAGCCATGATCATATTGAATGGTGGCGCAGGCTCAAAGGGCCGAATGGCCTAATCCTACACCTATTTTCTATGTTTCTACGTTTATTTATGGGAAGTGGGCATCACCGGTTAGGCTCTTTATTGCCCAGAAAGCAGTTAGGGTCACACATAGGCCAGACCAGGTAAGGATAACAGACTTCCTTCTCTATAAGACAGTAGGGAACCAAATGGGTTTTTACAATAATCAGCACTGGTTACATGGCTGCCATTAGACTAGCTTTTTAGACCTAGGTCCTTTATTTATAATTTATTCAATTCAAATTTAAATTTCACCACCTACAGTGGTGGGATTTGAATCCATGCTGCCAGAGTATTAGCCATGCGTTCAGAATTACTAGTCCAGTATCACTATGCTATCACATCACTCTGGAAAAAAATGAAATATATTATTACACACTGAGATTTTCCCTCTAAAGAATGGTGGAATCACAATTCTCTCATTTTTTTTCCACTATGATACTAGCTATGTGACTTCCTTGGGGTGTTTATGTACATTTTGTCAATATTACAATGTTGATTTGGAGAATGGCAAGGAAATTCAACCAGTACAAATTCAGTTGCATGTTTAGAGTGAGATTTCAGATAACATCACTTGTATCAATGTGATATCTACAATCTTATGAATGAAAAGCAATAAGCTTTATTGAATGTAACTAGATATAGAAATGTTAAGAGAGGATTCCTTATGACATCATAATGACATGGCTCCTCTCACACGCATTCATCAGCTTCCCTAGGTGTAATTCCCTTTACACCACTTGCATTATATATCGCTCTAAATATAGTAAAATCTACATTTCGGAGGAAAGGAAGGAACGCATGTTGCGCTACAGAAATTTGAAAAATTATAGAAAGCTTCAATGAAGCTTCAGACTTTTTAGAAGGCTTTCTGAGCTCAGCGCTGAGAAAGCAATGTCAGGGCTTTACGTAGGTAGTTGCAGGGGCTAAGACCGAAATCACTGAAGAAACTGCTACCAATGGTGAAATTGAATCAGATGATACCAAAACAAAATTGAGGGTATGAGAGAGATTACAATGTTAGAATCAGGCCTTAGACATACTTGTCCTTGAGGATAAACTGCAGTGACTGTAATGAGGTCAGCCAGGTGGACCTCACAGAATATGAACTCTCTGATTGGGGTTGTTAATCTGGTCCGATCAAGGAGCCCTGGCTGACAGATATAAACAGGAGGGTCAGAGGTTCTGTTCACTCAGAGCTGGCTCTGAGGAAGCTGGATCAGTGCCAAGGACTCTCCATGGGTGATCTGGTGATGGGTTACCAGCCTCTGTGGAGTTATTTCACAAATATTATAAATTAAATGTTTCGGTGACAAGGAATCTGTGTAGATCAGCAAAGATAGATAAATTACATATGGTGTGTGCAGGAAGCTAATATTTGAGCTTTGAGCAAGATAGATATTGTGCTAGTGTGGAGTTTATGAGAGCCTTGGACAAACTGAATCCAAAAGAGGCAATGTAGTAAATAAGCATTTCAACAAACATGATATACTCTGATGATACAGTGCCTTTGGTGATACAACTTAACTTCAGATCACTGAGATTAGATGCATTTTGTGCATTGACTCAGAGCAAAGGATGGGCCAACTAACAGGTGAAAGACATATTTGGAGTCTCCAAAAATGAAGTTGTCATAATATTTATTTTTGGGAGTCATGGTTCCCCCGCAGCTTGATGTAAGACAGGCAGTCTGAAAGCAAAAATGTACTCATTGGTTGAGGAATATGTTGGAAAGAAGTGTTGCTGGGTGCATCAGCCTGTATAGGAAAACTGATCCAACACAGTGGATAATGTAAGGAAGGGTCAGATGTCGCAGACAGAAAGACCAAGGACAGATTCTTAGGGATGAGAGAGAAACTTGAGTTGGCAAAAAGGCATTTTCTTACCCTTGACTTGCATTTACATAAATTCATACCTCAAAACAATAACTAAACAATTTCAAAATAAGTAATTTCAATATCCCTGGCAAGCACCATTTCCCTGTAATTTTTCCGTATTGCTCCTTGCAGCTAGATATTCATTCAGATAACTGGTATTGCATTTGCCTTCCTATGTTAATTAAAAAGTGTATCGTTTGGCTGAAAATAATTTGGCAACATTCTTGCTATGGAGCACCACTTGATGGATGTGTGGATTGGAGGTTGGGCTGGATTAAGGGGTAGGCATTGGCCAAGTGGTATTATCGCTAGACTATTAATCCAAAAACCCAGCTGATGTTCTGGGGACCCGGGTTCAAATCCCACCATGACAGATGGTGAAATTAAGAATCTACTGATCACCATGAAATCATTGCCAATTGTCGGAAAAACCCATCCAGTTCACTAATGCCCTTGAGGGGAAGAAATCTGCCACCCTCACCTGGTCTGGCCTACATGTGACTCCAGACCCACAGCAATGTGGTTGACTCTCAACTGGCCTCTGAAATGGCCTAGCAAGCCACTCAGATGTACCAATCGCTAGAAAGACTCAAAGAAATGGAACTGAACAGATCACCTGGCATCAACCTAGGCACCAGAAAAGACAATGGCAGAAACAGACCCCTTGACCATTCAAAGTCCTCCTCACTAACATCTGGGGGTTACTGCCAAAATTGGGAGAGCTGTCTCACAGACTAGTCAAGCAACAGTCTGACATAGTCATACTCACAGAATCATATCTTACAAACAATGTCCCAGACACCACCATCACCATCCCTGGGTATGTCCCATCTTACTGGCAGGACAGACCCAGCAAAGGGGGCATCACAGTGGTATACAGTCGGGAGGGAGCTGCTCTAGAAGTCCTCAACATTGACTCCAGATCCCATGAAGTCTCATGGCTTCAAGCTAAACATGGGCAAGGAAACCTCCTGTCGATTACCAGAAACATCCTCCCTCAGCTGATGAGTCAGTACTCCTCAAATTTGAACAACACTTAGAGGAAGCACTGAGGATGGCAAGGGCACAAAATGTACTCTGGGTGGGGGATTTCAATGTCCACCACCAAGAGTGGCTTGGCAGCAGTACTACTGATCGAGCTGGTTGGGTCCCATGGACATAGCCGCTTGACTGGTCTGCGGCAGGTGGTGAGGGAACCAACAATAGGGAAAAACATACTTGACCTCATCCTTACTAATCTGCCAGCTGCAGTTGCATCTGTCCATGACAGTATTGGTAAGAGTGACCATCGCACAGTCCTTGTGGAGACGAAGTCCTACCTTCACATTGAGAACAACCTCCATTGTGTTGTGTGGCACTATCACCATGCTAAATGGGATAGACCACACAGATCTAGCAACTCAAGACTGGGCATCCATGAGGTGCTGTGGGCCATCAATAGAAGCAGCATTGTACTCCAGCACAATCTGTAACCTCATGGCCCGGCATATCCACCACTCAACCATTACCATCAAGCCGGGGGATCAACCCTGGTTCAATGAAAAGTGCAGGAGGGCATGCCAAGAGCAGCACCAGGCATACCTGAAGATGAGGTATCAACCTGGTGAAGTCACCAAACAGGACTTCTTGCACGCCATACAGTGAAAGCAACAAGTGATAGACAGAGCAAAGCGATCCCACAGCCAACGGATCACATCTATGCTCTGCAGTCCTGCCACATCCATTCATGAATGGTGGTGGACAATTAAACAACTCACTGGCGGAGGAGGCTCCACAAATATCCCCATCCTCAATGATGGAAGAGCCCAGCACATCAGTGCAAAAGATAAGGCTGAAGTATTCGCAGCAATCTTCAGCCACAAGTGCCAAGTGGATGATCCATCTCGGCCTCCTCCAGTGGTCCCCAGCATTACAGATACCAGTCTTCAGCCAATTCCATTCACTCAACGTGATATCAAGAAATGGTTGGAGACCCTGAATACTGCAAAAGCTACCGGCCCTGACAACATTCCGGCAATAGTACTGGAGACTTGTGCTCCAGACCTTGCCGCTCCCCTAGCCAAGCTGTTCCAGTACAGTTACAATACTGGTATCGTATCGACAATGTGGAAAATTGCCCAAGTATGTCCTGTACACAAAACTCAGGACAACTCCAACCCGGCCAATTACCATCCCATCAGTCTCCTCTCGAACATCAGTAAAGTAATGGAAGGTGTCATCAACAGTGCTATCAAGCAGCACCTGCTCAGAAATAACCTGTTCAGCGACACCCAGTTTGGGTTCCGCCAGAGCCAATGAGCTCCTGATCTCATTACAGTCTCGATTCAAACATTGGCAAAAGAGCTGAATTCCAGAGGTGAAGTGAGAGTGACAGCCCTTGATATCAACGCTGCATTCGACCAAGTGTGGCATCAAGGAGCCCTTACAAAACTGGAATCAATGGGTATCTGGGGACAAACGCTCCAGTGGTTGGAGTCATACCTGACACATAGGAAGATGGTCATGGTTGTGGGACGTCAATCATCTCAGCTCCAGGACATCTCTGCAGGCGTTCCTCAGGGTAGTGTCCTAGGCCCAACCATCTTCAGCTGCCTTATCAATGACCTTCCCTCCATCATAAGGGCAGAAGTGGGGATGTTTGCCGATAATTGCACAATGTTCAGCACCATTCATGACTCCTCGGGTACTGAAGCAGTCCATGTTCACATGCAACAAGATCTGGACAATATCCAGGCTTGGGCTGATAAGTAGCAAGTGACATTTGCGTCATACAAATGCCAGGCTATGACCATCACCAATAAGAGATAATCTAACCACCGTCCCTTGATATTCAATGCTATTACCATCACTGAATCCCCCACTATCAACATCCTAGGGGTTACCATTGACCAGAAACTCAAATGGACTCACCACATTAACAGAGTGGCTGCAAAAGCAGGCCAGAAGCTGGGAATACTGCGGCGAGTAACTCACCTCCTGACTCCTCAAAGCCTGTCGACCATCTACAAGGCACAAATCAGGAGTGTGATGGAATACTCCCCACTGGCCTGGATGAGTGCAGTCCCAACAACATTCAAGAAGCTTGACACCATCCAGCACAAACAGCCCGCTTGATTAGCACTACATCTACAAGCATTCACTCTCTCCACCACCAACGCTCAGTAGCAGCAGTGTGTACTATCTACAAGATGCACTAGAGAAATTCACCAAAGATCCTTAGACAGCACCTTCTAAACCCACAACCACTTCCATCTAGAAGGACAAGGGCAGCAGATATATGGGAACACCATCACCTTCAAGTTCCTCTCCAAGTCACTCACCGTCCTGACTTGGAAATATATCGCCAGTCCTTCACTGTCGCTGGGTCAAAATCCTGGAATTCCCTCCCTAATAGCATTCTGGGTCAACCCACAGCAGAAGGACTGCAGCTCAAAAAGGCAGCTCACCACCACCTTCTCAAGGACAACTAGGGATGGGCAAGAAATGCTGGCTAGCCAGCAACGCCCACATCCCACAAATGAATAAAAAATAAAATCATCAAGCCCTGCATTTTGCATTCAAACTTGGGTCACAGCTTCACAAAGGTGACCCTAACATCTTTCTATTAATGTCCACAGAACTATAAGTTGAGATTCACAAAACCATGCATGGCTTTCTGCAAATGAATTGATTTGGCATGACCTTCAGAATCGGTGTCCTGATCTCATAGCAGCAGATTTTTGATCATTTAGACTGAAATAACAGATTTCTAATCCAGTTAAGTAAACAATAGTTTGGCTCCATTGCTTTCTCCTGGTAATGTTTGGATATTTACAATGAATTTCTAATTTATCTAAGTGGAGCATTTTGAGTTCTTCTATTGTCCCCCAAAATATTCCTTGAAGATTTCTCATGCTCCCTGCTAGAACAACATGTATTCATATGGTACTTTAATGTAGAAATAAGTCCCAAGTCTCCGCACAATGCTGACAGAATGGACACAAAGCCAAAGAAGGTATATGGATTATAGGAAGTATGAGGTGAAGTTAACATTGGTCAAAAAGGTAGATAGTAAAGGAGAGATAGTAAACAGGCTGACAGAAGTATTGAAAAATAAGAGCTCGATGTCATCACTGCATATGTGAAAGCTGACGTACATCTTCAGATGATGTTATTAAGGGACATCGGTGTGACTTTAGACCTTGCAGAGGAATCACTGTCTTGGGCAGGGAGCGTGGTGGTGCAGTGCACCAACAAAGCTTTCCCACAGCTTAACACATTGTGGGTGGGCTGAAAAGGGGAGAGTGATACTTCTGTTTCTCAGTGGAGGATGTCTTGCCCTCAGGAATATATGGCTCCAACACCCCAGCCACTGCTGGGGTGGACATGGCCGGGAGTATAAAAAGAAGCCTGAAGGGGATCGTGGCAGTTCCAAAATTGTAACTCCATGGCTTTATATTGAGGAGGAATTCTGCAGCCCAGGGAAGTGGAGTGAAGGGCCAGATATTGTTGGACAGACGACACGGACAAATTCAGGAGTGACACCTTGTGGCAGGTCATGTACCTCCGACATGCACAGAACAGCTGCCACATGATGTGCTGTGCTCTCCCTGCTTTCTCCCCTGTCCCCCACCTTCCGGCCTTTTCCCAGGTAGGCCATTGAAAGGGCTCTATTCACACCCACCCATCTGCCAATGCCAGCCATATTCTGGCATGAGCAACTTGTTATTCAGGTCAATAAGCCTGTTAACAAAAGTAAATTACCCTTAATTATTTGTTTAAATGTAGTTGGCGGGCTGCTAATTTCAGCACTTCCCCTCCTCCTGCTTAGTGTATATGGGGTTCAGTTTGGTGGTGGATGGAAAATTGTTGGCCTATTTCATGTGACCTTCCATACCAAAATCAAAACCACAGGGACAGGTAAAATTCAGCACGTGGTTTTTGTTGCCAGATAAATCCAAAAAAACAATAAGACTGACACCAGGAAATCTTCACTGCACATGTCTACTTGACCAAAGCAACCAACTCAGTAAATCATGAGGTGCTGTGGCTTGTGCCCCAAAGATTCAAATGTCTCTGAACCTTCATCACAAGCCTGCAACTGCTTCATGATGATACCTCTGTAATTCGGCAATCTCAGGACAAAGCTTTTGCAGGTCCTGAGAACTGACCCGAAGCACGGGAGTCAGGTATCATGATCAGCACAGGAGTTTTTAAACATGTTTAAAAAACGCCATGCAACATAAATGAGATGAATTTTAGAGAACATGGACACTATCTATACCTGTCAGTACTATTCCAGTTGCTTTGTCAGTGTTGTAGCTTTCATGTTGCTCACAATCCTTCCGTTTTATGCAAATACAGACCAAACATGCACACACCTCATGGCCTAAACAGTCATTTTACATGGACCAATTATACTGCTGTTTCCCACAGGTGAAGACCACCTGAAAGCTGGCCCAAACAAGTTTATTGAAATGAAACAAGAAAGTGCTGAGGAAATACCACAGCTTTGACAGCATCTGTGAAGAGAGAAACAGACTTAACATTTAGAGTTCCCAGCAAGACTCCGAGTGACTAGCATTTCGAAATTGAGAACCAGCACCTAATTCCTTACAAGCAGCCTAATATGCTATAGTTAAATGCAAAGGTTAATGAGTTGGAACTGACTTCCTCATTCATTTTTAATATCTCTGAATTTGCTACTCCAACCGCTTGAAAAGGTTAACTCTTGCTAAAGATGCTGCCAGACCTGCTGAGTTTCTCCAGCAGTTTCAGTTTTTATTTCAGATTTCCAGCATCAGCAGTATTTTTCTTTCATTTGAAGTTTATCAAAATGTTTACATCAGCGCAGCAAGAAAAACATTTTGGAGAGAAGAGAACAGAACACTGCAGCTTCTTCAGAAAACCAGAAGTAATGTGGGTGCCAAACTACAGAGGTTGCCAGGCCAAAGGGTGCAGTGGGAGGTTCAACCTCTATGACTGAAGCTTTCTCGAGTGGGAGATCTGAAATAATTGCCTTCACGGAAAGCCATATCCAGAACAGATGGTCCACACAGAGGGAATAACCATCCTTGACAGATTAGAACACCTGCATTTCAGGAGGCTGAAGGTATCATGTCTAGATCTCATTTTTAGCCAGTTGGAACAGGACCTACTGCCAATTAGTGAATCTAGTGGCTATGCTTTACCAATGGTTGAATCATGGGACAGCTAACAATCGTAAGAGATAACATGTTCATGAGGAAGAGGAGGAGAAGGAGACTTGGGATAGCTCCTGTGGGAACTCTAGGGACAGTGGGTTAGGAATAGGAAGAGAAGCCATTCCTGGAGATGCTTTGGTTGTAATTATTTTAGGTCAGATTCTAGCAAGGGAGGAAAGCAAATAGGTTGTGTTGGGGAAAGATGGTGTAATCAACCATATCAAAGTCTGCAGGAAGGTCAAGGAGGATAAGAATTCTTAATGCACCACAGTTATAATCACAGAAAACAAGAGTTGTAATATTACAGAGTGATATGGCAGGTGTTGTAATCTGATTGAAGAGACTCAAACATGAAGTTGCAGTAAAACTGAGCTCAAATATGAAGCTAAGATGTCAGCTTCCAAGGACAGAGTGGTCAAAATGCTTCTTTTGGTGGAGGGTTTTGTTCAATTTTTCTTTGGAAGGGAATGAAAGAGTACCTGATATTTACAAAACCATGTAGCACAGAGATTGGATGGGGCTTGGAAGCAGCAACAGCAGCTGAATGAATAATCTCACTCTTGGCATCATAGTCTCACATGATTTCTTTGCACCTGCTGTGAGATGAGGATGGAGAGAGTAGGGGAGACGTATCTAAGCTGATGGCTACCAGTAGAATCTTTCACAATGACCCTGGAACTTTGAGCAGTTTTCACAAATGAAGCTAAGAATGTTCAATACGATTCAGCTCAATGTAGTGGCACTTTCCAAAAGTAGAGTTGAGGGAGCAGTTATGAAGATTGATAACTGAAGTATCATGGTAAATTTTGACAAAGGGTTGGCAGTTGATAACTTCAAAGTGTAATTTCAAGTGATTACAGTAAAGCTTCTTCCAGGTATAGGTACAGAAGGAACTGAGTTCAGAAGGGAACATGAATGATGAAAGAAATAAGATGAGCGGAGCACTCTTGATTAAAACTTGATGGATTGGCTCTCACCACCTGTGTAGCAGGTGCTGCCTCCACTGGAAGAGTCCAATCTGCCCTTAACAATAATGCCTGCACCTTCCCAGGTTCATGTCTGACTGGACCCAGACAGCCTGCATCACACCCTTTCTTCTCAGGCCTTCAATGTTGCTGCACTGCATCTCCTGCAGACTTCAGAAGTTGCCGCTGCTCCATGCAGTAGACATCCACCTGATTGACATTTAATCATGTCAGGGTTCCCAGAAATGGCTGTGGTGGGGTTGCCATCTGCTTTTCCTAGCCAAAGGATAGAGTAATTGGCATGACCATTAAAGTCAATGTGCTGCATGATCACACAAGGTTCCAGGTTTATTTTCTTATGTTTAGTTTTAGGCATTTTCATTCTCAATTGCCATTGTTATGTATTTGTTATTAAATTGTTATTCTAAAGCAATTATTTTATTTTTCTGGTCCAAGTTTATTATGTAAAATCAATATTAAATGCAAAAATCATCAAGTATTTAATTCACAAAGCTGAAAATCATGCTTGAGTATATAATTGCTAAGGGCTCTAATTTCAACAAGCGATACAATATACGTTAAGATGTTTACAAGCATTATGATACAACTAATGGAGAGAAGTACAGATGCATGGTGATTGGTTAAAGCTTATAAGATATTGAAGGAGTAAGATCATGTTTTTAGTTGACAAATTTTCCTATTCAATAGACTACAGAGGAACACTGGTCATACTTTTAGATCTGTTGCCCAGATCTAAATTAGATATAAAGAGTTGATTCTTTTCCCAGTGAATAATTGATTTATGGAAGAGCGTGAGCCATAAATATCTCCAAGGGAGAACTCTTCTGTGATGGTGAAATGGAAACGTGCTACAAAGGGTAGTCAGCTCTCCCAAATTTCATTTAAATAAGAAATTAACCTTGTTTACTTAACAAACACCAAATGTTATACCTACAGGCCTCTACTGCACCAATATCCCTCCCAAGGATATTGAATGCAACTAAACTACGCACAGAATTGGGAGACTGGCTGAATCCAGCAAAGAAACATTTTTTCACGTTTTCGTTTGTTAGATCTTTTCAAAGTATGATGAGATAGTGCCGAAATCTTATTGGAACCCTTGTGAGATTCCACATTCTAAAACATAAATATGAGTCAGATTATTCTGGGGATTATGTTCAATCGAGAATTAGAATCCTTTTCTCTATTTCAAAGCACTAATGCTAAGCCAACTAGATGTTATTGAACAGCAATACTACCCTAGAATTTGCAGTGAACAGTATGCAAATAGTACTCATTGTTAAATATACTCAGAGTTGTCCACAGATTTTTATGTAGGGTTTTGCTTGGCAATATACAATTATCAGGAGAGTCGTACAGCGCAACACTCTCTACCCAGAATCTATATTCTATGTGAAAACAGCAAGGAACTACTCTTCAATCAGGATGCTATAAAAGCCCTTTCTGAGCAGTCTGTAGTCAAAACAAGGAAGTGTAGGTCAGAATATTTACTTTAATGTGCAGTATGTAAAATAAAATGATGGAAAGAAAGGTTAGTTTAAGAGAAAACCACAAAAGGGGCAAAAATAATTCTTCATTGATACTAAATTTACAATAATAATAGAAATCTGAAGAAATGAGATACTACAAATGTAAAAGTACATTTTCAACGCCATTGAAGGCACTTGATAACAACTTAGAATTAAAAACTAATTTACACTCAAATGGACAGTGTTGATTTTTTTTTCTAGTGTTCCTGGTGTATGTATTTTCTGGCCAAACTTCATGCTCATCCATATAAATCAGTTATTTGCTGAGAGCTTCAGCATTGATGAAGTGAAGCCTGTGACCATATGGACAGCAAATTCCTGATTTCCATCTTTAATTATACATGAGCAGTATTAAGAAATTGCTCTCCAATTTACTGAAGATAGTCTCATCATTATTTTTACTGCAAAATATGAGTTATTAAAAATATTTCAATTTGATTTGATTTATTTATTGTCATGTGTACCTAAGTTCGGTGAAAAACTTCGTTTGTGAGCAGTACAGGCAGATCATAGTAAGTAAGGACATACAGATCATAGGGTGAAAAAAAACTAGACAGAGGTTACATTGTACAGGGTGTGTGCTGGCAAGATCAACTTAATAAGGTCAACATTATTTAAAGTTAGAGAACCCATTCATCAGTCTCGTAATGGCTGAGAAGAAGATGTTCCTGAACCTGCTGGTGTGTGTTCAAGCTTCTATACCTTCTGCCTGACGGAAGAGGCTGTTGGAGAGCATTATTAGGGTGCAACGGGTCTCTGGTGATGTTGGCAGCCTTTTCACGGCAATGAGCTGTGCTTTTCGGAGGCTCGGTGTTAACACGATTGGCTGAAAAGCCTGCTTCCACACTGCAGGGATTCAATTCTATTCTATTTAAACTATTTTCTGGCCCAAAGTACAGGAATAACATAGAATTACTATTTGTAATTAGATGTATATTAATTTATGCATACGTTTCCACAGTTACGTTCCTTAGAAATTGTTTGTTATTTTACCAAAACTAACTTTTATAAGAGATAAAAGTTGTTGCAACTTAATTGGCAGCACTCACTTCTTTCAATCTCAAGATTTGAGTTAAAGACCCAGTCCAGGATTGGAGCAGAAAATTCAAGGCTGACACTCCAGTACTGAAGGAGTACTACGCTACCAGAGGTGCCGACTTTCAGATAACTCATGAAACTGAAGCCATGCTTACCTATTCAAGAAGGCATATAATCATATTGTACTATTTCAGACATGTGTAGGGAGTTTTATTTCTGATTTCCTGACAAATATTTGTTGTTCAATAATCATTACTAAAACAGAAGTCTAGTCATTACAACACAACTATTTGCAAGACCTTGTTGCATACAAATTGGCTGCTGCATTTCCTAGATTACAAGTGCCTCAAGTATGACATTGGCTGAAAGGTTCTTTGAAGTCTTCAGTGGTTATGAAAGAGATGATATAAATGCAAGTTAAGGGAAAAAAATGGATTAAAAAATAAAAATGAAAAACATGAGATTGGGGATAAAAATAAATAATGTAAATGTCATGAAAGTCACCTCAGAAACTATAAATAGGTTCATTTTGCTAAAGTATCATTTAACAAACACTCTGTTATTGAACAAAAATAACTTGTCATTCTTTTCAAGTGCTGATATGAGAGATAACAATGTATGTTCCACGTTTAAGTGGATTATACACAAAAAAAAAATTCCAAGATGAAAGATTGTATACTCAACTGCTGTACTATCAGAGTGCTGCATACTTATGCACTGGCTTTTTGAATTGCTCCTTTAAGTGTTATGCTACTGCTCAACTAGAGAATAAAGGCATAATATCCATGGTATACCATTTAAGAAGAGAATAACACTTAAAGTTAAGGAAGGTGACATACTTCTCAAGCCACGAAACCATGCACTGTTAATCAACACTAATGGGCAAGGCAAGTAAAAACTTTAATATAACTGCTTACTCAGAAGATGACAGGCAGACAAAAAGGAGGCAAAAGCAACCAAAGACAAATGCATGTACAATAACTGGAAAGGGATTTTAAGGCTCAGTTCAAATAAACAATCAAAACCAGATGAGGTAAATTTGTAAATGTTACTTGAGCATGCAGAGCACTGTGTATTAGTTATACCACACCTCCCAACATGCCTGTTGTTTTATGCATGGTGTTCCAGGCACTCCTTAAGTCTGCTGGACACCACTATACATGCAATGCCAAGTCAATGCCAATTGCAATTATTTTACATCAATATTTGGCAGTGCTCAAGAAGTACTTAGTAGACGTAATGCTTGTGTCTTAAGTGTCAGTCTAACTGTGTAAGCATGCAGTTTTGGCTGTTGTCCATGAAATCTGTGAGGAGAAAACTGAACGTAGATGTGCCTTACAAGCTTACAATTTGTATTAAAAAGGAGAAAAAAAAATTATCATAAATTTGTAATATAACTCCCTGGGCCTTGGACTTGGAGGTGGAATGAGTCTCCAACTCACTCTCATCATGCTATGAAGCATAATTTTGTAATTGTTACAATAATGGTAAACATTGACTATCAATATTTAACTTCTACCTTCTGATTTTAAAACACAGGATTCTAAAAATGGTTTTCAAAAGGACAAATGCCGACATAAAATGGTGGCTGTGATTACTTGACCACAGATATCAAGCATGTCCAAGGAACCCACATGGAACACACAAAGTTGGCTGCATTGCGATTACCATAACATGTAAAGGTTGAAACCAGTGTCTTGAGTCAGCATCAAGAAAATATGCATTTCTTGTTTAATCTATACTTTATGATAAGGTTAGCTCAATTGGCTGGACATCTGGTCTGCAATGCAGAGTGTTGCCAATAGTCTGGGGTTCAATTCCCACACTGGCTGGGATTACCCCGAAGAACCCTACTCTCAGCCTCTCCCCTGATCTGAGTTGTGGTGACTCTCAGGTATAAACCACCTCTCTCTCTCTAATGAAGAAGCAGACTATGGTCCAGTAGGACAATAGCAACTTCACCTTCAAGATAAATTGAACATATTAGATATCAAAGGGTTACCTGTAACTTTGAACTTGGAAGAACAATGGAGCAGACTGAAGAAACACAAAAGAATCTATATTAAATGTCTTAATCAGGTAGAAAAGCTTAAAGGAAAAAAATGAGTTAATACCAACAAGAAGTTGCAAATCTGTTCCTCCCTGTCTTCTACAACCTCAAAGTCAGTGCCGGTGAAAAAGCAGCTGAGGATAACAGTCATTAAACAAGAATTCAAGAATGACAAACTCCATCACCATTACAAAATATGAGTCAACAATTAAACAACTGGCCTCAGGTTTAAAATCTGCTTGATTTCAAAAACACTGGGTAACATATTCTTCCTGTCCATACCAGGAGTTTCTCCTTTTCTCAACATATTACTTGAGCTTGTGTGGGTTTGATGTTGCATTTTTGTTAACATTCTCAGGGTTAGCAGGTAATAAAATTATTAATTCTTTCACTCAAGGAAACTTTGTAATTTGGCAGCTTCACCTCGATCTAATTAATTAAATTTTAATTGAAATTTAATAACTGTGTGTTCCTAAAAGAATTAAAAATATTTATTGTGACTGATATAGAGGGAGCTAAAAGAGGGTACTCAATTGTCACTCTTCACCTTATCATAGCAAAGTATGGGCCTTAAATGGCTTAGAGCTGGTCTGCCACTGGTCTTTGACAGATTTGGCCCAAAAATGAAGGCAGGCCAAATCTAGAGTGGTAGCAAAGGAAGGCCACCAACTTTCCTGAAAATTGTGAAGTCAATTACAATTGGTGATAAAAGCTGTCAAGTTTGCTGAGAAGTGTTATACTCTGAGCTGCAGCTGATTATTGACTTTGATACTTTATTTTCTACTTGTTTTTTCAATATGGCCCAGCAAAATGGAACTCTTATGAAATAGTCAAGCCGTTGCAGACTCCCACACTTTTATGCTGCTGTCTCAGAGACCCCTCACAATTATACTAAGAGCCTAACCTGTCCCAGCTTTGACCAATAATTCTGTCATACACAGCTTCAGCAGTTGCCAGCAAAGTGCTGGAATTGAATACAACAGCCCACTTCAGAGACTGCCAGCCACATACATCTTGGAAGCAAAGTGTCTCTCCCACCAGTTGTCTTGGGAACTTTCAGTTTAGTCCATCTCTCTGTGTGCCGTAAATGTTCTGTGGGCTGGACCTACTTTTTTTCTTTCCTGCAGTTGTGCATTCTTGCTGCTTTCACAGCCATGTGGTTAGTCCGACCAGCCTCAGAGTTTGTCTTCTGAACTCTTAGTGCATCAGATTGCAATAATGGCTTCCAAGGCAGACCTTGTTGTGCAATCCAGGCTAAGTCACCTTCATGGTTACCCAGCCCCATCTCACACAACAAAAGCTACCTTTTGCCTTGCCCAGGCTCATCCTCCAAGGCAATTGTTCATTATGAGTTCGGAAAGACATGAAAAAATTAATAATTGATTGAGTGCAATAAGCACCAGCCACACCGTGAGAATATCATGAGGTTATGGCGGGAGAGGAAGACAGGATCTCATGGGAGATAGGCAAAAGACTACATTCTCCCAACAGTCTTTGTAATAATGTAGAGCCTGCTCCTAGAAACTGTAGATTCTTACAGAGATGCAATAAATTTTCGACAAGGCTTTTCTTGATAGACCTGAAGATGGATACCCTCAAAAACACTAGACATCATAAGCCTCTCAAGAACCCACGTAAGAAGACACAGGTGACAGCACACACAAGAGCTGTCATACCCGCCTCTGTCTCTACCTCCTCAAGGATCGTTCCCGTTGCTGCCAGGTAGAAAAGCATACAAAAAACCATGAAGATGACAGAAACCCTAGAAGGTGAGTATTGTAGGGAAGTAGTCCAGGAAATGAAAGCACATCTTGGGCCGGTGGATGGAATCTCAGTGAAGGTTCTTGCCAGCAAGTGATTGTCATTGTAAAGGTTTTGAGGAACAGTTCATGATGTATATAAGGGTTAGAAGCCATCATTTTAGAGGACTGTCATTATCACCTACAATCCATTCATGCACCTAGGGTTGGTATTAGAGGGTAGTGGAGGGCTTGATTGGCCGCCTCCTGACAAATGTGCAATCCAGGAGAATTTTATCTGATATATTTGTGACTGTTTTCAGTTGGCTTTAAGCCTTACAAATCAATTTCATGTCCTTTGCATCAGCAGATGGAAGGGTGACTTCTAAAAAGCAGCTTGGGCTCTATTTAAAACCATCTTACCTCTAATTTTAATACCTCTGTATCTTAATCTCACTCTTCTACATCAAACAGCTCCATAAAATGAACTTCCTTGGCCTAACATTTGGTTGGTCATCCTTTTCTCCCCAACTTCTTACCTTGTACTTCTTTATTCTTCTAAATTAAAGTCATTATATAAAAACAAGTTGTTATAATTTCAAATTTGAATTGTAAACTAAAGGTAAATTAGGTATATCGTTCCAGTTCTGTCAAGGTAATTATTTTTAAGAAGTCAGAATGTCCTTTGGAACAGTGAACAAAAGGTTTGCAAGAAAAAAGTGATTTATGTGCCGAGCAGAAAACTGTGTATTAATCGATGAAGTTCAACAGGGTTGCCTTTTATGACATACAGAAAAAACAGATCGGGGCACTTTTTTTAAAAATTCAATTCAGAATCAGATTTCAATTCAGGGGGAAAGTTTCACTCGAGCAGAAAGATTTCAGTTTGTGAAGTCTCCAAACTGAGAGAGCTTCTATTGAACTGTAAGGATTCTGTCAGAACTAAAAACTAGCCATCGAAAATAGAAAAAGTCAGCAGGGTAAGAAATTAAAGAGTTAAAATAGGAGTGGTGTTTCATTGGGATTGAACATAGAACATTACAGCGCAGTACAGGCCCTTCGGCCCTCGATGTTGCGCCGACCTGTGAAACCAATCTGAAGCCCATCTAACCTAAACTATTCCATTATCATCCATATGTTTATCCAAAGACCATTTAAATGCCCTTAAAGTTGGCGAGTCTACTGCTTTTGCAGGCAGGGCATTCCACGCCCTTACTATTCTCTGAGTAAAGAACCTACCTCTGACATCTGTCCTATATCTATCACCCCTCAATTTAAAGCTATGTCCCCTCGTGCTAGCCATCACCATCTGAGGAAAAAGGCTCCCACTGTCCACCCTATCTAATCCTCTGATCATCTTGTATGTCTCTATTAAGTCACCTCTTAACCTTCTTCTCTCTAACGAAAACAGCCTCAAGTCCCTCAGCCTTTCCTCATAAGACCTTCCCTCCATACCAGGCAACATCCCTGGTAAATCTCCTCTGCACCCTTTCCAATGCTTCCACATCCTTCTTATGATGCGGTGACCAGAACTGTACGCAATACTCCAAGTGCGGCCGCACCAGAGTTTTGTACAGCTCCAACATGATCTCATGGCTCCGAAACTCAATCCCTCTACCAATAAAACCTAACATACTGTACGCTTTCTTAACAACGCTATCAACCTTGGGTGGCAACTTTCAGTGATCTATGCACATGGACACTGAGATCTTTCTGCTCATCCATACTACCAAGAATCTTACCATTAGCCCAGTACTCTGTATTCCTGTTACTCCTTCCAAAGTGAATCACCTCACACTTTTCCGCATTAAACTCCATTTGCCACCTCTCAACCCAGCTCTGCAGCTTATCTATGTCCCTCTGTAACCTACAACATCCTTCCAACTATCCACAACTCCACCAACTTTGGTGTCATCCGCAAATTTACTAAACCATCCTTCTATGCACTCATCCAGGTCATTTATGAAAATGGCAAACAGCAGTGGCCCCAAAACAGATCTTTGAGGTACACCACTAGTAACTGAACTCGAGGATGAACATTTCCCATCAACCACCACCCTCTGTCTTCTTACAGTTAGCCAATTTCTGATCCAAGCCACTAAATCACCCTCAATTTTCATGCCTCCATATTTTCTGCATAGCTTACCATGGGGAACCTTATCAAACGCTTTACTGAAATCCATATACACCACATCAACCGCTTTACCCTCATCCACCTGTTTGGTCACCTTCTCAAAGAACTCAATAAGGTTTGTGAGGCACGACCTACCTTTCACAAAACCGTGTTGACTATCCCTAATCAAATTATTCCTTTCTAGATGATTATAAATCCTATCTCTTATAATCCTTTCCAACACTTTACCCACAACCGAAGTAAGGGTCACTGGTCTATAATTACCAGGGTTATCTCTACTCCCCTTCTTGAACAAGGGGACAACATTTGCTAGTCTCCAGTCTTCTGGCACTATTCCTGAAGACAATGATGACATAAAGATCAAAGCCAAAGGCTCTGCAATCTCCTCTCTAGCTTCCCAGAGAATCCTAGGATAAATCCCATCCGGCCCTATCTATTTTCACACCTTCCAGAATTGCTAACACCTCCTCCTTATGAACCTCAATCCCGTCTAGTCTAATAGCCTGTATCTCAGTATTCTCCTCCACAACATTGTCTTTTTCCTGTGTGAATACTGACGAAAAATATTCATTTAGGGCCTCTCCTATCTCTTCGGACTCCACGCACAACTTCCCACTACTGTCCTTGACCGGCCCTAATCTTACTCTAGTTATTTTTTTATTCCTGACATACCTATAGAAAGCTTTAGGGTTTTCCTTGATCCTACCTGCTAAAGACTTCTCATGTCCCCTCCTGGCTCTTCTTAGCTCTCTCTTTAGGTCCTTCCTGGCTAACTTGTAACTCTCAAGCATCCTAACTGAGCCTTCACGTCTCATCTCTACATAAGCCTCCTTCTTCCTCTTGACAAGAGATTCAACTTCTTTAGTAAACCACGGTTCCCTCGCTCGACCACTTCCTCCCTGCCTGACAGGTACATACTTCTCAAGGACACGCAGTAGCTGTTCCTTGAACAAGCTCCACATTTCAATTGTGCCCAGCCCCTGCAGTTTCCTTCTCCATCCTATGCATCCTAAATCTTGCCTAATCGCTCATAATTGCTTTTCCCCCAGCTATAACTCTTGCCCTGCAGCATATACCTATCCCTTTCCATCGCTAAGTAAACGTAACCGAATTGTGGTCACTATCACCAAAGTGCTCACCTACCTCCAAATCTAACAATTGGCCTGGTTCATCACCCAGTACCAAATCCAATGTGGCCTCGCCTCTTGTTGGCCTATCTACATACTGTGTCAGGAAACCCTCCTGCACACATTGGACAAAAACTGACCCATCTAAAGTACTCGAACTATAGCGTTTCCAGTCAATATTTGGAAAGTTAAAGTCCCCCATAACAACTACCCTGTTACTTTCACTCCTATCCAGAATCACCTTTGCAATCTTTTCCTCTACATCTCTGGAACTTTTCGGAGGCCTATAGCAAACTCCCAACAGGGTGACCTCTCCTTTCCTGGTTCTAACCTCAGCCCATACTACCTCAGTAGACGATTCCTCATCAAACGTCCTTTCTGCCACCGTAATACTGTCCTTGACTAACAATGCCACACCTCCCCCTCTCTTACCACCTTCCCTGATCTTACTGAACATTTGCAAAATTGAATATTTGCAAAACATATTGCTAGGAAACATGTGGAAACTTTGTTTTGCTGTTTATATCTTTCTAAACTGTAGATTTGGCTTTTTATCTCATTTCTTCTGTAATAAAATTTTGCTCTTTTGTTAAAGAATATTGGTGGTCACGTGTCAATATGTTCAGTGACTAACCATCACAGAAACCAACTAAAAAAATTAAACTTATGATCGATCAAGCCAGATTTCACTCTGGGATTTGACTTGTTCAGCATTACCATCTGTCAGGATCATAACATTAACTATGTAAGATTAAAAGCACTGATTGGATTTTATAAATAAGATTTTTTTCACTATCAAGTGAGCACAGGTTTTAAGTTCATTCATGCGAGTGTGGACACCATTGGATAGACTAGCATTTATTGCTCATCACTAATCCCCTTGGAGTATAGTGATGAGCTACCTTTATCTACTGCTGCAGACCTTGGGGTGGAGGTACACCCAGAGTGCTGTGAGGAGGGAAGTTCCAGGACTTTGACCCAGCAACAACTAAGGAACAGAAACATATATCCAATTCAGGGTAGCATGTAGCTTGGAGCATTCATGCAGTTGCTGGATTTCACATGTATTTGCTGCCCTTGTACTTCTAAATGGTAGACATTGTGGGTTTGTAAGGTGCTGTTGGAAGTCCTTGTTGCGTTACTACAGTGCATCTTGTAGATGGTATACTCTGTTGCCACTTTGCATGTGCATTAAGTGAATGATGATGGTAATAGATGGGGTGCCAATCAAGCCAATTGCTGTGTCCTGAACAGAGTCAAACCTCTTGACTGTTGACATCCAGGCAAGTGGGGAGTATTTCTTCACATTCCTGACTTGTCCCTTGTACATGGTGCTTGATAGGCTTTGGAGAAACAGAAGGGGGTTATGTCACAGAATTCCTAGCCTCTGACCTGCATGTACAACACAGTATTTCTATGGCTGGTCAAGTTCAATTTCTAGTCAATAGTAACTCCTACAATGTTGGATCGTGGGGGATTCAGTGATGGTAATGTCAATGAAAGTCAGAGGAAATAGTTAGTTTGTCTCTTGTTGGAGGCAGTCATTACTTGCCTCTTGCGTGGCACAAATGTAACTTGACAATTATGTCACCATCATCAAGAACTCTCTAACCAGTATGTGTGGTGACCTAGGAAATTCCATGTCACTGGTCATGGGTTCTGTGGGTTCTTATGTGGTTGATGAGATTGATCATACAGCCACATTTCTGATAACAGATCCTGGATGTTGCCCATGTACTGCTGAACATAGACATGGACTGTTTCAGCATCTGACGAGTCTCAAACAATGCTGCATACTGTGCAATCATCAGAAAATATCCCCACTTCTGACCTTATGATAGAGGTGAGGTCATTGCTGAAGCAGCTGAGGATGGTTCAGAACTGGGCACTGCCCTAAGGATCTCTTCCAGTAATGCAGTTGACATGTGGAACCCAGAGTGTCAACGAGTTATCCTTTTGCAAATGCTGCTTGATGGCATTGTCAACGCCTTTCCATCACTTTGCTGATGACTAAGAGTAGACCTATAGGGCAGTTATTGGCCAACTTGAATCTGCCTTGCTTTTGTGAGCAGGACATACTCGAGACATTTTCCATACTGTGGGGTACATGTCAGTGTTGTCGCTTTCCTGGAGCAGCTTGGCTTGGGGCCTGGCTAGCTTTGGAGCACAAATCTTCAGTACTATTAATATGAGTTATAGCTGTATTCAAATTTTTTAGGTTTTTATTTCATCTCTCATGACATTTGCCCATAGTGGATACCAAAGGGAGTTATCTTCAGGCTGACCCCTCTGTATTAACACTGTATAAAACATTGTGCTTTGAAATTACATAATGGAACTTGGTGTAATGAAAAGTAAAAGGGGAAGATGATTACTGCAGAAGATTATTGTCCTTAAAGAAAAAAAAAAGCAGACAATATAAAAGCACCTTCCGTCTAGTGGTTTATTTATATTACAGAAGCACTTGAAAGAACATTTCCGCATTATTGGCTAAAATTCCCAGTGCTATGGAAGCACGTCCACTTTTACTGCAAGGCAAATCCCACAATACTGATAGAAACTTTTATGTGCACTTGCGTTCAAAATGCTGACATACTTTCTTCAGAGTTAGGGGATGCCATATACAGAGAAATAATTTGATAATTAATAAATCACTGCTCTATGTTATCAGGCTGAGGTGCTCAGCCCACATATAGTCATAGAGTATGAGGACCCTTATTTCCAGAATGAACATTTACATTGTTTGAATGCTCACCCACACACAGAAGCCCTCCCCATCATTCCACCGTCTTACCCCTCCAGGAAACTTACAGCCTCTCATCTGTTTATCTCCCTTTACCACAAGTGACATTAACCTCCCTTCCAGCCCAAGATCCAATCTGCAGCAGCCTACCTTACTGTGATAATGGCTGATTTGACCCAATTACTTCCCCCAGGTACCAATTTGCAGCTTGCCCCACAGTGCAGATCGGCTGGGATCATCCCCAGAAGTTTCCGGCAGCAAACTAGCTAATGCAGTTGAAACAATATTAAAAATGATAGTGATATCCTGCCAAATGTTTCCTGTATTGGCAGGCCCATCATCTCATTTGGCTTCGCTTGCAGCCTCCTTCTAAATTTAGGATTTAGCATCAGAATTGTTGAAACTTTCGCTGCTGGGCAAAACTTGAGGAGAAAAAAATGCATGAACTCTTTGGATGAAGGGAAAAGTTTGCAATTGTTGGAAGCAGCAGAAACACAGCAGCAATTTGCACTCATTTATGTTTCCTTTAATATAAAAAAGAAAACCAAGGGAAGGGAGGACTCTATCTTGCAGTATCCCAGGACTGAGTAAACATTTTGACATAGGTTATTACTTCAGGGGTTTAATTTAGATAAATGTGAGGTGTTGTATTTTGGTAAGGCAAACCAGGGCAGGACTTACACAGTTAAGGTTAGAGCCCTGGGGAGTGTTGACAAACAAAGAGACCTACAGGTACAGGTGCATAGTTCCTTGAAAGTGGAGTTGCAGATAGATCAGGTGGTGAAGAAGACATTTAGAACACTTGCCTTCATTGGTCGGAACACTGAGAATAGGACTTGGGACATCATGCTGTGTACAGGACATTGATGAGGCCACTTTTAGAATGTTATGTGCAATTCAGGTCACCCTTTTATAGGAAGGATGTTGTTAAGTTTGAGAGGGTGCAGAAAAGATATACAAGGATATTGCCAGGACTAGAGTCTTTGATTTATAAGAAGAGGCTGAATAAGCTGGGGTCTTTTTTACACTGGAGAGTAGGAGGTTGAGAGGTGACCTTATAGAGGTTTATAACATAATGAGGGGCATGGATAGGGTGAATAGCCAAGGTCGTTTTCCTAGGGTAGAGGAGTCCAAAACCAGAGGGCAAAGATTTAATGTGACAGGAGAAAGATTTAAAAAGAACCTGAGGGGCAACATTTTCATGCAGAGAGTGGTGCATGTATGGAACGAGCTGCCAGAGGACATGGTGAAAGCAGGTAACATTGCAACATTTGAAAGGCATCTGGATGGGTTTGTGAACAGTAAGGGTTTAGAAGGATACGGGCCCAATGCTGGCAAACTGTCTAGGTCAGATTGGGATGTCTGGTCATTGTGGAAAAATTGGACTGAAGGGTCTGTTTCCGTGCTGTATGATTGTATAACTCTAAGAAGTGGGGGGATGGATTAAGTGGTCTTTAATAGACGCTTAAACATAATGCCATTCTGCAAGTGGAGATTTGAACATTTTACAAAAAGCAAAAATGCTCATGCGAATTGTACATGTGCTGTAGCAGATAACTTATTTTAGTCTTGTTTAATCCTTTTCACAGAAATGTAATCAAACAAAACTGCAGCAGAAGTCAAAGAAGGAGTTCTTCAAAGTACTGCCCAAAGCTGTATTTGAAGGATAAACTTAAAAGAGGTGACAGCATGGGGCTTAAGTGACAAACGTGTGGAAAATGTGGAAATGTGGAAAAGAGCTAAGGATATTACATACATAGGGATGACAAGGCCTTATTCTGATGAAATTTGAATACAAAGGTGAGAACTTTCAACTGGTGGTGTTGGGTGGGCTGGTGCTGATATAGGTCAGCAAAAAAAGTAGTGATAGATGAGCAGGAGTTGTTAAGTGGTAGGACAGGAAAAGGACAGAGTGGTTGAGAGAGCAGTGAAAAATTTAAGCCTGGAGGCAACAAATGCACATTGCAGCAATAAGATTAAGGCAGGAGGAGTGACATCACAGAAATAAAAGATACCATGATTTTCCAAATACCACATTCACCCAAATATAATGCTCAGATTTTCAGGACTGAAGAAGCAAATTTGCCTTAACATCAAGTAAAATAGAAAATTAAACTTTTGCAGTACTTCAGTCAAAGTGCTATAGTCTTTAAGTACAAAAGTAGTGATCAAAGGCAACTAAGTGGAATGGTTTGATCCCATCCTAGTTGCTGAGCAGCAGCTCCCAAGCCTACACAAAATGTGCAATATTTAACTAGATTAAGTTAACCACTAGCCAAAGTTTGGGGCAAGGCAACAGCCTAGTGGTATTACTGTAAGATGGTTAATCCAGCGACCCAGGTTGTGTTTTGGGACCTGGGTTCAAATCCCACCAGGGCAGATGGTGAAATTTGAATTCAATTTTGAAAATATCTGGAATTAAGAGTCCAATGTTGATTGTCAGAAAAAACTCCATCCGGTTCACTCATGCCCTTTAGGGAAGGAAACTGCCATCCTTACCTGATCTGACCTATATGTGACTCCAGACCCACAGCAATGTGGTTGAGTCTTAATTGCCTTCTGGGCATTTAATGGACAATAAATGCTAGCCTAGCCAACAATGTCCTCATTCCAAGAATGAATATTTTAACAATGAGCCAAAAGTGTTTATCAATTGATTGAGCATAGCTTTGTGAGGCACAGATAACTCTCTCAGGCTAACCTGGGATTATGTTTTTATGTAGGGCTTTTGGAGGCTCTCATCTAATATGCTTGGAATCAAGTTCAAAAACCAGTGAAAACAAGAGATGATTCTCAGCCATGACTAAAATAAGAATTTAAAATAAATTCAATCAAAATAGAACATTTCTACGAAGCATGAATCATTCATTCACATTGTATCTGGAAAAGGTCTTGACCAGCAGTGGAAAAAAAAATCTGTTACCATGTATAATATGCACCTAACTAATGGATAAATCTTGAGGGGAATAAACTGTGTATACTTCTTATTAATTCATGGAATGCAATAGTTGCTAGTAAGGCAGCAATTGCTGCCCACTCCTAATCCCCCTTGAGAAGGTGTTACTGAGCCTAACTAATACAGATACACCTACAGTGCAGATAGGAAGGGAGATCCAAGCTTTTAGCCTGACAATAGTGAACAACCAGCAATATAGTTCCAAGTCAGGATTATCTGTGACCAGGAGGGAACTCCCAAGTGTTGTGTTCCTGTGCATCAACTGCCTTGTTATTTTAAGTGGGAGAGGTCTGAGTTTGCTGGATGCTATCAAAGGTGGATAAGCAAGTTGCTGAAGAGCATCTTGCAGTGGTAGACATTGCTGCTACAGTACACTATTGGCAGAGATAGTGAATATTTAAGATGGTGATGGTATATAAATCAAGCAGGCTCCTTTGTCCTGGATGATTTGAAGCTTTTTGAATATTTTCGGAGATTCTTTCATCCATGCAAGGAGACAGTATTCAACAGTCCGGTTTGTGCCTTATAAATGGTGGACAGACTTTCTGGGAGGGTTACACTTTACAGAATTCACAGTCTCTGAATGATTCTTTTTCCTTTCTTGTCAATGATAAGCCCCCGGTATGTTGATGATGGGGACTCAGTGATGGTAATACCGTGAAATGACAAGGGGAGTTGGTATTATTCTGTCTTGCTGAAGATGGTTATTGCCTGTCACCTCTATGGCATAAATGTTACTTGCCATTTATTGTCCACAGCCTGACTGCTGAACAACCTGTATGGGAGCTCTGCTTCAATATCTAAGAAGTCACAAATGGTACTGAATACTATGCAACAATTAACAAACATCACTTCTTCTAATATTATAATGGAGGGAAGTAATTGATGATGGATCATCTGAAGTAATGCAGGACAAAGAAATCTCAACTAGATGCTGAGACACCAAGAAGAATCCTTCTAAACCTGAGACAGTTCAGGGGAAAAATTACTTTTGGCATTTTCTACCAAATAGCTGCCATGACTACAATGGGCCAAATGGTCTCATTTTTAATAAACTAAGGCAGTTCTCCAACCTAGGCTCATTGGTGAAAAGAAGCAAAATACTACATAATAATATATGAATTACATAGAACTGAAGTAAGTTCATACTTGAGAAAAGTCAATTAGAACACAGTCTGTAAGTACATAATGATTGCTGTCTATTTGTAATATATAACTACTTTAGGAACAACTCTTCAGATTCATACTGCTGGTACATTACTGTATTCCAATATTTGTCATTGTAAAGTAGTTCTTTCAAATGCCTGTTTTATTTATTTTGCATCTGATTTCAGTTACATCCTCTGCTATCTTTTTATTTACTGGTTTCCCTTATTTATATAATTTAATAATTATGCACAGAGGATGGTTAATTCAGTTGGCTTGACAGTTGGTTTGCAATGCAGAGTGACATCAACAGCGTGAGTTCAATTCCTACATCGATTGAGGTTACCTTGAAGGTCCCGCCTTCTCAATCTTACCCTTTGCCTGAAGCATGGTGACCCTCAGGTCAAACTCACCACCACTCATCTCTCTCTCTCTAAGAAGACAGCAGCCCTAAGGTCCTCTGGGACAACGGTGACTTTACATTTCTTTACTTAAATATAGTTCACTCCTCTACATCAGGAACAAATTTCATTCTGGATCATACAGTCAGTACAGTCACACATCATGTAAACAGACTCTTTGGTCCAACTCGTTCATGCTGACCATAATATCAAACTAAACTAGTCCCATTTGCCTGCATTTAGCCCATATGACCTAGAGATGGAAGTACTTTGAAGTTGCATCACATATCAACAGGGTGGTTAAAAAGTCATTTGGCACGCTTGCCTTCATTGCTCAGTCCTTTGAGTATAGGACTTGGGAAGTCATGCTGAAGTTGTACAGGACGTTGGTGAGGCCTCTTCTGGAATATCGTGTCCAGTTCTGGTTGCCCAGTTATAGGAAGAATATTATTAAGATGGAGAGGTTTCAGAAGAGATTTGCCAGGATATTGTCAGCTATGGAAGGTTTGAGTTATAAAGAAAGGCTGGATAGGCTGGGACATTTTTCACTGGTGTGTTGGAGGCTGAGAGGCAACCTTATAGAAATTTATAAATTAATGAGGGGTATAGATAGAGTAAATGGTATTTGTCTTTTCCCTAGGATGGGGAATTTCAAGACTAGGGGGCACATTTTTAAGATAAGAGGAGAAAGAGTTATAAAAGACATGATGGGCAAATTTTTTACACAGAAGGTGGTTCACATGTGGAATAACTTTCTGAGAAAGTGGTGGATGTGGGTACAATTACAACGTTTAGAAGACAGTTGATTAAGTACATGATAGGAAAGATCTGGGGGAATATAAGCCAAGAGCAGGCAGGTGGGACTGGTTTAGTTTGGGATTATGATCAGCATGACTGGTTGGATTGAAGAGTCTGTTTTCATGCTTTATGACTCTATGACTCTATTCATGTACCTGTCCAAATGTATTTTAAATGTTGTAACTGTACCTACATCAACCACTTCCTCTGGCGGTTCATTCTACATACGAATCACCTACTGTATGCAAAAGTTGCCCCTCAAGTCCTTTTTAAATCTTTCCTCTCTCACCATAAAATTATGCCCTCTAGTTTTGAACTCCCCTTGCCTAGGTAAAAGATCTTTGCTATACACCTTATCTTATCCCTCATGATTTTATAAACCTTTCAGGTCACCCCTTAACCTCCTTCATTCCAGTGGAAAATAGTCTCAGTCTATCCAGCCTCTCCTTATAACTCAAACTCTCTAGTATGGGTAATATCTTTGTAAATCTTTTCTGCACCCTATCCAGATTAATAATATCCTTTCTATAGCAGGGCAACCAGAACTGCATACATTCCTCCAAAAGTGCCCTAACCGCGACATGACATCCCAACTCCTGTACTCAATAGTCTGAGCAATGATAGTAGGAACTGTAGATACTGGAGAATCTGAGATAACAAGGTGTAGAGCTGGATGAACACAGCAGGCCAAGCAGCATCAGAAGAGCAGGAAGGCTGACGTTTCGGGCCTAAACCCTTCATCAGAAATGGGGGAGGGGAAGGGGGTTCTGAAATAAATAGGGAGAGAGGGGGAGGCGGATAGAAGATGGATAGAGGAGAAGATAGGTGGAGAGGAGACAGACAGGTCAAAGAGGCGGGGGTGGAGCCAGTAAAGGTGAGTGTAGGTGGGGAGTTAGAGAGGAGATAGGTCAGTCCAGGGAGGACGGACAGGTCAAGGGGGCGGGATGAGGTTAGTAGGTAGGAGATGGGGGTGGGGCTTGAGGTGGGAGGAGGGGATAGTTGGGAGGAAGGACAGGTTAGGGAGGCGGGGACAAGCTGGGCTGGTTTTGGGATGCGGTAGGGGGAGGGGAGATTTTGAAGCTTGTGAAGTCCACATTGATACCATTGGGCTGCAGGGTTCCCAAGCGGAATATGAGGTGTTGTTCCTGCAACCTTCAGGTAGCATCGTTGTGGCACTGCAGGAGGCCCAGGATGGACATGTCATCTGAGGAATGGGAGGGGGAGTTGAAATGGTTCGCGACTGGGAGGTGCAGTTGTTTAGTGCGAACTGAACGTTCTGCAAAGCGGTCCCCAAGCCTCCGCTTGGTTTCCCCGATGTAGAGGTTTACGTCAGCCTTCCTGCTCCTCTGATGCTGCTTGGCCTGCTGTGTTCATCCAGCACTACACCTTGTTATCTTAGTCTGAGCAATGAAGGCAAGTGTGCCAAACGCCTTCTTTACAACTCAGTCTCCCTCTGATGCAACTTGCAAGAAACTATGCACTTGAACCCCTAGGTCTTTCTGTTCAACAACTCTATCCAGGGATCACCCATTAATTGTATAAGTCCTGCCCTGTTTGTCTTACCAAAAAGCAAAACCTCACATTTATCTAAATTAAACTCCATTTGCCACACCTCAGCCCATGAGCCCAATTGATCAAGATCCCTTTGTATTCTTCACCACCTACACCCATTACAAATGAGACCAATCTTCATGCTCCTTGTCTGCAACATACCACATACCTGTACATTTTTGTGCTTAATTTGAATATTTAAATTATTAAACTTAAAATAATTCAAAAATATCTGTTTTATTCAAATTGCTATGATCAAATTACTGGATAATTCATATAATTTTTAGAAAATAACATATAAAAATGACAATTTTATAATGAAGAACAATTTTTCTAAACATGTTTGTACAAATCCTACCTTGAAAAGAGATTAACAGATCCTTATTTGATGACATCAATCTCATCTTCTCAAAATTCCCCACTCATAGCACCCTATTTGTTTAGCTTCAGTTTGTGTTCTCCTAAGAACTGTGGTAATGATTTCTCTTCATTAGCACATATAACAGTAGATATTTTACTTTGGGCTTTGCAAACTGTTTGAGTACAATCTGTACTCTGCTCATTATGAAAGAACAAGCTGTTTGATTTTTTCAGCTTGTACTTCAGACGTACAGCTTGCAGGCCTGGGCACTCACGGGCACCCAAAGCAAATAGTTTACTGTTGATTCCATGATTAGGCAGCACTTGCTGAATAATCCTGATAGTTGGTTGTTAGTGCACCTTGAGACATTCGATTGATCTCATAACCTGGCTCATTTAGACTTGCTACAAGCAACATAGATTCTAAACAGGGACTCATTCCCTACATACAAAAGGATTATGCTCACTACCTTGCTATTTTTAGAATGACCTGGGAGCTTCAGAAGCTTTTTGCTGTCTTGGTGTGAACCTATTTACTTTGTGACAAACACCTCATAAAATCAGAGTTGACTTGTTAACCAATCAATACCTGTTTCTCGCAAAAATATGAACTGTTGAAATTTGGCATTTTCTGTATGCCTTGATAAGTCAACGACAAAAAACATCAGTAATATTGCTTTCTTTTGAGCAATATTCAAGTTCAGTACTAACCGAGCATATTTTTAATTCATTCTCAGAGCATGTGCAGCCCCAGCAAGGACAGTATTTACAGACTATATTAGTTATCCCAAGAAAATTATAGTGCAGCCTTTTCAAATAACTGATTCCACACGACTGGGTGGCTTTTCTACAACACCTCACAGTGTGATCAATATTCAATTACGCTGAGCCAGAACTCTCACATTTCCCAGGTCAGGCAAGGTAGTCAGGTAAATCCTGAATGACAATAGTGAACCCAGTTGGTCACTTAAATTACAATCCAATACCATTTTTTGATGACCACCCAGATTCATTGTCACTGCTACTTATACAAGTTACTTGGAAAAAGCTGAATTGAAACTCTCAAAAAAGCTTGGTTCAATGGTGTCCGAATTACTAATCTAATAACAAAAGCACTGCACTACCATATGCTATACTCCAAGTTACCAGAATATATCATGTGCCATCATCTTCTGGCCAATGGAAGATAGAAGAATTTACAGACAGGCTATAAACTAACAGACAAACTTAGCCATATTAGAAAGGTAAGTGAATAAATGAACACTATATTTATTGTGACTACAAACTGTATTTTCCTCCACTATCTGAATAATAAAGGTATCTTTCAGGTTATGACTCTCAACTCCAAACTGATGCTGGAAGGTGACTAATTTGATGAAATACTACAATGGAACTACTGTTTTACTGTTGCCTTAAGATTTGCTGCCTCTTAACTGCAACTCAACCTTGATATATCCTGAACTCCATTGAAGATTACTCCAAACATAGGATACTAAAACTCTTTGCTCCACAAACCTCCACACAATAAGTGAAATAATATTTGACCCAATTGCTTTTAAAGATTTATGATAGCTTAGAAATAATGTTCTGGCGAGCCAGCAATGAGCGCCACTTCCCAATACATCCATAGAAACAGCTCTACACTCTTCCTGGTCAACAGGAACAAGCTACAGAAGTATACTAAAGCATCTGGCACACCAGACTATTTACGCCTACAGCATGTTTGGAGATGCAGCTCGCAATAATCATTTTCAATCCTGTGTCTATCACCAGGAAATATCTCAAAGGGAAAGAAGAAAAACTATCTGTAAACAGAATTAAAAGTTTTGTGTTAGGTTTACAAGAGTAGCCCTCCAGCAATCCACTGCAACATTCTTAAAGTTCAGCAAATATTTCTTCTCAAGAGATTGGAAATCTGCTTATAGTACACTCCACCAGTGAAACATAATAATGACTCATTAAAAACTGAAAGAACCGCGGATGCTGTAAATCAAAAACAAAAGCAGAAGAAAGCTCAGCAGGTCTGGCAGCATCTGTGAAGAGAAATCAGAGTTAACGCTTCAGATCCGGTGACCCTTCCTCAGAACATGTCTCATTGTTTTGCCTGTAGTTTAGTTAAAAGGCACAATTTGATAATCAGAGAGTCCGTATTTAGTTTTGAAAACCAAAATAATTACGATGCTGCAAATCGGAAGCAAAAACAGAAATTGCTGAAGAAGCTCAGCAGGTCTGGCAGAACAGTTCGAGGAAGGGTCACTGGGCCCAAAATATTAACTCTGTTTTCACTCCACAGATGCTGCCAGATCTGCTGAGTTTTTCCAGCAATTTCTATTTTTGATGTTAAAGGTAGGTATGACCTGTAAAGCGATTTCACAGAACCAACAAAATCTGTTGCTCCAAAATAACTTTTTCCCTGTAGCTGATTTTGCTGATACTATGCACTCACTTTGTAAGTTTTCACTATTATTTCCAGGGTGCAAAAGTTCTTCCTCTTTTGGTATTGTCCCCTCACTTTTTCAGATCTGCTGTCAACACTTCTTTGGCCAAAAAAAATCAGCTCGTGACCTCACTACCCTTACAAACCAACATTCCATCTCTAACCACTCACTCCTCTCCAAATTCCTTGAATGTGTTGTCGCCTCCAAAATTTGTGTTGAACTTTCCAAGAAGCAATTGTTTCAATTCCTTCATTCAAGGTTCCTCCTGTGCCACAAACAAAATAGCTCTCAGCAAAGTTAAAATGATATCTTGTGTGACGAAGATAAATTTTCTGTCCATTTCCATCTTGGCCTATCGGCAGTCTTTGACACAGTTAACTACTCTGACCTATTATCTCTTTATTTTGTTCGGTGTTAAAAATTGTTTCTAATGCCCTTGTAAATGCCCTTGGGATACCTCATTACATTTAAGATGCAAATTGCAGTCTCTGTATTAGAATCTCTCTCCAGGATGCACTTATCAGTAATGAGCACAGTACTGAAGGTTTCAAACATTGCCTGACCTATTGAGAATTTCCAGTATATTTTGTTTTTATTTCACATTTCCAGTATCCTCAGACCTTTGGCACTTGTATTGACAGTGAAGCTTGATTAGCTCAGCGTAACAGCCTGACTTACAAGTCAACAATTTGGCAGTCTAGCTCTGTGCTCAATTTGCTTTTTTAATTGCTGCTCTGCAATGGATTTCCCAGCTGTCTTCCAATCTTTGCCTTAGCCAGTTTAATGCCATTTAGTAAGCAATTAACCTCTTTTTTTCCCCACAAAAGTAGTGCAAAGAATGAGCAGGGGTATGATTTCTATTGGAGAAACTAATCAGAATGGAAGAAAACAATAGAACATGAAAACTTCACCTCAAAAGAAAGGGTATCTTGCATTTCATTAATCTATAATGCTGTCTTCTGGAAATACTGCAATGATCATAATGTAATTATTTGGCTGCGTCTGATGCTGTACTCTATGAGTTGACAAGTAGCAATTTCAATTTATTTTACCATTAAATCAGACACAGCAACAATACTGATGAATGATTAAATGATACAATGCTTCTGTGGATAGATTGATATTTTTTGATTTACCTCAAAGACCATGCTGGTTTCCAAATTTCCAAATATACAGGGCTCAATGTTATATCTTACTTATTTCTCAGTGCAAGTTTCATCAGGATTTTTGGAGGATTTCTAACCATCAGGTTTAGTGAATTTCCTTGATGTATCTTACCAAGCTTGCTTCATTGTCTACCTGCCCAGATCCATTGGTGTCACTCACATCCAATTCCAGCCCCATCTTACCATGTGCCATACTAGGAACAACTTGTTAGTGCCTGATGTCTTTCATGTGAGAAACATGGTGAAGAGAAAATATATATGTCCAAATCTTATTTAAACCTCAAGTAGCTTAAAAGTCAAATATGGACAGGTTGATTACTATAAGACTCAAATGAAAAGGTGGTGCCATATAACATACTTTCCATCACTTGCACTGCAGCAGACTTTAGAGGAAAATCAGAACAAGTAAGTGTATTATATGCCCATATCATTTCTACAAGAAAATCAGAGAAGTGACCTTGGGTACTGGAGAGTCAAATTAAATGGAGCCAGTGGTCAGCCAACTGAAATTAATTTTCATTCCCTTGGTTCACACTCATATGACTAAAAGAAATTCATCCACATGTCTAAGAAAGAGATATTGGAGTAAACTTCATCCGTTGACTTTGGGCACAGTCCAAGGTAGTTGGAGGTGGAGGTGAGGGGAGGGGGGAATGCGTGGAACTTGTTTGAAATTTGAAATATATTTGAGCAATCTCATCTCGTTGTATTGGAGTTAAAAATCATTATATCTTAAATTTTGTATTCTCATATCTGTAATTATTTCAGAAGACCAGATCAATTAGGAACATAGAAACAATTTTGATTCTGAGGTATGTTATGTTAGTTGATCGATGAAGGTCCAGGTCATGAGCAGCAGAAAAAAAATGATAATTTTATTAACCACAGTCACTATGTATAAAACATAAGTTTGGAAATTAAACTCTGAATGATCTATCAGCTTAACTTATCACTAATTTTGGACCGTTTCTTTCTTTCCGAACATCACCCAATGTGAAAGCTTTGAAAGGTCAATGCACTGTTCTAACAAACTTTATTTCAGGTCATATATTCTGCTACTGTATGAAACAATCAGTGTCACTTTCAAATGCTGGACTTGTCCAAAGAAGACTGTGAAGACAATCTAGAAGCACACTGGCCTGATACTGAGGACAGAGATAACAAAGTGTGGAGCTGGAGAAACACAGCAGGCCACGTAGCATCCGAGGAACAGGAAAGCTGACATTTCGGGTCAGGACACTTCTTCAAGTAAATTAACACATTCACAAGTAAATTAAGTCATCCTTTGAAGGAGCTGACTGACAGCAATGTTTAATACAAAAACAAACACCTGTGTCACCCTACATGAGAATTCCTTTTAGACTTATTAATATATTAAAAATTGAAACAAACATTTTTGCCAGTTTAAGAAAATTTAGCATTGATAGGTCCATATGTTGTGACAAATGCTCCCTTTCTTATGATTTATATCATAATAATTGTTGTTCAAACTTACTCTTAGAACACAAATTCTGTATAAAATTCTCCACATTGTTATTATTAATGGAGGCAATGGATAAAATTGCCCTCTTATGAGATCAGAGCAGAACAATTATTGCAGAAAAGTTCTCTTTTCAGACTACTCCTAATCTGAAAGCATTAATCAGATAAATAAGAAAAAAGGTCTCAAGAAGGGTCACTAGATCTGAAACGTTAATTCTGATTTCTCTCCATAGATGCTGCCAGATCTGCTGAGATTTTCCAGTAATTTCTATTTTTGTTTGTGTGTATAAATAAGAAAAAGCCCAGAGACAAGTCAACTTGTAGAAGTTTCTGTCTTTTCAATACATGCAAGAATACTGTAATTCAACTAGATGCAGTTCCTCTTCAGAATTGTCCCTTGTGTGTTAAAATTTACAAAATGTCATGTTTTTAATCTTTATTATCTGATTGTCAAGTTACTGAAACAGCCACACAGGGTAAATGAATTAATCCTTTTCTTGTTTGATATAGTCACTCCTAGAACCAACTTAGTACGTTACCAGTCAACTGTCAGCTCAAGCACGGGGTATTATCTAGACATTGTTGTAGACTGGCGTCTTTAGAGAGAACTTAAGAATGAAATTGAACACTGTTAATGAATACTCATCACTTTAGGGTCGTACAAAGGAAGATCATTGATTAAGTAGCTAAAGATGGCTGGACTAAAAATTCTTTAATGAGAACATGCTGTTGAGTGGACAATTATTTTCAATTATTTCAGGTTTATCAGGTATTATTCTAGTCAATGAGAGAGATTTTCTTTTGCTTGATGTCAGTTTTGCTAATATTCCTTGGTGACATAATAAGTCAAAACCTGCCTTGATGTTAATAACCTCTAAATCTTCTCTGGCATTTAATTCTTACCTTTAGATCAAGATCAATGCTGCAATGTACCTCTAGTAAAACCTTAATTGAGCTTCGGTGATAGGTTATTAATGAGTAGTTGTTATTTGATTGCACTAAATTGAATACAGGGAAGACTATTTTGTAACCAATGAATGTTGGGCATGGACAAGTTGGGCTAAAGGGCCTGTTTCTATGTTGTATGACTCTATGAATCTATGACTCCAAATACTGTACTTACTCATTTCAATTTCCTTGACCCTCTTGCAGGCTTATATATAGTAAATATATCCTTCAGGAATAAGCCAACTTGGTTAGTGATGTTAAAACCGAGCCAATATTCATGCTAAACACTAAAATTCCTACCGAGAGAACATTCTGTTCCCTTGTTTGGCTCCAAGCTGTCTCTGTATAATGTTCTACATAGTACCGATTCATTATTTAAAAGAATAGGGAGCAGTAACAGGAGATTTCCTTAACGTTTTTTGACTTAAAATGCACTTAGAATTAATGTTGAGGACTCTAAGTCCCACAGATATGCATTGCAAACCATTACGACCTTGTTCTTACAAGCCGTTTTCAGCTGTTCCACAAAATGTGAATATGTACGATTACTGACATGTAAAGAAATGACCACCACCCCTCCCAAAGATGAAAATAACACTGAACATTCAGATTCATCTCTTTTTAAACAGGCTTTGGACATATGTGCTCCTCCAGTTTGCCTTTTCTGCTGGAACTATGAAGAAATTTCTGTAACAGGGAAAAGATTTTTGAAACATCGGAGATACATTTTACTTATGCTTTATTTACATTATGGTAGCATCTTCGCTTCAACACAAAATGAGAAATGTAATGTATCTAAAGTACTGGTATTATGAACTGATGATCACGTGAACATTATTTTTGCCTCTGAAGATATTTCGTATCGTCCTCAATTTCATTTTGGAGATATTTGAACACTGAAAATCAATACACGTTCCCATTATATTTCGCTGGTAAGTTGTCTAAACATTTATTGTTCTTGTGTAAATCTTCAAAAGCAGGGGAATATCATAACTGAGCTTGATCGTGTTCTTATGCAATTCTTATGTACGTCCATTTGCAATAATAATCTCTCGATAACAATTGTTATGAAATAAATTTGGCAGACTTTTGTTCTCTGTTAAATTGCAGCAGTTGTAGCAGCATTGTAACAATTTCAGTTAGGGAAAGACCTGCAGGCTATCTAGCCCTCCTATCTTCAGTTTTCTAATAACTGGCATGAACGCATGTTGTACTTCCTTGAAAACCATTAATGTTTCTTGTACTGTCATCTACGCTGGTAGTCAGTTCTGCATAAAAATGACTCTGTATATTTAAAGAAAACAAAGAATTGCAAATGCTGGAAATATGAAACAAAAATGGAAATTCTTGGAAGAACTCAGCAGATCCGACAGCATTTGTGGAGAGAAAGCAGAGTTAACATTTCAAGTCCAGTGACCCTTGAAAACAGAAGAATGGATGTAAAGGCTGAGTCATTAAGGATATGCAAGGTGGAGATAGACAAATATTTAATCAGTAAGGTAATCATGGGTCATACATTAAAGGCAGGAAAGTGATGTTGAAGATTATCAGATGAGCCATCATCTCATTGAAAGATGGAGCAGACTCAAAGAGCTAAATGGTTTACTTCTGCTCCTTGGTCTTATGGCAGAAAAGCTTATTCAGAATGAGTTCACCTGAAGTTTTCAGGATTTTATACTCTTCTATCCTTTGCCCTCTCAATCATTTTTACAGGGAGATGTAAATGACTCTGTTTAACTAGAACAGCTACATTTTCATCTTACATCATATGCTAAAGACCTGGGATCAGCTCCCAGTTCTATCCCTCCTGTAATTAAATATCCCTTTTGAAGTAGGAGGGTCAAAGCCACACATGGTGGTATTGGATGTACTATCAAGCATGGCCAAATATTTTTAAGATCAACTCTCTGGAATCATATGTTTTGTTTCTCAATATTTAACCCAAATTTCTGTGTGCTATTTTTTAAGAAAAGCAGTTTAGGTGCATTGTGCAAACAGCCATTATGATCTATGAGCTAAAATTCCACAATCTCTCCTCTTCTGAAGTATATTCTTAATTCATACATACATAATCCAAAAACAACATTCCCTCTGTCAATCGCATTACCATTTCTTTTCCTGTATTTAACTACAGATGAAATGTGCCTGTTCCCTGATTGAGTTTCTCACAATCCTTCTGACTGCATATTAATGACTGGGTTTATTCAACACTGCTTAAGGCTAGCAAATCTTTCATTAGAGGTTGAAGTGCTGTCATTCTGGTTCACATTGCAGCCCAACTATTGAAGAGTTTAGCACACATATTATACTTATCAAATGCTACTTCAGAGTATTTTCTCTGGAACTGTAGTGACTCACAGGAACTGCACACCCACAAGCAAATTGACAATCTTACTACCTTGATTCAGCAGAGTTCAATGTATTTCATGCCTAGAATAGCAGACTGTTATTTGTTTTTCAATAACAAAAACAAAGTTGCTGGAAAAGCTCAGCAGGTCTGGCAGCATCTGTGAAGGAAAAGACAGAGTTAACGTTTCAGGTCCGGTGACCCTTCCTCAGAACTAGGAAGGATTTTGATTTTGTTCCTGATTTACAGCATTCACAGTTCTTTTGGTTGTTATTTGTTTTTCCCCACCTAATAAGACAAACAGCTAAATCTTTACAGTGAAGCCAACCCCAGAGACCTTTGAAGATCGTGAACTGAATCCAGATGCAGAAGTCCCATCCTCCTTAATGGCCACCCAAATTGTGCTGACGTGGGAAAGAGGTGGGACATGAATCACACACGTGGGAAACCTAAACACAGCAGGGTTTTTGAAATTTGTCAAATTCAAATAGACCGTATTTCGCCCATTTCAAGAGCATTGACCTTCAGTTTGGGACTCACAAATTGAAGTAAACATTCTTGAACGGCACATGAGACATGGCTAAAGGTCATGGTTCAAGTTATTTTAAATCTCTGGCTCTTTAAATTAAAAAAAATAAACTTAAGTTGTCAGTGAAAGTTAGAAAAATGTCTGCTGGGCTGCTTTGATTGATATATAATCTGGTATAGAAAAAAACATAGTTGCTTGTTCCACTTTTTCAGTATAGAACATAGAACATAGAACATTGCGGCGCAGTACAGGCCCTTCGGCCCTCGATGTTGCGCCGACCTGTGAAACCAATCTGAAGCCCATCCAACCTAAACTGTTCCATTATCATCCATATGTTTATCCAATGACCATTTAAATGCCCTTAAAGTTGGCGAGTCTACTACTTTTGCAGGCAGGGCATTCCACGCCCTTACTACTCTCTGAGTAAAGAACCTACCTCTGACATCTGTCCTATATCTATCACCCCTCAATTTAAAGCTACGTCCCCTCGTGCTAGCCATCACTATCCGAGGAAAAATCCCACTGTCCACCCTATCTAATCCTCTGATCATCTTGTATGTCTCTATTAAGTCACCTCTTAACCTTCTTCTCTCTAACGAAAACAGCCTCAAGTCCCTCAGCCTTTCCTCATAAGACCTTCCCTCCATACCAGGCAACATCCCTGGTAAATCTCCTCTGCACCCTTTCCAATGCTTCCACATCCTTCTTATAATGCGGTGACCAGAACTGTACGCAATACTCCAAGTGCGGCCGCACCAGAGTTTTGTACAGCTCCAACATGATCTCATGGCTCCGAAACTCAATCCCTCTACCAATAAAACCTAACACACCGTACGCCTTCTTAACAACCCTATCAACCTGGGTGGCAACTTTCAGGGATCTATGCACATGGACACCGAGATCTTTCTGCTCATCCACACTACCAAGAATCTTACCATTAGCCCAGTACTCTGTATTCCTGTTACTCCTTCCAAAGTGAATCACCTCACACTTTTCCGCATTAAACTCCATTTGCCACCTCTCAGCCCAGCTCTGCAGCTTATCTGTGCCCCTCTGTAACCTCTATATAGCACTGTGTTCTCATTTCACAAGGACTGTTATTCTACCTGAAGTTGTTGTGAATGCTTGGCTGAGTTACAAATGCATTATCACAGCATAAAGGCTAAACTCAGAGTAATATTAACAGCTAAGTGAGCATTTAGGTATTACAAAAGTACAATGGATGAGGTGGGATGATTTTGCATAGAAGGGCAATAAAGAAGTGTGTTTGAGAGGTGAGGGCTAGACAGCTTGACAGCTTCTAATATAACTGGGACAAGTCCTTGAGAATGAATACAGGCCTTCTAACCAGCCCCACACAGCTTCCACGCATCCTTGTGGCATGTACACAGGCTTCTATGTTCAGCAAGCTTGAATGTATTCAATTCCGGCTTCCCTAGATCACAAAAGTAAATGCAATGCAGCCCCTTAAACCAAGGATGGTCTGCCAAATTGGGAAATTTCTCAACTCAAGCTATCCATCTTGCTAATTAAAATCCAGTCCTTAATGTATGATGCACATGTTACAGATTAAAGATGATCTCAAACAGAATTTACTTCCAACATTTAGCTTTGCATTTCTCAAACAATCTACAAAAGAAATAAGGCATCATAGTTCATGATCTTAACAAATTATGGTATGTTCCTTAACATCACATTATGCAATAAAATGCCTACAAATCCAATTTCTGCTTTATTCACAAGTCTAAGTTTGCTGTTAAATGGCTTAAATTCAAAACACACTTGTGTCAGTGGGATTGCAATGTTTTGCTGATGAAGACCTTAAAAAACAGTGAGTCTTGAGGTGATGTAAATAGATTTATACTCCTAAATTGCAACTGTTTTGGCCAAGTTACTTTTCAAAGGGGAAACAATTCAACTTAAAATGGTGTTTGGAGTCAAGAGAATAGTAGTTGAAGAACAGAATTGCTTTGGGGAAAGGAGAAAGTAATGTCAATGGAGCAAGGTTTTTTTTGAACAGTACAAGTAATTTGCCAAGGTTTTTATGATAGGTATTTAGCTGCTATAATTGGTGAAAATAGACAGTTTGTTAACTCAAAACCAGCTCAATATTAATAAAATGTCCATGTATCTTTGGGCTGCCACACTCCCCATTCACCTAATAAAGATAAATGTGGTATGAGTAACATTGCGATTCACAAAACACTCCAATCATTTTGGTCTGTGGAAAGCGTAGTGAGCAATAGGTCATTTTGCAATGTCATCACTGCTGGCAGTGTTCAACACTGCTAAAACATTCTGATTCATGTTAATTGTCATTTATCCATAATTTACAAATGAAAGCAACAGCTAAACCATTCTGTGACTGATGTTCATTGCTCTCATTTGTAAATTATGGATAAATAACAAGAATTAAATAATGAGAGTGTAACATATTAGAAGCACAAATGAGAGCAACTCTACTCCCCAGTTATTCTTCCCTTTATTAACTGTTCACAGTTCATCTAAAATTGTTGCATTTTGTAGAGCTGTGTGGTTGAACTGATCATCAATACTTAATTTACCACTGCTAATGATTAAAAGATTCAGGGGGATTTGTTTTGGATTTCAACCTGACCGAGAAAGAACTGGACCTTATACTTATTTGGCTAAGTCCAAGTTGCATTGAGTTTTTGGGTGGTTTTCTTGCCATGAGACCTAACTGGTTCTCTCACTGTATCTTTCTGAATTCACTTTATTAATTATCTACCATGCCTCTATGTCTGAAATCTGCCCCATCTTACCACATGCCATTCCTAGAACAACTCATCACTCAGTGAATACCCTGCAATTCACTGGCAACCACTGCACCCATGCCATCTTTAAAAGCCCATTATGAACCTGGACAAGTACTGTCAGTTCGGAGGTGCCGTGCATGGATTCTGACCATTGACCCCCAAAATGACAGACAGACATCAGCACACTCTACATGGGCAGGGACCTGCAGATCCTGCTGGATGAGCTGATGCAAGCATGGGACTTGATCTTCCCCCAGGACCATCAGTGGAGGCCAAGACACCAGACCATGCCAGTCTGGTCCAAGATTAAAGCAGATTCAGCCATACAGAGGAATGCACAGCACTATAGAAAGATGGTCAATGTCCTTCTCCACCTTCTTCTCCTTAAATACCTGCCGCTCTCATTCCAGGAGGAAAAAGGCCCACAAGAGGGCAGAAAGAGATGAGTTGTGGGCAGCCCAAAATTTAGCCCCTCACCCTTTATCTGAAGAACAACCTGACTAGCCACCCCAAGTGTCTGACTGACTGTCTCCAAGCCCCTGGACCAATATCAGAGGCTGCCCTTAGCTTACTGTGGTGGGGTCCCCTAACCATAGGCCATCATCTTTGGCTTGGCTTGGCTTTTAAATGAAAGATGACTTGGTAAAAAAATGGAATGCATCCTGATGAGTAACACAAGAACTAAGGCAAGTCAGAAGAAATGTCACCCACACAGAGAAATATAAGAATTAAATACTTTCACAAGTTACATTTGATACAAAGACAGTATCATTCAGTCATCTTTTAAATAATAAGTCTTTGAAAGGACAGTAGGATTACTGTAGACAGCAGTTACACATGAGATGGGTCAAATGGCATTTTCCATGGTGTAAATCCTAAAATATCAGCTGTGTCACTACAACTCTATTTGTATGTTAATCATTATTGCTTTGTCTTTCTGATGCTTTGTGAATGTGAAGTAGTTTGTCTTAGAATTCAAAAATTGCCTTTTAAAAGTAATCCGTTAACTTATCAAGTGCTTTTCAAATATTCAAGGTTGATAGATTTTTTAAAAATAGATTTTCTAATGGTTGGGCAAGATCAATAAAACCAAAGCTCTTAGCCTCCACTTTTTATAAACTCTGAAATACGTGGTGAGACTACAGTGTGGGTATGAAAGGGTTATTATCAAGGTGTGCCTTAGCATTACCCACTATGATGATGTCATGTGAACTTGTGGATGGAACAATTTAGATTCACAAAGCAGTATGATTTTAGTTACTCCTTACTTAGGTACTTCTCTTAGACTCTGTACAACATTGAATGCAACCTGAGACTAGGTCTGCCAGTGTGGTGTGGGCTTTGCTCCAGCAGGTGACTGTACCTACTGTGATAGTGCTTATGTCCAGTCCCATAACATAAAAAAAACTAGATGTGGGTAAGAGATAACAAGATGTAGAGCTGGATGAACACAGCAGGCCAAGCAGCATCAGAAGAGCAAGAAAGCTGACGTTTCGGGTCTGGACCCTTCTTCAGAAATGTAACTTTTGGTTTTTACATAATTAAAACAATATGCACTTCATTGTCTAGGCTAATATGAAGCTACTTGGTTACAACAAGGTGTACTTCTATTGGTGTATCATGCTTTAAGTGATCCCAGTAAAGATGGAAACTGAAACCTTTGTACCCTCCGGTCACATGCTGTGAAATGGTGTTGATATCATGAGCACTCCTCTTAAAGATATCATGCACAGTAGCTCTGGAAATAAGTTGTTAACATACAACAAACTACTTAAGATCATAAGACATGGTATCAGAAGTAGGCTTTTCAGACCATTGAGTCTGCTCCATCATTCAAAGAGATCATAGTTGATCTGATGATTCTCGACTCCACCTTCCTACATTTTCCCTATAAACCTTGATTCCCTGACTGATTAAACACCTGTCTATCTCAGCCTTGAATATACTTAACAACCCAGCCTTAACAGCCCTCCGCAGTAAATAATGCCACACATTCATTACCCTCACAGAAGAAATTCATCCTCACCTCTATTTTAAATGGGTGACACCTTATTCTGAAATCATGCCCTCCAGTCCTAGACTCTCCCACAAGGCATCTACCCTGTCAAGTCCCCTAAGAATCTTTAATCTTTTAATAGGTAACCTTTCATTCTTCTAAATTCCAATGAGTACAGGCTCAACTCTTGTTCAATGCAAGTGTACCTCCTAGTTAAACCAATGAGTGGTTTTCCACTACCACACAATACCAAGAAGGCTAATTCTGCACTTAAAGGTGTTGGTGACAGCAAACTTAACATGTAGAGAAGTGCAGACTTGTTTTGACTGTGCATATTCAGTACTGAGTAAAAAGCCTTTTTTTTTAAAAGACATTTCTTCTGAGATCAGTTTTCTTGATAGAGCAAGGTCAAGCTTCAGATTATGATATAGCAAGGTGTAGAGCTGGATGAACACAGCAGGCCAGGCAGCATCTGAGGAGCAGGAAAGCTGATGTTTCGGGTCTGGACCCTTCTTCAGAA
>NC_063332.1:150964483-151023328 GCF_021869965.1 Rhincodon typus | reverse complement strand
CCACCTTTATCTGCTTTCCGGAGGGACAACTCTCTCCGTGACTCCCTCGTCCGCTCCACACTCCCCTCCAGCTCCACCACACCCGGCACTTTTCCCTGCAACCGCAGGAAGTGCTACACCTGCCCCCATACCTCCTCCCTCACCCCCATCCCAGGCCCCAAGAAGACTTTCCACATCAAGCAGATGTTCACCTGCACATCTGCCAATGTGGTATACTGCATCCGCTGTACCCGGTGTGGCTTCCTCTACATCGGGGAAACCAAGCGGAGGCTCGGGGACCGCTTTGCAGAACACCTACGCTCGGTTCGCAATAAACAACTGCACCTCCCAGTCGCGAACCATTTCAACTCCCCCTCCCATTCCTCAGACGACATGTCCATCCTGGGCCTCCTGCAGTGCCACAACGATGCCACCCGAAGGTTGCAGGAACAGCAACTCATATTCCGCTTGGGAACCCTGCAGCCCAATGGTATCAATGTGGATTTCACAAGTTTCAAAATCTCCCCTTCCCCTACCGCATCCCAAAACCAGTCCAGCTCGTCCCTGCCTCCCTAACCTGTTCTTCCTCCCACCTATCCCCTCCTCCCACCTCAAGCCGCACCCCCATCTCCTACCTACTAACCTCATCCCGCCCCCTTGACCTGTCCGTCCTCCCTGGACTGACCTATCTCCTCCCTACCTCCCCACCTACACTCACCTTAACGGGCTCCATCCCCTCCTCTTTGACCTGTCTGTTTCCTCTCCACCTATCTTCTCCTCTATCCATCTTCTATCCGCCTCCCCCTCTCTCCCTATTTGTTTCAGAACACCATTCCCCACCCCCCCCATCTCTGATCAAGGGTCTAGACCCGAAACGTCAGCCTTCCTGCTCCTATGATGCTGCTTGGCTTGCTGTGTTCATCCAGCTCTACACCTTGTTATCCATGGATGGGAAGTTGGTTTCCATGATGGTCTGGGCTGTGCACACAATCTTCTGTAGTTTCTTCCAGTCCTTGGCAGAGCAGTTGTTTATACCACACCGTTATTCACCCGGACAGTATGCTTCTATGGTGCATCTGTAAAAGATGGTGAGGGTCCTTATGGACAGGCCGAATTTCCTAAGCTGCCTGAGGAAAAGGAGGTATTGTTGTGCCTTCTTGACTGTCACATCTACGTGGGAAGTCCAGGACAGGTTGTTGGTTATTGTCACTCCTAGGAACTTGACACTCCCAACCCACTCCACCTCAGCTCCATTGATGTAGATGGAGGTGTGACCCCATCGCAGAAAGCAAACCATTCAAAGACTCTGGTAGTTCTCTAGTATTGCTTATGGTAAAGTGTCAGTTGCACACAGCATCTGAATTGCTGAAACCATTCATTACAAAAGAAAATGTGACAGGAAACAACAGAATCAGATTATCCAAAAGTGAACATGGCTAAGTGCTGTATTTTCCAAAAAGGTCACGAAGTGTTGGCAAGGAATTGCACCACTGGCAAGAAAAGAATGTCAGCCATCACAACTGCACAGACTAGGCTGGTCACAGAGACCAAGAGATGATGCATTGAGAAGACATGCAGATCAACTCTTGGCAGCCAGAACGAATGTCCCAGAAACATTCCTGCTTTGTTCTAGACAACTGAAGGATGCAATGTGGTAGATGATGAGGATCCATGAACACTACAGCATTTTAGAAAAATGAGAATACTCTGCAGAAATAAAAAGCAGCTTCAACATCCAACAGCATAGCAGCATTGGCCAAAGCAATCCAGGCAGGACCTCTTTGTGAATCTCATTTAATGGAACTGAGTTCTGTGAAGTCATCTCTCACCGACTGTATATGTTTTAATGCAGCTGAGGACAACTTTTTTTTATCCCATGTGACAATTTTATGCATATCCCCTTGCTTGATAAAAGTCAAAGTTACAACCTGAAGAAGTCTTTGAAACATCAAACACTCCGTTCTTCAATCATGACAAAGTTTCATGCTATTATGGGTGCTACAGAAAGAATGACTATCGCTCAGACAGGATGAGGACATGTTGTGGCACTAAGGATGGTTCGTCTATCTATCCTCACTTGTGTCACTACAGCTGAAATAACAGCTGTTCAGGCAGCTGATGACGAAAGATGAATATATATATTAAAATGTGTTGATGTGTACACAAACAAGGCTCATGTATGATACTCATGAGTCTTTGGAAGGTTTTCTATTTTCTTTCTCTCACACTTCATCTTAGGTGCAGTCCCAAAGTCTGAAGTTAGAATGGAGACATCCAGCCTTAAAGTGGACTACATTGGCCTTGGTGTTTTAGCCAAGTGACTCCGTGGCCATTTGTGACTCCAGGATCCAAGCATGCTGAGAGCGTTCTGGCCAAATGTACTTCGGCTTGAAGCCCCAAGGCAAGAAATTGCAGACAGGGCAGAGGTAGAGTGACTGGCACCTCAGGAATGTCCTAAGAGAGACTTCTTGGGAGCTACATGCAGTTTCTCTTCCAGCTGGCTGCCTACTGACACCATCTTGTCTCTTTGTGATGAAGGGACACCTGGAGTGAAGTCAAAGTCCATTGGTCCCCATCAAAGGATAGGATGAAAAAGTGTAGGAACACTATAGTAAAAGGGAATTCAATAGTAAAGGGAAAAGATGGATGATTCTGTGGCCAAAAATTAGACTCCAGGATGGGATGTTTTCTCCTGGGTGCTAGGGTCAGGGGTGTCTCAGAATGGCTACAGGACATTCTGAATTGGGAGGGTGAACAGCCAGTGGTCTTTGTACATATTGACATGGGTTTAAAAAATGAGGAAAAAAGCAGAATATAGGGATTTAAGAAGCAAGGTAAAAATAGGACCGCAAATCTCAGAATTGTTAACAGTACTATGTGTTACTCACAACAGAAATAGCAAGATATATCAGATGAATACATGGTTGGAGAGGTGGTACAAGGGGAAGGATTTCAGATTCCTGGGAAAAATAGGACCAGTTCCAGGGGAGGTGGCACCAGTACTTTTTGAATGGGCTGCACCTAGGCGGTACCAGAACTGATATCCTTGGGATTACTGATACAGTTGGGGAGGATTAAAACTAAAATGACAGTGGAATGGAAACCTATACAGGGAGGAAGATGACAAGAAAATAGGTCTAAAACAAAAGACAGTATAGACAGTATAGAATAAGAAAAGTGATAGGCAGGGAATTCAAAGGCTAGAATGAAGCAGGGCACGAAAGACTAAGAATGCTAAAAAGACACGTTTTAAGACCTTTCATGGAATATTCATAATGGATGAATTAGTCATACAAATAGATCTAAATGTGTATGATATAGTGGGGATTACGGAGACCTGGCTGCAAGGTGAACAGGAATGGGAACTGAATATCCAGGGAGTTTTCAGTTTTTAGAACAGACAGATGTAAAGGAAAAGGAGGAGGTTAGTGTTGCTGATTAAAACAGAAATACATGCAATTGAAAGGAAGGATATTAGCTCTGGTGAAATAGAATTTATATGGTTTGACCTGAGAAACATTAAGGGGCAGAAAATGATAGTAGAGTTGTATATAGACCATAAAACCTTAAGAAATAGGAACAGGAATAGGTCATTTGGCCCCAGTAGCCTGCTCCTATATTCAAAGGATCATGGCCGACCGACACTACACAACCCTTCATTCCCATTCTGATCAAGAAACTAAATATATCAGTCTTAAATATACACAAGAAATCTGCCCTCAAAGCTTTCTGTGGCAAGGAGTTTCAAAAACACTCAGCCCTTTAGGAGAAGAAATGTCTCCTCATCTTAGTCTTAAATTGGTGCCTCTTTATCCTGAGACCACATCTTCTGCTCCTGGACTCTCCCTTGAGGGGAAACATCCTGTCAGCATTTATCCTGTCAAGCCCCTTAAGAATCCTATATATTTCAATGAGATCACCTCTTGTTCTTCTAAATTTCAATGAGTAGAGTCCCAAGCTCTTTAACCTTCCCTCGTAAGGCAATCTCATCATACCAGGGACCATCCTAGTGAATGTCCTCTGAATTGTCTCCAATGAAATAATATCTTTCCTTAAATAAGGGGACCAAAACTGCTCACAGTACTCCAGATGTGGTCTCTCACCAGCACCTAGTACAGTTGCTGTAAAATTTTCCTAAATTATACTCCAATGCCCTTGAAATAAGGGCCAACATTCCATTAGCCTTCTTGATTACCTGCTGCACTTGTGTGCTGGTTCTGTGTGTTTTGCACACAAGTACCCCCAAGTTGCAGCTTTCTGCAGTTTTTGTCCATTTAAATAATATTCCGGCATGGTGGCTCAGCGGTTAGCATTGCTTCCTCACAGCCCAGGAACCTGGGTTCGATTCCACGCTTGGGCGACTTCCACCCTTGGTGTGGAGTTTGCACATTCTCCCCGTGTCTGCATGGGTTTCCTCCGGGTGCTCCACTTTCCTCCCATAGTCCAAAGATGTGCAGGCTAGGTGGATTAGCCATGCTAAATTGTCCATAGCGTTCAGGGATGTATAGATTAGGGGGATGGGTCTGGGTGGGATGCTCTGAGGGTCGGTGTGGACTTGTTGGGCCAAAGGGCCTGTTTCCACACTGTAGGGATTCTATTATTCAATATTCTGAACAACTTCACATTTTCCCACAGTATACTCCATTTGCCAACTTTTTGCCCACTCTTGAAACCTATTAATACCTCTCTGTGAACTGTTTGTATTCTTCTCGCAACTTGCCTTTCCACATTTTTTTGTCATCTGCAAATATGGTTAAGTCAATATATATTGTAAGCAATTGCAGTTCTTGCACCGATCCCTGTGGAACCCCACTGGTTACAGGTCTGTAGCCAGGTGGCCAGCAGCAGAACTGCTAACAAGAATGGTTAAGAGCTACAGTCAAGCATGACGGGAGTTTTGGTCAAGCTAGTTTAAACTCTGACCTTTGCATCCAGGACATGTTATGACATGCAGTTTCCTGTGTTGACCAAATAAGACAGGTTTTATAATCACCTCAAGACAGACTGCACCATACAACCTTATATGAAGTATGGAATGTGGCTGTTTAACATATGTGAGTATTTTACCAGCGAGACTCTACTGCTTGGAATTGAACAATGTGATCGGGCTTTGGTCAATTCATTGGCTGAGTGCCAGAGAAGTTTCTGGAAAAGAAGCCTATTTTGAGATAAGTTAGAGCAAAGGATTTTCTCAGGAGAAGCTTCCAAGACCAGCATTTGAGAAGTATGTTCAGGAAAGGCAAAGAACAATGAGGCAAGACCTATGTGGAGAGGAAAAGTTGGTCACTTCACTCAAATCAGGGTAGTATTTGTTTTATGCCAAACTTATAGGGTTAAAGTTAGAGGTTGGGTTAATATGAGTTAAGTTAAAGCTAAGGTAAAGTGAAGGTAAATGAAGCAAGTTAAACTTGAAGTTGTTAGATGAAGTAAGAAGTAAGTGTTGCAATGATTGTATGTTTTGTATCAGTGAGTACCTAAAGTGTTAAATGAAAAAGGGTTTGTTTAATTAAATCCTGAGTTGGTTCATTGCCTTCTGTCTGTCACTCAAGGAAAGAATACCGGAGTAAAAGGTTTGAGTGCTCCTTTTCAGGCAACAGGTTGTTAACCTGAAAAGGAACCCCTTATTCCCACTTGCTTGTTTCCTGCCCATTAGCCAATTCTCTATCCACATATACCAGACCCCCAAACTGTAATATTGGGAAAGGCATTAAAAAAGAAATTAGAGATGCAAGTAATTGAGATATGGCTGTAATTATGGGTGACTTCAATCTACATATAGACTGGGCAAATCAAATAAGTAGCAATATTGCAGAAGAGGAATTCTCAGACAGCATATGAATAGTTCTATCAATCAATATGTTAAGGAATTAACCAGAGAAAAGGCCATCCTTAACAGTGTATTGTTTAACGAGGAAAGAATAATTGACAATCTAGATCTCCATGAGTCCTTAGGGAAGAGTGACCACAATAGAATGGGAATTTTTCATTAAGATGGATAGTGATATAGTTGTTTCTGAGACGAGGGTGCTGAATTTAAATAAAGGAAATTACAATGGCATGATGCATGAACTGGCTATGATAAATTGGGGATCGTTATTTAAAAGGATAATAGTAGATTTGCAATAGCAAACATTTAAAGACTGCATGGACAAATTACAAAAGTTATTCAGTCCAGTGTGGGATAAAAATAAAATGGGAAATACAGTCAGAACATGACTAACAAGGGAAATTAGTGATGACATTAATTCCAAGGAAGAGGCATACAAATTGGCTAAAAAAGCAACAGACCTGAGGACTGGGAACAGTTTAGAAGGGGAAAATAGAATAAGAGCATAAGTTGCAGGAAACATACAAACCAAAAGAAATGCTTCTTTAGGTACGTGAAGAGAAAAGTATTGGTAAAGATGAATACGAGTCCTTTACAGTCAGAAACAAAAGAACTTATAATAGGGAACAAAGAGATGGCAGACTAATTAAATACATACTTTAGTTCTGTATTCGCAAAGGAAAACACAAATAACATCCCAAAAATATGGGGAAACTTGGAGTCTAATGGGGAGGAAAAACTGAAATTAGAAGGGAAATGGTATTAGGGAAACTAACAGCTTATGGGCAGATAAATCCCCAGGGCCTGATAACTCTTTTCCTAGAATCTTTAAGGTGGTGCCCATAAAAATAGCAGGTGCACTTGTGGTCATCTTTCAAGATTCTACAGGCTCTGGAACAGTTCCTATGGATTGGAAGGTAGGTAATATAACCCCATTATTTAAGAAGGAAGGCAAAGAGAAAACAGTGAATCATAGACCAGTTAGCTAGAAACTGGTGGTGGAAAAAAATGCTACAGTCCATTGTAAAAGATGTAATAGTAGAGCACTTGAAAGATCGTGACAGGATCAAATAGAGTCAGCATGGATTTACGAAGGCGAATTCATGCCTGACAAATCAGCTGGAATTTTTGAGCATTTAACTTGTAGACTGGATAAGGAAGAGCCAGTGCATGGGATTTATTTGGATTTTCAGAAGGCTTTCAATAGCGTAATAACAATGTAAAAGATTAACATGCAAAATTAAAGTGGGATTGGAAGTCGTGAACTGAAATGGATTGAGAACTAGTTGGCAGAGAGGTAACAAAGAGTAGGAATAAATGGGTCTTTTTTCCTCATTTCTTTTAAATCTGCTCTCCCTTATCCTAAAACTATGACCTCTTTGTTCTAGATTGCCCCACAAGAGGAAACATCTTTTTTACATCTACTTTGTCAATCCCCTTTAGCATCTTATACACCTCAATTAGAACTCCTGTCATTGTCCTAAACTGCAGAAGGTAAACTGCTCAATCTCTCTTTATTAAACAAATCCCTCACCTTTGGAAGCAACCTAGTGAATCTAATGCCACCCAGGTAGATGTAGAGATGATATGAAGAGAAATTTCTTCACTCAGAGAGTGGTGAGCCTGTGAAATTCTCTGCAACTGGAAATATTGAGGCCAGAACAGTGAAGACTTTCAAGAAAGATGCAGATATGGTCCTTAGGACTAAATAGATCAAAGGATGAAAGCAGGAACAGGGTACTGAGTTGGATAATCAGCAATGATCCTTTGAATGGTGGAGCAGGCTTGAAGGGCGTACTCCTGCTCCTATGTTCTATGCTTTCAAGTCATGACAGTGATGAAGTACAGGTCTGTGGCACTTACCCTTGCAGATAGCAGAAGGTCATTAACCTTCTTCCTTCATGGTTCAACATTCCTCTGGACCATTCATTCTACACTGACATGGGTGGCAACTTCGGACCAGGTTGGCAAGGTCTGGAGCTGTGGTTATCCTCTGCCATTCTTGGTCCTGCTCCTCACCACCACATCCACCATGACCCAAGTTACTGTTGGCAAAGTGCAGCAACAATCTCCCTTTCCCAGCTATATCCTTTAGATTTGTACAGTAACACAGTGTGAATGGCAGTTCCTGGCTTGTATCATTTGACCAATGCACTGCTGAGATTTTAAATATGGCACGAAGGCTAGAAGGTCACACAGTAGATTTTTCAGTAAAATTTAGCCCAATGATTTTAGGAATTGCTAAGATTGCAAGGATCTCACTAAAATGCAATGATTAAACGAGAACTGACATTGAAACATTTTAGATGCATCTTGTGCTCGGCATAGCAGCAAGAGAACAGAAACTTCAACTCTATTACTAGGAATTTTATAGGTAGTTAATTCTAATGAAATGCATAAAAAGACATGGGCCTGTTGGGTTGAAACATCTGTTTTTATACTATGAATACTTGAAACATCATAACTGCAAAAGCTGTAAAAAAAATCTTTCATTTCAATATGGACTTAACAACTTGTATTTATATTGCAATTTTAATGTAATGAAGTGTTCAAAGGTGCCTCACAGGACCATTATAAGACATGTTATGATACTGAGTCACATCAAGAAATGTTGGGTCAGAAAGCCTCAACAGAAGGTTATTGATGAATCCCTCCATGCTCTCACTACTCCCTATCTCCATTATCTGCTCCAGTCCCACAACCCTCCAAATATTCTGTTATTATTTCTGGGTCAAAATTCTGGAACTCTCCACCTTGTGACTCCTAGGATATACGTCACTTACCACACATGCACTGCAGAGAGTCAAGTCATGGACAATATATTTTAGGATGTGGGCACTGCTAGGAAGACATGGACAAATTGTAAAACACAAAAGGACATATTGAATACAGTTAGAAAGAAGGACAAAACTGCTTGTGAGATTCTGAGCTAAACTCACTATCTAGAATATTGGAAACTAATACTATGACCTGATTGGCTAGATGAGAATATTGTTGGTTCTCATCAGGGGGAGGCAATCGCTGGACTATTAATCCAAAGACCCAGGTAACGTTCTGGGAGCCCAGGTTCGAATCTCACCGCAGCAGATGGTGGAATTTGAATTCAATAAATATCTGGAATTAAGAGTCTAATGATGACATTGTCAATATCAGGAAAATCCCATCTGGTTCATTAGTGTCTTTTAGAGAAGAAAACTGCCACCCTTACTTGGTCTGGCCTACACGTGAATCCAGACCCACAGCCATGTGGTTGACTTTTAACTGCCCTTTGGGCAATTAGGGATGAGCAAAGAATGCTAGCCAGTGACACTCTCGTTAAAAAAAAGATAAGATAGCTGCACATCCCCAAATTTAAATATTCCACCATTGAAGGCTGTGCCTTCAGTTGCTTAAGACCCAAGCTCTGGAATACCCATTCTATACCTCTTCATCTCTCTAATTCATTTTCTTTCTTTGAGACGCTATTTAAAACCTACCACTTTGACCAAGCTAAGGTCTCCTCATACTTGGTTCTATAATGCTCCTGTGAAGATCCTTAAGTGAAACATCCCAAGGCACCATAGAAATATACATTTTTGCTGTTTCATCATTTTGCTAATGATTGAGAGTAGAATGTTAGGTCAGTATTTGGATAGTTTGGACTTGTTTGGGCAATTTTTCACTTTGTCAGTGAGATGCCATTGATACAGCTGGAGCAACCTGGCTATAAGTGCTGAGTACAATCTTAAACACTGCTCTATAGCACAACAGCCAGGATGATAGTCATGGTCCAAAGATTTCATGTGCTGCATGGATTTCCTGCAAGTTAAAGCTAAATGAGACCCAGAGAATCAAAAGATTCAATACTAAACATAACTAATGCAGAGCAGTTATTGGAAAGCAAATGTTAAAATGCAGCTAAAAAATACACGAGAAGATGTCACACACCACTCTCGTCTAGACATTTATCGTAGTTCCTTCATTATTGCCACATTAATATACTAGGACTCCCTTCCAATAGCATTGCAGAGATACCTCAGCAAATAGACTGCAAAACCTCAAAATCAACACAGTCTCAAGGACAACTCAAGATGGATAATACATGCTGGCCTCGCCAACTGTTCTGAAGAAGTCATGCTGAAATCAAAATGTTAACTCTGCTTCTCTCTCCACATTTGCTGCCAGAACTAACAAATTTCTCTAGCACTTTATTTTTATTTCAAATCTCCAGAACCTACAGTTCTTTGCTTTTATTAAGAATAACAACAATTTGCATTTATACAGTACTTTTAAAAATAGTAAACTATTCCCAGGAACATACTCAAAACAAAATTCAATGACATATGAATCACTAAGATATAATTTGGATGTTATCAGAAGCCTATTGAAAGAAGTAGGCTTTAAACAGCATCTTAAACAAAGAGGGAAGTATAGAGAAACACAGAGGTTTAGAGAAAATTACTCAGCTTAGAGTTTACGCATCTTAAGGAACACAGCCAATGATGAAGCAAGGAGAATCAGTGATGTGCAAGAGGCCAGAATTTGAGGAGTTTAGAATCCCCAGAGATTGTCGAGGTGGAGTAAACTACATAGGTTGAAGTTGTGAGGTCATGCAAGGCTAGTATTAACATTTCACAATCGAGCAGTACAATGTTTTAATGCATTAGTTACACAATTCCAGAAGGAACAATCTGAAAAAGATTTCAAGTACTCTTGAGTTCTAATATTTTTGTCAATTCTCTGGTAACTTAATTTTAAAGCACTTCATATCATGGCTTGAATATAGTCGTGTTCAACAGATGGACTGTATTTAATGTGCATGCAACATTTACAAGTGTTTGCAAAGAAATGTGTGCAGTGTTAACAACCCTGACATGCACAGTTACCCACTCATTCAGCCAGGCAATTGCCGATTACTAAATCTACACTCAGTAATGTTGATTTGCATATTGCCATCACTGCAATATCATGCCATCTGCAGAATAGATGCATGTGTTAAGAGAAATATTAATGTCACATTGTGATACATTTTCTTTATTAAACCTGAATCTACCCTCGACTGTAACAATATTTCAAATTATGTAAACAAGGGAGAAAAAGACATAAAAGAATTGCTTTAATAGAGAATATATAAAGGCCGTAAACCTTGTACTAACAAGCTGCCTACCTTATGTTGATTTTATTTAAAACTAATTCAATTTGCGTACAATTCATTTTATATGTGTTACTTTACTATCTTTCTGGTGGATTAAATAATCCAAAACAAATAAGCAGCAGGCTACAGTCAGACCTGTTGCTCAACTAATGAGACATGCTGGAGATAAATTAAGTTGCCACATTGCTAAGGTTCTATCACCAATAACACTGTACAGGTGATAACTTGTAACAGTCTCACAGATATATCTGCAGTTTAGACAGAATCATATATTGCAGGTACTAGTAGTTTATGAATGCATATACAAGAAAGGCATCCTCTGAAATCTCTTAAATATAAACATTATTACAACAGGGAAAGTGGCTCCCTTCTTTTTCATCTCCCTCTCTGCTGGTTACACTTTTTAAAATTTCTTTTTGAGCATGCAGCTATCACACCACTTAGAGTGTAGCTGACTAGACAATGAAGGACACACTTAACAAGATTTTGAGAGTTAGTAAGTTTGCAGATGATGCCAAAATTGGTGGTGTTGTGGACGGTGAAGACGGTTATCTCAGAGTATGATGGGACCTTGATCAGATGGGCTGATGGGAAAAGGAGGAGTGGCAGATGGAGTTTAATTTAGATAAATGTGAGGTGTTGCATTTTAGTAAGGCAAATCAGAGCAGGGCTTATACACTTAATGATAGGGCCCTGGGGACTGTTGCTGAACAAAGGGACCTTAAGGTGCAGGTTCACAGTTCCTTGAAGGTGAAGTCACAGGTAGACGGGGTAGTGAAGAAGGTGTTTGGTACACTTGCCTTTGTCGGTCAGTGCATTGAGTACAGGAGTTGGAATGTCATGTTGTGGCCGTACAGGAACCTTTTGAACCTGTTATACTGTGTTGAATTCTAGTCTCACCCGCTAGAGGAAAGATGTTGTTAAACTTGAAAGGGTGCAGAAAATATTTACAAGGATGTTGCTGGGGTTGGAGGTTTGAGCTATAGGGAGAGGCTGAATAGGCTGGGGCTATTTTCCCTGGAGCATCAGAAGCTGAGGGGTGACATTATAGAGGTTTATGAAATCATGAGGGGCATGGTTAGGGTGAATAGCCAAGGTATTTTTCCCAAGACAGGGGAGTCCAAAATTAGAGGGCATACGTTCAAGGTAAGAGGAGAAAGATTTTAAAGGGACCAAAGGGGCAATATTTTCACACAGAGGGTGGTGCTTGTATGGAATGAACTGCTAGAGATAGTGATGAACGCTGGTACAATTATGACATTTAAAATGCATCTGGAGGGGTACATGAACAGAAAAGGTTTAAAGGGATTTGGGCCAAACGCCGGCAAATGGGACTAGATTAATTTTGGATATCTGATCAGCATGGAGGAGTTGGACCGAAGGGTCTATTTCCGTGCTGTACAACTCTATGACTCTATGACTGTAAGTGAAAATAAGAGGAATTTTATTAACTACTAACCACAAGATAAATAATGAAGTACAGCATCAAACACACATGCAGACACAAGTAATAAGTTTAAAATGAGGGGCATGTCTAGTACAAGCGGAATGATAAAAGTAAATGCAATTTTAAATTCTTAAAGTCTTTGGTTGTGAGAGTGAAAATTGAATCCACAACTGTTCAGTTGCTGGCCGTATTTCCTCAACAGCAGTGAAATTTGTAGAATTTTGGAACTCTCAGTGAATAGTTGTTAGCCTATGTTGCTTTTTCATTGGACATTGACTTTGGAAAGTTGAGAGAAGCACATGCAGAGAGAGAGAGAGAAAGAGAGTAAGCCTCCCAGTTTCTATGTTACAAATCAACTTTTCTCCTACCTATACTCTGCAAATAAGTTACTTAAATATGGTTCTGTTTATATATTCTGACTCTATTATATTTTCCAAGTTGAATAATCTACATGCACACTCTCCCAATGTGTGAACTTATCAAACAAGTGTGAATTAAACAGGAGATTCAAATTTCATGACGCTGACTTAACTGTCTGGTTTCACTAAATTATTCTCTATGGAATTTCTAAGGGTGCCTCAGTCTGTGATCAGTTGATCACTGGGGCCATTTTAATTCAGTATTTGACCATTCTAAAAATCATTCTATTCCATGAAGGTCTCAGGTATTAAAATCCGATGATGGAATGTGAATATCAATCATCCATAATTAATATTATTGTAATAACATTGCATAATCCATATTGCAATTAAATTCACACAGTGACGTTAGCTTAATTAAGCATTCCAAGGTGCTTCATGATGGCAAAATCAAAAAGATTCAATGTAAAACATACGAGGAGATATTGTTATAGCACATGACCAGAAGCTTGGTTAAGAAGTAGACTTTAAGGAGCACTTTAAAGAAGAAAAGAAATGTCAAGACAGTAGTGAGGTTTGGAGGAAATTCTGGAGCTTAGTACTTAGCCAGCTGAAGGCATGTCCACTAGTAACGAAGTTAAGAGAATCTTGAGTGTGAAAGAGACCTAATTTTAAGGACCTCGAAGTTCTAGAAGAATGTAGGGCTGGAGGAGTTTACATCGGTAACAATGACAAGACCACATAGGGTTTGAAAACAAGAATGAAATTTTATACTCAAGGAACACAATACGTTCACACTTTAATGACAAATCCAAATAAGAACAGTCTGTAGTAGAAAATAGATTGTGAATTCTAACTTTTTTAAATCAAATCCTGGTAAATTAATTAAAGCACTTTATGTCATGCCTTAAAATAGTCATATTCAGTAGTTAGACTGTATTTAATTTGAATGCAATCTTTATGATTATTTGCGAGGGGACATGTACACTGTTGGCAATTCTAATATGCACAGTTACATGTTCATCCAGCCAGGCAATTGCTGATTACCACATCTGTGCTCAGCAATGCTAATTTGCATGCTGCCATTACTGCAAAATCTTAACAGTTCCAGAACTGAAGTACATTCTAAGAAATAATATTAATCTTGTGTTGAGATACATTTTATTTATTAAATACATTAAGTATGTAACCTCACTCAACTAAACCTGTAATTCAAAATTATGTAAATAAGGAAAACTAGATATAAGACAATTGCCTTAATAGAGTATATTTAAGGGCCATAAACCTTATGCTGACAAGTTATCTACTTTACTTCACATTTCGCTCATTCAATTAGCATCCAATTCATATTTTATGTGTTACTTGACAACCTTTCTTAGGCGTTAAATAAACCAAAATAAATAAGCAACAGGGCGTAGTCAGATCTGTTCCTTAACTAATGAAGACATACTGCAAATAAATTAATTTGCCACATTATTATGGTGCTATCACCAATAACGGAGCATTGGCGGTGACCTGCGACAGCCTCATAATGTATCTGAAGTTTAGACAGGAGTTATCTTGCAGGTATCAAAAGCAGACAAGTGCACATACAAGTATCCTCAGAGATTTTGTGACATTATAAATATCTGATTATCCATATTAAAATCAAATGCATAAACTATGATTGCTGTCAAATGAATAGATTTTGCAGGTAAACTTGTGACCAAATGTTATATAATTTCAATGAAGGTTGTAGATTTGGCTGACTTCAATTTTTAATTTCAGTTTAGAGATATACACTTGTGACAATGTTTAAAAGGTGAATAATGATCTGTCAAATAATGCAAAAGTGGGTGTTTAATGATCTTTGGTTTAGGAAGACAAACTTCTGCAAGGAACAGAAATACATTAAAATATGATTAGGTACATATATAGGTCATGCACAGGCTTTTAATGTCTTCGCTGGGTAATAACACTCTGGGGAGGTATGTGCTTAACTGCCCTGTCTTTTGCTAATGTTGTGAAGTTCAGAAAATTAAGGAAAACTGTAGTAAAAATAGAGGGCAGTCACTATCTCAAAAGCTAACAAAGGAATAAAATAGAACAGATGAAATGTACAAAAGCACAGCTCTGAGCAACTGAATCATTGTTTGATGCTTGGAAAACCTGTTAATTTAAAGTTGTTTGAATAGTGGTTGTGGGGACAGAAGGTCTGGCAGGGCTTCATACCCATTAATAAAATGAATATTGTAACTTTAGAATGCGAGGAGAAAGAAAACTGTACAGGGCTTGCCAAACTGTCATATTATCTCATTATCCAATTCACAGTCACACTCCCTCATATCTCAATCTTTTGTCTTCTATCTGAAGGTATTTTTTTAACTTGGAGTTCCTTACATTATCATAGCTTTTCTGTCCCACGGATTATGATGGCCTAAACACTAGTCATGATTATCAATGCTGCTTGCCACAGAAAAAAACAATGTAGGTGCAGTTGGGACAGGATGAAGGTTGGAGTGTAGAAAGTGGAAATGGGTGGGTGGAAGACAGGAGAGAGACAGTAACAGAAAATTTGGCTCAAGGGAATAGAGATAGGCAAGAAACAAAAAAACTCGATATTTGCCTGGAGCAGGTAGGCTGCGATTTGAAAAAAAAAATGAACCAAGGAAAGAAAAGGAAACAAAATAGGAAAGTTTACAGTCTGAAGTTGTTGAACTCAATGGTGAGTCACATTTGGCTGTAAAATGCCTAACTGAAGGATAAAATGTTGTGCTTCAACTGTAATAGTGTAGTTGGTCAAGGATGGAAATACAAGCATGATAGCATTGGGAAGAATTAAAATGACAGACGTCTAGAAGCTCTGGATCATGCTTGTGGCCATTGCCATCTATAATTGGTTGTTGCATTTGACTCAAAACAATCGTGGTTACCCATTTGTAAATTGCTCGCTCAGCATAATTTGGAATATGTGCTCTGCCTAGATTTCTCTTGTCATATACTTTATTAATAGGCAATGAACTTGACTGTAGAGTAATTAATCATCTAATGCAGATTTTTCCTAGGGTGGGAGAGTCCAAAACTAGAGGGCATAGGGTTAAGGTGAGAGGGAAAGATTTAGAAGGGACTTGAGGGGTAATGTGTGCATGGAATGAGCTGCCAGACAAAGTGGAGGCTGGTACAATTACAACACTTAAAGGGCATCTAGATGGGTATATGAATAGGAAGGGTTTAGGTGGATATGGGCCAAATGCTGAAAAATGGGACTAGGTTAGACTGGGATGTCTGTGGGGATTTTAAACAAACAGTAAACTGCTTTCCACAACTGGATAAATATCCAATCCTCCGGATAGAGGATATATATGCAAAGCTGGCAGAAAGGCTGTCCTTCACGACATCAGTCATGCTTACTTACATTTAGATCAGGATTCCCAGAAGGATGCTACAATTAATACCCCTAAGGGCTTGTACCGAGGCAGCCATTTGGGGTATCGTCTGTCTGTTCAATTTTTCAGCGGATGGTGGAGAACATTTTGCAGCGTCCATCTCAAGTCGCCATTTGTCTAGATGATGTTCTAATAACAGGGAAAACTAATAAGGAACACTTAAAGAACTTGGACATAGTCCCAAGGCATTTTTCAAAAGCAGGCATATGCCTAAGAAGGGAAAACTGTATGTTCCAGGCCTCCCAAGTCACCTGCTTGGACTACAGTGTTCACAAGACCGGGTTACACGCGTTGGAAGATAAAGTGAGGGCTATCAAAGATGCCCCGATTTGCAGGTCTATCCAGGAGTTTAGGTCATTTCTTGGGCTGGTAAATTATTAAGGAAAGTTCATGCATAACCTGGGCTCCGTCCTGTCTCCTAAAAAAGGGTCAGCCTTGGAAATTACCACATAGACAAGCCCTAGCTTTCAGCAAAGTAAAGAAACAGCTATCATCTTCTCAGGTTTTGGCAATAGTATGATCCCAAGGAAGATTTGGTATTAACGTGATGCCTCAATGTATGGCACCAAGGTGGTATTAGCTCATAGGTGGCACAATGGAGGGGAATGCCTAAAACGTATGCATCCAAGACTTTAGCTACTGCAGAGTGTAAATATGCTCAGATAGAGAAAGGATTGGTGGTCATATCTAGAGTCAGGAAGTTTCACCAATACCTTAATGGACAAAAATTTTTGATAATTCACAGACCACAAACTCCTACTTGGTCTGATTAAAGAACCATCATGTAGAGGTGCCAGTGTTGGACTGGGGTGAACAAAGTCAGAAGTCACGTGACATCGGTTTATAGTCAAACTGGTTTATTTGCCATCACAAGCTTTTAGATCACTGCTCCTTCGTCAGGTGAAGTCTGGCTTGTCTGCTTGGCAGTGTTTGGTAGCTGGTCCACTGTGTCCTGAGCACAAGCTGAGAATATGGACTCTATCTTGATTTCAAGGTTGTGGCGTTTACTGTAGAGGTGGTGTGCGAAATGACTGAGAAGTGTGAGAGGTGCGATGGCAGAGTTTCTCAGCGTAGTGCTTATAATTACAAGTTGGAACACTGTCCAGGAGGTCAAGTAGCAAATGCTGATGCATTGAACAGCCTCCCATTAGCAGATACACTACCAGTGGTACCCCAGTAGAACAATCTGTAATGATATTAAATCTTCTGACATGCTCCTAGTCACACCTGACAATATTAGACTTTGGATGCAGAAAAATCCAGTCCTTTCAAAACTGAAACAACTGGTGGTGATGGATGAAGCCACAGGTCCAGCACAACTAGAATCAAAACCTTTTAGGACCCATAGAGATCAGCTGACATGGAGGATGGCATATTGTTATGGAGTGCAAGAGTGATTGCACCAAGCAAAGGTCGCCATCAAATACCAGCTGAACTCCACCAGGGCCATCTGGGAGTCTCCAAAATGAAGATGTTGTCAAGGAGTTATGACTGGTGGCCAGGCCTAGATGCAGACATAGCCATGTTGGTGCGGCAGCAGCTCACACACGTCTGTGGGAATGCACTCAGTTGCATGTCGACTATGCAGGTCCTTTCGTGGACTCAATATTTTTAGTCATTGTAGACACCCACTCAAAATGGTTGGATATGCATAGAGTCCATTTGTCAAACACGGGGACAACAATAGAAAAGCGGCACATATCTCTTTCAATACACGGAGTCCCAGAATTGTTGGCCAAAGATAATGGTCTATCATTTACCAGCAGGGAATTTGGGTATTTGCTCAAGTCAAATGGGATTCGACCGATAAAGACAGTCCTGTACCACCTGTTATCTAATCACCAGGCAGAAAGAGTAGTCCAAACTTTGAAGACTGGCTTGAAGAAACAGCCTACAGCCTTGCTAGATACTAAGCTGTCACCATTCTGATTTGATTATACAATCATCCCATATGCAGCTTCAGGGATAGTACTATTGGAGTGGCATGTGCGTAGAAAACTCAGCTTCAACGTAAGTCTGATCTCTGTGTGTGTGTGTGTTTGTGAGAGAGAGAGAAAGAGAGAGTGCGAGAGAGAGAGAGAGTGAGTGAGTGGAGGGGTGGGCATTGTGGTGGAGAGACACCTTTGCTGCTAGAAGAAGAGTGACATTCTACCAACGTGCTCCTGGCACAAGAGGCGAGGTTCCATGCGTTGCAAGCCGCCTGAATCTGATGCCAGGTTGAAGGAACTTGACCCAATGCTAAAATGTCCCAGGAGGATCTCCAAGAAAGAGGACCGGCCTATGTCCTTGGAGGGGGACGGATGTAGTGATTGTAACAAAGTCAGCCCCTGCTCGGGGCTGTTAATCTGGTCCAATCAGGGAGCACTGGCTGCCACTCTGAAAGCTGACTCCAAATAAGGCAGTACTAAAGTCAAGGATTCTTTATGTGTAAATAAAAAGGTGACTTGGTGATGGGATACCAGCCTCTGTCGCATTATTTCAATACCAGAGTCCAAAAGGAACTGCAGGAAATTGAAGATTCCATTGGGCAATTCCTCCAACCCGGAACTGTCCAAGAGTTTCTTTTAAATCAGAGAACTCAGAGGGTTCTGATGAAATTAATTAAAATCAGTAAAATTATAAAAGGAGTTGAACTATGTATTTAATACTCTAACTTCCCTTGAGTATCTATTCAACGAACCACATACTTATTTCACACACCCACAACTACAACCTACAAATCCTGACCCAACAACACCCCCAGAAATCTGACACACCTTTTCCTAGCTGCCAGACCCAACTTAACACCCCTTCTGCTACCTGACATCCACCTCTTCCCCCACCTGCTGGACCAGACCCAAACTGAACCCCTCCACCACCACCGTGTTAGAACAGATTCTCCTGCTGCTGGATCTGACCAAACACTTCAATCCCTAATGGACTGTAACCAACACATCCACCTCCCCACCACCACTGGACCTGACTGACCTACCCCCACCTACATTTATTTTAAACGGCTCAGAAAGTTATTCAAAACAGTAACATGAATGCATCAACTCCAAGAGTTGGTTTCGGTTAAGTGCCTGGCAAAGCCCCTGTGTTGTTAATAGACTTTTGGATTCCCTTTTAGATTGGTTTCTAGTATGGTTCTCATATTCCCTTTTGGCTGCAGTTATTATTTCTTCCACTGCCCGATGAACTTTATGTATTTATATTGGTTCTCACTTGTATTATCCATTTACAGATGTTATGCACTCCTTTTGTTCTGCTTTACTTTACTCTCTCTCTTTTGTATCCAGGAAGCTACAGCTTTATTTTATAGTGTGGAGCTAGAGGAACACAGTAGACCAGGCAGCATCAAAGGAGTAGGAAAGGGTCGGGACTCTTCTTCAGAAATGGGGGAGGGGGAAGGGAGCTCAGAAATAAAGAGAGAGAGGAGGGGTGGGGCTAGGGAACCGTTTAAAATAAATGTAGGTGGGGGTAGGTCAGTCAGGTCCAGTGGTGGTGGGGAGGTGAATGTGTTGGTTACAGTCCATTGGGGATTGAGGTGTTTGGTCAGATCCAGCAGCAGGAGAATCTATCCTAATATGGTGGTGGTGGAGGGGTTCAGTTTGGGTCTGGCCCAGCAGGTGGGGGAAGAGGTGGATGTCAGGCAGCAGAAGGGGTGTTGGGTTGGGTCAGGCAGCTAGGAAAAGGTGTGTCAGATTTCTGGGGGTGTTGTTGAGTCAGGATCTGTAGGTTGTAGTTATGGATGTATGAAATAAGTATGTGGTTCGTTGAATAGAAGGAAGGTAGGTGGGATGGTGATAGGTGAGTGCAGGTAGGCAGTGGTGGGGATTGGTCAGTGAGGTGGGAGGAGCAGATAGGTGGGAGAGAAGATGGTCAGGTTGTGTCAGGTCAAGGAGGCAGGGATGAGAGGGAAGGTTGGTCATGGATGAGGCCGGGGTGGGGAGATTTTGAAACTGCTAAAGTCCACATTTAGTCCATTGGGCTGTAGTCTCCCTGGGCATGCATCTGCTGCTCCCAACGTGGCCTCCTTTACATTGGTGAGACCAAGTGGAGACTGGGAGACCATTTTGTAGAGCATCTGCACTCTGTACACAACAAACGACAACACCTTCCGGTCACGAACCATTTTAACTCCCCCTCCCACTTCTTAAGTGACATGTCCATCATGGGCCACCCACAAACTGGAGGAACAGCCCCTCATATTCTGCCTCGGGAGCCTACAGCCCAATGTCTCAAACGTGGATTTCACCAGTTTTAAAATCTACCCACCCTCTGCCTCATCCCATGTCCAACCCTCCTTCTGATCTTCGCCTCCTTGACCTGACACAACCTGTCCATCTTCTCTCCCACCTATCCACTCCTCCCACCTCACTGACCAATCTACCTATCAGCCTCTCTCACTTAACTAACCAATCCCCATCTCTCCCTACATACATTCACCTATCACCAATCCACCTACCTTTCACAGCCCCACCCCTCCTCTCTCTATTTCTGAACTCTCTTCCTCCTCCCCATTTCTGAAGAAGGGTCCCAAATGAAACATCAACTTTTCTGCTCCTCTGATGCTGCCTGGCCTGCTGCGTTCCTCCAGCTATCACTGACGTATTTGAAGAACTAACAATTATTGGCCAAAGTGTATATTTTTTCAACAAGTAATCCCTGCAGAGAAATTTTTATTTTTGCTTTAATTGGTATGTGTATGGGGTGGGACATTACATACTATAACGTCACTCTATCAGTTTAGTTGAGAACATAAAGAATGTGTCTTCTTCGCTAATGAATCCCCTTGTTTTAGATCAGTGAATAAATGTAGTAGGACTTCTAATTTCAATATGCCCTGCCTGCACAATCCCATAAAACAAACATCCTGTCGCAAAACTTGCAGGGTAATCATTTAGCTATCCAAAATATATAAAGACGTGAATTTTCCTTTAAAAACATGTCCTATTTAAATTAATTGTGTGAACAATTTACATTTGCAGATAAAGAAGTCAGCGACTAAAATAGCTCCGTTTGGAAATAAAACCATTGAAAAAGAATCATGATTAACATTCTCCCGCATCCCTTGCCACTCATTTTTTTGTCACCATTTTTAGTTTGGGACAGTGAGTACAGCTGATTATTTGCATTTACATCTTCTGGGAATTTGTTGAGAAGGGTTATCAATCTGACAGTGCAAATCAGATAAATTTCATCAGCAGACTCACTTCAACCATTAATCCAGGGGCACTTTAACTAAATACATTCCAAAAGCCAGTGTTTTAGTCCATGATCCGTGTGCAATGTGTGAATACCAGGCCATGTTTCCACAAAAATCACTTTCAATGTAAATGGAAAAAATTTCAGGTGCTGCATGTTGTTAGGAATTCTAATGAAACCAAACTCCCAATCGCAAAAAAGAGCTGGCAGAATATCTTCGAAGCAGGTGGGGCCAGTATTTTGATGAAAAGAAAGGAAATTTGTAGATAAAAAAGGACAGAGGAAATGAGAGGAACAGAACATGATGTTAATACTTTGGCGTCTGAGAAGAAACAAGATTTTGGGATGTGCACTTTCAGGTAAGAAGGAAAATGCCACTATGAACTGAAAGGAGATGAGAGCTAGACACTTGTATTAACAGAGTAAGACAGGAAGAGAGGGAGAACTGGCATTGCTTGACCTTTTGGTCAGTAGGGAAAATAACATCATGAAAGAAACATGTTGATTCCAATGACAGCAGATGGATAGTATCAATTCGAATTGAGAGGACGAAAAGGATATTGCAAAATCTGGGAGGATCGAAGCATCCTTATCCCCTAGTTTTAAAAAGCATAATTGTGCATGTATGAACTGAAATTTGGATGTAGGAGAGTGACCACAGAATAACCATTTATTGAAGTCATAGGTGCCTCTGGTAAAAATCCAAAGGTCACTCTCTTTCACTTTTGGAAGTCCATTGTCTTAGACCTCCTATAGAATGTCAGTAATTTTAGATTCTCCATTCTCCAGCTCCCAGCTTCATTATAGTTTTTATCAAGACTCAAATCAGCTTGGTACAAGAGATCCAACAGGCTTTTATTTATATGCTAATACTTCTGCCTGAAATCTGTGTTCCTATATTTGCTTTCTGACGAAGTACTCACAAAACTGATGCAAATTTTGAAGGGCTTGGGTACAGGATTAGAGTTGCATAATTCATATGAATTTAAAGGCTGATGTCCAGCTTCACTGATGTTGTCTTTTAAATCTTTACTGCTGAGGCAAGTCGAAGAAAGATTGCTTTCCTCATACTGAGCAATACTTGGCTGATATCATGAATGGTATCATAAACACCAAGTGAACTTGATCATAAATGAGAAAATTGGCAGGCTGAAGGAGACCTACCACTGAAAGGTACCTTAGAGTTTGCTTTAGCTGCCCAAAAGCACATGAAAAAATTGTCTCCTCTTTTAAGAGTATTATAAATGCTGGAAATCTAAAGTAAAAATACAAAATGCTATAAACACACAGCTGGTCCAGTCATGGACCAGGACAGGGTTCATCATGTCCAAATGACTGGAGCTTGAGGTACTAGTGGGCCCATTGTGCTCAGGTCAGAGATTCAGGGCAGGACTGGACAAAGCAAGCCAGAAACAGCAGCGAATCATGTGATTTTTGCTCCTGCCCCTTACTGCATCTGTGCAGAGAGAGACAAGAGTGGATGTTTCAGATCATGTGATCCATGGAAATTCGGGAAATTGGATACAGAATTGGCTGAAGTGGGAGGAAGAAGGTGGTAATGGTCGAGGATTGGTTGACTAACAGAAAGCAAAGAATGGGGATAAATGAGTGCTATTCTAGCTGGCAGTCAGTGACTAGTGGTGTGCCTCAGGGATCGGTGTTGGGACCACAATTATTTACAATTTATATAGATGATTTGGAGTTGGGGACCACGTGTAGGGTGTCAAAGATTGCAGATGACACTAAGATGAGTGGCAGTGCAAAATGTGCAGAGGACTGTGAAACTTTGCAGAGGAACATAGATACATTGAGTGAGTGGGCAAAGGTCTGGCAGATGGAATACAATGTAAATAAATGTGAAGTCATACATTTTGGTAGGAGTAATAGTAAAAAGGATTATTACTTGAATGGTAAAAAGTTGCAGCATGTTACTATGCAGAGGGACCTGGGTGTCCTTGTGCATGAATCACAGAAGGTAGGTCTGCAGGTACAACAAGTAATTAGGAAGGCAAATGGAATTTTGTCCTTCATTGCTAAAGGGATTGAAATTAAAAACAGAGAGGTTATGTTGCAGCTGTACAAGGTGCTGGTGAGGCCACACCTGGAGAACTGTGTGCAGTTTTGGTCTCCTTACTTGAGAAAGGATGTATTGGCACTGGAGGGGGTGCAAAGGAGGTTCACTAGGTTGATTCTGGAGTTGAGGGGGTTGGCTTATGAGGAGAGACTGAGTAGATTGGGATTATATTCATTGGAATTCAGAAGATTGAGGGGGGATCTTATAGAAACATATAAAATTATGAAGGGAATAAATAAGATAGAAGTAGAGAGGATGTTTCCACTGGCAGGTGAAGCTAGGACAAGAGGGCATAGCCTCAAGATTAGAGGGAGCAGATTTAGGACTGAATTGAGAAGGAATTTCTTCACCCAGAGGGTTGTTAATCTATGGAATTCCTTGCCCAGTGAAGTAGTTGACGCTACTTCAGTAAACATTTTTTAAAAAAAGATAGATTTTTTTTGAACAATAAAGGAATTAAGGGATACAGTGAGAACGTGGGTAAGTGGATCTGAGTCCACGAAAAGAACAGCCATGATCTTATTGAATGGCGGAGCAGGCTTGAAGGGCCAGACAGCCTACTCCTGCTCCTAGTTCTTATGTTCTTATGTTCTCTGACTGGAAGCTCATGTGTAGTAAGTGTCCCACAGGGGTCAGTGTTAGAGCCCTTGCTGTTTGTGGTTTATACAAACAAATCAGACCTGAATGTACGAGGGATGATCAAGAAGTTTGCAGAAGACACAAAATTTAATGGCGTAGTAAGTACTGAGGAGGATAGCCTTAATTTACAGGAGATTATAAACAGGCTGATCAGAGGGCTGTTCAGTGGCAAATGGAATTCAATCTGGCTAAGTGTGAGGTAATATAATTAGGCAGGAAAAACAAGGCGAGGGAATACATGATGATCAGTATGATCCTGGAAGTACTGAGGATTAGACGGACCTTGGTTTGCATGCCCACCAGTCCATTAACCTATTAGGACAGGTAACTAAAGTGGGTAAGAAGGCATATGGGATACTTGCTTTTATTAGCTGAGGCACAGTGTTTAACAGAAGGGAGGTGAACCGTATAACATGTTGGTTAGCCCACAGATAATATTATGTACAGTTCTGGAACCTAGATTATAGGTGATTGCACCGGAGAGGGTGCAGAAGAGATTTACCAAGATGTTGCTTGGACTGGAGAAGAGAGTAATGAAGAGAGATCAGATAGACAAGGGATAACAAGGTGTAGAGCTGGATGAACACAGCAGGCCAAGCAGCATCAGAGGAGCAGGAAAGCTGACATTTCGGGCCTAGACCCTTCTTCAGAAAAAAACCTTGTTATCTCAGATTCTCCAGCATCTACAGTTCCTACTATCTCAGATAGACAAGGGCTGTTTTCCTCAGAGCAGAGCAAATAGAACGGGACATGATTAAGATGTATAAAATTATGAGGGGCATAGACAGGGTAGATGGGAAGAAATGTTTCAACTTGATAGATGGAAAGAATAACCACGGACATGGATTAACAGAAAGAGGCAGGAGGTTTAAAGGCAATGTGAGGGCAAACGTTTTCCACCCAGAGGGAGGTGTGAATCTGGCACCCACTGCTAGTAAGGGTGATAGAGGCAGTAACCCTCATAACATTTACACATTTGGACATACACATGCGATACCAAGGCATATAAGGCTATGGGCCAAGTGCTAGAAAATGGGATTAGGTGGCTGTCTTTGGCCAACACAAACTCGATGGGCCAAATGGCCTTTTTAAAGCATTGCATATCTCTATGACTCTGTGAGGCAAGTCACCAATCTGAAGTACGAACTCTTTCTGTTTCTTCATAAGCTCTTTTATTTTACTCTGAGCAAATTGGACACACTCATACATCATAGTTCTTAGAATGCTCACCATGGACAGGGCACTGTGACACAGCACAAATTCAAGCTGTAATTTGCAGCTGAAGCCATTATTGCATTGATCCGTTGAAAGATTTAAACACCCAATTGCATGAGGCATGTTGATTTAATAATTGAAAGGATGGGACACAAGATAATCACCCGTGGTCTTTGCTCATGAAAGTTGCAACTTTCAAGCATAATCTTCCATTTGCAGAATTAAGGTGAAACAGTACAAGACAGCGCATCAAAACTCTTGACTCACTTTGAATGTGATCACATACAACAATGCAAGCAAGATCCAGAGAGAATAAAGCTGGCAACTATCTCCAAGCTCAGGAAATGTCCCATTTGTTGCACATTTCTCCCCATTCATATCCTAGCAGCGAAATACCAGTAATATGTTCCATGTCAATATCACCAATTGTCATATGTGTAAGTAGAACTGCACCTAACTCATAATGCTGATAGCGAGCCTGAGGCAGTCAACTTGCACAATGGAAGAACAACTGATGATGCCATTCAAACAGATGGAACGTATGGGCCAGGAAGTAAGCTTCCTTCCATTCTCAACAGCCAAGTCTAGACATTTGAACATTTGGAGATGCACTGAATGACATAGTGACTTTCAAGAAAGATTGTTCACAGGATTCACTTGAAACTGGCCAAAATACCCTGTCATATCAGGATGGAATAAGAGGGCTTAGTACATCAGGAATTGAAAATGGAGCATGATAAGATTAATTCTAAAGGAACACTGTGGAAAACAAAGCATTCAACTTAGCAGGTGACAAAATGCCAGTGAATAAATTAGTATTAAACTTCAACCAGAAAGTTTTATTCCTTACCATTCAAAAAGTAATAGCAAAATAGCAGTTGATGTTAATTCACTAAGTTGCCAAAGGCACTTGGAAATATGTCATGCAGGCAGCAAGGACAGCTGAGGACCTTAGACATGTTTTTCGAGCAGCACATCAATGGACTTCATGCGTTGGATTTTACTAAGTGCTGCTGTCCCCATCCCTTCCCTCCCACTGGCAAAATATCAAGAATTGAGTACACCTCACGACAGATGCCCTGTAGTAATTTAACACAGGATGAAACTTTATTTGCTTCATTGTGAGACCTCCACCACTTTTTTGGGATGAAGCCCCACCTTGGAGTGATGCCAGCTAATGAGATGGACAGCAGCTCTGTAGTCCTAGCAGAGCAAGCCAGGAGCAGTGGCCAGAGCTGGAAATACAGGTCACACCCTGCACCACCATCAAGGAGACCATGTAAGTTTGAGAATGGCCTTTGCAAATGGGTTAAAGTGCTAGGTTCAAGAGGCCATGGAAAGGACTTATATATATTTTAAAAAATACCTTAGGAAGATGCCTCCTGTGGAGGCCAAGGGAGGAGTAGCTCCACCAACCCCTAACTTTCCCAACAGTCATCCATGGCAGTGTTATCCAGTTGTGAAGACTGGCTACAAGCCTATGGATGCAAATTTCCAACATTAATGATATCAATAAGATCTCAAAACAATAATGTTATAATCCTTGATGAAACTAACAATTACCTGATGCCGTCTAATCTCTTTTTTGATTTTGTTCATACCCCAGTTAGCAGCAGCCTGGGAAAAAAGCTTGAAAAAAAACCTTGAAACTAAATTGCAGCAAAAACAATTGAACGTTGCAATCTTATGGATCCTTTATAGAATTGCAAAAAAAAATGTTAGCTTTCCACGTCAATTTTAAGCAGCGGGCTTTCACACAATATAAAATGAAGTAATGCACAGAAACCTCCAGTGTCTACTCTGCTGATTACACCTTCAAAAATACCCTAAAATATTTGCCAAATGAGATTTTACTTTTGTAAAACAGTGTTGAGACTGGCCAATTATATTTCCAAGTACCTTATTACCACATCTTAAGTTCTAGCATTTACTCTACTTAATTGGTTGATTGTTTGTGTTTCTCTCTCTTTCCTTCTTTGAAGATCAGAGTTATATTTGCTACCTGCCAATCCACCAGTAGTGTTCTAAAATCTCAGGAATTCTGGGAGATCAAAAACAGAAACAATCTGGGAACACTGGTGGAACTACAGTTTAAGAAAAATGATGTCTCTGACAACGTAATACTCCTTGACAATAAATTGGAGTCAAGAGACTTTGTGTCACTGTAGTGGAACCTTAATCTACATCCTTTTCACCTCAAGGGGAAAAGTGCTGCCTCTGAGCTATCTAAAAGCAAAATTGAATCCTGCTCAATTCTTATGTCAAACTGTTCAATTTATGCTGGCAGAAGTACTTTTAGAAGTAGGAATTTCTAAGCACACATGATTGGTCTTCTTTTCTTCAGGGAATGCTGTGTTTGTTTTTATTCAATAGACTTGATTGTCAATAATAAAGCATTTATTGCCTATACCTTATTGTGCAAAGTGATGGTGGTGAACTGCATTCTTAAACCACTAAACAGATCTGCTGAAGGTACTTCTGCAGTGCTGTTCATTAGGAAATTCCAGGATTTGGATGATGAAGGAATAACAATATATTTTCAAATCAGGTGGTGTATGACTTGAATTAAAAATTGGAAATGATTGCTTTCCCATTTATCTGTTGACCTTGTTATTATACCCGATGATAAGCGTTTAATGAAGCCTTGACAAATTGCTGCAATGGAACTAGAGTTGGTATACCCAACAGTCATGTTGCACTGGTGGTGCAGAGAATAAAAGTTTATGGTGGTGCTTGGGGTCCCAATCCAGCAGACTGACTTCTCTTGGATGGTCTGGAACTTCTTTAGTCTTTTTAAACACGTGTTTTGTAACAAGCAGATGGGAAATATTCCAACAAACTCCTGACTTACTTTTTTCAGCTAGTGTAAAAGCTTTGGGGCGATAGGAGAGGCATATTTCTGCACAAAAAACCCATTCTGATTTGCACTTGTCATCAGAGTATTTATATGTCTGATTCAGAGATAGTAGGAACTGCAGATGCTGGTGAATCTGAGATGACAAGTTGTAGAGCTGGATGAACACAGCAGGTCATCCAGCTCTACACCTTGTTATCTCATATGTCTGATTCAGTCAGGTTTCTAGATCCCAAGATATTGATGATGGGTAATTTAATGGTGGTAAGGCCATTGAATTTCTTTTATCAAGAAGTTCATGGGATATGAGGACCAGTGAGTATGGCAAAATTTATTGCTCATCTTCAGTAGCATGGGAGAAGGTGGTGGTGGCCATCTTGAAGCACTGCAGTGCATGGAGTGTGTGATGAAACAGAGGTATGTATTTTAACATTGTTTCCTGTGAGTTTGAGTTTTTGGAGTTCTGGGTTGAACATGCAGGTTTGTCTGTGCATTTGGAGTTGACAATTGGCTTTTGAAGGAAAAAAAACCTATTATTCCAAGTGAAATTAAGTTACCCAGAGTTCTGAGGGAAATAGCCAGAGTGCTTAGGGAGATAACTTTCTACATTAATTGAGTTTGGGTCAGAATCCATTCAACAGAAAAGCATGTATCAAGCTCCAAAGTGCTGAGAAACCTTTCGGTGAAGTAACATGTGCTAAGTACCACTCCTGAGAAAAAGCATTAAATGTAATGAAATAATCTTAGATTAAGAAGCTTTTATTAATCTCAGACCTGAGTGTTGGAATATAGTTGGTAGAAGATAATGTTTTCGAAGTTTAAAAGAAGTAAAGGGAATTGAAGCTGTGGCAAAAACGGTATAGCACTGGAAAGAAACTAAGTCAGAAGCATATTAACAATTAAGAAAAAGTTACCTACAGTTCCAGCAGACAAATTGAAATTTTAATCACTTCAAGTTCATTAAAATATTAAAACAATCAAAAAAACCCTCTCTCAGCAACGGGCTGCAATGGGTCTTGCTAGAAATGCAGTACTGGATGTTCTTGGAATTGCAATGATTGTAAGCTGTACCATGCTTGGATTATTTCCACTGTGTTTAAAAATCTTTGAATTGGTGTTATAAGGGAATAAAGTGTTTTTCTTTCAGCTTGTTTATCTTTAACTCTGTTTCCAATAAACTTCTGTTTTGTTTTATTGTTAACACAAAGTCTGCAACATTGCAAACTTGTATTTTAGTGAAAGATCACTGCAATATTTTTAAAATATGATTTATCCAGCTAGGTTCCTATTGAGAATTTGAGTTGTCTGGTACTAAAATCAACTGAACATTCCCCCATCACGACTGAGGTCACGAGATCATAATAAACGTAGTGACACTATTGTTTGGAAGGGAGATCCAAGATTTTGATCCAGTGACAGTAGAGGAATGGTATTGTAGTTACAAGTTAGAATATTGTCTGTTAGGAGGAGATGTTGGTCCCATGCATTTTTTGCCCTTGCCTTTAAGGCGGTGGAGATTTTGACTTTGGAAAGTGCAGTCAAAGGAACAGTCAAAGGAGCCTTAGTGAGTTATTACAGTTTATCTTGTAGATGATACACACTGCTGCGGCTGAGCATCATGGTGAAGCAAGTGAATGTTGAAGATGACGGATGGAGTGCCAATCAAGTGGGCTTTTTTTTTTTGGACGGTTCCAAGCGTGAGTATTGCTGGAGCTGAATTTATCCAGGGAAGAGGAGCATATTGCATCACCTTCCTAACTTGTAAGTTGAAGGTGGTGGATAAGCTTTGGGGAGATCAGGTAATAAGTTACTTATGGCAAAATTCCTAACCTCTTACCTGCTCTTGCCACCACATTATTTGCCTGGCTGGTCCAGTTCAGTAGTCAATACTAACTGCAGGGTATCAATTGTGCGAGGTTCAATGATGATATTGAATATCGAGGGACAATGGTTTGATTCTCTCTTATTGGAGATGGTCTTTGTCATTTTGTGCACAAATGTTACTTGCTACTCATTCGCACAAGTCATGATATTATCCAGGTTTTGCTGCATTTGGAAATGGTTAGCTTCAATTTCTGAGATTTGGGAATAATGCTGAATGATATGCAAACATCAGTATCTCCATCTTCTGCCATTATGATGGAGAGAAGGTCATTGCTAACGCAGCTGAAAATGGATGGGCCTAAGATACTATCTTGAGCAACTCCTGACCCTAGTCCTAGAGTTGAGATGACTGATCTCCAACAGCCACAACTATTTCCTTTGTGCTGGCTATAGCTTCTTCATGCTACACTCAGTCAAACGTGACCTTGATATTAAAGGCAGTCACTGTCCCCTCTGTATGTGCATTGTCATTTTCAGTACTAGGGCAATGAAAAGTGATCTTCCAGGTTTCATTCCCTTCTTTACAATTAGTAGTGGTTTGATACAACTGAGTGGCTTCCTCAGCCATTTCATAGGGCAGTTAAGTCAATAACATTGTGGTCAGTCTGGAATCATGTGTATGAAAAACCAGGTAAGAGTGCAGATTTCCCTCCTAAAAGGAGCATCAGCAAACCAGATGGGTTTTATGACGCTTGACAAGGTTTCACAGTTACCTTTAGATTAGTTTTTTGTTTAACTTCAGGTCTTAGTGAATTTAAATTCCCCCCAGCATGATGAAATTTGAACCCCAGTAAATTTTCCTGGGGTTTTGGGTTACCAATCCAGTGATGTCACTACTCCACTATTGCCTCTTGCTCCCCAATGTCAAGGGGAGTTTGTTGGGGTCTGATCTATTACAGATTGCCATTAATTCCACAGAAGTGGGAAGCAATTTTGCTTGACACCATCAGCCCAAGTGTGAATGTTGTCCAGATCTTCCTGCATGAAGACATAGACTATGTCATTACCTGATGAGCTGTTAATGGAAATTATGGTGTTTGCCTTATTGCCACTGCTAGCACGTTGCGGTATCTGCCATCTCAGACAGTATGTGGCAGAGGATAAAGGTTATTTGAGATTGTTTGCTGCTATCAATTCTCATTTATCTGTAATGTGTTTAGGGTTTATCTAACTATAAGCGGTGGAGGATAGACCACTGGTGAATCTAAACAGAAGAGGCACTTGGTTAATAAGGTAGTTTATTGTACGACAGCAATAAGTACAGTTTATGTTAATTAGGCATAATTACTAAGGACACTTGGAAGCTATACAGAATGCATCTGCTCCCTTCAAAAGAGTGTAGAACTCCCATATCCAACAAAGAATAGTGTGTGACCTCATCAGAATGGGTGAAACTGATGCAACTTCAACATTAATTCTTTCAGACTGAAAACTAGTACAGAAATAAATGTTCTGCAATCATCAGTGCACATCTCAGGTTGGAAGCAAAATCTTTCATGATGTAGCTGAATACTTGCTGTCTTTACTCTCAACTAGCCTCTGAAATGGGAAGACACTCCGACATAGGTAAAACAAAGGAAGATGGCTGTAGTTGTTTAGGCTAATGATCTCAGTTGCAAGGTGTGCTGCAGGAGTTCCTCAGCAAGTTCTTTTTCATAAAGCACATTAATGATCCAGTTTAATTCTCTAGAACAGTCTAGTAATTTCATGATTATCATCACCGATACTAGCTTATTCCAAATTCTATTTTCCCTGCCATGGTGGGATTTCAACTCAGTCGCTAGATTACTAGTGCAGTGAGCCATTTCCTGTGCTAATAGGTGGCAGAGTTTATTAAAGCACAGTGAAGCAGGATTCCAACTTACAAATGTGATTCATGATTTCTATTCAATCATGTTCTCCTCTAAGAGTAAATAAATCTTTGCACGAATGAATAATGAGGGAAACAATGTGGTTTTTAAGGTAATTTTACAGTTAAGTGTTCAGATGTGGTTTAGATATTGTACATGTGTAATAGTTAAAGTCAAATTGGAAATGGAAAATTGGTTCTTTACATTGACTAACTGCTACATAAAAATTGAAAGTGCAGGAAAAAGACATCCTAAAACATCCACAGTTTATTTCTACAAGGTTTGCAAACTCTGTGTGAAAAAATAAATCAGTGTTTCTGATCACGTATACAGCTGGCAGAGTGACAGCTGCTGCTGGGACTCCAACTACAATCCACAACCATAATATGAAACTGGATCATTGCTAATTTTATTACGATATTTATTTAGTGTTAGCAATAGGAAGTCATTTTCCATTGACGTCAAGTCTGGTAAAATGAGAAAAGGTAACAGATCTTTTGTGACTGACAGTTTTCTTAGCATACTCTTTATAGTATTGTTATTACAGGTAGTTCTGAGAGTGCCTTTTTCTCATACTAAGCATTATTTCTGTCATTCAGTATTTTCATAAAGATCATTATTTCATTCCTAATTTTGAGCAGATCATTTTGTAACTCACAATATTCTTGGCTAAACTAAAAGAAAACTGCAATCTAATTTATGACCCTGCTGTAGAAATGCTGCTGCAGTCATCACATCACATGTGTTAATGGTTCTCTCCACAACCTAAATTCCAACACTGCAGCATTGAATTTAACAGGCTGAAATCTCTTGCCAAAATATTTTTCAGATATTTATTTGATTTTTCAGTGCATTTTTCTTTATGATACATTATAGATTAATTTACAAATACATACAGAATGACTCTTACATTAAATTTAGTACCATGATCTATTTAATAGGGCCAACATTTGCCCTTGGCAGTAATAGGGCTTATGGATGGAAAGAAGGGTGAATGAGAAATTGCACTGACTACTGGGAATAGTTGAGATATAGTTTCGTGAGCACTTCTTAGATATATTGATCTAAGTGGCACAAAACTGAAATCTCCCAAGTCATTTGATTTGGGATATTTTTGGTTGGAAAAATGTTGAAACTGTGGGGGACGAGAGAAGAGTGTGTGTACTGCATAACGAATGTAAAAGCTGGGTGTTATTTCAGCCATTATTCTGTGAAGTCAATGCATGTTCCACAATTGCCTATCTGCATGTTTGTTATGGCAAGTTGCATTTGAGAGATGGAGCTTCATGCTGCTAGAAGTAAGAACTGAATCGGACTATAAATTGTGCTGCACGTTTATTCCTTTTACAGAAAGCCAAAAAGAAAACACATGAGCTTGGTTCTTGCATAAAATCTTAGGAATTCCTTCCAAGATACTTGAACCAAAAATATAAGAACTACAAGCAGGAGTTCACCATACAGCCCATTGAGCCAGATCGGACATTCATTAGGATCATGACTTCTCACCTCATTAAAAGACCAAACTATTTGGAGTTGTCTGTTTGTCAGGCCAAAGTGAATTTTGTGAAGTGCTTTTAAGAAAATATCTGGCAATAGAAAAAGTATTCCAGAGAGATTCAATAGCATTAAATGATGTCTATCATTAGTTTTGGAAACATTACATTGTTAAAAAAAATTCTATAATGTGTCTATAATACATTGTAACTAACACCATTTTCACAATTAAAACAATATTATTGAACTCACTTATTGTCCACTTCTTGCTTCTGTGTCCCTACTTCTCATGAAAATCTACAACTGTAAACACGGTCACTGCACTTCAAAGGGTGTCAAGAAGATTTACTTGAACAGGAATGAGAAACTTCAGTGTGAACAGAGAAACTGGGATTATTCTCCTTAGATCAGAGGAAATTCAGTAGGTATATTCAAAATTATGAAAGGTTTTTATGAAGTAAGTAAAGAGAATGTGTTAATAACCAAAAGAAAGAGATTTAAGATGCTTGGCAATGAATCAATGAATAACAATATTTTATACATGACCAGAAACAGTCCATAGTTATTTTCAAAAATAAATTGGATATAAACTTAAAAAGAAAACAAAAATGCAAGACAGGGCAATCAGGAAGGAACAAAGGATAGAGAATACAGTAATAGCTCGTTCAAAGAGTTTGCAGAGGAACTTGGGTTAATGATATTCTATCTCTTCTATGTGACAGAGCATCTACAAATATGAGTACATTCTAATGACGCACTGCAAAAATTGGTAGACTGACCAGAACATAGCAAGTGTAGTACAATCTATCATAACAAGTTGTGCATATCATGATTCACTGGTTTCAATGATCCCACTAGCAAAATCTAGTTTTTTTCAATGGAAATTAGCCCCACTACAATGAACATTGGAGTAGGTTCTACCCAGATGCAATGATGGGATTTAAGCTGAGACTAATTGAAAAGGTAACCCACAGCAGTGTGGATTCTACATGACAAACTTGCATTCATTGTCTAATAAGGTAACTTCCCAACTGTAAACAAACTGTAATGAAGCAGTGGGCATGAGGAAGCAGCTGCAAGGAGTAAACTTACACAAAGCAGAAGCCTCCATATGGCATGCATGAAGACAGCAAGAAAAAGATCAACTTTGTCTCTGAAAACAAAATCAGGAAATTCAGGTTCACAAAAAACAAATTTGGACTGTGATTCATGAATTTCTTGATGAGAGAGAGTCTATTGCTGATTTGAGAAAGCTGATGAAAGTAACATTGCATAAGTTTGGTTTTGTATTCCAAATTGGCCAGTCATTACCAGGAACAGCTGATCCTTTTTGGATTGGTTTGACAAGATTGAATCACTGTGCATGAGTCAAGTAATATGAAAAACTACACTATATTAGTGGCTTTAAAAATTATGTTCAATTCAAATTAATTCTATCTTCATTTTTCGCAGTGCAGCAAATTCTACTGGAATGATTTTCTGCCAGTCCAGTGAGGGTTCATTACAGTGAAGTTTAACTGTAATTCTGTAGTGTCAGGAATCCACTGTCCTTGTTTCCAAACTAGAGCTGGTTACTGGAACAAAATAATACTTTCATTGCAGAAAACTTTTTTTAAACCAGCACACAACAGCAAAAATAGCATTCTTATTGGTCAATAAATACAGAAAAGTCTGAGTCATATAAATATGGTTGCCTGGCTTCAGCATCAAAATCCCACCCCGGCCTTCCAAATCTATACATGGTTCATAGGCCAGCGTAAAAACTTATATTGTGCAATCCAATAATTGCAGTAAATGGAACTGAGAGATTGTTTAAAAACAAATTATACCCACAAATTCAATGGATGTTTTTTTATAATTGTGATTTATATTTTCCATTATTATGGTATCACTGCTTTATACAACATTAAAACTACCTGTGGAAGAAATCATTTGAGTACACACTAGTCTTAAAGTAGTTTGAAAAATCTAAAGTACCAGCAAGTTATACAGCCACAACTATTTAATTTTACTGAGTAAAAGTCTGAATCATTGGCAGTACATACACCAGTTATGTGGAAAAGTTGTTCCAAAAAATTCGTCAGGTTATAAAAGCAAACATGATAAACAGTCAAACAGTGTTACAACTAAATGTTCACACGATGATTTAGATTCAGCACAAACATTCTGCACAATCAAATAACAGCACATATTTTTAACAGGGCTTTTAAAATGTGCAACTTACTTGTACAGTACACGCTAAGGATCAAGGCCACGCAGAATTTTGGATTTTGCCAGATTTCAGGTTGGGTGTTTTGGGCAGTGGATGGTCCAGGCTAATAAGGGTCAAATAAGTTCAAGGGTTTCTAGCCCTTAATAAAGTTAAAAAAAATTTAAAGAAAGGATGCATGGCACATTCTAAAAATATCCATTTTTCAGGCAACCCCAGTTTTAGACAGGCAATTTGAGAGAGAGTTTATCTGTGGATAGATTGTTTAAACAAAATAGCTTTGTTAGGTGCAATGACAAGATTATTTTTGTTGAAAGCAAAGGGCAATTGAAATCACATACCATCTTCGACAGATAAAAGTGAATTTGAAAGCGGTGGCACATGACAAAGTAGTTTCTGATACAAGTACTGTGACAACATTTTTTATTCTTAATGTGACATTCTTGAAAGCTCAAAATATGCAGAAGCCATTGCACATAGCAAATATCTTTTAATAGTCAGTCTAAGAAAACAATTGCTAATGAATTGCTTATTATTCCTGTCAACTATATTTTCAACAAAAATTAATCATAAAATATTAGATTTCATTATATCAAGAATAGGAATAAAATGCATATCTTAGAGTGTAATTACTACAATTGGCAACCTTTTTAGAAAGATTCTATTTTGCAGAACAAATTTAATAGAAGCAAACCTGCATACCCCACAACAATTGAGTAAAAATACAAAATACAGTTCCTACCAATATTGAAAATGACCAAACTACAGCATAAAATTGAAAAACTTTAATGCATAATTAATCAAGAAAGAGGATGCAGGATATTCGGAAGCATGTAATTGTCCTTGCTTTTAACCTGAAGATTCTTTATATGATGCAACTGTATGTTGGAAACAGCTAGAGTATTTATAACATATTTATTTTGCTGCATCTCTGTCATCACACTTATCACCTAATTAAATTTTAAAGCTGTTTATATCACACCTTGGGGACACTCTCCATGTGCACAGATTGAATTCAATTTACATGTAGCTTTTACAAATGTTTGCACTGTTGAATTGATATCTGACATGCATAGTCGCTTCCTCAGCCAGCCCGACAATTGTTAATTAGCTCTAATATGCCTCATCCATACTTGAAAAAGCATATTACTTTGCTACCCATGTCCTTACTGGTCAAAAATATCTCAAGAAACATCTGACACAGTTTACAAAACAAATCTCAGAAAGTTGAATTCAGCACAGAACTCTACGCTTTGCTAAATTACCATTAGAAGACACTAGGAAAATATTACCACCATAAAATGAAAAGCTTAAATTGGAAAACACAATAAAACCTGGGTTGAGAGAGATATGGTAATTACTTACACTGCTTCTATTTTTCATTAAGAAGAGCAGGTTTCCTTTCAAACGGCACCATCTTTCTGTTAGTTCTGCATGAGAAAATGAAACATTAAAAAAATGGTATTTTGCTGGTGAAGGAAAGATGGTTCTGAAAGAAGATGCATCAGTAATAAAGGTCAGGGAAGAAAATCATTAGAAAATTCCTGCTTCAGCCAGCAGCTGCATACATATGACAGCCTGCTAAATGCCAGATAACTCCCCAGAAGGCTCTTCTTACCCTGCAGCTGAGAGATTTGGTGACTGCAGCAGAAACCATCTGTTTTTTCATTGGCTTCTCATCTCAGAGGGAAGGAGAAAGAGGAACTTGTGTGATTTTATGTAAAAGAAGACAATGGTCTTTTTTAAAAATACAAGATATAGCTCATGATAATATATTACTGCAAAAAAGATAAACTAGCTTCAGTTCAGACAGGAAAATAAATTATCAATCTTCTTTCTCACAAAAAATGTGACCATGCTTTTTGGTTCAAATTATTTTCAGTGCAAAATATCAAATAATTTCTGAAGCTAATTTAGCAATACTCGACGGTTAAAGAGCAAATCAGTGAAGCATCTTCTCTGGCAGGCAGCTGAGAGGAGATTCTTTCAAAAAAGAGCACAAAGAGTGGACAAAAATTGCCCCATTTGAAACACAAGGGTTTAAGAAAAGTGCAGAAGAGGCAGGAGCAGGAAACAGACTTTACAAAACCAGAGACACATAAAGCCTGCCAATTTTCATGGGAGGGCTTCATTTTAAAAAATCTACACAACATACCTCACAACTGGCCAGTTAACTGTCCAGTTCATCTACCGGAAAGAGACCATACCTCGGGAGTTATGTGAATGAGCCATGGTATCATCAAATCCTTACAATGTGAAAGGAAGCTATTTGGCCCATCAGGTCCACGCTGACCCTCCTAATATCATCCCACCCTGAACCATCCACTATCCTATCCCTGTAACCCTGCATTTCTCATGGCCAATTCACCTAACCTGCACAGATTTGGACTATGGAGGAAACCGGAACACCCAAATGAAATCCATGCAGGCATGGGGAGAATGTGCAAACTCCAAACAGTTGCCTAAGGGTGGAATTGAACCCAGGTCAGTGGCGCTGAGAAGCAGCAGCGCTAACCACTGAGCCACTCTGCCACCCATAGTCAATGATGGATGTAAAGGTTTAGGTGGGATGGTAGGATAGTAGGAACACCAACACCTGCAAGGTCGCCTCCAAGCCACTCATCATCCTGACTTGTAAATATAATTGCTGTTCCTTCACTGTCACTGGGCCAAAATCCTGGAATTCCCTCCCTAAGGGCATTGCAGGTCAACCTACAGCGTGTGGCCTGCAGCAGTTTAAGAAGGCAGCTCACCACCACCTTCTCAAGGGCAACTAGGGATGGGCAATAAATGACAGCTAGCCAGTAATGCCTGTGTCCCGCAAGTAAACTAAAAAATGGATGATAGGATTGGAAGGGGGACGTGGGGACATGGTGTAGAAGGCTCTAGACAGAATTAGGAAAAAGGAAAAGGATGTGTCAAAGATTAGAATTGAGGGCTAACCTGGGACCAGTGAGGGTCAAAAATTCATTTGAGTTCAGTTCCACCCTCGGGCGACTGTCTACGTAGAGTTTGCACATTCTCCCCGTGTCTGCATGGGTTTCCGCCGGGTGCTCCGGTTTCCTCCTACAGTCCAAAGATGTGCAGGCTAGGTAGATTGGCCATGCTAAATTGCCCATAGTGTTCAGGGATGTGTAGATTAGGTGTGTTAGCCATGGGAAATGTAGGGTTACAGGGAAAAGGTAGGGGGATGGTTCTAGGTGCGATGCTCTTTGCAGGGTCGGTGTGGACATGTTGGGACGAACAGCCTATTTCCATACTGTAGGGATTCTATGATTCTATGGCCCAGAGGAGGACACGTGGCCCTCAAAATGCTAAAAATAAAATCTTTAAATTTACCTGTTGAATCACTTCTGGCCTATGAATTGGCTCCTAGAAGTTGGCACTGGCCCCACATTCAATCCTCAGTTTGAAATTGCAGGTTCAATCCTAATGATATTTTGATCTACACATTTTAAAGTAGGACAAACTTCCTTCGTGTAAACATCCTGCTTGCCAGTTTCAAACAGCAGCATATTGAGACATGCAACAAAGGTAACAGGATGAGTGAAGGTTACAAAACTCTTAATGTTATAAATGTCCTGTCTCCAAAACTTTTTCCAACAGGTGGGGGCTAATTAAAAATCAAGACCAAAATGCATCTTTCACAGTCAAAATAGATCTAACTTCAAGTACAGTTGTGAATGGGGAAATGCAATTTTCAACGAAGTACATTTGATATTGGCATATTTTGCCAGTAAATCATTGTCCTAAAATGAACACGGCACATTGACCAGTAATGTTATTTAATAGTGTAGTTGGTCATTCTGAAATTCCTTACAACTTGAGAGCTTTTCGATAAGATTTTGTGAACTGGGGAAATTCCAGGTTGTCTGAAGCAAGTTTGTGACATTCTAGGTACCTTGCAGTACCTTGCCACCTTTACCAGTATGAGGTGTTGAGTATGGATTGTTTGAAATACTTCACTGCCACCAATTGTCCTTCATCTTTGCCTCATTTTGGGCTTAACTTGTGATTAAAAGATAGAGGATATACCACCATCAATTGTCTTCAGAAAAAACATTGTTCTTAGATAACAAGCAGTTTCATCAATAACCTTACCTCAATCACTAGGTCAGAAATGGGGATGTTTGCTGATGATTGCACAATGTTCATCACCATTCATGACTCCTCAGATAATGAAGCAGTCCACGTTCAAATGCAACAAGATCTGGACAATATCCAGGCCTAGGCTGACAAGTGGCAAGCAACATTCACACCACATATTAATCTTCTCATCCTTAACTCTGTCCTTCTTCCATGTGCAACCAGGCCCAGGTAGGAAATTCTAGAGAATCTCTGCTCACCAATATGCCCAAACAAAATCTTTGCCTTCTTGAACAATTCAGACTTAAGAGTGGTCATTTTTAATGGTAACTTGTTAGTTTGAAGTAGCAGTGGTAGATCCTAGTTATACTAAACGTAGCTCACAGTTGTAATTAAGTTTATAATTTAAGATGATCAAAATTTGGATTTCAAAATAGAGGCAGATGAGTGTAGGTAATGTTTGCGAAGGTTTTTTTTTGTAAGAATGGTAAGGGCCCTTCTGGATCTAAAACGTAAATCCAGTTTCTGTCAGGATGCAGGCAAGTACAAACTACTGTGGTGTTAAAGGAAATATGTTTATACTACTGGATTTACAACAGATAGAGTAAACATACAAAGCTTAGTTTTCAGTTCAGAGTAATCTAGGATGAAGCACGTTTCTCCATTCAGTTCCGAAGACAGCAAGACTGAGTTCAGAAGTAAGTTCAGCTCCCCTCTAAGGATAGTTCAGGACAATTCAGGGAACCAGTTTACTTCTGCAGAAGGGTTTATTTTGATAAGCTTCCAAATCAGGAGAAATGCAGGTTAAAAGAAGTGAAGATTAAAATTAAAGAAAATCTGCAACTTCATGCAAATGTGTTCAACAGAATAAAACCATATTATCTGATATCTGACTTAGCCAGTAGTATAACCAGTTGGAATCATAAAATTACATGTTTATATGAATAGTCAACATTATATCTATGGAGTCTTACTATCAAATAACGAGCCCACAATATTATTTCATCATTCCCTGTGCAATTCGTACATTTATGCTCAAGAGAAGAATGTAATACCTGCCTTCCTGTTTCCACACAATTAAGTTAATAGCAGGTCATGGATAGCTTTCCCTCCCAGACAATAAATGAAGCCCTCCAGTGTGAAGCTAATGCCCTCTTAAGATCTTCATCATCCCTCCATAGTGTAAGTCTGTTGCCACACAGGAAGCTCAAAGAGCAAACCCTTGATGGATTTGCCTGAAGGTTTCTAGGCATGGGGAGAAGGGTAGAATCCTTAATTCACATTCACTCAGTGATTGGGAAGTGACACATTGAGAGCTCCCACCTGCTGTTGCATCCAAATGTCATTCCTTAATCTCCATTTTGTCCTTGCTTACCTTTGGTTCAGATCCCTTGCCAAACCTGGGCCTTAGGTAGGTGCATTACCAGCAGCCATCATTGCTGCCATTGTGATACTGCCTATAATGGAGAGTATCACCTTCTGATTGGATAGCGCTCTCAGAGGTAGGATTACTCAATCACTTGGAAAGCCCAATAATAGCCATTTGATGGTGGGTGCTCTGAAAAAAGTGGCAATACAGGGCACTTGTTGTTCACGTTAAGCTACCAGATTGTTGTAAAAAGTCAGCTAGTTAATTATATTTGTGAAGCAGAGTAATGCCAACAGCATGAGTTCAATTATTGCACTACCTGAGGTTACTACAAAAGGACTCTCCTCCTCAACCTCTCCCCTCACCTGACAAGAAATAATAGCTCCAAAAGAAAATGGAACTATCTATCTTGTCAAGCATGAAGTTAAAAATATTAAAATACCTCACCAAAATGCAGCTAAGAATTGTTTATATAACATTCTTCCAACCATCAATGACATCCTGCAGCCCCTAACACCACTTCTAGGTAAACTAAGCAGTGAAAAATTGGATCCTGAAAGCGTCCTTTCTTTTTTAAAAACATTATTCATTGATGGGACATGGGTGTTGCTGGCAATGTCAGCACTTTTTGCCAATTGGGCAATGAAGAGTTAACCACATTTCTGTGGATCTAGAATCACGTGTAGGCCATTCCAGATAAGGTAGATTTCTTTCCTTAAAAGGAGAGGAGCAAACTGAATAGGGTTTTATAACAATTAAAAGTAGTTATACGGTCTCCATGAGGCTAGCTTCTTATTCTGGATGTTTATTGCACTTGAATTTCACCATCTGCCCTGGTGTGATTCAAACCTGTACCCCTGAACATCAGCCAATGTAGATTAGTAGTCCAGTGACATCACCACTATGCCACCATTTCCCATTATTTGTGCAAGATGTCCATGCAGTTTTGGATGCATGGCCAGATCAACTAGAAAGCCCATAAATTAGAATGGCATGAAGTTTGCTTCCAGTGGACACAGAGAATCCCCCTTCAAAAATTTGCAAACACATACCGGTGACCACAAATTGAACATTGTCCACAGTATCTCCATTAACTTCAAATATGTTAATTTTCAACAGTTCCAACCTGTACTACTTGAGATATTAAATATTTAAAGAAATAATTATTGGATTGCTCATTGAGAAGTATTCATTTGAAGGATTATTAAACATGACAACCACTGAAAAATACTTGAATTAAAATCTCAGTGAACTTGTCACCATCATTAATTTTATTGTATCTTAATGCTTTCCCTTCAATCCTAAATCACGCTAGGTCTCATTGGTCCTAGAGCCAGGAGAGCATACAAACAACCTGCTCTCTTGTTTTTCTCAAACAATGTTTGAGCAATTCATAGGAGGGATGACAATGACTCAAGACTAAAGCTTCCTCCTTCACCCCTCGCTCTACAATTCTTCCAAGAACACAAAAGCTTTGTGTAACTTGCAATGTAGTTGCCAGGCCACTTCACACACAGGGACAAGCATCAATATCATGCATCAGAACAGGGTGCATCTCTTAGGCACTTAGTTTGGTAACTCACTCACTTTCTGCCACTTGGACACTCATAGCATCTCTGCCTAGACTTCCTTTTTTGGTATATATTACAGCACATTCAGGACTTACAGTATCACAGTACCTTTGCCTTTTAATGCAGACACAAAGCTAAGTGGCTTGTCATGTTTGCAAGTAATGATCAGTCAAAAGAGTGGAAATGTTGCTGTATGGTATTATGGTAACTCAAAGTCACACCTATAGCACATGCTTACACAGCAAACACACTGCATGTGCTTCAATCAGACAGCCACTTCAGAAAGCCTCAGGGATGTAGTCCTGAATTGAATCAAGGGGTTTACCACCAGTCAGGGAATCCTGCCACAGTTAGGTAAGGGCATCACTAGTATCAGTCCAGTCCTTGGGCTTATGCAGTTTCCAATTTTGGGTGATCAGGAGCAGGGGTTCCACATCATTACAATCCAGGGAGTGAACCACAGGCAGTCTGGCAGAGTCAGCACAACCAGTCCAATGAACAGCGGTAAGTCAATTGTGGAGCTACAGAGATTGTCAGTTCAGAGTGTCTGTTCCCTGCAAATCAAGAGGGGTAATCAGGACCACTGCTGCGGTCAGGCAGTTATAAGAATTAATTAATCACACTAGAGTCCAGAGAGGACAATAACTGCAAAAAGGAGGGAATGCAGCATAAGGGTTGGAGGCGATAAAGCACGAGGGGAAAAGGCTACAGTTACCAGTACCCTGGCTTCGGTGGAAGAGTAAAATGCATAATTATGTTTGGCATACCTAACCTTATGCAGGGCTAATGGGGTAAATTGGGAAGATAAATACAAGAGTTGGGAGAGGATCAAGACGATCAGGGTTGACAGGAAAGTCAATGCATCAAGGAACATGAGGGCTGGGGATCACCTAGATTGACAGACGGAACCTGCAACTCACTGAAGCATTACCCAGGTTGCCTTTCAAATTGAAATCAAAATGGAAAATGTTGCCATCACATTCAGGTGGACACAGTAAGTGTTTTCTTTCTTGGAGGGAGCAGGCTTTACTTCTGAGGGCTGAGGCCCTTCAAGGGGCAATAGCATTATACGGACACTCACAATGTGCACGTTAAAGGTATGAGTTATCTGTATATGAACCTCAGGCTTTGACCAACTGTCTAAATGCAAAATCCAGAACACAAGAAATATTGACCATATCATTCAACATAAATTAATCCTTGTAACATCATTGAGATTCAAGAAATGTGTGGCAAGCTGTAATATTTCACCTTAGTTCCACAATTTACAAACATCTTCCAAGCTTTTGTAGCCTAAACACGATTCAGGAGCTGCTCATTTCACACTTTGGACAATGTAATAACCAAACCACTATCCTATATGCAATATTGCCTTTTTTGAGTTATGGGAGGGTTGGGGGCTGGGGGAAGCACAGTTCAGTTTACAAGTTTTATCTTTTCTGCTTTTCCTGTTGTTTAATTAAAAAGTTAAAGTCATAAACTGATGGAAGCCTTGATGTTCTGATCTGATGTTCCCTCAGTCAGTCAATCATGACAAAAGTGTTGGTGCATCTTTCTTCTCAGTGGATTCGCAGAATCTTCCGCAAGCAGCTTTGGTGGTACTAGTCCAGTGCTTTGAGGTGTCTGCTGCAGACAGTCCACATCTCAGAGTCATACAGGAGGGCAGGAACCACCACAGCTCTAAATCATAATCTTGGTGTCAGATCTGATGATGGTGTCCTTGAACACCCTTTACTTCAGGCAGATGAAGGCCGTGCTAGAGGCAGTGCTGGATCTCTCCGTCAATAGCTACTTTGGCCAACAGGGCACGGCCAAAGTGCTGGAAGTTGTCAACGTCCTCTAAGGCCTCCCTGTGGGCCTTGATGATTGGGGGTTTGCTCCACAATAGCAGGCCATTGGGGGAGGATCTCCAACTTGCGGATGTTCAGGGTGAGACCCATGCTCTCATATGCCTCCGTAAAGGTGCTGACAAGGGTCTGGAGTACATCCTCTGACATTGCACATATGCAAGCATCATCTGCATACTACAGCTCAACACCAGCATCCTCAGCCAGGCTAAAATCCTCAGCATCGAGGCACTGACTACCCTTCATTGACTGTAGTGGACAGGGCATGTCATCCACATGGCTGATACAAGACTCCCCATGCAGGTACTCCTCTCCCAGCTTTGAAACAGCAGGCGAGCCTTAAGCAGACAAAGGAAACACTTCAGTGATACCCTCAAGGCCTCACTGGCGAAGTGTGGCATTCCCACAGACACCTGGGAATCACTGGCCCAAGACCAAAAAATGATAGATATTATTCAGACAGGGTATTATGTCAGGTGGCAATAAGGATGGCTAACCTCTCAGCCTTCATTCATGTAACAGTAGATAAACCGACAGTAGAACCTATGAGGAAAAGTATACACACATTTAAAATTGTGATGATGTGGTTAATGAATTGTCACCCATGCTATCTGTGCTCTCAGAATTTTTAGAGTCATAGAGATGTACTGCACAGGAACAGACCCTTCGGTCCAATTCGCCCATGCAAACCAGATATCCTATAGAAATTTAGTCTTATTTGGCAAATATCCCTGTAAACCCTTTCTATTCATATACCCATCCAGATGCCTTTTAAATGTTGTAATTGTACCAACCTCCACCAGTTCCTCTGGCAGCTCATTTCATTCAAATACCACCCTCTGCTTGAAAAAGTTGCCCTTTAGATCCCTTTTTAAATCTTTCCCCTCTCACCTTAAAACTACGCCCTCTAGGTTTGGACTCCCCCACACAGGGAAAGATCTTGTTTATTTACTGTACTCATGCCCCTCATGATTTTATAGACTTCTATAAAGATTACCTCTCAGCCTCCGACACTCCAGGGAAAATAACCCCAGTCTATTCAGCCTCTCCCTATAGCTCAAATCCTCCAGCCCTGGCAACATCCTTGTAGATCTTTTCTGAACCTTTTCAAGCTTCATAACATTCTTCCTATAGCAGGGAGATTAGAATTGAATGCAGAATTCCAAAACCAATGTCCTGTACAGTGGCAACATGAGCTCCCAACTCCTATGCTCAGTGCCCTGACCAACAAAGGCAAGCATATCAAATGCCTTCTTCACTATCTTATCTACCTGCAACTTCACTTTCAGGGAACTATGAACCTGCATTCCACAGTCTCTTTGTTCAGCAACAATTCCCAGGATCTTACCATTACATGTACAACTCCTGCCTTGAACTGCCTTTCCAAAATGCAGCACTTCACATTTATCTAAACTAAATTCCATCTGCGACTCCTCGGCTGACCGGCCTATCTGATCAAGGTCCCATTGTACACTGAGGTAACCTTCTTCGCTGTCCGCTATACCTCCAATTTTGGTGTCACCTGCAAACTTACTAACCATACCTCCTATGTTCACATCCAAGTCACCGATCTTTGTGGCATTCGGCTGGTCCCAAGCCTCCAGTCTGAAAAGCAACCTTTCACCATCATCCTCTGTCTTCTGCCTTTGAGCCAGTTCTGTATCCAAATGGCTAGTTCTCCCTGTATTCCATGTGAAATAACCAGTTTTCTTTTTCTTTTCTTCCCCAAAACTATGCACAGTCTCAGGGTCTGCAGATGGGTGGTGGGAACCTGCCCTAGAGTGCAGGGTGAAGCCTCAGTGGGAGCAGCACAGTGGCTCAGTGGTTAGCACTGCTGCCTCACAGCACCAGGGCCTGGGTTCAATTCCACTCTCAGGCGACTGTCTGTGTGGAGATTACACATTCTCCCCATGTCTGCATGGGTTTCCTCCGGGTGCTCCCATTGTCCAAAGGTGTGCAGGGTAGGCGGACTGGCCATGCTAAATTGCCCATAGTGTTCAGGGATGTGTAGATTAGGTGGGTTATAGGGGGATGGGTCTGGGTGGGATGCTGAGAGAGTCGGTGTGGACTTGTTGGGCCGAAGGACCTATCTCCACACTGTAGGGAGTCTAAATCTAAGTCTGTTTCAGATGGGCCCCTTGGCCCTGCCATGTTGCCATTGGTGCTGAGCACCAATCAATAGAGTGCAGGTCTGTGTAAATCTGATAGATAGTTTTTAATGCCGGTCCTGGGCCTCTATGGAAGGCATTTACCTGTGCATGGAGACAGACCATTGCAAGCATGCCAGAGCCAGTATGGTACAAGGCGCATTGGTGGACTCCTCCAACCCTTGATCCAGTTTCCGAGTGACTTTGACAAACCTGCCTGGTATTTCATGGGTGTTTCCTCTAAACTTATACACGAAGTGTAGAATTTCTAACTGACCTCATAGGACAATAGTCCATCCTGCTAAATCGTAAATACAAATACATTAGGCTGCCAAAAATAGCCCGACAAACTCTTTTAAAAGAAATCACCATGGCTAAAGAAATACTTAATTAACAACTTCTGACACAGAAAGCTCATGTAACCAACTCAAAATTCAAAATCCAAAATCCAAACTGAAAATGAATCATATTAAAACTATATATAAATCAAGACAGCTTATATTATACACTCTTCAAGGGGGAGACTGTGGATACTGCTGCTGCAGCAGCATGACAAAATGAGTTGGACATGTTAAAAAAACACTAGTGGTAATGGGAGGCTGCGCAGCATTGAAAGTTAATGATTTGGTCATCACCACATGAGGAGCCTCTTACCAATTTTTATAGATGTCAATTTAGAGAGATATTACGAAAATCTCTTTTATTTAACATTGTTTGGAGAACTTAAATCTTGAAGAGTTGTGGAAAATTGATTTATTTCAAGTTTTCTGGAAATGTCACAATTTTTTTTGGAAAAGCGGTCATCAAGTTCACTAAATGTAAACAGATGCTGGATATCTGTAACAAAAGCACGAAAGTGCTGGAGCAATTCAGCTGGTTTGGCTGCATCAGTGGAGACAGAAACAGAGTTAAATTTTTGAATCCAATATGACTTCACTTCTAAATACCTCAGTTTCTCTCTCCACAGATGATGCCAGGCCTGAATTCCTCCAGCACTTTGTTTTTCTTTCAACAAAAGTCCATAATGGACCTTGGAGATTTTCTTTTAAAAAAGAGAGAGAATCCACCTAGCCTGCATATCCCTAGAGACTACAGACAATTTAGCATGGCCAGTCCACCTAACCTGCACATTTTCGGACTGTGGGAGGAAACCAGAGCACCTAGCAGAAATCCACGCAGGCACAGGGAGAACATGCAAACTCCATACAGATAGTTGCCCAAGCTGGAATCAAGCCCAGGTCCCCTGCTGCTGTCAGGCAGCAGTGCTAACCACTGAGTCACTGTGCCACCCGAAATGCTGAACAATGAGCAGATCAAGCAAGGGTGGTGGGAGATAATTCTAAACAGGTTTGAGTCCTGGTCAGCAGCAGAATCACAAATATTCTCCTATACAATTTCTTGATCTTTTCTTGTGCTTTCACCTTAAAGAATTTCCCATCTATTAATCTATTCACCAGATTGAGCATCCTCATACAAAATAGGCAGAGCCTCATGATCTAATGAATAACATGGGAATAATTCATTCAGAGATTGGAAAATAAATCCTCCTTCATCTGAGATTAATTTAGCCCAGCTGTTACTCCCAAGTAGATATCTCATTCCTGCTGCAAGACAGCAATTTGCTCAAATCACGTTCCCATTTGATTCAGTACCTGTAGTTTTGCTTTATCCCTCTACAGGTCCTGAAGACAATAATTGTCTGGGCTTTACATTAAATTTCAATGATGCAATTAATAATTTGTTCTCGCATAATTAGGGTTTTTAGTATCCAAAATGTGTTAATATTGATCTTTATCTTTGACCAGCTGTGCATTGTAATGTGTGCCACAAATCATTTAGTGTTCCCAGTTGTCTTAAATGATTCAAAATAGTGCCCTATTCATCACTTCTTTTTTAAATTTGCTAATCTAGCAATCATAATTGAAGTGGTCACTCCCACTAGACAAAGGATAGAAAATGTTATTGAATTTTTTCAAGCATGGACTGTGCTCACTATTCTTTTGGCTTTGCTCATTTTTCTTCTCTCGTCCTCCACTGATGTCTGCAAGGTCCAATTTCACATATAATAATTGCACTACCATAACATGAACAGTTCAAGAAACCATTTTTCACGTACAAGACTAAAGCTAAACGTTGCTAAGACTCTTCAGCAATAAAGGCCATCATATCTGAGACCATTATACAGTCATACAACATGGAAACAGACCCTTTGGTCCAACTCATCCAGGCCAACCAGGTTTCCTAATCTTAACTAGTCCCATTGCCTGCATTTCGCCCATGTCCCTCTAAACCTTAGATAGTAGGAACTGCAGATGCTGGAGAATCTGAGACAACAAGGTGCAGAGCTGGATGAACACAGCAGGCCAAGCAGCATCACAGGAGCAGGAAGGCTGATGTTTCGGGCCTAGACCCTTCATCAGATGCTGCTTGGCCTGCTGTGTTCATCCAGCTCTGCACCTTGTTGTCCCTCTAAACCTTTCCTATTTATGTACCTTTCCATATGTCTTTTAAATCTTTAAATGTTGTAATTATACCCACCCCGATCACTTCTACTGGCAGATATGCATCACCGTCTGTGTGAAAAAGTTGCCTCTCGGGTCCCTTTTAAATCTTGCCCCCTCACCTTGAACGGTGTCTGTATGTCTAACACAAAGGCGCAATTTTCCAGTGAACTGTCAACTCATGGCTTCATAATGCTGTAGTGTGAAACTTCATTACTGAGTGGAAAGATTAGTGTTTTCCATCAATCTGCTCTGAATTTCTTTCTTCATTCTTTTATGGACAGGAGGCACTGACAAGTCGGCATTTGTTGCCCATCCCTAAGTGCACTTGAGCTGAGTGGCTTGATGGGTTACTTCAGAGAGCAGATAAGTGCCAACTACATTGCTGTGTGCTTGGACTCATATGAACATTAGACAGGGTAAGGACAGCAGATATCATTACTTGAAAAGGAGATTATTGTTAAAACCCACTAAAGGTTCACTAATCTATGATGGTATTACGGTAACAATTACTGAGACTAGATTTTAATTCCAGATTTTATTATCCGATGTCCCCAGAACATCAGCACAGTCCTAAAACCCATCTGGTTCATTAATGACCTCTAAGAAAGGAAACTGCCATCCTTACCTGGTCCAGCCTACATGTGACTCCAGACCCACAGTGGTTGACTCTGAACTGCCCTCTGGGCAATTAGGAATGGACAATAAATGCTGCCTAGCCAGTGACGCTCTCATCCTGTTACTGAATTTTTTAAAAAACTAGCCCGGTCACATGACCACTATGCCACTGGCTCCCTCATCTAATCTATTGGAAAGTAATATCCAAAGTATGTTTTTGTAATTGTAATAGAAACCAATGACTGAAAGAAGAGCCCATAGGATACTGTATATTGACAAATTCCATAATTAAAAAACTTTATTAATTTTTGATAAAAGATCATTTATCATTACGTTTCAGTATTGTTTTACTTTGTGTTATTACCCACACTTACCTTTCACAGACACATTTCCTTAGCCCAAGAAAATATATTTACAAAACATTTGCAAAATCTGTATTTATATCCACAGAGAGCCAAAACACAGCAGAAATGCATCTTTTCCATATGGTAGACTGTGAAAATCCCTGCAGGGATCTGTGCTGGGTCCTCCACATTTTACAATTTGTATCAATTACTGAGACAAAATGCTCGAAGACATGGAGGAAAAATTTGCAGAGGGCATAACATATTTCCTATCTATGTTGTGAAGATGTGCCTCTCACATTTCAATAGGGAGTGTGGTGGAAATCAAGCCTTGATATTCCCAAAGTCACGAAAGTTAAAGATTTTAAAAGAAATATGCTAACTCCCCAAAGTACCTGATTTTTAGACCCAGGTTGACAAAACACCGACCAGATTTCTGTATTTAACAAGAAATAATATTCATTCCAGGTTATTATATTCTAGCTACAGGTAAATAATTAAACTAAATTAACTTAATGCTACAAAATAAAACCCTAAAGCTACAATAAACACCATCGTACACAGACACTCAGGCAAAACACAAAAAAAAAACACATGGGTACAGGGAAAACAGGTGAAAAATATAGGTCCATAGTATTTGATGAGATCTGTTGGGTTGGTTCTTATTGTTGCCCATGATTTGGACATTTGGACAACTTTATGCATTAAAACATTACCAAAGTGCTCTTGACAGTGAGGTGGACAAAACAGACACAAATCAGTTTGCGGATCAACTTGATTTTATTAACAAACTATTCCTTATTAAAAACACCATGTGAGCATTTCACAAAATTCCACAGTATTTACTCTCTATCTAGCTACATCTGCATGAAAAAGGATATTATCCACAATGATCCACATGTTTGACCCAGACCTTTGGAATATCCTTCCTCTCCAATGGAGGGCTAGCTTTCTTCCACAAAGGTGAATCTCCTCCTGGGTCTTTTTAGATTGCAGCACATCTTCCGCCACAAGTCTTCACTAAAGGGACGTTTCAGTGTGTGCTCTTATACACATTGCCCCAGACCTTCCCAAATGTGTGGTCTTCGTCCAACTGAGTCACAAGCTAGGTTGAAAACCTCCAAAGCACTCACGCCAACACCCTTAACTGTTGCTCTGCCAGGCGATGTAAAGTGCATGTCCTCAGATGGCAGCTGGAAGTCAAGGTGACCAGAAGCATGATTCAAAACTTCTCCAATACACAACCCTTGGGCTGGTTGTAACTGGTTCCCCCTGAATCTGTGACCTCTTTGACCTTGGTTACCACTGCTCTCTGCAGCCAATGGCTACTGTTTAATTTAGTTTGGCCAATTTTCTGTCAGGCTTGATTTCTCCAACTGTGGATCAAGCAGAACGTTCAATTTTGGGCCCCGTGGTCACTTGACCACACTTTCTTTTTTCTGAATGTTTCCACGGGTTTGTAAGAGGAACAAGGTGGCTGGTCCACTTATGAAAGTGGACTTATCCAATTAAAACTTACAATTTGCAGCATCTGCTGGAAGATAAATCAGTTTTCTTCAAGTTTTCTACTGCGGAGAAAAAATTTGACTGCTGCAAATTTGTTAGTTTATCTTGTGGTCTGGAAAATGCAGGGGTGCCTTCAGTATCTCAAAGGTTGCTTGACATTCTGCTGGTCACACTACTTTTGCTCATCGCCAACATATTAATTGAAGGCACAGCTATTGCAACTAAATTACAAATACATTTCTAGTAAATGCCAAACATCCCAAAAAACCTCATGATTTCTCATTTAGTTTTAGGAACAGGGAATTCTAAAATAGTCTTCAGTTTTGCTCGTTGTTATCCAACAATATCAAAAACTCATCATCTCTAAATTCTCCAAAATTGTAATAAACAACCCAAGTATAATTGATAAAACAGGGCTTCAACTTATCTCACATGCTCTCCCAATGTGTCACTATTTAGTACAGCATCATCTAAATAAACCACGCAATTACAAACTCCAACTACTACTTGATTCATAAGCCTTATGGAATGTAGAAGGGCATTCTTTAACCTAAATGGCTTCACATGACGTGTTACACCAAATGAGTTATACCAAAACTGATATTTCTTTAGCCTTTGGTATTAAAGGCACTTTCCACTACCACATCAATAGAGGAAGCGTAGAAAGGAATGTTGCACTACCAACCCTATCAATGCAATTGAGTATGAATCCGTCTGCATGCCACATTCATCTTTCTATAATCTATACAAAGTCTAGTTGATTCATCCGGTTTAAAAACCAACGTTACAGATGAACTCTAGCTGCTTTGACTAGGTTCAAACGAGTGATTTTCTAGCATGTTCTGATTCTGTTTCCAGTCAAGCTTGTTTTTCTGGGCTTAACCGATAATGTTGTTATGGCTCTTTTGTATTCGCATCTAGCTAATCAAGTTGTATCTCCACAGAATACTCTACATTTCCTCAGTAATCTTAAGATCCCCCAATTACCTTTAACTGTAAGAACACAGTGCCTAGCAATACGAATATTTCTGTGTTAGATAGTCAAGCTGTAGGAGGTTCTCTGAGAACTGTCTACTTATTCTTCTACCTCACTCTTAACTCCATCATCTTCTAATAAATTCCAGCCTGACACACTTGTTCATTTAATGAGGCTCATTTCAGAGAAGTCACTTTACTAAAAGGACTAGATAAGTTACATACAAAAAGAATGTTCCTGATAGTGGGGGGAGTCAGAACTACGGGTCATAGTTTAAGGATAAGGAGTAAACCTTTTAGGACTGAGACTAGGAGAAATTTCTTCACCCAGAGAGTGGTGACCCTGTGGAATTCATGACCACAGAACGTGGTTGAGGCAAACATTGTGTTTTCAAGAAAGAGGAATATGTAGCTTTTGTAGCTAAAGGGATCATGAGATATGGAGGAGCTTGAGGAGATTAGGTTATTAAACTGGAATGAGCAGCCATGATCATATTGAATGGCGGGAAGGCTTAAGGGGTTAAATGGCCTACTCTTGTTCCTATCTTCATTATTTCTAGGTTTCTAGCCCTAGTAATTACCTTATATTGACTTCAGAATTTCATTTTCAGAGGTACACTTTGTAATATCAATCCCAATACTTCATCTGCTGTTTGAAAACATCCTAGTTTTCTAATTTTGCTTTCAATTTCTTTCTTTGCTTTTTGTTTTCATTCTCTTATGCTCCAGTCTTTCCAATTGTAATTGAATATCAGCTGCTTCCAATGCTTCATTATCTAAGGCACCCTCTGCATTTCCTCTAAACCCAAGTGCTATGCTAATACCTTGATTATTTCTGCCTTTCCAGTTGTCAGGCAGTGCTCCTCCAGTTTGCTCAGCAAGTCTGTCAACCTGGATTTCGAAAATTCCCTTAAGACTACCGCAGAGAACTCTGCCACCCACAGGAATTCTTTTGCAATTTTACTGATATGACTTAAATGCAGTCCAGAACCTGCGCTATTTACTAATACCACACCCAAATCCTCAATGTCTGTGTTTCCAATCCAATTTAATCCTGGCCACGAGCCCCCAGATTTTGGAAGGACTGTGAAAACTGTTATAGTTCTCTGTTGGACCTCAAATTACAATTCAAATTCTCCCCAGATAGCCGGTGTCAATTTCTGACATCTGAAACAAAAACAAAGTGCTGGAGAAATTGAGCAGGTCTGGCAACAGCTGTGAAGCAAAAAAAGAAGACTTCAAGTTTCAAGTCCAGTGACCCTTCTTCAGAACTGAAAGCAGCTGAGAAATGATGGTATTCATGCTGATGACCGAGGCTGGGAAGGAGTAAGATGAATGGATGAAGTCAGGGCCCAGAGAAGATAGGCCCAGAGAGGATAAATTGGAACCAAACAAAGGGTTGTTGATAATAAACCATGTGAGAAGTAAATGCTGAATGGGTGATATTGGGAAGTGTGAATAGATGATAATGGGTTGTTTGTGCTGAGACCAACCCATGTAGAACAGGACCTGGGGTGCGGGGCTGGGTAATGGACATGGGGGGGGAGAAAAAGGTCTTCACGCTCCGATATTGTTAAACCCAATGTTAGGTTCTGCGGCCTGTAAGGTACCTAGGCGGAAGATGAGGTGTTGTTCCTCCAGCTTGCATTCAGCTTTGCTGGAGCACTGCGTGGAAATGTTGGCATGGGAACATGGTGGTGCGAGATGGAAATGTTGATGTGGGAACATGGTGGTGCGTTGAAGTGGCAGGCAACTGGAAACGTGGGGTCATTTTTCCAGATAGAGCAGAGGTGTTCTGCAAAGCAGTCACCCAGTTTGTGTTTCATCTCCCCAGTACAGAGGATTCAACATTGAGAGCAACAGACTAAATTGAATGAAGTACACGTAAATTGCTGCTTCACCCAAAGGTATGTCTGGGACCTTGGATAGTGAGGAGGGAGGAGTAAACTGGCAAGTGTTGCACCTTCTAAAATTGCACGAGAAGTTGACGTGGGGTATGGGGAGGGGTCGGGAGTACAGTATGAGGTGGAATCAAGGTGTCCGTCTTTGCGGAATGCTGACAAGGGAGGGAAGGAAACATGCGGCTGGTGATGGCAACTGGGAGGGAGAGGAAATGGCAGTTTATGGTCCTCTAGATGTGGTGGCTGATGGGGTGGGAAGTGAAGACAAGGGGTATCTATCATTGTTGTGGAAGAGAAGAGAAGGGGTAAGGGCCAAAGTATGGGAAATGGGTCAGACACAGCTGATGGTCTTATTGACTGTGATGGGGGGAATCCTTGGTTAAGCAAAAAATGGGCATTTAAGTCCCCTGCAGAAGGCAGCCTGATCAAAACAGATGCAGTGAACAGAACAGAGAAAGTGAAATGGAGTCCATGCAGGAAATTGGGTGTGAGGATGTACAGTTAAGGTAACTGGAGCCAGTGGGCTTGTAGTTCAAATTGGTGGCCAGCCTATCGCCAGAAACAGAAACAGAGATGTCAAAGCAGAGAAGGGAGGAGTCAGAGGTGGACCAGGTGAGAAGGATAGAAATTTTGATTGATTTATTGCTGTCACATGTACCAAGATACTGTGAAAAAGTGCTGTTTTGTGTGCTATACAGGCAGATCATAATGTACAAAGTTCATCAGGGTAGCAGAGCAGAGTGCAGAATACAGTGTTACTGTCGCAGAGACGATGCAATGTGCACGAGAGGTCCAAATTAACGTTTGAGACGAGTATACAAAAATCTGATAACAATGGGAAAAAGCTGTTGGAAATTGGAAGCAAAATTGATAAATTTTTCCCAATTCCAGTCAAGAGATGGAAGTAGCACCGATAACAAGGTGTAGAGCTGGATGAACACAGCAGGCCAAGCAGCATCAGAGGAGTAGGAAAGCTGACGTTTCGGGTCTGGACCCTTCTTCAGAAATGGAGGAGGCGAAGGGGATTCTGAAATAAATAGAGAGAGAGGGGGAGGCAGATGGAAAGTGGATAAAGGAGCAGATAGGTGGAGAGGAGACGGACAGGTCAAGGAGGCGGGGATGAAGCCAGTAAAGGTGAGTGTAGGTGGGGAGTTAGGATGGGGGTTGGTCAATCAAGGGAAGACGGACAGGTCAAGGAGGCGGGGATGAGGCTGGTAGGTAGGAGGTAGGGGTGGGGGTTGGTCAGTGAGGTGGGAGGAGCGGATAGATGGAAGAAAAGACGGACAGGTCAAGGAGGTGGGGACGAGCTGGGCTGGTTTTGGGATGAGGTCGGGGGTGGGGAGATTTTGAAGCTTATGAAGTCCACATTGAGGCCATTGGGCTGCAGGGTTCCCAAGCGAAATATGAGATGCTGTTCCTGCAACCTTCGGGTGGCATCGTTGTGGCACTGGAGGAGGCCCAGGATGGACATGTCGTCCAAGGAGTGGGAGGGGTGTTGAAGTGGTTCGCGACTGGGAGGTGCAGTCGTTTGTCATGAATTGAGTGTAGGTGTTCCACAAAGCGGTCTCCAAGCCTCCGCTGTTTCCCCGATGTACAGGAGGCCACATCGGGAACAGCGGATACAATTTACCACATTAGCAGATGTGCAGCTGAACATCTGTTTAATGTGGAAGGTTATCTTGGGGCCTGGGATGGGGGTGAGGGGGGGAGGTGTAGGGGCAGGTGTAGCACTTCCTGCGGTTGCAGGGAAAAGTGCCAGGGGTGGTGAGGCCTCTGATGCTGCTTGGCCTGCTGTGTTCATCCAGCTCTACACCTTGTTATCTCAGATTCTCCAGCAATAGCAGTTCCTACTATCTCAAAGTAGCACCGATGATGTCATTGATGTACTGCAGAAAGAAACAGTTGTGGGGAGGTGCATGAACAAGGAAAAAGTTCCAATATCCCACAAAGTGACAGGCATAACTGGGGCCCATGCAGATAACATGGCCACACCTTTGATCAGAGGAAAGTGAGAAGAGTTAGAGGAGAAATTGTTCAAAGTGAGGATGACCTCAGCCAGGTGGAGGAGAATGACAGTGGATGGGGACAGTTCAGGCTTTCCTTCAAGGAGAAGCAAAAAAGAGTTCCAAGACCATCCTGATGGGGATAGACATGTAAAGGAATTGCAAGTCTGTAGTGAACAGGAGAAAGTTGATGCCAGCAAACTGGAAATTCTGAACCAGTTGTAAAGCCTTAGAAGAATTACAGATGCAAGTGGGGAGAGATGGGAGAAGGGGAGAAAAAAAAAACCAAAGTCGGAAGAAATAAGATTCATGGGGCAGGAACAAGTTGAAACAATGGGTCTGCTCAGGCAGTCCTATTTCTGAATTTTGGGAAGAAGGGTAAAAGCAGGGACTGAGATGTACGCTGTGAATTTGAGGATTGGAATTGCAATGAAGAGAGCTGCCCAAATGAGATAAGGTTAGTGTCAATAACCTGTTGAAGCCTGGTGAACACCAGCTCCAGTTTCGGCTCATATGGAGAGGAAAGGAGTCACTTTTACCATAACTGACTAATCGCTTTTATTTATGTATTATGAAAAGGTACATGTATGGCTTATACATTAGACAATACACAAATGACTCATATGTTTTCCTGAAAGAACTAGAACCTATTTGTACACCCACAAAAGGCCACTAACACTTCCAGAATAGTCACAGAATATAAAAGCTAATACCCATGCAGAAAAGCTGCTGTGGCTGCCGAGGACTGACATTAGCCAGATGTCACACTCGATGCCATCGCATCCTGGATGAGGGGTGCACTTCTGCAAAAGTTGATCTCTGGAGTTCTTGCTGGTTGCATGCCCTAAGGGTTCTTTTATCCTTTTTCGTGATCTTTCTCAAGTCATGTTGATTTTTATTATGGTTCAGGCTAATTCAATTATCACGTCTTTACCTTATTGGCCCTAGACCAGAGACTTAGGTAGTATTACCTCATTGCCCCTCGTACAAATAAGGTTTTTGCATTACCTCATCTTTCTTACTTTTTTGCAGAACTTGGTTGGCACCAAGTGGTTCTGACCAGCTCAGGCCAACTCCTAGGTTATCCTCAGTTCACAAGCTGCTTCTTTCTTTATGTCAGCATTTTTTTTACATCCAGTATCTCCTGTTAGCGATATTCGTGACTGGCACCCGCTATCTTCACCTTTCTCTGCAGCTTCTGGTCAGCATCTCCCAGGCAGTGATGTCAATGGCTGGTCTGCCTGCCTCTCTCTCTCTCTCTCTGCAGCCCCTGGCTAACAAGCCAAAACAATAGCTGATCATTCAATGATGGAGTCATGGTCCAGGGGGAGATGGATGGCTGTGTCCAAGAGCCGGTGAGGAAGCACTAGACCCAAAATATGAAATCTATTTTTCTCTCCACAGATGCTACCAGATTTGAGTTTCAGATCTCCATCATCTGCACTTCTTTGTTTTAGTTTAGTATCCCATGTCTTCCCCTTCAACTGCTCCATTTGAACCTTATAGTCACATTCTCTCTCATCATCTTTACAGGGTCATAATCTGAGAAACCTTCTCTAACAATGAAGCATAAATTTCCTATGCTTTACCTATCAATTTACTCATTTGCCTAATTAATTTGAGAATGCCTCCACATCTTTTTCCTCAAATTTAAATAGAGTATTAGCTACCCTAAAACCCACTTGAAGTATTACAGTGACCTCTGGTGATGGACTTTGTTTAGCCACGGCTCTGGTCACTACTTATGGTGGATTAACACCTGTAACCTGATCCTCCAAATTGTTCCATCTCCTTAGCCTCAACTGAGCTTTGCATGATTATGGCTCATATGCAGAGAAAAAGAGTCGCTTTTACCATAACTGACTAATCGCTTTTATTTACGTTTTATGAAAAGGTACATGTATGGCTCATACATTAGACAATACACAAGTAACTCATATGTTTTCCTGAAAGAACTAGAACCTAGAAAGAACTAGAAAGATGACTTTCACTTCTATCATATCATTCTTTTGGAGTAAATCAATTCTAGTTAAAATGGTAATTTCTTAACTCTCCAAACTATCACTACTCCGGACAACAAGTCACACTCCAACTGGACTTTGCTCAATAGAGTTGGGATACACTGTCCACCTATCCCATCCACCAGCACTTTGGTTTTCAATGAACTCTCTGGAGGGAAAATGAAATCCTTCCCCAGGAACAGTGTGCCAGTAGTCCCTATATCACTTGGAATAGTTATAGACTTGGCAGATTCCTTTAAAAGAAGGATTATCTTACTCCTACTAAGAAGTCTTCATTTTTTTTTAATCTACCATACATATGATTTCTGCACTCAATAGTGTCAACCTCTGATCTATTCATTTTAGTTAAAGGTATAATCTGATCTGTAGGCTTTCCTTA
>NC_063332.1:150913350-150964083 GCF_021869965.1 Rhincodon typus | reverse complement strand
TTATCTGCTTTCCGGAGGGACAACTCTCTCCGTGACTCCCTTGTCCGCTCCACACTCCCCTCCAGCTCCACCACACCCGGCACTTTTCCCTGCAACCGCAGGAAGTGCTACACCTGCCCCCATACCTCCTCCCTCACCCCCATCCCAGGCCCCAAGAAGACTTTCCACATCAAGCAGATGTTCACCTGCACATCTGCCAATGTGGTATACTGCATCCGCTGTACCCGGTGTGGCTTCCTCTACATCGGGGAAACCAAGCGGAGACTCGGGGACCGCTTTGCAGAACACTTACGCTCGGTTCGCAACAAACAACTGCACCTCCCAGTCGCGAACCATTTCAACTCCCCCTCCCATTCCTCAGACGACATGTCCATCCTGGGCCTCCTGCAGTGCCACAACGATGCCACCCGAAGGTTGCAGGAACAGCAACTCATATTCCGCTTGGGAACCCTGCAGCCCAATGGTATCAATGTGGATTTCACAAGTTTCAAAATCTCCCCTCCCCCCACCGCATCCCAAAACCAGTCCAACTCGTCCCTGCCTCCCTAACCTGTTCTTCCTCCCACCTATCCCCTCCTCCCACCTCAAGCCGCACCTCCATCTCCTACCGACCAACCTCATCCCGCCCCCTTGACCTGTCCGTCCTCCCTGGACTGACCTATCCCCTTCCTAACTCCCTACCTACACTCACCTTTCCTGGCTCCATCCCCGCCTCTTCGACCTGTTTGTTTCCTCTCCACCTATCCTCTCCTCTATCCCTCTTCTATCCGCCTCCCACTCTCTCCCTATTTATTTCAAAACCCCCTTCCCCTCCCCCTTTTCTGATGAAGGGTCTAGGCCCGAAACGTCAGCCTCTCTGCTCCTATGATGCTGCTTGGCCTGCTGTGTTCATCCAGCCCTGCACCTTGTTGTCTCGGATTCTCCAGCATCTGCAGTTCCTACTATCTCTCATTCCTTTCCTTGGTTACTGCCTTCATTTCACTCATGTACATTCTTTTGCATTTGAATGTGAGAAAGAATAAAGGCTTTATTTATTGTTAATTCAAACATCAGCCATTATTGCTGCCTGTCTACCAACTGCAATCCCTTGGCGCTCAATAAGAGTTCTTATTAAAGAAAGTAGTGCGTTTTTAGATTCCTCTAAGAAAATAATCTAAAAACTTCATTGATATTTCAGTTTCTAATGCTCTTAATTACCTGTTTAACCATTTTGAATTCAGTATAGGTTTCCCCAGGCTGATTACTTAAATTCTGGAATCTTTGCCTATTTGCCTCAGGCACAAACTCATGCGGCAATAGTTTTGAAAAGTACAAAAATAAAAAGACACATTGGTCTGTACTGGTCTGCATTCTTGTTAAGTGAGCAGGCAAAAATCTAGCAGCTGGAATATAATGTAAAATTATTCACTCTGGCAGGAAGAATAACAAAGCAGAGCATTAGTTAAAAGGTAAATGGCTGCAGAATTCTGATGCGCAGAGGACTTCAGGTGCTCTCATTCATGAGTCACAAAAAGCTTGGATGCAAGTACATATGCAAGCGATTAAGGCGGCAAATGAAACGTTAACTGTTGTTTTGACAGGAATTGAACATAAGTAAGAATATTATACTGTTGTAAAATGTAAGGAGGGAATTGCCCTGGAAGTCCTCAATGTTGACTGCGGACCCCATGATGTCTCATGGCTTCAGGTTAAACATGGGCAAGAAAACCTCCTGCCGATTACCAAATACCATCCTCCTTCGGCTGATGAATCAGTACTCTACGTTGATCAATACTTAGAGGATGCACTGAGGGTGGGGGATTTCAAGTTCCACCACCAAGAGTGGCTTGGCAGCAGCGTTACTGATACAAATGGTCAGGACCTAAAGAATGTGGTTTGCAGATTAGGTCTGCAGCAGGTGGTGAGGGATCCAATAAGAGAAAGTACCAAAGTATCAAAGTACCAAAGTATCAAGATTTTCTGAAGAAGGGTCTAGGCCCGAAACGTCAGCTTTCCTGCTCCTCTGATGCTGCTTGGCCTGCTGTGTTCATCCAGCTTTGCACCTTGTTATCTCAGATTCTCCAGCATCTGCAGTTCCTACTATCTCAGAGAAAGTAAATACTTGATCTCATCCTTACCAATCTGCCAGCTGCAAATGCATCTGTCCGTGACAGTATTGGAAAGAGTGACCTTTGCACAGTCCTTGTGGAGACAAAGTCCCGCTTTCACATTGAGAATACTCTCCATCATGCACTTTCACCATGCTTAGAACAGATCAAGCAACTCAAGACTGGGCATACATGATGCGCAGTGGGCCATCAACAGCAGAATTGTACTCCAGCACAATCTGTAACCTCATGACCCAGCGTATACCCCAATCAACCAATACCATCAAGTCAAGGGATCAACCCTGGTTTAGTGGACAGTGCAGGACAGCATGCATATCTAAAAATGTCAATCTGGTGAAGCTACTGAATAGGACTACTTGCATGCTAAATGGCATAAGCAGCAAGTGATAGACAGAGCTAAGAAATCCCAAAACCGACAAATCAGATCTAAGCTCTGCAATTCTGCAGTCATGAATGGTGGTGGCCAATTAAATAGCTCACTGGAGGAGGAGGCTTCACAAATATCCCCACCCTCAATGGTAGAAGAGCCAAAACACAGCGCAAAAGATAAGGCTAAAGCATTCACAGCAATCTTCAGCCAGAAGTGCCAAATGGATGATCCATCTCAGCCCCTTCCAGTGGTGACCAGCATCAGATTCCAGCTAACTCAACTCACTCCACACGATAGCAAGAAATGGTTGCAGGCACTGAATGTTGCAAAGGCTATGGGCCCTGATAATATTCCAGCAATAGTACTCAAGACTTGTGCTCCAGAACCTGCCGCTCCCGTAGTCAAGATCTTCTGGTACAGTTACAACACAGGCATCCACCCAACAATGTGAAAAATTGCCCAGGAAAGTCCAAGCACAAAAAGTAAGACAAATCCAACCTGACCAATTACCACCCAGTCTACTTCAATCATAAAGTGATGGAAGGGATTATCAGCAGTGCTATCAAGTAGGAAGTGAAGCAGTCCACTGTTAAATGTGATAAGATAAGGACAATAACCAGGCTTGGGCTGACAAGTGGCAAGTAACTTTCACACCATATAAATGCCAGGCAATGACCAATCCCAGAAGAAATAATCTAACTACCACCCCTTGACATGCACTTTACTATCACTGAATCCCCTGCTATCCTGTCCTGGGAGTTACCATTGACCAGAAACTCAACTGGACTCACCACATGAAACAGTGGCTACAAGAACAGGTCTGAGGCTAGGAATACTGTAGTGAGTAGCTCATCTCCTGAATCCCCAAAGCCTGCCCACAATCTACAAGCCCGGGGTTTGATGGAATTCAGTCCACTTGCCTGGATGCAGCCCCAACAACACTCAAGAAGCTTAACACCATCCAGGACAAAGCAACTGCTTGATTGGCACCACAAGCATCCACTACCAATGCTCGGTAGCAGCAGTGTGTATTATCTACAAGATGCACTGCAGAAGTTCACCAAAGATCCTTAGACAGTATCTTCCAAACCTACCGCCACTTCCATCTAGAAGGATAAGGGCAGCAGATATGTGGGAACACCACCGCCACCTGCAAATTCTCTTCCAATCCACCCACCATACTGACTTGGAAGTGTATCACCATTCCTTCCTGTTGTTGGGTCAAAATCCTGGAATTCCCTCCCACCATCTCAAGAGCAACTAGGGATGGGCAATAAATTCTGGCCAGCCAGCAATGCGCACATCCCACAAGTGAAAATAAATACAGGGCATTAGTGAGACCACATCTCAAATGCTGCATGCAGATGTGATCTGCTGTTTGAAAGAAAGATGTAAATGCGTTTGAGATGGTTCAGGGGAGGTGTACTAAATTAATACTTAGAATGGGTGTCGTGGCTTCACCAAGGAAAGATTAGACAAGTCAAGCTTGCTTTCATAATAATGTAAAAGCGTTATGAGTAGTTTGATTTTTCTAAAATTGAGTGGTTTTGACAAGGTGAATGTGGAAAGGATGTTTACTCTTGTTCATGAGGTGGGGTCACAGTTTCAAAATTCAGGGTCACCCTTTTAGGACAGAGATGAGTGGAACTTTTTCTCCTATCATTGTTGAGAGACTTTGGAACACTGCCTCAGAAGGCAGTGGAAATGGGGTCACTGAATATTTTTGAGATAGATTCCCATCTGGCAAGGGAATCAGGGATAGATGGAAATATAACATTTGAAAGACAAACAGATCAACCATGAACTTATTGAACAGTGGAGCTATCCTGAAAGACTAAATGACCTTCTACTTGTAATTCATATGATCATGTGTGAAATAGTAGGCTCCTGAGCAAGTGAAATGGAAAAGACAAGGCCACAGCGCATGGAGAAATGAGCAAAGAACCTGCTCTTAGGCAGGTCTCTAATAAGATAAAATATAATAAACATTTAAAAATGAGGTTTATCACAGAGATATTTGACATTCAACAAATAAAGTAACTCTTTCATAGAAAATGAAGCTATTTAGTCATAATTATGAACTTAGTACTTCAACATAAATTAAGCTGCAACCCAGTCAGTTTGATAACATTTTCAAAGGTTTTGCAATGACATTAAGAACGGAAGAGTGGAAGCTCTCATCAGTTCACTGATTTTCAACCAATTACAATCTGGGGGGGGACATCAACAGTGTATCGTCTGGACAAGCGTATCATCACCGGCAGCTACTTCTGAATTTCAGCATTTGATTGGATATGTACAGAGTCTGGAAGTTGGTGTAGATTTCAGAGGAGTAATGAAGACAAATGCTGACAGCTTCACAATCATTACTACTGCAAAACACAGGCCACTGCAGATTGCATCTTACTGCAACAGTCGATAGAAGACAGCAATCCTTCAGCTGCGTTTGAGGCTCAAGATGTGTTAGCCCAACAGAACACGAAAGCTGTACAGAAATTTTATTTGCCTAGTATTAAAAAAAACTTAGAGAATTTACCATTTTAAAGAAGAGCAGGGAAGGTATGCGTGGGTCCTGGCTAATATTTATCTCTCAATCAACATCACAGAAGAAATAGATTATCTGCTCATTATCATATTGATGTTTGGAGTTTGTGTGCAAAATATACACTGCATTTCCTACATTTACAACATTGGCTGTGTATGCATTAAGTTCTCTGGTGATCATCGAAAGCACTATACATATGCATGTCTTATTTTTCTTTCAATTAGTCTACTAGCCAAGTTAGATCACTTCACATAAAAAAACTTCATATTTATACACTGCAATGAATCAAAGTCTCAGTCAAATGAAAAACCAGTTGTCTGTATAATGACACCGCAGTTTGCATTTATGCACCACACTTAACATGGTAAAAATATCAAAGCACATCACCGAAGGGTTATCAAACAGAATGAGGTGCTACCACAAAGGATCTAACTGAGCAGATGTTCAAAAGGTTGGTCTGAGGGGTAGGAAGCCAAATTGAATTTGATCAGAAGGCACACTGATCCCATGTCCTACATTCCATGTAGAAACGACACCAACTTCATGCTGCCTATTGATTTTAATTTTGGCTGACATTTCCTACAACAGTAACTACACTTCAAAAGTGCTTCTTCTGCTATTAATGTTTTAAGACATCTGGTGATCATGAAAAGTGCTATATAAATGCATGTTTTTCTTTCTGTAAATATGGTGACCATAACAGTCAGTAAAACAGCCCCCTCCAACCTGCTGTATTTCTCTATGTGACATTCACAGTGCCTTTGGTATCCTACCTAAGTGCTCATCCTTCACTCTTTGTACGAATTTAGGAAGCTCAGCCAGTTATTTGGCCACAAGTGAGGGACAGGAAGATGGCTTGTTTGTCCACATCCAGACTTTATACATAAATTTTCTGATTGCTATCATTGGATAGCAAACAAAACAAGAGGATGGATTTGAGATCAATTATAATTCATTCCCCCATCAGCACCACCTCTGCCTTGCCCAAGATCAGTAAGCTCAAAGAAGTCAGATTTAAGACAGTTCTGGTCCCTTAACAGTACATTAGGAAACGTGGTGAGTGACTGGGAGAATGGAAATAAAATTTTCTCAGCTGCCAAAATGTTAGTAGGCACGTATTTTTCACATCAAAAAATATTCAATTAATGCCGATGTTGGTAAATGATTCAGTGTGGTATTTTGTTTCAAATTAGTTCCATTAATTTTAAATTCAAGCTATTCGCTGGTGAAGGATTGTATGCTTATCTAAAAAAAACTTTGTGATAAACTAATTTTCAACAGTGTTTATAAACTTCACAAGGTTATCATTCAAAATCTGTTAAGGAAATCTTTTTAACAAAAAACATAAGAAACCAATTACATTCTATAACAGTTCAATTTTGCTGGTTCATATAAAAGTTTGTGAATACAGAAATTATTTTCATTAGAAACCTGAACTTAACCTGAGAAAGTTAAACACATATCCCAACTGCACCCAAGACAGTGGCTCTGCTGAATAATTTTCTTTACAGATGTGCTGCAATTAGAGAGTTTTTCTGAATATTGTTTCTGAATACTGCAGTTACACATTGCAAAGTCAGTAAGTTCATGTATAATGAACCACATGGAAATATCAATGGTATAAGTTCCCAGACTCCTGGGTAAAAGTCTTAATACCTCAGTGCTTCCAAACAAATAAGGTTATGCTGCCACCAGGGCCCAGAAATTTAGCCAGGCAGAAATCATTTCTTGGGTGCTAAGCAAATGATCAAATTCACAAAATGTCACAGCAAGCAGACATACATTTTCAGTTGGAAATATGATACCCAGCATATTAGATGTAAGGAGTGCACATCAGCAACATTTAAACTGCTTCAGTCGGGAACGTTACTTCATGGCTCACACCACAGCCCTGTAGAACTCTTCAGTTCAATGAGGATGATATCCAAACATCACAACGGAATGCTGTGAGCCTCACCATTCAGGTGTAGGTATTCTACTCTGCATATCAGGTCACCCAAATTTCTTGGCAGAGTCTTAATAATGTAGAATGGTTTCTGGTTCTCAGAACAGCATAGCTTATTTTGCGAGAAGCACAATTTGACAAACTATTGGAAGATTATCTCAGAGTACAATGGGACCTTGATCAGATGAACCAACAGGCTGACGAGTGGCAAATGGAGTTTAATTTAGATAAATGTGAAGTGTTACTTTTTGGTAAGGCAAACTAGGCAGGACAGGTAGGGCCCTGGGGAGTGTTGCTGAATAAAGAGACCTACAGATGCAGGTGCATAGTTCCTTGGAAGTGGAGTCACAGGTAGACATGGTGGTGAAGGTGGCATATAGCACACTCACCTTCATTGGTCAACGTATTGAGTATAGAAGTTGCAATGTCATGTTGCAGCTGTATAGAACATTGGTGAGGCCATTTTTAGAACTGCAAACGATTCTGGTCGCCCTTCTATAGGAAGGATGTTGTTAAACTTGAGAGTGCAGAAAAGATTTACAAGGATGTTGCTAGGATTGGAGGGTTTCGGTTATAGGGAGAGACTGAGTAGCCTGGGTCTTTTTCTCCCCTGGAGCAGTCAGATGCTGACAGGTTATCTTATGTAGGTTTATAAAATCAGGAGGGAATGGATAGGGGAAATAGCCAAGGTCTTTTTCCTAGGGTTGGGAGTCCAAAATTGGAGGGCAAAGGTTTAAGGTGAGAGGGGAGAGATTTAAAGATGACCTGAGGGGTAACTTTTTCACACAGAGGGTGGTGCATATCTAGAATGAGCTGCCAGAGGAAGTGGTGAAGGTGGGTACAATAATGACATTTAAAAAGCATCTGGATGGGTATATGAATGGGAAGGGTTTAGAGGGATATGGCCAAAGCTGGCAAATGGGTCTAGGTCAGATTGGGATGTCTAGTTGGCGCAGACAAGTTGGACCAAAGGGTTTGTTTCCATGCTGTATATCTCTACACTCTATTCATTTAGCTTCAATTGACTTCCTTTCTTCCTCTTCTTTTTATTTCCTATTTATAGCCTTTTAAGTCTTTGTGAGCTGAACTTAGTGGAAACACTTCAATATCAATATCCTTTCATTGCACAATATTCAGAATGTATTCTGCAAATTTATTACATAAACATGTCATTTTACATACCAGACAGATGGTCATGTTTCTGGATCTGTGACAGTGAAAAGAAAGCTTTTGTAGCAGAAGCAGGATTCCCCCTTCTTTCCCAGTTTTATTTTTGGTCCAAGTTATTAGCTCCAAGGTAAGCCGCATCATTATTAGTGCCAATCAGAATTTACACAAGCAGCCTTGGTAACTCTTTCACAATTGAAAATAACTCACTCAATAGTTATCAGCTCAACACCCTCAGGAATTTTCTTCTTCAATATCTCATTTGAGCAATTGTTTGGATAGCTACTTCAAGTAATTGAGCATAAAAATTTTCTGGATACAAGCAAACCACTACTTCTTGCTAAACCAGACATAGTACACATCAACTTTCTTCAATCCAAATCACCCTTTCAGTGTTTCAGAGAAACAGTAAAATGAGAACAGGAGAGGGCCATTTGGTCCTTTGAGACTGCTTCGTCGTTCGTTGATTATGGCCGACCATCCAACTCCTGTTTCACCTTTTACCCCCTACCTTTTGATTCCTTTAGCCCCAAGTCTTAAATCCAACTCTTTCTTGAGATCATATAATGTTTGCCTTCACTGCCTTCTGCAATAGCAAATTCCACATGCTCATCACTCTTTGGGTGAAGAAATTTCTCCTCTGTCCTAAATAGTTTACCCTATATCCTTAGATTGTTCTAATCTCATCTTGCCAAATACTGAGAATGCCACAAAGCTGAAATTTACTTCCAGATTATCTTTTCTTGAAGTCTGTCCTTCACGTCCAAATGTAGTGATCTGGCAATTGAGTCAAGCTTAGATGAACGTCACAAATTTTCCAGCTTTGGTCCAAGTTAATTTTTCCCATTCTTGGGATTTGGGTGCCACTATTCCTCAATTGTAATTTCCCTTAAGGTTTTTGAATGACTGTACGCCCCATAGGAATGATATCCCCACACAGTTGTTAGGAAGGGAGTTCCTGGATTTGAGTCTTCAACGGAAGTTTTAAAAAAAAAAGAGAAGTGGATCATAATCTGAATGTAAAACTTTTCAGGTGTACAGGGAAAAGGCAGGGACTGGCATTAAGTGAATATCGCCTTCAAGGGTCCAGTGTAATATGCAGAAATGCCTCCTCTTCAGTGCTGCAACCACTGTTCACAGCATGTGACAGTAAAATACAGAACACAGGGATGTAGACTCACAGAAACAAGTGGATATCACTCCATAGAAAAGCTGTGAAAATGAAAAACACCCAAAAGCATTATTTATTAGGTGGATGGAACAAATATGCATGTAACGAAAAGTTGGCCATGAACCAGCTGCTGTGTTCCAGCCCCTCTCAAGGTCATACTTTTATTGCTCATAATGTTTATTACTCAGTTATTGGAAAAAATTCTCATGGGTAAGACCTATATGCATTTAGAAGCAAATGGACTCACTGACTCACTGTATTTTACTGGTTTTGTGCATGGGAGATCATTCCTCACTAACTTCGAGATTTTTTGAGGTGATGAAGATAAGATAATTGATGACAAGAAAAGCAAGTGATGTTGTCTACATGGATTTCAATAAAGCCTTTGACAAGGTCCCTCGTGGAAGACTCGTACAAAAGATGAAGTCACATGGTATCAGGGATGAGCTGGCAAGATGGATACAGAATTGGCTAATCGTAGAAGACAGAAGTTAGGGGTGGAAGGATGCTTTTCGGAATGGAGGGTTGTGATTAGTGGTGTTCCACAGGGGTCAGTGCTGGGACCTCTACTGTTCGTGGACTACATAAATGATTTGGAAGAAAACCTGGCTGGTCTAATTAGGAAGTTTGCAGATGATACAAAGATTGGTGGAGTTGCAGATAGTGAGAAGGATTGTCAGAGGATACAGCAGGACATAGATCATTTGGAGGCATGGGCAGAAAAATGGCAGATAAAATTTAATCCAGATAAAATGTGAGATGATGCATTTTGGAAGGTCAAGTACGTGGAAAGTATACAGAGCATGGCAGAACCTACAGGAGTATTGATATGCAGAGGGATCTTGATGTGCAGGTCCACAGATCACTGAAGGTGGCAGCACAGCTAGGTAAGGTTAGCTAAAAAAAAAAAGCCTATGGCATGCTTGCCTTCATTGTAAGGGGCATTGAGCATAAAGGATAGGCAAGTTATGTTGCAGCTTTACAGAACTTTAGTTAGGCCACACTTGGAATATTGTGTACAGTTCTGGTCACCACACTACCAGAAGGAATGTGGATGCTTTGGACAGGGTACAGTAAAGGTTTACCAGGATGTTACCTCTGAACCACCTATCCTGCCATTGGATTTCGAGGTTTTTATACATTTTGCCGTTTCTATCATTATGATATTTCTCTAGGAATTTGACATGCCTATTCTATATTGTCCATATCTGACACATACAAAGTGAAGTTAAATAGTGATGCCCTGTAGTCCATGGTCTTGAGGTCTTTGTCATCAAACACTGTTCTCTAGAATACCAAAGATGTGCTGGTAGCCTGGAGACAATGTTGAATTTCACAGTTTGCATCTGTCCTCATTGGAAGACAGCTCTGAAGGTGTGAATATCAATCTACTGCAGTAGCACCCCCATGGATCTTGGGTGGTTGAGTGTTGCACAGTGTATGCAAGCTAATGGAAGACCTTTATCTTCTAGATCTTCAGCCTAAGGTCCAGTCACCAATGATAGTTTAGAGCTCAGCCTCAACATATGTGCACACAAGTACTATCTCTGTGACAGAGGTTGAGCTGGCTTTAGTTCTGGACTGAAGGTGACACAGTTTGAACAGTTGTCTCTTGTCCAGCAGAGAAGGTCCACTTCAACAGGAGACTTCATGAACATGACGTGCACTGTTCCAGCGAGAAAAATCAAGGAGAGCGTTGATGCAATGACACAACCTTGTTTGACCAACAACCCACCATCCCCACCCCAACATTGCACATATCTGGTCTGCGGTGGATCCAATTAAAAGAAATGCAGCTTGCATGCCAGCACCTAGCAAGTGGAAAGTTTTCCTGACAATTGTGAACTAGTACTGTCCTTAATGAAAGCCATTCTTTTCATAGTTCTCTATGGGATAAGTCCTTGGGTGCTTGGGCTGTAGAAGGACTTGACAGTGCTGAAGAATCCACGTATGCTTTTGGGGAATATGGTAACGGAGAGAGTGCACCTACTAGTTGATCTGCTCCTGTAAAAGCAGCAAAACCTCACTGCTGCCACAACAGCAGGCTGCAGGCTGCACAAATGGTTCAATCGCCAAGCCCCTCCATCTCTTCCCACACCCACAAGGTTGACTATATTTGTACTTAAAGTGCACTCACCCCATCCCCAAACAAAAAGTAGTGGCTGGCTCCTACTCGTTTCTTGTAGTCTTTCCCTCAGCAAAATCATCAAGCTGCTGTCTTTTGAGTCACATGTCAAGCTTGTTCCCAGTGGCAACAGTGGTAGTCACAGCTCCTCCACAATTATCTTGTGGTTTCTGCACCACTTTTAACCCCCGCCTTTGGTCTCACTTTATATCCCTGTTCCCCATCTGCATGCTCGTCATCTCTGCATTTGAAGAGCTGTGGTTCAAAAACCCACGTCAAACAAGCAATCATAGTATTCATTAGCCAGATTTTCAGTAAACTGGAGCACAAGTAGCCAACAGCTGCAAAATGTGTCTGGTAGTTATTCAGGACATTTTAGATCCTACTTGAATGGAATTTAGTTTTAGGTTATTTTAATTTATGTGATCTGCTGTACTTTTTTGCTGGTCAAGTACATCTGACACCTGGATTGATGGTGTCAATACCTTGCCACAGAGGGCTGTGGAGGCCAGGTTATTGAGTGAAATTAAGACAGAGATAGATAGCTTCTTGATTAGTAAGGGGATTAAGGGTTACAGGTAGAAGGCGGGAGAATAGAGTTAAGAAACACATTAGCCATGATCAAATGGCAGAACAGACTCAACAGGCCAAATGGTTTAATTCTGCTCTTACATCTTATGGTGATCATTGATTCAGAAAATCAATTTTGCAAGGCAGCTGCAAGAAGGGAAATAGATTTGATCCTCAATAAAGGACAAAGTTCAGACAATGACAACGTGTTGAGCATAAAAATCCAATTTTAGTAATACTTGCTAGAAAACAAATCATATGAGAGAGAACTTTATAGCCATCCAATGAATGGATGCCTCAAGTATCAAAATAAAAATGCAAAGCTCTGATAAATTTTTGTCAGTCCCAATCAATGAAGGGTTCTTGGTTATGTGACAAGTTTCAAAACCACCACAGTAGACACATACAGAATTAATGATTGCTATAATAGCTTCAAGTTTAATTGGGTTCATTAGTCTCTTTCCACAATCCAAAAGTAAACTTTACATGTTGGCATGCCCTGGGCAAAAGGCAGCTTATGTAATTACTTACAAGTTGGTGCAATTAAACTTCTATATTTTGGCCCCTGGTGTACCAGCCATCTGGTTAACTTACACCATTTAAAAATGCAGCCATTCTTTGAAAAAAAGGATAGACTAAGTAATTACACATCAGTCAGCCTAAACTCCATGAAGAGTAAAATTATTGAAAACTGTATGAATTGTAGAGACTATATGAACTACAGAAAGTCATGGATTAATCAAGGATAGTCAGCATAGACTTAATCAGGACCATCGCTGACCAGATTGCACTTTTGAGGTAACAAGGAAGGTCATGTGGGCAGCATCTGATGTAGCTTACATTGATTTTAAACAAGGCCTTTGACTAGATTACAGAGCTGAATGAACCACAAAGTAAAAGTCTATGAAATCTAAGGGAAAGTGGCAAATTTAATTCAAAATTGCTTTAATGACAGAAAGCAAAGGGCAACAATTGACTGATGTTTTCTTTTCATGATTGATAGGCTGTTACCAGTGGGGTTACACAGACTTGTACTTGGTCCCTTGATTTTTAAAGATCAAGGAAGTGTCTCAAATCCAGCTATTCACAAGCTGGAGTTCTGAAAGTTGGACACCTTTTTGTATCAATTTTAGTTGAGTAGCATTTCAAAAATATTACTCAACGATTCAGCTAGGAGCTGCACTAGGGCAATGTAGTGCCTGACTAAATATTTGCTTCACAACTTGCTATAACCTCTGCTTCAAGCAACACTTGACCCCATCCAATCAGGCTCAACCCAAACAACGCAGAGTCTGGCCATCTTGCCTGAAATCCAGTAACATCTAGAAACTAGCATGACCTTGGTCCCAAGGTTGTGGGATTAGAGGGTTTGTACATATCAAAGACTTTGGCCTGAGTAGAGGGCCTATGAGCCTGCATAATTACAAAAATTTGGCTGTGTGGTTGATCATGAGGGCAAAAAGTTGTAGATTGACAGAAGATATCAATGGTCAGGTGACCAAAAGGTCATGGATGGAATTCAAATCAATCATTCTAAAGAAGAGTCAAACTGGACTCAAAACATTAACTCTGCTTCTTTCTCCACAGAGGCTGCCAGACCTGCAGAGTTTTCCTGTACTTTTTGTTTTGTCTCCATAAATCACCACAGCTGGTAACGAGACTGAATTAGTGCTGTTGGCTTTATTCTGCACCACGTTCTAATCATCTATCCAACTGAGCTAACTGACCCCGCAAGGAAAAGGGAAATGCAATAGTGAGATACTGAGATGACACAGAATGAAGCTGGAGGAACACAGCAGGCCAGGCAGCATCAGAGGAGCAGGAAAGTTGACGTTTTGGGTCAGAACCCTTCTTCAGATACTGAGAAGTGTAAGGAGCAAAGAAATCTTGGAGCACATGCTCATAGATGCCTGCCTTCTTAAACCCATTACATACATCCGCTGATATTATTTTATTAGCCAAGGCAGTGGTGGTGCAGTAGGTTAGTAATCCTGCAACCTCAGGCTAAAGTTCTGGGGGTGTGCATTCAAATCCACACATTTAGTAAGGTCCTAGATTAAAGAAACAGGGATTTTTAAAAATACAGATTATTCAAAAAATTGAAGATATCCATATTGTTTAAATATGTATTTGTGTCTTCCTCTACCTTTTAAAGCAGGGTTATTGCCGATTTGAACAAAGCTACTTGACCCCTAGTGAAATGCTGCAGTACATTGTGCTCAACACACACTGTAAGGGTTATGGCTGAAAAGCTGTGAAACTGGCAAGGTTAATTTACAGCAGCAGAAAGGGTTGGAATCAACATTTTTATAAATAAAAATAACCATTAAATAACCAGAAAAGCAATGTGCAACTCCTGTCAGTGCACATCCAGGCACAAACAGTGCACTCATCTTGTAGTTACCACAAATTTACTTGAATTATGTATTTATTTTTGGCAGAACTGAATAAGCATCTCACCATTCAAGAATGATTAATGATGCTTCATTTGTTATTTGTCACAAACCTATATCCTCTACATGCAACACAGTGGCAGGATCAGTTTATACACTTGACATGTGAGCACAGATCACCATTATACTAGAAGATGCTTATAAATGGCCAACATTGATGAAGAATGCAAAACATTTTGACTTAGTTAACCTCAGAATGGACCAGAAATTGCTGGGATTATAAAGAAACATGGACAGAGCCTCATTATTAATGCACAAAAAACACAGCAATTTGCAGAGTACAGGAGGTACACCACGAATTTTGATTCTCTGCAGATTGCTTGATAATTTGTGTTGCTCTGCTGGTCTCGCTTAAGCTGATGGAATCCCAACTCCCTGTGAACCTCCCTATTGACATTAATGACAATCGTAAAATTGCTGGGTTTACAAAGTTAGTACTAATTATTCCAACCATAGCACATAAGGCATGGTAATTAACATCATTGGAGACTGTTAATAACCTGATTTATGGTCCTGATGTGACAGTCAACCTTGGAGGCGCAGAAAGAGAAACAGTAAAGCTGTGGATTCTTCCTGCAGAAGGTAGAAAATTGTTCTGGTGAATGTAATTTCACTAACTTCCCCTCTCCCTCCTATCATCTGATTTATAGCTATTACAGGAATGTTTGCTGTATCCTCTATAGTGATCACAGATGCAAAATGTGTTTTGTTTGAATCTGCATTTTCTATGTCATCTATTAACTCCCCAGAGGACCAAGACTTACTTTACACTTCTTATAACACCTGTACCAAATCTTGATATCATTCTTACATTTGAACTAGCTTTTTCTCGAAAAGGGGAGTCAGATCATACAGCACGGAAACAGACTCTGCGGTCCAACTTGTCCATGCCGATCAGGTAGCTAAGGTTTTCTCTTAAAGTTACCTCAACCTATAAAAAGCAGAGATATGTGGAAGCTTTTCCAGTGATTATTCTGCATACTCAAGGGAGATCCAGACTTTGCCCCCCACAGGAAGAGTGTATCTCCCTGAATAGTTACAAATCATTGACTTTGCACTAAATGAACAAAGGAGAGTCTGAAGGATTACTGGACTAGCAACATTAACTATGCTTTCTCTCTGCAGATGCCACAAGACCTGCGGAGTTTTCCAGTAACTTCTGTTTTTGTTTCTAATTTTGCACTACCTGTATATGGGTGTTACATTATTCAAAATACCAAGCACCTATAACATGTGAGATTCCATTCATCCAATCATCATTAAATTCTACTTATGACATTTGATTAGTAAATTAACACCAGACAACACAGATGACAAACTGCTGTGTCTTTAATCTCGTTTTGAAAGGATACCTAATCCTTAATTTGCTAGAACATTTCATGTGCTATTACCCCAATGCAAAGGCTTAATGTCTCAGAGTGGCATATCTGGCTATCTTCTCATGTGAATGGAACGTTATGATTTCAATGAAGTTTTTCTTTATTTATTATTATTTCTTTATTTATTATACTTGCTTTAAAATATCCCATCAAAATTTTTGCCACTGCCTCTCTACTGATCTATCCCTTAGGCTAGTATGCTAGTTCACTTCAGCAAGGTCAACTTCCATGCCCACTAGTTGCCCTTATTTAGGTTTAAAATACTATTCTTAAACGCAATCTAATTTTCAAACTGGATGTAAATTCAAAATCATATTGTATCACTGTTACCTATTGGTGCCTTTAATCTGAAATTAATTAGTATTGTGCAATACTAACGTGTGAAAAGATTAAGTCTAATTAATATAGCCTGCTCTCTAGGTGATTTCAGACGTACTACTCAGAAACTCTCTCAAAAATATTCTATGAACAACTCATCAGGCTACTACCGTCAATCTGATTTTACCAGTTTACATGTAGATTAAAATCACCCAAGATTATTGCAGTCTGTCTGTCACAAGAACTCATTACTTTTCCCACATTGTGGTTACTGTTTGGAGACCCCCAAACCCACTCCACTCCCTCCCCTATCCCTGTAACCCTGCATTTCACATGACTAATTCACCTAACCTGCACATCTTTAAACTGTGAGTGGAAATTGGAGCACGTGGAAGAAACCCACACAGACACAGGGAGAACGTATAAACTCCACACAGACAGTCACCCAAGGGTGGAATCGAACCTAGGTCCCTGGCTGCAAGGCAGCAGTGCTAACCATGAACGGAAAAAGCAAATGAAACAAATACCTCCCCCCTCCTTGAACTCCATACTCACCAAACTCACAGGTTGCACTCAGTTTCTTTAACTGCATCTGCGGCCTTGGCTGCACTAAAGAACTCCATTCATAGCCAGCTGATCTGGACTTGAAGTAAACCAGATTCAACCAGTTACCTAATTAACTGTTCAGCTTTATCAGTGGGATATGTTTACCCTGTCAACGTCATAAGAAAGAAATAAACTGTCTATTTACACAGTACTTTTCTGTTGCTGCTAATTACAGACTAGGTTAGATTTTAAGAATGAAACTTAAGAACTTGAAACTAAAAAAGTACTTTTGTGAGTCCTTGCTCATTAGTCACTGAAAATGTTAACATTCATGTACTGCAAACAATTAAGGCCACAATGGCACATTGGCTTTTGTTACAAAAGGATTTCAGTATTGAAGTAAAGATGTCTCATTCCAACTATAGTGCATCTTAGTGAGACCACACCTGGAGTATTGTGTACAGCTTGGTTTGTCTTACCTTTAGAAACAGACTTGCCAGATGGGGAATACAATGTAGGTTCACAAAATTAATTCCTGGGATGAATGGATGTTCTAAGAGGAAAGAATAAATAGACTTGGTATATATTATCTGGAGTTTAGAAGAATGAGAGGTGATCTCAAACAGCCAGCAGAGCAAACCCTGGGGGCAAACAGATTCAGCGTTTCCTGTTAGAAGTCTGAACGGCAAAGCCCCAATCAAATTCAGTTTGAGAAGCAGCATGAGTGGTGTGCAGCAGTGTAAACCTTCACTGAATCTAGAGGCAGACCTCAGAGGTGACAACAACTTCCAAAAAGTGGTGCAAAAAGAAGCAGCTGATTGGATGAGTATGGTCTGCTGAATATATAGCTTAGTCCAGTTAAGGTATCTTCAAGATTAAGTATCTAGAAAAGTTAGCAATGCAAGTTCAGGTTTAAGATAGTACAGGGAACGCAAGTTGACAGGTACGTGTGACCTGTCGTATGTGCAAATTCATGGACCTTATCAGAGTTCAAGATGATGTGTGTGGGAAGTGGTCCCAACTGACAAAATTTAAGCTACATGTTTTGGAGCTCGAGCGATGGCTAGAGACACTGCGACACATCCATAAGGCTGAGAGTTATGTGGATAGGTCATTTAGAGAGGTGGTCATACTGCAGACAAAAGGAACTAGGGGGAAAAAAATGGGTGACCACCAGGCAGTCCAAGAGAATCAGGCAGGTAGTGTATCACTCCACTGTGGTCTTGCTCACAAATTGATTTGTATTTTGGAAACAAGTGAGGGCTGTGATACCTCAACAAAGTGCAGAAAGAGACAAGCTTCTGGCACAAGCAGCCTGACTGGACAGGAGGAGAGGAAGAAAAAAGCAGGTGAGATAGCAGTAGGTGATTAGAGGCATAGAGTCAGAGGATTACAGCATGGCAACAGGCCCTTCAGTCCAACTTGCCCATGCCACCTAGTTTTCACAATTAACCTAGTCCCATTTGGTCCATATCCCTCCATACCCATCCGATCCATGTACCAGTCTAAATGTTTGTTAAGTGACAAAATTGTATTCACTTTAAACCATTACCTCTGGCAGCCTGTTCCAGACACTTGCCACCCTCCGTGTGAAAAAAATTCCCCCTGTGCAGCCTTCTATATCTCTTCCCCTCTTAACTTAAACCTATGCCCTCTAATTTTAGACTGCCCTAACATGGGGAGAAGCTGTTGGCTATCTACCTTATCTATGCCTCCCATGATTTTGTAAATCTCTATTAGGTCACCTCTCAGCTTCCTGCACTCGGAGGGAAAAATGCCCCAGCCTATCCAGCCTCTCCTTATAACTCAAACCTTCCAGCCCAGATAGCATCCTTGTAAATCTTTTCTGCTCTGTTTCTAGTTTAATAATATCCTTTCTATAGTAGGTTGACCTGAACTGTGCACAGCACTCCAAATATGGCCTTGCCATTGCTGCTGTACAGCAGCAACAAGACATCCCAACACCTAGACTCATTGCTTTGACCAATAAAAGCATGCATGCCGAAAGCTTTCTTCACCACCCTGTCTACCTTTGACTCCGCTTTCAAGAAGCTGTGAACCTATACCTGTAGATCTCTTTGTTCTACAACACTCCCCAGGGCCCTACCATTGACTGTGCAAGTCCTGCACTGGTTTAAACAACCAAAATGCAACACCTTGCATTTATCTAAATTAAACTCCAGCTGCCATTCTGCAGTCAACTGGCCCAGTTGATCAAGATCTCGCTGCATTCCCAGATAACCTTCTTCACTATCCACCATATCACCAATTTTGGTGTCATTCACAAACTTACTAACCATACCTCCTAAATTCTCATCAAAATAATTTATATGAATGACAAATAACAGTGGACCCAGCACCAATCCCTGTGGCACATTGCTGATTACAGGCCTCCAGCCTGGAAAACAACCCTCTAGCACCACTTCGTCTTCTATCGTTAAGGCAATTTTGTATCCAATTGGTTAGCTCTCCCTGAATCCCATGTGATTTAACCTTACTCTACAACCTACCAAGTAGTACCTTATCAAATTCACTGGTTACGGGAACTAATTTCATGCATTTCTATTCAGGACAGTATTTAACATCAACATGAAGATGGTCCTACAATGCACAGTGGAGAGCGCTGGACTAAATTCTGGGAAACTAAGCCAGACAGGCGTTCAAACTGACAGTGGAGGAGCATTTTGGTGATAGTGACCACAGCATCATACGTTTTAAGTTTGGCATGGAAAAAGAAAAAGGTGGTCTGCAAAGAAAGGGCTTAGGATTGGACAAAGGCAGAATTTATTAAAATAAGGTATGATTTGTTCAAAGTAGACTGGGTGCAGCTACTTTTGGGTAAAATCACAGCAGAGTAGTGGAAGGCATTCAAAAGGAACTGGAGAAAGTACAGGCCCAACATGTTTCCTTTAGAGTAAAATGTAGGAGCAACAAGCCCAGGGAACCCTGGATGTCTATGAATATTCAGAACTGGATAAAAAGAAAATGAAAGGCACGTAACATGTACAGCAAGCGGAAATAAACAGAGACCCCAGTGGAATACAGAATGTGCAGGGGGATTCTTAAGAAAGCAATTAGGAGAGCAAAGATGGGGCATGAGGAACACTAGCAGGCAACATTAGGGAGAATCCTAAAATATCCTACATGTGTAGCAAGGGGGAGAGAGTAACCAGAGAACAAAATGGGCCCATTAGCGACCAAGAGGGAAATCTATGCGTGGATCTACAGGACTGGTGTTAAATAATTACTTCACATCTGTCTTCACTTTGGAGGAGGAGGTTGTAAGTACAGAGATCGTGAAGTTGGGCTGGGAGGTTCTTGAGCAGTTTGACACAGCGAGTGAGCAGGTATTGAAGGTTTTCATGGGCTTACAAGTGGATGAATACCCAGGTCCAGGTAAACTGAATCCCAGGCTGCTACGGGAGACAAAAGGAGGAAATCACCAGTGCCCTTACCCAAATTTTTAATTCCTCTCTGGCCAGAGGGGATTTACCAGAGAATTACTTTTAAAGGTTCCACTTTTCAAGAAGGATGATATAAATAAATCAAGGATTTACACACCAATGAATTACTCAGCAGTTGTACGGAAACTATTAGAGAACATTCTGCAGGAGCGAATTAATCTCCATTTAGAGAGGTAAAGTTTAATCAGGGATAGTCAGCATGACTTTGTCAGTGAGGCCATGCCTAACAAATCTGGTTGTATCTTGGGAGGAAGTGGCCAAGCTTGTAGATGAGGGTAGGGCAGTTGATCTAATCTATATGGATTTCAGCAAAACATTTGACAATATCCAAAATGGAAGACTGACAAAGAAGGTTAAAAGCACACTGAATCAAAGGAAATTGGCAAGTGAATTCAAAATTGGCTTCTTGATAGGAGAGATGTTGGTGGTAAAAGGTTGTGTGACTGGAGACCTGTGTCCACTGGCGTACAATGGGGATCTGTGCTGGGTGCCTGACCGTTCTTGCTATGTATAAACTATGAGAAAATTGGTGGTGATGGTGGTGGGAGGGTGGGGGTAATAAGTATGTTTACAGATGAAATGATTGTCTGGGTGGTTGACAGTGAGGAATGAGGAAGTCCTAAGTAACAGGAGAATATAAACTGATTGGTCACATGGACAGGTCAGTGGCAGATAAAATTTAACCCTGGTAAATGTGTCTAAGGTGATGCACTTTGGAAGAAGTAACAAGACAAGGGAGTACTCAACAAATGGTAGGATATTAGGAAGCTCAGAGGCACAGAGGGGTCTTGGGATGTGTGTCCACAAATCCCTGAAAGTGGAAGGGCAGATTAATAGGATAGTTAAGAAGGCATATAGGACACTTGTCTTTGTCAGTCAAGGCATAGATTATAAAAGCAGGGAGGTCATGCTGTAACTGTGCAAGACGTGAGTTAGGCCACAGCTAGAGTACTGTGTGCAGTTCTGGTCACTGCACTATAGGAAGGATATGATTGCACTTGAAATGGTGCAGAGGACATTCACCAGGATGTGGCCTCAGATGGAGCACTTTAGGTATGAAGCTATTATTTGATAAGCTCAGGTTGTTTTCTCTGGAGCAATAGAGGTTGAAAAAGGAATTGATTGAGGTCTATATAGATTATGAGAGGCATGCACAGGGTGGATAGGAAGTAGCTGTTCCCCTGAGTTAAACTGTCAATAACAAGGGGGAACACCTTAAGATATAGGCAAAATGGAGATTTAGAGGGGAACTGAGGAAATATCTTTTTGTCCAGAAGGTGGTAGGAATCTCGAATGCATTGGGAGGGTATTAGGGGTGAGCAACCTCACAACCTTTAAAAAGTAATTGGATGACATCTTGAAACGTCATAACATTCAAGGCTAGCGCTGCAAAGATGGGCCTGAGTAGATTTAATACAGATTTGACTGTACAAACCCAATGGGCCAAATGGTCTCGTCTGTACTGTATGATTCTATGATACAAAATTCATCTAGGGAACAACACACAAGATAAAGGAAGGATGTTTCCCTCAAAGGCTGCGTGTGGTTGGGGAGATTAGAGGATGAGGAGGGCGCAATCTTAAAATAAAGGGGAATGCCATATAAGATTGAGATTAGGAATAATTCTTTACTTTTTTTAAACATTGGCAAATAGAGAGTCGTTCAGCGCAGAAATAGACCCTTCGGTCCAACTCATCTGCATCAATCAGACATCCCAATCTGACCTAGTCGCATTTCCCAGCATTTGATCCATATCTGTCTAAACCTTTCCTTCCCATATACCCATCCAGATGCCTTTTAAATGTTGTAATCGTATGCACCTTCATCACTTTCTCAGGCAGCTGGTTCTATACATGCAGGAAAAAGTTACCTCTCAGGTCCTTTTTAAATTGTTCCCCTCTCACCTTAAACCTATGCCTCTAGTTTGGGACTCTCCCACCCTAGGAAAAAGACATTGGCTTTTCATCCCATCCATGGCCCTCATGTTTTTATAAATGTCTGAAAGATCACACCTCAGCCTCCAACACTCCAAGGAAAAGAAGCCCCAGCCTATTCAGCCTCTCCCTAAAGCTCAAACCCTCCAGTCCCGTCAACACCCTAGTAAATCTTTTCTCGAGTTTAACATCCTTCCTATAGAAAGGCGACCCCAGAATTGTATGAAGTATTCTAAAAATGGCCCCACCAATGTCCTGTACAGCCACAACGCAACATCCAACTGTATACTCGGTGTACTAACCAATGAAGGCCAGTGGCCAAATACCACCTTCACCATCCCGTCCACCTGTGACTCTACTTTCAAGGAACTATGCACCTGCACTCCTAAGTCTCTTTGTTCGGCAACACTCTTCAGGACCTTACCATTAACTGTATAAGTCTTGCCCTGGTTTGCCTTACTAAAATGCAACACCTCACATGTATCTAAATTGACCTCCATCTGCCACCCATTTGCCCAGCTAATCAAGGTCCTGTTGTACTCAGATAATCTTCTTCGTTGTCCACTACACCAGCTATTTTGGTGCCATCTGAAAACTTATGAACCATACCTCCTATATTCACATCCAAATCAATGTCTGTCCAATTTGCCATAAAAGTTCAAGCTTCGAGCATTTTTCAAACACGAGATAGGTTTCTACGTATTAAAAACCTTGAGAGATGTGGGGAACAATGTAGGAAAATGCTGCTGAAATAGAATGACCTCACTGAATGGCAAAGTAGGCTCAAAAGGGCTGGGTGGCTTACTTCTGCACCTATTGCTTATGTTGTATGTTCTCTGCCAGCAGGGCTGAAGGGGGCCAGAAAGTCTGGTCTGGTACAAGTCTGTAGAATGTTTCCCTGTTCTACCACAACAATAGGAAGAACAAGATTGAAAGTGATCTTTTGCTTAACACAACAGCTTCAAATTCAAATTGAGATGAGAATGAAAATCTACATATATTCATCATGAAAATTTAACCAAGTACTGCATATCTTTATTACAGCATTAAAACAAAACATATTTTCACAAAGTATAAAAATGTTACAGATTACTTAAAGAATTATTTAACAGCAGAAAAATATCAAGTAAGACTGAATAAAACAGCAGCAACAGGACACAACAATGAGTATGACCATTAGAAAAACAGTCAAACTATCTCTAGGAGCCAGGGCAAACTCTGCAGCAATGAACAACACTATTCCCATTTGCATCTCACTCACTATAAAGCACAAACCGATTTGCTAAGAGTACAATCTCTATGCTTGGCCAGCCAATGGGTTCAAGGACACAGGCTCATGATCTTTCTCCAAGAAGATGTGGAAAGTAGGTGGGCTGTAACTATTGGCAACTGCCTCCAGTGGAAGGTCAATTACTGACAGCATCCCTGGAGGATCATCGTCTGCAACTGGGTTCTGCAAAGCCTCTCTATGTAGTATAAACGATGGAAGCTGACTTTGGCTACATGTCCTGCATGAGTCTGGATTATGCTAGAGTAGTTGGTGAAGAATTGACAATATATAAATCTGGCTACTATATAAAAATACTGTTGCAAGCAATTTTTCAACTGCCCAAACAACAAAATTGTCTGTAAGGTAAAAGGTGGCCATGTTTCATCAGTAAAGAGGGTTCCCTGGGTAGTTGAAAAGAGGCTGGCTTTGGTCTCGCACCCTCCAACCCCATGGTGGTACCAAAAATGAAGGCTACAGTCCCAACCCAACATTGCCTGTCCCAACCTCCTTTATCCACAGTAGGATCATAGCCTCCTCATCCTCCTGCTTAGTCACCATCTAAGTGCCTGGTACAGCTCCCAATTCTCAAGGGGCTCTGGTCCACTAAACTGAATCAACAAAAGGTTATCCATGTGCAGCATGTTAATTTGCCATATTTTTGATTTTCACATTCAATGCATATAGAAAAACGGTCATTCAAAAGTGTTCACCTTCTGCATGAATATCCACTCTACAGCTGGAAAAGATTTTGAACATACAGCCACTGAAATACACGCATTTCACAGATCTCAAATATCCCTTCCCACTTTCCTATCCTTAAGTATCGACTAATCTCTGGATAAATCAGGGGGATTATACGCTCAAATGTGTTTCACTAACAAAGTTCTAACCTCCATAAGGACATCAATAAATCACCCTATGGAAACCATGTCAATCTTGCCTTCATGGGTGAGAAAATTCTTTCAGAAAGAGAGCATCTACACCCATCTGTATGTGTTTTTGTGTAATCTTTTCTGCTTTTTGCTCTGGGTCAAACAAAAATAAGAGTCACTTAAATTGATTACTGTGTGAAACCTCTTTTTCTGCATTCAATTGTTCTCTCCAGCATCTATAAAGCTGTGGCATTCATCTTAATGGGAAGGCTGACTCCCACCTCATTTGAAGTAACTTACTTGTCTTTGGTTCCGCTTAGAGCAAACAACTGATTAACAAAATAACCTTATTTCACCAAAACCAACAGGTTTATACTTTAGCTAAGGAGTTTTGAATTGAATGCTTAATATTTTGCCTTGGTCAGATCATTTGTAATCTTATTCTTCACATTTCTGTTGCCAGTGGAGAATGTTGTGAGAGCCTCTGTCACCACCTGCATGCACCATGCTTATCGTCTAATGAGGTATCATCTTGGAAGCTCCTGACAGCTGCTCACACCTTCACTTCAAGCAGAACATTCCATATCACATCCCTCCTTTGAAGGTCTACAGATGCTTTCTAACTTCCTGGGGCATTTGTCTGTGGTAAAGTGTGTTTGCAGAAAACTGTTAATTACCTTTTTACTGCATTGATGAATAAGTTTACTAAATTATAGAAGAACTTTTTGTTTAATCTAAAAGTTCATTTAAGATTATTTAAAGTTTATAGGTTGCACACCTCTCAGTGCTGTACTTTAACTGAATTATTACAACCCTTTTTACAGTTGCATGTAGTTGTTGAGGAACAAAGCCATTGGGTACCATGTTGACAAGGTCTCATTACTGAGATATCCCCATCGTGTCATTCCCAAATGCAAACTGTAATCTGAATGGTGAAGTCACAGTCCAATCATCATTGTGCACAATAATTTACATCACATCAAATTTCAGACCAGTTTACTTCGACTCAAGAGCTGTGGATGAGACCGTTGATCTAACAATACAGAAATCACGAAGTTAAAACTTCAAATATGGATTTTGATCTACACTGCTCAAAAAATTTGAATCTATACATTTCAATTCCCAGTTCTCTGCATTTGATTGGTGCTTGATAATTCAGTTTATTTAAGTTAATTTATGAATAGACAATTGATGCTCAGTAAACCCTTGCAAGGATGCAATACATTAATTTAACCTTTTTACGTTGATAAATATATACTCAAAACAAATGCACTGCAAAAAAAAACAGGCTGTTTGTTTTTAAAAAAAAGTCAATATTTTCGGACATATCGTGACACACTCTGGGCCTTGAATCAGTTGACCCTAAAGTAGAGACATAACCACTGTGCCTCAAGTCAGTTTACTGGTTACAGAATAAATCAATGTGGTCTTTCAAACTGCTTTAACATCCCAGCTATATCAATTCTTCAGTGTAGCAAAGCAGGAGACAGTCAGGCTAGTCCCAGCCTAATCCTGATATTTTCGGGTATTCTTTTGTTACACAATCAACAGAAACAGTACAAAGGCAGAAGAGGCCAGCAACAAGGTCAACCAAAACCAAATAGAAAGTAAATTGGCTTGCAATTTCAGCAGGAAACCACTGGATAGGAGGCGTCTGGCAGCAAAGCTGGATAAACAATAAATGGAGCTCATTGAGTACTTTTCAGATCCAATGTGAAAATACAATTTTGTGGTAAATGAAAAACAAAACACTGCAAACACACAATGACACAAGAAAATAAATGACTTTCCAGATTTATCTGGTCTATTAGAAATCCTGCTGGTGATTTAAAGGATTCCACTAAAACAAGTGGCAATTCAGTAATTTACCAGAATATTTGCAGAAATGTTGATATCCAAACGGTCACTTCTACTGACAGCATAATCTAGAGGGCCAACTTATCATGGTAAATAATTGTAGGCGGACTGTTTGCAATTTGGTTAATTAAAGCTGGCTGCAAAAATAAGATTTTTCAAACATTTAAGGGCTGTTTCCTTTGAAATTTTATTCCCATGCTACTAAATTTGTTCAAATTTAGGAACTATTATTTTGAATTACATTGAGCCAGATTTAGAAATTATCTTCCACGCATCTGGGCCTTTACAAGAGGTTGACTTCATTATTTTTAATATCCTGGTAAAGTTCTGACGGTTTTACTCACACTAAATAGAACTGTACAGCATCAAAACAGACCCTTTGGTCCAACTCGTCCATGCCAACCAAATATCTTAAATTAATGTAGTCCCATTTGCTAGCATTTGGCCCATATCCCTCTAAACCCTTCCTATTCATATACCCATCCAGATGGCTTTTAAATGTTGTAATGGTACCAGCCTCCACCACTTCCTCTGGCAGCTCATTCCATGCACGCACCACCCTCTACATGAAAAAGTTGCCCCTTAGGTCCCTTTTAAACCGTTCTCCTCTCATTCTAAACCTATGCCCTCTAGTTTTGGATCCACACCCACCTCAGGGAAAAGACCTTGACTATTCACCCTATCCATGCCCCTCATCATTTTATAAACCTCTATAAAGGTCACCGCTCAGCCTCTAACGCTCCAGGGAAAATAGTCCCAGCCTATTCAGTCTCTCCCAGTAGCTCAAACACTCTAACCCTGTCAACGTCCTTGTAAATCTTTTCTGAATCCTTACAAATTTCACAGCTGCCTTCCTATAGAAGAGAGACCAGAACTGAATGCAGTATTCCAGAAGGGGCCTTAATGTCCTGTACAGCCACTACTATACTCAATACACTGACCAATAAAGGCAAGCATACCAAACGCCTTCTTCAATATTCTATCTACCTGAAACTCCACTGTCAAGGAACTATGAACCTGCACTCCAAGGTCTCTTTTGTTCAGCAACACTGCCCAGGACCTGCCATTAAGTGTATAAGTCCTGCCCTGATTCACTTTTCCAAAATGCAGCACCTCACATTTATCTAAATTAAACTCCATCTGCCAGTCCTCGGCTGACCGGCTTATCTGATCAAGGTCCCATTGTACTCTGATGTAACCTTCTTTACTGTCCACTACATCTCCAATTTTGGTGTCATCTGCAAACTTACTAACCATACTTCCTACGTTCACATCTAGATCATTTATATAAATGACAAAAAGAAGTGGAGCCAGCACTGATCCTTGTGGCACACCGCTGGTCATAGGCCTCCAGTCTGAAAGTAACCCTCCACCACCACCCTTTGTCTTTTACCTTCGAGCCAGTTCTGTATCCATATGCCTAACTGTCCCTCTATTCCATGGGATCTAACCTTGCTAACCAGCCTACCATAAGCAGCCTTGTCTAACACCTTACTGAGGTCCATACAGATCACATCCACCACTCTGCCCTCATCAATCTTCTTTGTAACTTCTTCAAAAAACTCAGTTAAGTTAATGAGACACGATTTCCCACGCATAAAGTCATGTTGACCATGCCTAATCACCCCTTGCCTTTCCAAATACATGTAAATCCTGTCCCTCAGGATCCACTCCAACAACTTTCCCACCAGTCTATAGTTCCCTGGCTTCTCCTTACCAACGTTCTTAAATAGCGGCACCATGTTAGCCAACATCCAGTCTTCTGGCACCTCGCCTGTGGCTATCAATGGTACAAATATCTCATCAACAGGCCTAGCAATCTCTTCCCTAGCTTCCCACAGGGTTCTAGGGGACACCTAATCAGATCCTGGGAATTTATCCACCTTTATACGTTTTAAGACATCCGGCACCTCCTCCTTTGTAATATGGACATTTTTCAAGGTATCGCTATTTATTTCCCCACGTTCTTTATCTTCCATATCTTTCTCCAGAGTAAACACTGATGCAAAATACTTGTTTAGTATCTCCCCCATCTCCTCCAGTCCCACACATAGGTGGCCTTGCTATTCTTTAAGGGGCCCTATTCTTTCCCTGGTTATTCTTTTGTCCTTGACGTACTTGTAGAAACCCTTTGGATTCTCCTTAACCCTATTTGCCAAAGCTATCTTGTGTCCCCTTTCTGTCCTCCTGATTTCACTGTTAAATATACCTACTGCCTTTATACTCTGCCAGGGATTCAGTCGATCCTTGCTATCTATACCTGACATATGCGTCCTTCTTATTCTTGACCAAAACATCAATTTCTCTCGTCATCCAGCATTCTCTACGCCTACCAGCCTTGCCCTTCACCCTAACAGGAAGGCATTGTCTATGGACTCTATCTTATTTTTGAAGGCTTCCCATTTTCAAGCCATCCCTTTACCTGCAAATGTCCACCCCCAATCAACTATTGAAAGTTCTTGCCTCATACCGTCAAAATTGGCCTCCCTCCAATTGAGATCTGGTCTTTTTAGATCTGGTCTATCCTTTTCCATCACAATTTTAAAACTAATAGAATTATGGTCACTAGCCCCAAAGTGCTCCCCCACTGACACCTCAGTCACCTGCCCTGGCTTATTTCCCAAGAGTAGGTCAAGTTTTGCTCTTCTCTAGTCGGTACATCCACTTACTGAATCAGAAAATTTTCTTGCACATACTTAACAAATTCATCTCCATCCAAGCCCTTAACACTATGGCAGTCCCAGTCTATATTTGGAAAGTTAAAATTCCCTACCATAACCATCCTATTAATCTTATAGATAACTGAGATCTCCTTACAATTTGTTTCTCAATTTCAACGGACTATTTGGTGGGGGGGTCTATAGTCCAATCCCAATAAGGTGATCATCCCTTTCTTATTTCTCAGTTCCACACAACTTCCGCGGACGTATTCCTGGGAATATCCTCCCCAAGTACAGCTGGAATATTGCCAATAATCACAAAAGGCCACTCTCCCTCCTCTCTGGGCCCCCTTTCTATCCTTTATAAAGCATCTATACCCTGAAACATTAAGCGGACAGTCCGGTCCATCCCTGAGCCACGTCTCTGTAATTGCTATGATATGCCAGTCCCATGTTCCCAACCATGCCTGAGTTCATCTGCTTTACCTGTTAGGCCTCTTGCATTGAAATAAATGCAGTTTAATTTATCAGTCGTATCTCGTTCTCTGCTTTGTTCCTGCCTGCCCTGACTATATTGACTTCGTCCTGTTCCCAACTGCACCAGTCTGAGACTGATCTCTTTTCACACGGTCTCCCCGGGTCCACCACTGCCTCCCCCCAACCCCCGCTCCTCCCGAGTGACTCTAGCAAATCTCCCCACCAGTATATTAGCCGCTTCCAGTTCTCATGCAATCTTTCCTTCTAGTCCAGGTCACTTCTACCCCAGAAGAGATTTCAATGATCCAAAAATGTGAATCCTTCTCCCCTGCATCAGTTCCTTGGCCATGCATTCATCTGCTCTATTCTCCTACTCCTACCCTCACGAGCTGATAGCACTCAGAGTAATCCAGATATTACTACCCTCGAGCACCTAATTTTTAAATTTTTGCCTAACTTCCTATATTCTCTCCTTAGAATCACATCCTTTTCTCTTCCTATGTCGTTAGCTCCAATGTATACAATGACATCCTGCTGTGCTGATATATTGTCTTAAAACAAGACTTTTCTGATACGCTTGGTTGAAGACAATCTTATTAAACAGCATTTCACCGTCAACACAAAGCTTTTAGAATATTACTCGTGGATGATTTTGTTAATGGTAACAAAGGCATTTTTATGCTATTTCAGGATTCACTTCAAGGCAACAGATTTCTGGCAACTGAACAATTTAAATTCTATGGTATGCTCAGAATCCTATTGGTCCAGTGGGGATTGAATTCAGTGATCCTGTCCATTATTCTGAGAACCATATACGAGTGACCGCTAATTTAACATATCCCTTCAGCTTCATAAAGGAATTTTTCATCTTTTTGCATTTTAAAACCAAGCACAGACAACAAAATGCAACATGATACAGGGAGGTAAATCATATTAGCAGGCTCTTACTAGCACCATGAACTGACACTAAATGTTGGTACCAGTTAAATAACATAATCAGAACAAGGATGGGATGCTGGAGTTTACCAGAATGAGGTGGCCAATTACTGTCCATCAATACCATGACAGTCATCCTCAGATTTGACAGAATGGTGCAAGAAAACCAGACTTAGATTCCAGAGGTCAAATGACAGAAGCTGTAGTATCTTGGACTTGGCAGCATCAGTGTGCAGGCTTTTTGAGATCACTGTAAGCATTGCTTTGATAACTTTGAGATTCAAACATGTTGGTCTCTCAAAATCTGTCACTGACTAGAACACCTACATTTTCTATTGATCATGGAGTTTTCAGTCATCATTTCCCACCAGTGACCCCACTGAAAAGCTGACAGCCAAAACTCCTGTCAACTCGGCAAGATTCCGTCCTAAGTGTGGAAACCAAACCCTCATCCACTGTTCCACAATGCTATTGATTGATTTATCTTCTGAATTTAATTTACAAAGGTTTCCACCAAAATGCAAGCATATTTGTCCCAGTGTGTGCGATAAGAACTTGTGACATAAGAGGTGAACTGGTTTTGGCTGTGTTGGGATTGCATGCTACAAGGATGAACTCATTTAAGATACTGATAAAGAAATGAGCGTATACTGTCGGAGCTCTTTTAGTGATCCGTTGTTTGGATAAATATTAACCCAAGCCTCCAAAAAGTAGCACATTATCTCTAAGCCTATTAGCTAATCGTGGATGACGTGGATGACAAAATTTGAAACTTCCTCAGGTGTGGCAAAGATAAAAATTGTTAGGTTGATTTAAGAGTGTCAAAAAGATTTTTCGGAAATTATTTATAAAGTTAAATTATTTTACCTTGACAGGCGTTACCTTTTTAAAAAATTCAATTTGTATTATTGGAAAAAAATAGACATATTTGTTGGCCAAGTAGTACTGTAAATGTTTATTCAATATATTAAACAGGAACAAAAATGATTAAAACGTGATAAACAGAAAAATGAATATGCAACGTTAGGAATTTTGTTAAACAGTCATTTTGTAAGTATCAAAGCCACTAACATTATAGAGGAATCAGCATTGGCAAATGATCATTCCCTTATAAAAGCTAAGCATCGATTATAAACGGAGCTCATCCAGGGATTATACAAATAAACATTCTACACAACAAAAATCAAAATACAAATATCACCAATTCCCAGTTCTCTATTTTGCTACAAAACAACTCATTAATAATCTACATTTTTCATCAGTGGCGTTTTTAGCAGCACAACAATCAAACCAAAGTTAATTATTTTCGCACCGTGCATTCACACATAGATAATCCATCATACCCACTCAGAGCTAAGAAATTTTTCTGCAGCACTTCTTTCAGAGTTATTGCAGTTAACGGTTCTCCGCAACAACTGTAAATGATATTTTTTAGCAAAGTGCTCCTATGAAATAAATGAAGCATTAGCTGCATCTGGCAACATTCTGCGAATAACGTCCAGAAAGGAAAGGACAGCATTTCCTTTAGGTATGTTCTGAACAAATTTGTGTAAAAAGTAAATACCTATTTTCTTCAATTATAAAGATACACACTTTGGATATACATAAATTCACATTTTAGTTTCATAAAAAATAAAGAATATAAAAATACAATTGCATATACTGCTGAGACTTCAAACTCATCTGCAACTCAAATACATGAATGTGAGGTAAAAAGCTACATCACCTCCCACACTGTTTTTTGCTCTGTCATATCCTTTCTCCACTTCCACTAACACTTTGATGTCCTGTTGCTCTTCCTTTTGATTGTTATGCTCACAGCATGTACATTGCTAGGCAACCAATCCAAGCATAATTTGCTGTGGCAACATTAATTTTGCACAACAGACATCAAAATAAATGTGCGTCTCATTGAGAATAACATTTGTATACAAGAAAATACATATCTTAATATAAATACTGTACCTTGAAAACATTAAATTTGCCTTCCAAAATCCAAAAATATCAGACTTAAACATATCAGAGATCGTGTATTACTCAAATTCATTAGTAGACACATTAAAATTTGAATTGACACATTCAAATTTAATCACCTTGGTGTGTATTTATTTTTTTTCCGACAACGTTTTCCCCTTTCTTTCTCAACAGCATCAACTTTGCATTCAACAGACAGGAGGGATCTTTTAGGTCTCCCAAAAACAAGTGTTCATTTGCAAGACTCCACAGAAAAAGTAATCAGGCTATTCAACTGCTAGTGCATCACATGGGAATTCAGCCTGAACATGCCATTAGTCAAAATGTATTTGAAGCCAGAGCCACTGGTTACGGATTAGGAATTATGAATAATCCAAGACCAAAAGGCCAATATGACATATCTCTACCATTGTACCAGCTCTGATCAGCTATCTTGTCTGCATGAGTCAGCCGCCTAAACTCAAATATGGCACTGTAGCAGTACAATTTAAAATGAATACAGCATTGTATTTCACAAAAAAAGGAAATGCAGAGGGAATTTACCATAAAGATCTAATGTTTGCAGAATATATACATATAGAAAAAAATTTCACTTTCTTTTAACTTCAACGCATGAGTCCAAAGCTGAAGTTTAGTATTCTCTGCATTGTATGGTGGGCAGGTATCTTCAGAGGTGAGTTCTTGTTCTAATACACCAAGAAAACTCTCCAATCAAGTCAAATAAACCACTTCAGTGCTGTGTGGCGGGCTTTTCAAAATATCAAGAACCTTGTCACAAATCCTGCCCCACCAGAAGCTGCTGGCCAGAGACAAGCAGCCACACAGTGCTGGAAAGCAATGGTTGAAAGCAGTGGAGTTCCAGACTGTGCAGCTATGATAAGCTGTACCAACAAAATGATGAGTTTTTTTTGAGGGCTGGGGTTTTGCACAGAGAAGGTCAAAGGCAAAGCAGATGTGGCCTTCAATGGCTAACTTCTGGTCCCCATCCATGCCCTCAATTGCACCCAGATGGAGGCCGATCCCAAACTCTGTAGGTAGAATGCTCTAGATTCCCTGTTGGGAAAGTAGCCACCTTTCTCATCTACCAGGGTGTAAGTAATTAGGCTGGTGGCAAGTTGAGGTCCTCAAATGACCAACATAATTGCACACTTAAGGGCCTTAAATCAGAGACAAATTAGAAAGGTCACCAATAGACCAACTGCCCAAAAGTTTATTGTTGAGGTCGCAGGAAGCCATCTCACCAGTACCCAATTGTTTGCCCTCCTGCCACCTTCTGAGGGGAGAAAAATCCCACAAAGAAACTGAGTTTCTTGAGACTGACATGACAAGCTTTAATTTTATATTGGTAAGGTCTCCCGATTCCAGTATCATTGAAAAATGTATACAATCTTTATCCCTTGTACACAAAACAGAATCCAGTTGCTTGCCATGACACTCCATCAGGTGGGGGAAAACAGTACCTATCTACCTACCTTTAAATACTGAGTGCATGTTCTGAATACTATCCTTAACTGCATTTTATAAAAGAGCTTATGAAAACTACTTAAATCAAAATTAAACATGAAAGAAACAACATAATTAAAAATACAAGGGAAAATAAAAGGGCAAGAAATGAGGTATACACTAAGCACAGAAGAAAGAATAACAAGGGACACTGCAGAGAGACATGATGGGAAGCCAAAAACCAAAATTAGAAAGACAAATAGGAATAATGACATTAAATTATCAAGGAATGTAAAATAAAAATGTAAGAAATGTTTCATGGGCAAAGAGAAAACACTAAGTCAGTATGGGAGTAAATTCATTAAAGAATGATCAGGATAGAACAAATATTAAGTACTTTGCTTCACTGTTTACTGGGGAGGCTGATAGGTAGACATGACATTACAAGGTGAGATTAGAAATAATATAACCGTCTTATTTATAATGCAACAAATTGTTTATTCAATATCTTTAATGTAATGCAACATTCCAAGATGCTTCACAGGTGCATTATAAAGCACAATATCATAATGAATCACATAAAGAGTACGGAGGTTAAATGACTTAAAATCTTGATTCAAAAGGTTACATTTTAATTGATTAGAGGAGGAAACCATAATAGAGGAGCAGAGAGAAGTAGGGAAGGTGTGCCCGAGCTTGGGCAACTGAAGATGCAGTCACCAATAGTGGAGCAATTAAAATTGCTGAATAGCTAAAGAGGCCAATATTGAGGAGTGCAGATATCCTGTAGGGTGAGAGTCTGGAGGAGCTTATAGAGATAAAGAGGGACAAAGCCATGGAGGGATTTGAAAACAAAGATGAGAATTTTTAAATCAGCATGTTATTTGACTAGGAACCAAAGTAGGTCAATGAGCACAGGGTATCAGGGAAATAGGACTTGCTGCAAATTAAGATTTGGAACAGAATTTTAAAGGTCCTCCAGCTTACAAATAGTAATATGTGATAGACCACACAAGTGAGGCTTTCAGCAGAAGCTGTGGCAGGGCAAAGGCGGATTATAATAGATTGTAAATAAGTAGTCTTAATGATGCCATGAATGTGAAAGAAAAGAAATATTAAATCTAAACTAAACTCAGGATAAAACCCCCAATCCTGACAGATTGCATGTGCACATCTTAAAAAGATTCTAGGGAAGAGGTAACAAAGGCAGTACATTACATAAAAAGTATAGTACACTGCCAAGTGATGAGTAGATAGCTAATTTTATGCGTGCATTTAATTACATGCCCAGCAAACTGTAGATTAGTCAGTCTAACATCAATAATAGTAATAGCATCCCTGCTGAAGGAGAAAAATGTAAGAAATCAAAAATACAATGAAGAGTCAAACATGAATTTGACAAAATCTTGCTAGGTCAACCTCATTGAGTTCTTTGAAGAGACTACAAAGAGACAAAGACAACATACTGAAATAATATATCTAGATTGTCATCAACAGACTAATTAAGGAAGTCAAAGCACATGGAGTCAGTGAACAAATATCACAACAGATATCTACAAAACAAACAGAAAACAGTGGTATAAAGGAATATTTGAAAACAAGAATCAAAATGCATTACAGGAGAAAACAAATACTTTCAGGAGTACAAAATACACAAATACTTAAAAGCAGTGATATGGGACAACAAGACAGCCACAAAACAAACCAAACTGTTGGGTTTGTTTCTAGACAGATAGTCTTTACTTTTCAAGTCTTTCTGTTAAACTTGTATGAAACCTTGGTTAGACCACACCTGGAGTATTGTACACACTTCTGGTCAGAAGGCTGTGGCATAATGGGATTTACAGGTCCTCGTGCATGAATCACAAAAAGTTAGTATCCAATTTCAGTGCGTAACAGGGAAGATAAATGGAATGTTGGCCTTTGTTTTAAAGGGAATGGAGTATAAACATATGGAGGGTCTTGCTAAAACTACACAAGACATTAGTCAAATCACAGCTGGAATACTGTGAATAGTTTTCATTCCCTTACACAAGGAAGGATATACTGACATTGGAGGAAGTTCAGAGAAGATTCACTAGGTTGATTCCGAGTAAGGAATTTCCTTAAGAGGAGAGATTGAATAAGTTGCACCTGTACTCATTTAGAAAAATAACAGGTGATCTTACAGAAATACAAAAGATTCTTACAGGGCTTGACAGGGTAGATGCAGAGAGATTGTTTCCCTCGTGGGAGAGTCTAGAACCCAAGGGTATAATCTCAGAGTAAGATGAGATGAGAGAGTTTTTCTTCTGAGGGTAGACAACTCTTTACTCCAGAAGGCTGCAAAGGCTGGGTTGGTAAGAATATTCAAGGCTGAGATAGATGGTCATATTTTTAATGAGTAAGAGAATCAAGGGGTATGGGGACAAGGCAGGAAAGTGGAGTTGATTAAAGATTGACCAGAATATCACCGAATGCTGAGAAAGACACAATGGGCCGAATGGCATACTTAAATGATACGATGACTATATATGAATATTGATAGAGATCCTGGAGAGGCTGCCACACAAATCGCATAGGTGATATCGGAAGTGCAGTATGTACGCGCACGTGCATGTATGTGCAAGAGGTGAGGGGGAGCAAGTCAATCTTCTAAAACATGGCGGAAGTGTGCCCACTTGTGAGGAATGAGAGGCTATAAATACAAGGTTGTTGCAAATAAATCAGGTCAGAAATTTGCAAGAAAAACAGCTTTTACATCAGAGCGTGGCAGGAAAATTGAGAACTTTTTAAAGTGACATGCTATCCTGGTCTGGTTGGGCAAAATGGACAGTTTCTACACTATCAATAGAATATTAGTCATTTTGTAGTATGAAACTACAGTATCACTGAGAAAAAGATTTTTACAAAGCTTTTCATCTTTTACACATCAAGATGATTTGCAAGAATTCCAATTTAAGGAAAAATCAACATTTATACGAATTGGAAGGAGATAGTTGATTGGTAGTGTTCATTTCTCAGGACAATGCCTAAAATATCCTTTTTATCCTGATTCTATTCACTAGAAATCAGTTTTGAACCAAAATGCTAAAATGCAAGGTGAGCAAGGTCACAACAGTTTTGAACTAAAAAGGTGATTTACAAAAAAGGCAAGAATTAACATGATATAACATAATGCTGAAAAGCTTTAAGGAAAATTGAATCTTGGAACTAATCCCATTACATTGATGAAACTGACACTGGAACAATAAATGGGCTCATTAAATGTAATTAACTAAGAAGTACACAGCCGAGATACTTAATGGTTGTGATGGAGCACTAACTAAAATACAACTAACTTCCTACAGTTATTTATGCTTTCATCAGAAAAAACACACCTGTGTAATCTTCCTGTACAAAAATTGACATGTATTAAATATAAATTGGAAAAGACTACAGAGTAGAGATCTTAATTAGTTCAGGAAACTCCACTACAATTAAAGTAATTATAAATTGAGCTGTAGGGGACTTACATCATTGATGTTTATCCACATATATTGTATATTCTTACTAATAATTGAAGGAAACTATATTTCTCCTGATCAGTTTTTGAAATTGGTATAGACAAGATCTCTGATGAAATCTCGATTCTAATAGAAATATGACAATTAATTTTGGGAGGTGTTCTTGGATGACAAAAATCTTGAAACTTACTTGAAAAACTGTAAAACTTCATTGTGCCTTTTTAAATTAATTCATTCACAGAATAAGAGCCTTACTAGCTAGGCCAGCAGTTACTGGCCATCCCTAAATGCCCAGGCAGCAGTTAAGAGTCAGCCATATTGTTCTGGGTCTGGAGTCACATCTAAGCCAGACTAAGTAAGGGAGGCAATTTCCTTCCCTAAAGGGAATTAGTGATCCAGATGGGCTCCGGCCACGCACACATGCCCACTCCCCACTCCCCACTATCCCCCTCCACCAAACCCCGACAACTGACAACACATTCATGGTCATTAGACTTTTAATTCCAGATTTCTATTGAATTCAAAGTTCACTATTTGCCACGGTGGGATTCGAACCTGGGTCCCAGGATCAACAGTCCAGCAATAATGCTAATAGACCTAATTCTGGGTCAGCTGTTCATTTTAATTAACACAGACTTTGCAGACAGTGAAAAATCAGGCTTGCAGTAAATACAACTTCTACAGCCTCTGCTTCTGAACTCTCAATAGATATCCACATCTGCCATGTAGTAGATCCTAAGTCCTCCAAATAAAATGAAAAAATGTTTAGATCCACAGTCTGCCCTCACAAGAGAGCTGCAAGTTCTAGTTCTTTCCACTGTTGGTCATTTTACATCACCCCAATTCAAAAATCACTGTGTCTGTATTGCATTCTCACTATAACTTCTTGCATTTGTTTAACTTTAGCTTTAGAAACACAAGTCAATGCATAAAACTGTACTTGAATAGCAATCTTATAAAGTACTTGAAACGTGCTTGACACGTCATGTACTCAATTAATTGCAACAAAGATATTATTTTTGACCAAAACCAAAACAGAGAAAATAAGATGATAAGAAAGCAAAGGTTGAATAAAGGCTGAATGAACCATCGCCCTCACTCACTCTTTGTTCCACCCTATCATGGATTCAATCAACCAATTAATCTGAAAGAAAAGTTCCTAATCTTCAAGCAAACCTCTAGAAAATCTACCCATCCTCACTGTTCATAATTTCCCATTATAACTCTGTTATCCTACAAAATATATCTCCTCTCACAGCCCAAGAGCTCAAGAAACATTATTCTTCATGACTGATGATCTCGGTCTAAGACCAATTACATTTCTTCAAACAACACTTATCTAGCCCTTGTTTGAATGAGTTTAATTAATACAACATCTGCTTGGAGACAACCTTTACACCACTTTTTGCGAAGGAAAGCTCAACTTCTGGAATGTTAACTTTAAGAATTTGGAAAAGGAAATTCTGCTGACTCCAGATTCACAGCGATGTGGTTTGCTCTTAACTGCCCTCCGAAATGGCCCAGGAAACTCTTTCTTCATTTGCATATCAGCACTACAGTGTCTCATAAAAGGTTTGAAATTTGACAAGTCATATGTCAACCTAGACAATAGAAACTTAGCCTTGTTGACTTTTTAAAAAAAATTCCTTATTGATATCTGGGGTTTGTGGAAAAATTGAGAACTGTACCACAGACTGTTTAAGCAACAGATTAACACAGGCACACAAGGAAATTAGACCTTACAATGTCCTAGACTCCACCACCATCATCATCCCTAGAAATGTCCTGTCAAACCAACAGGATAAGCACAGAGGTGGCAGCACAGTTGTACGCAGTCATGAGAGAGTTGCCCTTTGAGTCCTCCACATGGACTCCAGGCCCCATGAAATCTCATGTCATCAGGTCAAATATGGGCAAGGAAACCTCTTGATCGTTACCCTATTACTAACAACTATGACAACCAGAACTGATGAATGTGTCCATCACCTGAAGGATGTACAAAGGGTGGCAAGGAAGCAATATATTCGGGGTCTAGTACTTCATCATGATTTGGTATCATATGACTAACTGAACTGACCATGTCCTCAAAAGGTCATAGCAGATACATCGGATCTGTGGCATGAAATGAGGGAACCAACAAGACAGAACAAACTACTTGATCTCTCCTTCACCAATCTACTTGTCACTTATGCATCTGTTCATGACAATATCGATAGGAGTGTCCACCACACACTTCTTGTGGAGACGAGGACTCTCTTTAATACCAAAGATGACCTCCATGTTGTGTAACACTACCACCTTGCTGGATAAATTCAAACAGATCTAACAAGTCAAAACTATGCATCCATGAGGCACTGAGAGCCAACTGCAACATTGGAATCGAAATGAATCATTCATGCATGACCCAACATATCTCCCACTCTATTATCACTATCAATCCAGAAGATTAGGCCTAGTTCAAAAAGAGTGTAACAGGGCATGTTATGGGCCCTGACAACATTCTGGCAATGACTGGTGCTCCAGAACTTGCTGGGCCCCTAGTCAAGTGGTTCCAATATAGTTGCAACTCTGGCATCTATCAGGGCATATGGAAAATTGCCTAGCTATATTCTATCGAATCCACAAAACCAGGAAAAATACTACCTGGCCAGTTATTGATCCATCAGTTTATTCCCATCATTAGCAAAGTCTGGAAAAAAGGTTTTTGACAGTGCTATCAAGCAGCATTTACTCAACAATAACTTGCTCACTGATGCTCAGTTTGGGGTTGCCAGGTTTACTCAGCCCCTGACTTCATTGCAGCCTTGGTTCAAACAGGAACGAAATATCTGAACTTCAGGGGCAAGTTGACATTAGCATTAAGTCAGCATTTGACTAAATGTGTCAAAGAAACATAGCAAATCTGGAGGTGATGGGAATCAAGGAAAATTCTCCATTACTTGGAATCATATCTCGCAGAAACAAAAACTGTCATGATTGTTGGAAGTCAATCATCTCAGCCCAAGGACATCACTGCAGGAATTCCACAGGGTAGCATCCTTGGTCAAACCATGTTCAGCTGCTTCACCAATGACCTTCCCGCCATCATCAGGAAAGTAGGATGTTTAGTGAGGCCATTCACAAGGCCTCAGATGTCAAAGGTGTCTGTGTCCATACGCAGCAGGACCTGGACAACGTCTACGCTCAGGATGGTAAGTGGCAAGTAACATTCCTGCCACAATAGTGTCAGACAATGACCATCTCTAATGAGAGAATAATTACCACTTGACATTCAATGGCACTACTGTTGTTGGAACGCTTACCCCTCACCGACTCCGCTAAACAACATCCTCGGGGTTCCATTGATCAAAACTGGGGACTAGCCATATAAACACTGTGGCTACAAGAACAAGTTAGAGGCTAGGAATTCTGCAATGAGTAATTTACCTCTTGTCTCCCCAGTGTCTGTACGCTATTTACAAGGTATGAATCAGCCATGTGGTTGATTACTCACCACTTGCCTAGATGGATGCAGCTCCACTCAAGCTCGACATTAATCAGGACAAAGCTGCTTGCTTCACTGGCATAACATCCCATCACTTTCAGCATTCACTCCTTCACCACCATGTTACAGTAACATCAATGATTACCATTTTTAAGTTGCATTGCAGTAACTCATCAAGACTCCTTTAACAGCACCTTCAAACCTCACAGCCTCTGCCACCTAGGAGGACAAGGAGATCAGAGGCATGAGAATCACACCAACTGCAAGTTCCCCTCTAAACTAGAAACAATGCAAGTTCTCTCCAAATTTATACAGTTATAGCATTTCTGTAGCTGCATCAAAATTCTGGAGCTCCCTTCTCACAGAACTACAAATGTCCCTAAACTCTGACTGTTGCAGCAGTTCAAGAAGGCAGCTCATCACTTTCTTCTCAAGGGCAGTTAGGGATGGGTGATAAACTTTGACCTAGCCAGCCACGCCTAACTCTCATGAATGCAGTTTTTTTCACTCAATCTCAGTTTGTGGACTCTCGATTTTATGATAGCATCTTGGCAAACCTGCTGCCGGCCTCCTTACTACTTCTGCAAACAAAATGAGAACAAGTTCATTTCTGTGATCTTTGCCTCACAATACAGAGCTGCAAGTTCCATGTTCAATCTCCAGCCTTACAATGAACACAGTCTCCAACTCTTGAATATCCTTCACTAGGAATGACTGTAGATTGACTTGATCATCCAGATACAATCTGGCTAGAGTGCCAAGTATTGTGTTAGCCCCTGATTACATACATTAACAATAATAAAAGCTTCCGGTTAAGCTTCAGGATGCAGTCACATTTTGAAGATTCTGATATAGCTAAAAATTGTAAGTCACATTAAATAGCTCAAAACAATAGTGTTGCTTTGCATTATGAAACAGAAGGGTAGACAACTACGTCAACAAACTCAGCATAGCAATTTATGCATCAGCAACTATTAAAACAAAGAAAGCAGATGATGTGTAATATGTTAAATGTAAAATATATCTGAAAAAGCAAATATTTCAGAGCTCATAATGTATTACCAAATATGTGGCTCTCGAAATCTTTAACTAAATTACAAACCCAAGACCCCAATTTTACATGAAGCATAATGTAACATTAAACAGTTACAAATAAAATAGAATGAAACAACTTTTACAGTTTTGTTGTAAAATAGTTTACAGAAGAAAAGGCAACTCAAACTTTTTTTTCTCGGAGGCGATTTCAGGTTTTCTGCTATCATTAATTTTTGGCTCATTTTCATAAAGTTAGACAAACAAAATAATACTGAGTTAACCTTGATGTTTTCTGGATTTCCTACGTATTTTCAATTTGCCTTCCTTTTCAAAATAGATTGGAGGCTTCTGGGCAAAGGAGGACAGTTCAGCCGAGTTGAATTTCATTTCATATGGCAATGATGAAGTGAAAGATGAAGAGTTAACGTAGCATCAACACATCGAGATCAGCCTCAGTTGCTAAACAAATTAAAATGAATAAAATCAAGTTATTCTACAAATAAAATATTCAAACTACAAAACCTGCATCTCTTTTCCTTCAAATCTGTTTACTTCACTAACAGGATTGCATTCTGGGTTACAGTTAAACTGTTGCCATAGTAAAGTATAGTATCTTGAAAACTGTATCTTGCGTACTGAGCAATTCACAACAAAAAGAGCAGTAATAATGGATTAATAATGCAAAAAACATTGTGAAATAGTTATACTAATGACATTTATCTCTCTTTTCATTTGGTGTCATGCTTCCCCATCCCATCAACCCATCGCAAGCAGTGACTAACATATCCACAGCTAGCAACAGTTTGCATAAACTAGGGCATTGTGTGCCGGGGGGCATTCAATCAGGTGTGGAAGAAGCCAAATTTCACCGATCATCAGTTTGTAAACACCCAATTAAAATCAGGAGCTGAAACTCTAAATTTATTTTGTTATCTAATCCACCACTGTGTCATGGGCTTTTGACTTCAGTCAGCTATTTGTACCTGAAACTTAAGTTGTAGTTTGTACTATAACTTACGTTAGCTCCCGTAACAAAAGAAGTAGGTGTGGGTAACAGCGCTCAAACATTCAATAGATATTTATTATCGCTCCTATATATAATCACAAACACATCAGCATCTGGACTAACATTAAAAAGGTGTTTGGTTACAAACAGTCTTATGAAGCTTGGTAGTGTCATTCTTCAACTGCCCTGGTGAAGATAATGTCAGAGAGCTTTATACCTATTGCCTGAGAATGCTGAAGCTAATTATATCACTACTTACTTATATTCCAAGCAAAGTCATCCAACTGAAACTAGCACTGTGCTGAACACTACTCTGGTAAATCCATGAAGATACTGAAGACATTTGTGTTGGATCTGGATGGGATACTCTTCGGAGGGTTGGTGTGGACTTGATGGGCCAGATGGCCTGCTTTCACACTGTAGGGATTCTATGAACTTCCTGTATTGATTGAAATGAGGCAACTACAACTGTAATTATACCTGTCACTCAAATTTTAAAAAACTGTACCTTTTTCAGAAAGATAATGCACTTCGATACCCATTAAATGTACACACAAATACTTCGAGACACTCAGGTGTACAGGCACAGGTTAAAAAGCTTATGTGAACACACACACATCCTCAAAGTAGAATGCTCAGTTTTCACTCCAGACAAGACTGCACTTCCTTCCTAGCCCTAGCTAACTTAAAAGATGATGTTGGATATTCTTAAAGTTTAATTTTATAGTCACTCTTGGAATATGGGTAAAAACTGCAGATGTTGTAAATCAGAAGCAGAAATTGCTGGCAAAGCTCAATAGGTCTGGCAGCATCTGTGGAGAGAAATCAGAGTTAACGTATCAGGTTGAGTGACCACATCTCAGATCTGGGAAATGGGTGCTGCTTACAGAATCAAAATTTGGTGCTGGTCAGGCACTTCTTTGAACCGTTGTCCCATAGTGCTAGTGAGGAGGGTATTCCAGGATCTTGAATGAGCAAGGTTGAAAAAGTAGCAATGTGAGTGGAAGAGAGAGAGAAAACAAACGAGAATGCACTCAAGCAAGCAAAAACAAACTGACAAACAAATGGAGAACTGCTGCAGTTCTTGTGTCGATGGTGTTTACAACAAAACGCAGCATACAAGACCCAATAATGAAACGCTGACTGTATTTATAAGTCAGAATGAATGGTGATTAACAAGAGAGAAAACTACCTTCCTGCATCTCATTGCTGTTTTCTTCTTAGTGGTGGGACGAGTTTGTGCCAAGCTAGGAAGTACTATCTAAATATAACATTGCTGCAACATGCTTTTGTAGACAGGAATACATAACACTTCTTAATCCACTAGTGGCAGTTGGCTTGAGTATCAAGTCAAATGCCAAAGTCATAATCAAGCAAACTTGCTGTCTTTGAACTTCTTCCATAATTTACAAGCTTCTTTTTGTAATGAGAGTGTACTTGTTCACTCAACTGATGAACACTACATCATATTTCTGAAATGTTGATGGTGGAAGCATTCAGTGGGGTCAGGAGTCAAGATAATAAATTAGAAACTTCAACTCTAGCATTCACATTGCTGATGAATATTCAGTTACATTTATGGTCAATAAGCTCAAGGATGTGGATAGTGGTAGTTTGAGCAAGAATGGTGGCATTTAAGGTCAGATGGAATTCACCTTGTTTTTTCTTTATAGAAATGATCGCTACCACACATTCGTCAACCACGAGGTTGGGTGTTACCAACAGGCTATCATGCGCTGTTTCACAATTACAAGGAGTTGTAAATGGAGCTGAAAATCATGGAAGCAGCAGTAAACATTTTTAGTATTGACCTTTAGATTGTTAAAGATCTGTAAAATTATTCTGGAGCTGTAATGATCTGTCTCCCAACAGCCGTGAGATTCTACCTTGATTTCAGAATCTAGCCACTCCAGAGTTTCACCTGATCCTCACAAACATCTTATGTTCAGGCTCCATAATGCTATTAATCAAAAAGCTGAATGCAGTTAATGCTAGAAAATGGAGGTTGAAAACATTAAATGCTGGAAATACATGACCAGTCAGGCTGAATCTGTGGAGACAAAAAGAGAGTAAGCATGTGAAGGTGATGATCAACTGAGCTGAAACAGGGGGGAGAATTTTCTCTTCAGACAAAAGTATGGAGGTGGGTGTAGCTGCAAGTCAAGTTTCCCCTTCTCAGCTCATTACACTTTTATGCACAGGTAAAATACAAATTTTATGGAAGCTCTGCCTCCTACCACTACCTTTGAGGTTCCAATTTCCAGGCATCTTAATTGAAAAGGCACCCAGGCAGCACTTCACATTCTGCAACTTACGAGTATCACTTAACCTCTGGTCAGCACCCCACACACCCTGGCGATGTTAGAGATGAGGCAAAAAGTGGTGCTACAACGCGAAGTTTCCTTAGACATTTTCCAAAAGACCATTCAGGAAAGATGTTCCCTTCCTATGAGGTGACAAGAGATCATCCTGACTGATGACCATAGCCCTCGGAGCTGGCCACAAAGGTCAGCACCTGGGGGCAGTTTAAGAGAATTTGGCTTCAATGCCATAAGAGGAGGAACAATCTGCTGCTGATCTCAGCCAGGGAATCTGTAACCGTCTACTCAATGCTTCATGCTCCTCACAGTGAGAATTAACATTATAAAATTGTCACTGGAAAGAACTATTGGAGATGCCTGGTACCCAAATCAATATCTGTCACTTCATTGCAGCTACCAATTTAACACTACTGGCACCACAGGTGTTACAGTCTCTCATATCTCTGCCAGGATTCATACCTAAAACATAAAAGAACCTTCAACACTCAGCAGTACACTCACCATCACAATCACCATCTCTGACCTTTCATCACAACTAGGAGAATGTGCGCATCTGGTAGCTTTCCACCAAAGGCTTGCATGGGACGGCGGTGACAACAACAACATAGGCTATTCTTTTAAGTTGAGCCCCTTTGAGCTCAGCCTCTGCTTGCCTGCATCTGTCAGATTTGCTGACATCAGCCAGCATGGTTGACTCGCGTGGGCAACCCTGTATACCCAGTCAGGCTTTACGCCCAACACCGTTAGCATTTAGCAACAAACCAGCTTGCATGACTGAGCCTTATGAGCTGGTCAACCTGGAGATGCCTCCCTCCTAATATTACACAAAACATGTGCAAAAAGAAACACCTCAATGATAAAGGAGCCAAGTTACAGAAAAATGTGCACTCATGGGAACTTAAAGGAGGATGGCTATGAGCCAGGTACACATCTCATATAGTCAGGTGTATAAACATATGTGTTTCCCATTTTTGATGAACATGATTGTGCCCATGAATATAATTCCAGTGGGCTGGGCTGGGCTGTGCATGAGTATTCATGACAGATTCTCAACCAAGCTGATCCATCTGAAAGTGAACTTAGCAGCAAAATTAACTATAGAGAAACTGAGTTTTTGCTTCCCACCTAGTTAATCTCTACCACCCTGCCCCCGTAAAAGCTCCAGGTGGACCTTGACGTTACCACTCATTAATTCTTTCTCTCTCTCTCTCTTAGCATTTTCTGTTTTTATTCCACGACACCTGCTAGTACCCACGGCATTCAGCTAATACCCACACCCTCGATTATTTTGGAGTCAACTGGTTCTGGTGGAACCTAAGCTAAACAATAACAAACCAGCTTGAGTACATTTCATGGAAATATCAATTTTGCTATGAAGGATGTTGGAAATTGGAGTCCTCTTTAAAGCTGAATCCTTTTAGGTTTTCATATTTAGTATTTTCTATATAAGTTGAGTGTTATAGCAGCAACTATACTTCTACTAAACATAAACAGATCTCCAGTACATGAAAATAAAGGAAAGGACATAAGAATCACTGAGACGATGACTGGCATCAAAGATTTATTGGGTGGCACATAACCCTTTTATCATTACTGTTCAGGAAAAATGAGTTTTTGTTCTTAGAAAGAATGGCAAACTGAGCCTCAGATGAAGGCCAGCAGGGTTGGGCAGGAGTGGGTGCAACTGTCATCCTGGCATCATGAGTAGTTGATCACAGTCAATGGTTGTGAGGTTTTAGACAAGTTATTGACACAGAATAAATTGCTAGCCCCAAGTAAGGTGTACCTCCCAGGGTTGGTGTCACGACTAGTTGTGTTGACTGTTTGCAATGGATGAGGTTAGAAGTTAGCTTGCAGTGCTGAGCTTGTCTGGATGATATTCAACATAGAATCTATAGTTTGAGTATCTAAATAATATTTCAGAGTAGGTAGCTTGCTGTATGAATTATTGAAGCAGATTATGAATAGTCCATGATTAGTTCTGACTTCACAAACTCATAAGATATCCTTTTGAAATTGAGAGCAATTCAGCTTGCAAATACACATGTTCACAATCGGCCTGCCATTGCAAATCACAATGGGTTACTAGTCTTGTCTTTTTACACAAGAATGGCACCAGAGCCAACCAAGCTACCGTCCGTAACCATTGAGGTGGTTTTCTCAAGGTTGAAATCAACATTTCTATAACTTGCTGACAATTGACATTTGATCTGCTGTATGGCTGTTTGTGTGATGTACATTCCTACTCAGTGATCTACTGTCAGAATTGCAGGGGCACAGGGACAGAAAGTATACCAAAGTCAAGAGTGAAGCGATGGGTTCTAAGGAGACTTGGGACTTCCTGCATGTCTGTAGGAGCTACAGCAACTGCAATGGCTTGAACTTTCCATGAATCAAATGACATTTCTTCACTATTGAAAACGTGACCAAAGGATTTGATTCTGCTTTCATTAAGGCATTCATCTTTGTTGAAGGCAAGATCACGTACTCTAACAAATCATTGGCATACATGCAATATGTCTCCAGTTCACTTTCAGTGCAACCACAGATGAGAATGTTCTCACTGATATTCAGTGTGCTTAAATACAGGCCTCGATCACAAGCTGAAAAACCTCAGCTTTTGAACTGAACCCAAAATTGAGCTTTAAGGTTTTTGCAAAGATTTGGAGCTTGGATTGTGGGTGAGGTTGTTGACTCGCTCGCTCAGCTGGCTTGGTTTTGTTCAGACATTTCATCACCATGCTAGGTAACATCATCACTGAGGCCTCCGATGAAGCGACGTTGTTCTACTCCGCTTGGAATTTATACTGTCCAGTCTGTTATGGGGCGTTGTGTCATTTCTGGTTTTGTTCTGTATGGATTTATATATGGGGTCCAATTCTGTATGTTTGCCGATTGCATTATGAGTTGAGAACAATGCTTCTCCAAATTCCCATGCATGTCTATAGTTTGGCTTGGGCAACTATGGTTACCTTGTCCCAGTAAACTGATGGCCTTCATTGTCTGAGTGTACCGATATTAAGGAGAGTTCGTCCTGTCATTTTGTTGCTAGTTGATGTCCGTGTATTCTGATGGCTAGTTTCCTTCCTGTCTGTCCAATGTAATGCTTGTAGCAGTCGTTGCATGGTATTTTGCAAACTACATTGGTTCTGTATGTTGTGGGAATGGGGTCTTTAATCCTTGTGAGCAATTGTCATAGCACGGTTGTGGGCTTGTGTGCTACCATGATTCCTAGTGGTCATAGGAGTCTCGTTGTCAGCTCCGATATGTTCTTGATGTAGGGTAGTGTGGCCAGTGTGTTAGGGCGTATGGTGTCCTCTTGTTGTCATCTCTTTACTAGACACCTGCGGATGAAGTTGCAGAGATACACGTTCATAGTGAAGATTTTGTATAGGTGCTCTTCCTCTTTCCTGCATAGTTCTGGTGTGTTGCAGTGTGTGGTGGCCGGTTTAGTGCCCTAACACAGCTTTGTTTGTGGACGCTGGGGTGGTTGCTGTGGAAGCTGAGGATTTGATCAGTGTGGGTTGCTTTCCTGTATACCAAGGTTTGGCACCCCCCGTTGGGCATACATTCAACTTTGACATCCAGAAACAGAAGCTGATTGTTGTTTTCTTCTCTTGTGCATTTAATCCCAGCGAATACATTATTGATGAGATAGTGGGTCTCTTCTAGTTTGGTGCGTTTAAATGATGACAAATGTATTGTCCACATACTGGATCCACAGTTTAGGTGAATGAGGGGGGAGGGTAGTGTATTCTAGTCTTTGCATGACTGCCTCTGCAATGAGTCCCGAGATGGGTAACCCCATGGGTGTTCCATTGATCTGTTTGTACATTTGACCATTAAAGACAAAGTGTGTGGTGAGGCACAAGTCTAGTCATTTGAGTACATTGTCATTGCTGATGTAGCTGCTGGTCTGTGTTCCTGCTTCCTCTAGTAATGTGGCCAGTTTTTCTTTGGTTACTGGGATGTCAATTGACATGAATAATGCTGTGACGTCAAAGGATACCATAATCTTGATGATTTTTATGTTCTTGAGGGTATTGAGGAATTCTAGGGTTCAGTGGATGGAATGGGGTGATCCGCCAACTAGGTGTTTAAGTCTCCGTAGGTCCTTGGCCAATTTGTGTGAAGTTGTGTCCAGTAGGGAGACAGTGGGTCTGAGGGGGATGTCTAGATTGTGTACTTTAGGAAGTCAATAGAAGCAGAGGTGGGGGTGGTGGTGTGCAGTGTTCGTGCCTCCTGCTTTCACTCTCATGTAGTCCAGCTTGGTTATCTGTCCTGCGTCATTTAGTCTCTTTGGTGTCTGGGTGATCCTATTACCCAGCTGCGGTGTTGGGTCTTTCGCCATCTGTTGGTAAGTGGTTGCATCTGCAAGCAGTTCCTGTACTTTCTCAACGTAGTCCGGTTTGTGCATAGACGGGCATGGGACCTTTGTCCTCTGGTAGGATTATAACGTTCTTGTCTTCGAGTTTTTCTAGTGCTTTTCTCTTTGATGTGTTCGGGGTATCCCATTTGTTCCTTCAACTTAGTGTGGAGATTATAGTTTGTCGGATGGCTTGTTGTGTTTTGTCCATGAGTCGGTTGTCTTTTAATGTAGTTTCCAGGGCAGCCATGAAGTCTGTTCTGTTTGCATCTTTGTGGTTATAGCTCAGTCGGCGTAATAGGACAGCTTTCTCAGTTTCTGTGAGTCGTCTGCTGGATAGATTTCTTATCCATGTGTCCGGTTTGTTGTTGTCCTTGTCTTTGTGATGGATCAGTTTGGTAAGTTTCTCCTGTAGCTTGTGTCTCTTCTTTGTTTTGGTTCTGTGTTGCTTGATGGTGAAGGCCTATTCTAGGGTTGTAGTCCGTTGCTGGTCTGTAGTGACAACATATTCAAACTACGAGAGTACTAGGCCAACTTTCCTGTTCCTCTGATGCTGCCTGGCCTGCTGTATTCCTCCAGCTCCATACTGTTATCTCTGACTCCAGCATCTGCAGTTCTTGCTATCTCAAACTACTAGACCGATGTCTCACCACACACTTCATCTTTAATGGTCAAGTATGTGGAATTTATATATATAGATTTTAGTGAAATTTTTGGTGAAATTGCATCTCATTTTTGAGTTAGTAACTGGTGGGATTTTCTGCGTGCCCGACATAAATTGTTAACTTCTATGTACTTCTGCAACCATGTCAATTTCTTTTCACAACAATGTTTGAAGCCTGGCAGTCGAGTGAATGGATTTGTATATTAATAGACTTTTGTTAGTTTTAGATTACTTGTGACCCAGCAAGGTAAATAATAGGGCATCAAAAGGTTTATTGGACAGTTGTGGAATCTAGAGTTTATTTCACTCCTGTGAAGAACATGGAACAGGATGGTTATTTAGAGCAGTGCTCCTGTCAGGCAAAGGAAATGGGGGTTAGTGTAGGTTCCAGACCAGAAAGAGTATCAGAAGGGGTTATTTATGCAGGTGTGATGAAGCTCAAAGTGTAGGATAACTCCAGGAAGAAGCTATCACTGTTCAAAGTTTTACAATTGAAGTCTCAAGTGACTTAAATCCACAGAGGTGTTATACACAGTAGAGTTTTCGGAACTGCATTGGAGGATTTTGGCACTATACAAAAGCCATTTTGTTGCTTTTCAGTTTATAAAGATGTATTTTGGATAAATGGGATGATACTTTTATTGTGTTTAAAACATTTGAATTTGTATCATAAAGTAGATAGTGTTAATTATTCTGAGATAGTAGGAACTGCAGATGCTGGAGAATCTGAGACAACAAGGTGCAGGGCTGGATGAACACAGCAGGCCAAGCAGCATCATAGGAGCAGA
>NC_063332.1:150885168-150908350 GCF_021869965.1 Rhincodon typus | reverse complement strand
CCCTTTTCTGATGAAGGGTCTAGGCCCGAAACGTCAGCCTCTCTGCTCCTATGATGCTGCTTGGCCTGCTGTGTTCATCCAGCCCTGCACAGTGTTAATTATTCTATTTATCTTTGTTCCCTTTGTACTAAACTTTTGTTTTGTTGTTAATGCAAAATATGCGGCATTGTGAGCTTATGTCTCAGTGAAAGACAACTTCATCAAAGCCAAAAAACATGTAAAATTATGATCTATCAAACCAGGTTCCTGTCTGGGATCTGCCTGGTCTGGTAAAACACCCTACAATTAAATATGATTTGGTTGCTTTAAACTGTAAATTTGGTCAATGTGCTATTGTCTGCCATTTTGAAGGTGATACAAGATTAGCATTCATTAATGTTCAATTAGCAGAATACTGTGAATGAAGTTATTCTGATCTATCGGAGTATATTTCAGGTCAGAGAGAATCACTGATTGATCAAAAGAAGACATAATCCCTACAGTTCACAAAGAGGCCATTCAGTGTGCACTGACCCTCCAAACAGCATCCCACCCAGACACCCACAACTCTACATTTACCATGGCTAATGTATATAGCCTGTACATCCCTAGACACTACAGGCCAATTTAGCATGGCCACCCAACCTGCACATCTTTGGACTGTGGGACAAAACCAGAGCTCCCAGCAGAAACAGGAAGAATATCTGTGGAGTCTGCACACAGTGACCCAAGGCTGGAATTGAACCCAGGTACCCGGTGCTGTGAGGCAGCAGTACTAACCACTGTGCCACCATGTCCAAGCAACAGGACCCAACGCAGTAGGAAACTTGCCCAGAGGTTTGATTTGAATGTTATATTAACAGAGATAATGGTGTAAAGATATTTTACATGAATTTCAGCATACCAACTTTAACGTATGGAGTTAGTGCATTCCAAAAGATAATTTTCATCTGAATCACAAGCTTTTTTCCCACCATTTATAAAATTAGCTTAAAACTTCAAGTTAGAATACAATAGCATGGTAAAAAGTCTCATCTTGCACTCAATCACTTTTAATCAGACTTTAATACTTCTTGCACACTACACAAATGGACAAGACCATTTCTATTTAAAACGTTTTATACAAGATAATGCAAATAAAACAGATTTTAGCCAAATTTTACATGTTCTGCAATCAAATTTATCGTTGAAATTTTAATAACAAAAAAAATTTTGAAAGCCAAATTTGATTTCACTGTTTAAACCTTCTGAATATTTTGGAAGTATTTTATCCAGATGAAGGAACTGAAGGCATTCTGGCTAAGTTTGCAGATAATACAAAGATAGGTAGAGGGACAGGTAGTATTGAAGAGGCGGGGAAAATGCAGAAGGGTTTGGACAGCTTAGGACAGTGGGCAAATAAGTGGCAGATGGAGTGCAACATGGGAAAATATGAAGTCATGCACTTTGGTAAGAAGAATAGAGTCATGGACTATTTTCTAAATGAGGAGAAAATTCAGAAATCTGAAGTGCAAAGAGACTTCGGAGGTCTAGTCCAGGATTCTCTCAAGGTAAACTTGAAGGTTGAGTCAGTAGTTAGGAAGGCAAATGCAATGTTGGCATTTATTTTGCGAGGACATGAATATAAAAGCCGGGATGTACACCTGAGGCCCTGTAAGGCTCTGATCAGGCCACATTTGGAGTATTGTCTGCAGTTTTGGGCCCCATACCTCAGGAAAGATATACTGGCCCTGGAGCCGGTTCAGAATAATGGTCCCAGGAATGAAAAGCTGAGAACTCTGGGTCTATACTCGATGGAGTTCAGAAGGATGAGCAGGGGGAATCTATTGAAACTTACAGAATAGTGAATGGCCTGGACAGAACTGATGTTGGCAAGATGTTTCCATTGGTAGGAGAGACTAGGACCCAAGGGCACAGCCTTAGAGTAAAAGGGAAGACCTTTTACAATGAAGATAAGGAGAAACGTCTTCAGCCAGGGAGTGGTAAATCTATGGAACTCACTGCCTCAGAAGGCTGTGGAGGCCAGGTCATTGAGTATATTTAAGATAGAGATAGGTTCTTGATTGTCAAGGGAATCAAGGGTTACAGGGAGAAAGCAGGAGAATAGGGTTGAGAAACTTATCAGCCATGAGTGAATGGCAGAGCACACTCAATGGGCTGAATGGCCTAATTTCTGCTCCTATGTCTTATGTCTGAGTGTATTTCATTTGATTGCAAACTACTAGCAACCAACAACAATAACCAACCTTATCCTTTTGTTATTTATCTGTTACTGAACGCACAGCAGACTCTGAAAGAGCAACTTAAGGGTCCTTGTGGTCCTGTTGAAAGAGGTGTTTGAGAGAAGGGGAGTGCTGTTTTCTCCAGTCAAGGGAAGCCATGCCACAGATACAGCCAGCCTCGAAAGACATAGCCATCTGGTTCTGTGTTGTCTCCAGGATGAAACATAATGTCCAACAATGAGTAAGATGGTTAATGACCTTCTGTGCTGTGCAAGGGTAAGTGTCACTGTTTCTCCTCTGCTACTCACACTCGCGGGAACACTACTACTCAATCCCACTCTACCATTCCACACACCTCTCATCAAGGCACGTGGACTTAGCTCTAATGATTGTATGTAGCATATCCACTTAACTGGCCCTGCCTACTTCATATTCCCAAGCCACTAACCCTTCCTATCCATGCAGTGCAACTAACTGCATGCCATCCACATCCATCATACTAAATTCCTCCATTTTGTGTGGGGGAAAATATGGTGTGCAACTGGTTTGGGAGGGTGGTGGGGTGGTAGACATTATGTTCCTCACCCTGCATGTGCAAAGGTGTCAGAACTGGCTGGAAAAGAGGGCAAACATTCATGCAGACACTGCATCCTTCTTATCCAACTAACCAAGTGAGCTTCATTATGCTGCAGTGCACAGATCTTTACGCAGGTACCAGTGGGACCCAGCAGCTTGGAACAAGAAAGAGACCAGTGCAGGAAGCCCTCAGTTCCACCTCCACTTCTGAGAAGGAAGCCATTCAACCCTCAGAGGGTGCACTGATATGGCTTCCATCTTCATCCTCCACCAGCTCAGAGACTTTTACCTTGATGGGTTCTCTTTCTAGATAAGACATGGGAGCACAATCTGGTGAACACATCATTGGCATGTCTACTCAACTGATTAAGGAAGAGATGGCCTGGTCGCTGGCATTCAAAGGGCTGCCAGAGACTGCACCCCTGCTCAGCCCAGGGTGAAGATGGCTAGTGACTTCATCAAATGCACAAAGAGGCTTAGGGACAACAAGCAGGTTTGTCAGAGACATTCAGTAAATTGAAGATTGGAGGATTACACCAACATGATCAATTCCATGTTGTCTCTGGCATGCATTCATCTAGCTGCCTCCACGGACTGGTTGGCCTTTGCCATGGACCTACATCCAGTAGATCCAGTGCCTATTAATGTGAGAAGGGGAATGTGGGACATCAACTTGGCTCCAGAATCTCCTTTCTGTCAGGAGGACAGCTTGGTGCAAGTAGGCAGATAGATGAGCAGCCACATACATGGCCTCAAAAAGATTCCTCTCATGACAGTCCAGAGGTGCCTGGCCCTTCCACGTCCTCCCTTCCTGTGATAGCAAAACCTGCAGAAGTCCAAGCCAAGGAGGGTGACCCACCATCGCGGCTGGACACTCTCACTGGGCCTGAGCTCACAAGACTCACATGCTGCCGGGGGGAGAGGGGTGGGGGTATGACCTGCCAAGTATCCTAGGGCAACAAGGCCAAGTACAGAGCAGGCTTCCTCCAGCCTAGCTCTGAACCCCAGAATTGTGCTTAGACATAGAGGAAGGAAAGGGAAGAAAATAACTGAGTGCAGTGTTAAATGATGAGTGACACCACTAAATAATCCTGTATTGTTGTAAATACATATTCATTGACACTCTTAAAATGCCTGCTTTAGTCTTTTTATAGCAATCGTACCTGGTGAAATCATATTCATTTGACATATGTTTTTTATCGTTTTCAGATATCCCATGAACGAATTTATAATAGACAAATACAGCACATCTCTCACAAGCATCAACTCCTTGACTACAGAAAGAATCAGACAGCATTAGGGATCCTTGAACCATCACTTTGATGACTACAGCAAAGGCATGCACTCTAATGTAGACAGTGCAGACTCTACAATCATGGTGCAGGTATTCGGGTTGGGCTTGCCCTGCATAACTATTCACACTCTAATCTAACTGTGAGTGAGTACAAGTGATGATTCCATATATTTTTGCAGGCAGTGTTACATTCTACCTTTAATCTTTACAAAGAAGTGCATGAACATTCGAAGATACTGTCAGATACTTTAGAGACTTATAAGCAACTCTTGGATAGGGACATGGAGGATAGTAAAATGTAGGGTATGCAGGGTAGATTGATCTTGGTAGGATAATAGGTCGGCACAACATTGTGGGCTGAAGGGCCTGTACTGTGCTGTACTGTTCTATGTTCTATGTTCTAAGATTCCAGATGAACAATTAACAAAATATGCAGTACCAACTTTACTAAACATATGTTTGATTGATATTCACATGATGCTCTTGCCTCAGCATCCCAAAATTTCGATTCAAGTCCCATCCAAGGACTTTGGCACAAAAATTAGGCTCAACACTCCAATGCAGTTCCAAGATCCTTCTATAAAGATCCCAAATTACTATCTTGAAGAAGGGCATGGGAGATACCCTGTTGATTGAACAATGAAGATTGGACAGGACATCACAAAACAGATCACCCTGTTAATATTGCATTGCTATTTGTGGAAACTTGCTGTGCAAAAATTAGGTTTTTTCCCTATTTTACATCAGTGACTGCATTTCAAAGCTATTTGGTTGGCTATAAAGTGCTTTGAGACATCCAATCCTATTTTAGGAGGCAACAAAGATATAGAAAGTCACTTTCTTTTTTACAACCTGTCAATAGAAATTTTAAGCCCAACATATTAGTTGCACTATACCACTATGACTCACCAGGGTAGCATGCTGGAAATCAAGCTTCGTTATTCCCAGAGGCGTCACAAAAGTTAACAATTTTTTTTAAAAAGAAATGGACAAAACCTCCAAATTACCTGATTTTCAGACTCACGTTGATGGAAATCACTGTTTATGACAAATCATTGTTTACCCGTAGCTTGAATCCAACTAAACTAAATTAAGTAAACTCTACAATCTAAAACTCTAAATCTCTTATAAGCACCCTTTTAAACACACAGGCAAAAAGAAAGAAGGAAGAAAAAGAGTGAGGGAAAATAGTTCTATAGTCGTTGGTCACAATGTCGGTTAGTTCCTGCTTATCCAAAAGGTTTCTTTGGCCTTCCTATTTCTGAAAGCTTCGTATGATAGCAGGAGGCTGTTTCACTTGTGAATGGTCTCTGACTTATCCAATTCAACTACACAACCTGTAGCATCAAGTGAAGGAAAGATAGGTTGGTCTTCTTCATTTTAAAAAGTGGCTTAGTGTGGGTATGCAAGGGGGAACCACAAAGGGTGAGGGGGGAATCTGGAAGACAGGGGTAAAAAGAAAGAGAAGATGGTTTTTCTTCTAGTCTATCAAAGCTTCTGTCTTGCTCATAGCCAAAGCCCTTCAGCTACCTAATAAGCAGTAGCAGTTGTTGCCAGGCAGAGGATCTTCATTATTGATAACAAGTCCCTAGTCCACAAACCAAACCAATCAGCTTCACTTGTAAACCATCTGTGAACTCCAATTTGGCTGCACATTGCTGGAATCCACAGCCATGCAAAGAGACAGTTAACAATAGATGTCAAAGTTCCTTACTTTCAAAGCCTGCAGACATCCTTCTCTCATTTCAGTCCAGAGCTTTTGTTTCCAAAAAAAAGCACAAAATAAAAAAAAGGTCTTTACAACATTTAGTCCAAATTAAACAGAAATTTCTGGCAAAAACAGACATCGCTGGAAAAGCTCTGCAGGTCTGGCAGCATCTGTGAAGAAAAATCAGAGTTAATGCTTTGGGTCTGGTGTTACCTGACCCAAAACATTAACTCTGATTTTTCTTCACAGATGCTGCCAGACCTGCTGAGCTTTTCCAACAACTTTTGTTTTTGTTCCTGACTTACAGTTCTTTTCGTTTTTAAAAACTTCTTGTACTTCTGCCCAACTCACAATGCAACTGATCCTGCTTTCTCAACCGTCAGTCGTGCAATAACAATTTGCCAGGATAATCTGTACCTACTAACAAAAGCGACTTGTCTATATAACAAGATTTTGGAAGTCCATGTCCTAAAGATCTTGGGTTGAGTTTGCTCCCCAATGCATTATGAATAAACAAAATAAAAATTAGACAGCAATAATTTGTATTGATATAGCACCTTTAATGAACAAATAAGACACCAAAGTTCAGCAGTTAATTAACAAGTATCAGGCTTGAATGATTGTTTTGCCTCAAACTCAGACAACTCTCTGAGGAGGCTTCTGCCAAATTACAAAATCAACTTGGCCCATATTCTAATGCTCAAATCCTATGACTAACATTTTAAGCTGTTCCTTAGCAACAAGCAAACGTTTCACTTGCAGTCTGTACCTTGCTACTGTATACTGCTGCATTACAGAGTACACACGATTCCAAGCATTTAGGAAACCTACATAAATAAGACAACAGCTAGGAATGATCACATCTTGAGGGGTTCCCAAGTCAGTTATGCATCACAGTGCCAGTTCAAAAACAATAAAAGCATGAAATTAACATAGACTTTAAGTCATCCAATTAACTCTGTGAAATGGGAAAATATATTTTCATACGTAAATCAAAAAAAAAGCACATTTCAAGGAGAAGAGGTTTGGTAAAGCATCTGAAAAACAATTCTCAAATCTGTAAAATTAGATACATCCAGTGATTCAGTTCATGACCAAATTACATAAGTTACGTCTGGCTATACAAATATCTTCCAATTTTCTAATTTAATCTTGCTGCAGAATATTTTCTTTTCCATTGAGATATACCATCCGCTGCAGTAAAATTTTATTTCACCCTGACTGAAAGGGCAGAACTTCTTTCCCCAAAATCAACTAATCCCAATGGATCAAAGAAGAAAACCTTTATTAAAAACCAGCCCTGAAACAGCACTCAAACTCCAATGTGATTACTGCTCCAACTGAAACAAAACTGATCTAGCATTTTTCATAGGTAAAAATAGGGGATGTGTTTATCCATGGATTGTTGATCTAGAAACCCAGATAATGTTCTGGGGACCCCAATTTGAATCCCAGCACAGCAAATGGTGAATTGTGAAGTCAATAAAAATAAACCGGAATTAAGAGTCTACAGATGATCATGAATCTACTGTCGATTGTTGGAAAAATCCATCTGGTTCACTGAAGTCCTTTAGGGAAGAAAACTGCCATCCTGACCTGGTCTGGACTACATGTGACTCCAGACCCACAGTAATTTGGTTGACTCTATATTTCCCTCATGCCATGATGTATATAAAAAAAACACATTCTATTCAATGCCTTGACCTTGTCAGTAACACCAGTTGAGATACCAGATTTTGCTGCAAGTAATAACTGATAAATCCTTCTCTACTATAAAGAAATATCCTTGCAATACTTCCTAATATTTCTGATTAAAAGTTTTATTTATTATATTTCACTGGTCAGCCTGGCAGAAACCTCAGATTTGCCAATAATTCTTTATATTCAAGCAGTCATTCTTAACAAGGGTAGGATGATTGTTCTCACAATGTGTGCAGCAAGAGTTGAGGAAAGTGAAAATGAATAAAATTATATGATTGGAAAGGCCATATTTATACTTCTTCACCTTAATCCATGTGGCTTAACAGACTGTTACTGAGAGTTTGTGTTACAGAGCCAAGCCTGCAAAACTGACTCTATTGATTACTGACAGCAAAGAAAAGAAGCAGAGGCTTTCAATTAGGAAGGGAATGCCACAAAATTTGCTTAGTCATTTGGAACCATCTTTTCTCTGCCTGCAAATAGAGATTGAATTCAATGTGACAAAGTACTCAAGAGGCTATTTAACGAGGAGAAAACCACAAGCCCGTATTATTTTAAAGTCCTTTGGATTGATTGCAAGCACTCATGTTTTGATCATAAAAACCAGCTCATCCTGCAATATTGCTTTGTCTTGATATTATAAAAGGACTGAATTTCAGTCTACAAAATGGCAATGTTATAATGGAATAAGTTTTCTTAATCTTTTCTATGATCCCTACAATCAACACCTCCTTTACTTTCTTTTTCCATTGTGCACAGTCGGTTTTCTTTAATAGTAAGCATTGTATCTTTAAATATTTTTGCACAACTCTGCACTTAGAAGAGAAAGTTTACAAGCATCTTGCATGGTACCTTGAGAATTCCTGCACAGTTCATATACACCTGCTTACAAGTAACATTAGAACATACAAGCTCAACAAGCAAGATAAATGCTGGCCTTCTGCCAAACAAAGCTACGAGGCATCAGTTTGATTCAGTGCACAGCGCTCATACTGAATCAACAAGTCATGGTTTTAAGCTACATTCTAGGAATTGTGCCTCTATAAGTTTTATTGAAGAGTTGTAAGAAAAAATAGGCTAATCATAATATTTACATATTGGTCCTAGATGGGCCAAAGCGCATATAGCAAAAATAGCTTTGATGTATAGTTTTTGTGTGAAGTAGGAAAAGCAACAGACTATTTGTGCACAACAAGCTCCCACAAACAGCAATGTGATATTGAGAATTTTTTTTATGATTAATGTTTGAGTAATAACTCTTAGCCGGGACACCAGGGATAACTCCCATATTCTTCAGCATTGTGCTATGGGATTTTTTTACATCCATCAGAGAGGTCAGCCAGAACCTCAAAACTGCACTAATGTGTAAAGCTTAATTTTTGTCTTGGCGTGGGACTTGAATTGAATCCACATGCCTTTGGAGGAAAGAGCATCACATGAACACCAACCAAAGATGCTTCAGATTAAGCAAGTACCACAGATTTTGTTAACTGTACAAGTGGAGTCTAGCCATGGAAGAATCTGCAGCAGATACAGTGAATCAGCAACAAATAAGTAGCAAAGGAATGGGGTACCTTATTGTTGCTGGTAGTGGCATGTTAGTTCTGCACCTTTTTTAAAAATTCATTCATGGGATGCTGGCATCACTAGTTGGGACAGCACTTATTGCCCAGAGGGCAATTAAAAGTTAATCACATTACTGTGGGTCAGATTTCATTCATAGACTCAACCAGGTAAGGATGGTGGATTTCCTTCGCTAAAGGAGGACATTAGTGAACCAGAGATAGTAAGAACTGCTGATGCTGGAGTCAGAGATAACACAGTGTGGATCTGGAGGAACACAGCAGGCCAGGCAGCATCACAGCAGGAAAGCTGACGTTTCAGGCAGGGACCCTTCTGAACCAGACAGGTTTTTACAACAATTGCCCATGGTTCCATGGTCAGGATTAGATCAGCTTTTCATTGGATTCAAAATTTACCATCGATCATCATGGGACTCCAAACACATATCCACCAAACATCAGCCTGGGGTTTTGGATTATTAGTCCAATAATATTACCACTATGGACATGTCAACCTATGGATGAGACACTAAACCACAGTCACATGGTTTTTGCCACCTGATCTGGCCAAAGTGCACATAACACTTTTGATAACCAATAGGGAGCTCTACCTTAATTTTCTTTTATTTTTCATGGGTGTGGCATTATTGGCAAGGCCAACATTTGGTGCCAAAGCCCAACTGTCCTTGAACTGCGTAGATTATTAAGGTCAATTCAGAGGATCTTTAATAATCAATCACTTTACTGTGGACCTGAAATCTCATGTAGACCAAATCATACAAAATGGCAACGTATATTTCATTTTCCTAAAACAAAAGAATATCAGTGAACCATGTAGGTTGATACAGCAATTTCTGATAGTTGTCATGCTCACCATTACTTTAACCAGCTTCATAATTCCAAATTTATTAACTGAGTAAATAAACTAATGTGATGAGATCTGAACTCCTGTCCAGGATTATTAGCCTGGCCTTCTAGATTACTAGTGACATTTCTCGTATGCCACATCATAATTCACAAAAGTAAACAAATGCATTTATTTCATGGTGCTTTGGAACAATTTTGTGAATATATCAACTATGTAATAAGAAGGATATGTACAAAATATTTGACTGAATGCGAATTTGTCCTTTCCAAATCTTCACTATTCTCCTGATCTCATCCCAGGCCACAGGCTCTCTTGGATGAACCTGCAGCATTGTTATGTTAGTATTCTCTGAATGCATTAGTGGATCACTTGTTACAGCATGAAGGCTAATTGCACCTTCCCCTTACTTAAGTCTTCTGTCTGGCTATATCTTCTGCCATTTGCATTACCCATACTACTATGACACTGTGGTGTCCTTGTCACCAAACCTCACTCTGATTTTTCGCCTTCTTTGAACATCTTACTTTGTTATGCTAATGTCAAATGTCCCCTGAAAGCTTTTGTTGTATACTACCAACCTAAGCACCACATCATGTTTTTAGTCTTAGGTATCCTCACTGCTTTATTCCTTCAACCTCTGCATAAAATGGATCTCAACCTGGGTGACTTCAACCTGCTTGGCAATTCAACTTGACCTTTCCCCTCTGCATTCACTTCCTGTTCCCTTGACCCTATTCGCACTAAACTGCTAATCACCCTTCCCTTCCTGGTCCCAACGCTAATTAATATTGTAAATAGTTCCTTAACCTCAGGTACTTTGTCACTTCCTCCACAAAAATGACACTAAGCCTTGATCCTATAAATCTGTCCTACAAACTTTCACATAATTTACAACTCAAACTATTTGAACATATTGTTACCTTCCAAATCCATGTCCATCATTTGATTATAATGGTTTACACAATCTAGTGCCAGATGAGGACCAGACAAAAAGGGAGTCGTTGTCCTTTATGTGCAAGCTTCATGCTAGCAAAACTAACTTCATCAATTGAAAATATACCAACAAAATAAAGCATCCTTTTGATTCCAAATGACGTCCAAAAGGTATTAAACAACTGGTATAAAACAAATATTTAAAAGAGTGATGCCTGAATTGTAGTAGATCTCTTGTACTAAAAATTAACTATCAAACACAAGAAGTAAATATTACATTCTAGATTTATGTCTCCACTACAGAATATACTACATTCCGATTGGCTGGAGGGAGATTCTCATTTTAAATTAGGTGGCCTCCAACACAGAGAATTTTATTTTTTAAATGTAAAAATGTTTCCTTGAAACGGTCACTGAGCTTTTTCTTTTAACAATGTGAATACACTGATCAAAGTTTTTTGTCCTATTTTCTCTATTTTAATCAGTTTAGTGTATCTATCCTGACCCAAAGTAATCTTGCACTCTACAGCCACATTAGCAACTCTGCTAGATGCAGGCTGGTTTTCATTGCTGAGTGGATTGAGCAGGAATGGGAGATTAAAAAGGCAGTTGATATTGTGGAAAATCCTAAAGCTTGCACTCTAAATCTATGCACCCACTAGGATTAGAAACAATAATAGAGAAGCAGAAACTATTATAGTAAAATTAAGTTTGAAGCCATAAAATAAGGCAATAAGTTTATCATAAGAAGTAACAGTACCCCTCATCTAGAGTGATAAATATGAATTATAAGATAAATCATTTGAGTCAAGATGCTGTTTATTTCAGAGGGTAGTCCAAGGACATTCACAGCAAGAATTAAAAAAAATCAAGAGGCTGCGCAATAAAAAGGAATATCCAAGAAGATGCAGGGAAGTCTGCTAGAAAAATAAAAGCACCAAAAAAAACAACAGCTCATTTTAAACTCACGGGCAAGCACACAAAGAGATGAAATGAAAAATGGGCTACAGGAAAAGGGGCAACTTGATATCGCAGTCATACACTAGATATCTTAAAAAAAAATCCACTGAATATATCTGAATAATCCTTCATGAAGTAATGCTGACTAAGCAAATGTGTTCTGGGGATCTGAGAAACTGAGTTACTCCAGGTTTGTTCAATGAAGACTCTGTTCCAGAGCATCAGTAACCATGGCATCAAGGATAAATCCAAATAAAGCATAGGGTACTAAGCAAGTCATATATCTCAATTTCCCTCACATAATGTGGAATTTTAAAGATTGTTTGTTATGTATTTGATACAAATGCATGGAGTCTTTATAATTATACTTCAATTCTTAAAATATATCAGAATTCCTACAGTGCAGAAACAGGCCATTCAGCCCAACAAGTCCACATTGACACTATGAACAGCATCCCACCAAGACTCACTGCCCCTAACCTATCCCTGTAACCCTGCATTTTCCCATGGATAATTCACCTAACCTACACATCCCTGAACAGTAAGGGGCAGTTTAGCATGGCTAATCCACCTAACCTGCAAATCTTTGGACTGTGGGAGGAAACCAGAGCACCCAGAGGAAACCCATGCAGACATGTGGAGTTAGCAAAGTCACCCAAGGCTGGAATTATACCTGGCTCCCTGGCACTGTGAGGCAGCAGTGCTAGCCACTGAGCCACCATGCCACCCCGATGTCTCCTTTTTAAAAAGGAGGATGCTCAGCCCGAATTACCCTGCAAAGCCCTTATAATTAACATCTGGAAAACTGTTTCTTTTTAAATTCATTCATGGAATATGAGCATCGCTGGCTGGACCAGTATTTAGATTCATAGTCATTGAGCTGTACAGCATGGTAACAGCCTCTTTGGTCAACTCATCCATTCCAACCAGATATCCTAAATTAATCTAGTCCCATTTGCCAGCATTTGGCCCATATCCCTCTAAACTATTCCTTTTCATACACACATCCAGGTGCCTTTTAAATGTTGTAATTGTACCAACCTCCACGACCTCCTCTGGCAGCTCATTTCATTCAAATACCACTCTCTGTGTGAAAAAGTTGCCCCTTAGGTCCCTTTTAAATCTTTCCCCTCTCACTCTAAACCTATTCCCTCTATTTTGGACTCCCCACCCCATGAAAAAGACCTTGTTTATTTATCCTATCCATGCCCCTCATGATTTTGTAAATGTCTATAAGATCACCTGTCAGCCTCTGACGCTCTAGAGAAAGTAGCCCCAGTCTATTCAGCCTCTCCCTACAGCTTAAAAACTCCAACCCTGGCAACATCCTTGTAAAACTTTTCTGAAACCTTTCAAGTTTCACAATATCCTTCCTACAGCAGGGAATCCAGAACTGAACACAATATTCTAAAAAGTGGCCGAACCAATGTCCTGTACAGCCGCAACTTGACCTCCCAATCCTATACTCAGTACCCTGACCAATAAAGGCAAGCATACCAAATGCCTTCTTCACTATCCTTTCTACCCGTAAAGGACTTGGTAGATGATGAGTCAAGGGAAGGGTGTGTAGATAGTTTGAGTTATCCTGATATCAAAAGGGAGGAGGTATTGGGGGTCTTGAAAAACACTAAGGTGGCAAGACCCCAGGGCCTGATGGGATATACCCCAGAACACAGAGAGGCAAGGGAGGAAATTGCTGGGGTCTTGAGGGAAATCTTTGCATTCTCACTGGCTACAGGGGAGGTCCCAGAGGATTGGAGAATGGCCAATGGTGTTCCTTTGTTTAAGAAGAGTGGCAGGGATAATCCAGCTAATTACAGGCCAGAGAGCCTCACGTCAGTGGTAGGGAAATTATTAGAGAGGATTCCTTGACACAGGATTTACTCCCACTTGGAAATCAGTGGGCGTATTGGCGAGAGGCAACATGGTTTTGTGAAGGGGAGGTCGTGTCTCACTAACTTGATTGAGTTTTTTGAGGAAGTGATGAAGATGATCGATGAGGGTAGGGCAGTGGATGTTGTCTACATAGACTTCAGTAAAGCCTTTGACACGGTCCCTCATGGCAGGCTGATACAGAAGGTAAAGTTGCACAGGGTCAGAGGTGAGTTTGCAAGATGGATTAAAAGACTGGTTCGGTCATAGAAGACAGAGGGTAGCAATGGACGGATGTGTTTCTGAATGGACATCTTTTATATATATATGATTTGGAGGAAAATCTAACTGGTCTGATTAGTAAATTTGCTGATGACACAAGTTGGTGGAATTGCGGATAGCAATGAGGACCGTCAAAGGATATAGTTGGATATAGATCAGTTGGTGACTTGGGCAGTGAGATGGCAGATGGAGTTTAATCTGGAAAAATGTGAGGTAATGTATTTTGGAAGGTCTAATCCAGATGGAAAATATACAGTAAATCGCAGAACCCTTAAGAGTACTGATAGGCAGAGAGATCTGACAGTACAGGTACACAGATCACTGAAAGTGGCAACGCAGGTGGATAAGGTAGTCAACAAGGCATATGGCAAGTTTGCCTTCATTGGCCAGGGCATGGAGTTTAAAAATTGGCAGGTGATGTTGCAGCTTTCTAGAACCTTAGTTAGATAGCATTTGGAATATTGTGTTCAATTCTGGTTGTCATACTACAAGAAGGATGTGGTCGCTTTGGAGAGGGTACAGAAAAGACTTTGCCTGGTGCGGAGGGCATTAGATATGAGGAGAGGTTGGAGAAACTTGGCTTGTTCTCACTGGAATGATGGAGGTTGAGGGGGCAACCGGATAGAGGTCGAAAAGGTTATGAAGGGCATGGACAGACTGGATAGTCAGAAGCTTTTTCCCAGGGTGGAAGAGTCAGTTACCAGGGGCATAGGTTTAAGGTGCAAGGGGCAAGGTTTAAAGGTGATGTACGAGGCAAATTTTTTTTACACAGAGGGTGGTGAATGCCTCGAACTCGCTGCTGAGGGAGGTAGTGGAAGCAGCTACAATAGTGACTTTTAAAGGGCATCTTGACAAAGACATGAATAGGAAGGGAATAGAGGGATACGGTCCCCGGAAGGGTAGGGGGTTTTAGTTGTGATAGGCAGCATGTCGGTGCAGGTTTGGAGGGCCGAAGGGCCTGTTCCTGTGCTGTAATTTTCTTAGTTCTTTGTTCTTTGACGCCACTTTCAAGGAATTAGGAATCTGCATTCCAAGATCTCTCTGTTCAGCCACACTCCCCAGGACCTTACCATTATATGTATAAGTCCTGTTCATATTTGCCTTTCCAAAACGTAGCACCTCACATTTATCTAAATTAAACTTCATCTACACTCCACGGCCCATCAGCTCATCTAATCAAGGTCCCTTTGTACTTGCTTTCCACTACACCTCCAATTTTGCATCATCTGCAAACTTAATAACCATACTTCCCACGTACACATCCAAATCATTTATATAAATGATGAAAAGCAGTGGAGCCAGCACCGATCCTTGAGAAACTCCACTGGTCACAGGCCTCCAGTCTGAAAAGCAACCCTCCACCACCACCCTCTGTCTTCTACCTTCAAGCCAGCTCTGTATCCAAATAGCTAGTTCTCCCTCAATCCAGTGTGATCTAACCTTGCTAACCAGACTACCATGAGAAGCCGTGTCAAACTCCATTCTGAAGTCCATACAGATCATGTCCACCACTCTGCCCTCATCAATCCTCTTTGTTACTTCTTCAAAAAACACGATCAAGTTCGTGAGACACGATTTCCCACATACAAAGCCATGTTGACTATGCCTAATTAGTCCTTGCCTTTCGAAATACATCTAAATCCTGTCCCTCAGGATCACCTCTAACAACTTGCCCACCAGTGATGTCAGGTTCACCAGTCTACAGTCCCCTGGCTTTTCCTTACCATCTTTCTTAAATAGTGGCACCACGTTAGCCAACCTCCAGTCTTCCGGCACCTCACCTGTGACTATTGATGATATAAATAGTTCAGCTAGATTACCGCATGTCCCTAATTGCCCTTGAGAAGGTTATGGTGAGCCATCTTCCTGATCTGCTGCAGTGTGCTGTACATATGCCCACAATACCACTATGGAGATAGTTCCCTAACAACACTGAAAAAAACAATGATAAGTTTCCAAGTCAGGGTGGTAAATGGCTTGGAAAGAACCCAGCAGGCAGTGCGCCCATTTATCTACGGCTTTTGTCCTTCAGGTTGTAAGTGTTCATGGGCTTCAAAGATGCTGTCGAAGGAGCCTTGGTGATTTTCTGCAGTGCAATTTTTCGATGGCACACTCCACTTGTATTGTGGGAGAGAGTGGTGGAGGGAGTAGATGTTTGTAGTTGCAGTGCAGAGTCAAGCCAGCTTCTTTGTCCTGGACTGTTTCAAGTTTTGATCATTTGGGCAACTGGGGAGTATTCATCCTTATAGATGATGGACAGGATATGGAGGAAATCAGGTGGTGAGTTCTCACTGCAGTACTCCTAGTCTCTGACCTGATCTTGCAGTCATTTTATTTATAAGGCTAGTACAGTTCAGCTTTTGGTTAATGGCACCCCCAAGATTTTGATAGTGGGGGGATTCAGTAACAGCAACACCACTAACCATCAGGGGACGAAGGCTAGATTTTCCCTTGTTGGAGATGGTCTTTGCCTGACTATTGTGATGCAAATGTTAGCAACCATTTTTCAGACCAAGCCTAGATGTGTCCAGTTCTTTCCACATTTGGAAATGACTGCTTCAGTATCTGCATAATGTTCAGTGCCATTCACAACTTTTCAATCAGCAAATATTCCCACTTTTAATCTTATGTTGATGTAAGGTCTTGTCTACATGTGACTCTCAGCAATATGGTTGAATATGCTTTAAAATGGCTTATTTGTATCAATCACTGGAGACTCTAAACAAAAAAGGAATGAAAGTAGACAGACCACTTAGGCATTGGAAAAGACAATGACAAACCCAGCCCTGTTGATCCTGCATAGTTCTGCTTACTAACGTCTGGGGACTACTGCCAAAACTGGGAGCACTGTCTCACAAAATAGTCAATCAACAGCCTGACATTGTCCATAAGCAATGATTTCATGAGTGTAACTATATCTCATATGCTGCCACCATCATCCCTGGATATGTCCTGTCCCACCAGCAGGAGAGACCCAGCGGAAGTGGTGGCGTAGTGGCATGCTGTCAGGTGGGAATTGCTCTGGGACTCCTCACCATTGACTCTGGACCACATAAAGGGCAAACATGGACAAAAGAAATCTCCTGATTACCACATACCACATATAGTCCTTCCTTGGCTAATGAAATACATCTAAATCCTGTCCCTCAGGATCACCTCTAACAACTTGCCCACCAGTGATGTCAGGCTCACCAGTCTACAGTCCCCTGGCTTTTCCTTACCATCTTTCTTAAATAGTGGCACCACGTTAGCCAACCTCCAGTCTTCCGGCACCTCACCTGTGACTATCACTGCTCCAAATTCAGCACGACTTTGAAGGAAGGACTAAGGGTGGTGAAGGTGTAGAATGTACACTGGGTGAGGGATTTCAGTGTCCACTCCCAATAATAACTTGACATCAGCACTACTTATTGAAATGGTTAAGTCTTAAAGGACGCAGCTGATAGACTGGATCTGCCGTAGGTGGTGAGGGAATCCACAAGATGGAAAAACATACTTGACCTCATCGTCACCAAACTGCCTGCTGCAGATGCATCTGTCCATGACAGTATTGGTAACAGTAACCACTGCATAGTCCTTGTGGAGATGAATTCTGTCTTCACATTGATAATACATTACATTATGTTGTAAGGTACTATCACCGTGCTATATGGGATTGACTTCAAACAGTTATAGCAATTTGACAGAGCATCCAAGAGGCACTGTGGGCCATCAGCTGTAACTGATTTGTATTCAAACACAATCTACAATCTACAATCTCATGACATGGCATATTCCGCCACTCAACCATTACCATTTAGCCAGGAATTCAACCCTGGTTCAATCAAGAGTGCATCACCTGGCATACCTAAAAATAAGGTTCAAAATGAGAAGGTACAAAACAGGACTACATGCATCCCAAACAGCATAAGTAGCAAGTGATAGAGCCATGCAATTCCACAATGTATCAAATCTAAGCTCTGCAGTTCTACCACATCCAGTCACGAATGGTGATGGACAATTAAACTGGAGGAGGATGTTGCACAGATATCCCGATTGTTCAAAGAAGGGGAGCCATGTAAATCAATACAAAATATAAGGCTGAAGCATTTGCAACAATCTTCAGACAGAAATGTTAAATGGATGATCCATCTCAGCCCTAGCATCACAGGTGCCAGTTTTCAGTCAATTAAATTCACTGCACATGATATCAAGGTAGACGCACTAGATTGCACCAAACTGACAACATTCCAGAAATAGTACTGATGACATGCTCCAGAACTTGCTACACCCCTAACCAAGCTGTTCTAGTAAACTACAACATTGGCATCTACCTGACAATGTGGGAAATAGTCCAGGAATGTCTTTATCCTGGTTTGTGTACACGAATCCAACACAGCCAATTAACCCAATCCATTTTGTCTACTCTTGATCACCAGTTAGATGATGGAAAGCACCATCAACACTGCTATCAAGCAACACTTGTTTATCAACAACTTGCTCACTGTTTTTTTTCCATCATGGCCATTTGACTCCTGATCTTATTACAGCCCTGGTTCAAGCATGAACAAAAGAACTGAATTTGAGGTGAGAGGAGACTGACTATCCTTGACATCAAGGGTACATCTGATCAAGTGTGGCATCGATGAGCCCTGGCAAAACTGGATTCCATGGGAATTGAAAGGGGGACATGCGTGCACGCCCATGTGCACATAGGAAATGCTCTGCTGCTTGCAATCATATCTGGCACAAAGAAAGATCGCTGTGTCATAGAGATTTTATGGAATGGAAAGAGGCTCTTTGGCACATTGTATATTGATAATTTAAGCATCTATTGTCCAGCATTCGGCGAGTAGCCCTTTGTATGCTTCAGGAGCTATCTAAACAGTTCTTTAAATGTCTTGAGGGTTCCTGCCTCTTGCACCGTTTTTTCTGGGCCATGAGCTCCAGATACCCACCACCCTTTGGGTCAAACATTTTTTCTGAAAATTCCTCAAATTTCCTGCTCTCCACCTTTAGAATTGCCCCCTGGTTATTGATCCCTCTACTAAGGGGAAAGTTCCTTCCCATTTACTGTCGATCCTGTTCATCCTAAGAACTTTGAATACCTCATACCGATTCCCACCACCACCACCCTCACCTCCAACCCACCCTTCTGCTCTAAGGAAACCAATTCCAGTCTAACTAGTCTAGTCTCTCTTCGATGAATCATTGTAGCCTGGCCAATATCCTAGGAAATCATTTCTGCACTCTCTCTAGTTCAATCACATCCTTCCTATAGTGTGGAGACCAGAATTGTACACAGTACTCCATCTGTGGCTTAATTAATGTTATATACAGCATGCTTTCTTTAACAACCTGACCAACCAACCTGCTGCATTTAAGGATCTATAGACATACGCACCATTGCACTTCATAGGTTCCTACTTCAATGCGTATTTACTCCTTTACCTCCAAAAATGCAACACCCCTCACTTTTCAGGAATAAAGTCCATCACCGGCCATTGTGATGTCATATGCATTTGATGAGAGTAAAATAGCCTTAGGTCTGTCCCCCATTACACGAATAATCTTTGAATTTCTTTGGTTGAATTAATATTTGGGATTTTCATAGACTGAAGTCATTTTTAAAAGAGACCAAAACATGGACTTAAAAATGGTCACTTGAATCCCCTGACATTCAGGTTGATGTTTCATGAAATCAATGTGGAGAGCTGAACTTAACATTTCACCCAAGGGCAATAAAACCAGGCAGCCATACACCTCTCTCCACACCCAGTGTGAAAAAATTCCTCATCTCCTATTTGATCTAGTCCATTATAAAAATATTTACTTGTTGGAGATGAAATATCTATCAATTATCAAGTCTAGACACAATGAACTCAGCACACAATATAAAAGCAAGCTGTTATTTTAATGATTTTCGTAGAAAAGAGAAAGTGGAATTCAAACTGCAGACCTGAACACAGGCTACAGCCATCTGTCAAGAAGAAAAGCAGCCAGTGACAATGTAACTGGAAAGAAATATAGGAAATTGAGAAGATAATTGCAATGTTCACAAATGCCAAGGATCCAAAAAGAAATTAACCGATCAGTCACAGCATCAGGGTGAAACCTTACATCTCAAAAAGCATCCAAAGGGTCCTTTAACTGTACATTTTTCAATCTTCTTGACACCATCTCCTTTTAACATTGTACCAGTATGTGCATGCGTGGGATCAAGAAACTGTATGAAGAATGCATGTTTGATGTCCCATCTTTATTCTTGGATAGCCCAGAAAAATTACTAAATTTATTCTCCTGCTAACTTAAGTAGACGTAATTGGTTCCTGAACTATATTTTAAACGAGCAAAAGGCGTGGCTTCACACTAAAATGAACATAAAACTTTTGTTGTAACCCAGAATGTTTCAAAAGAGGGAAGCCAATTCACCCCTTCTCATTTGGTCATAAGTGAATAAAGCAGTAGGTTCTCTCATGCGGAATGAGCTGAATAACGTTCAGGTTTAGGTCAATGTGATAAGTAAGATTTGTGCCAAACAGATGCCAGATAATTACCATCTTTAATAGAGAATCCAACCACCTTCCCTTGACATTTAATGAAATTACCATCCCCAAAATACCTCACCATCAACAACTGGAGGGTTATCATTGACCAAGTACATGGGCCAGCCACATGAATATGTAGCTACAAGAGCAAGTCAGAGCCTGGGAAGTCTATTGAGTAACTCCTAACTGCCCAAACACTGGTCCATCATTGATAAGGCATAAGTGGGATATGTGATGGCATATACTCCACTTGCTTGGATGAATACAATTTTAACAACAGTCAAGAAGCTTGACACCATCGTAAAGCTCACCTGATTGGTGGTGGTGGTGGTGGTGATGCCAGAGGAGCAGTACTGTGTGCCATTTACAAGATGCACTAGAAACTTGTTAAGGCTTCTTTGAAAGCACTTCCTAAACCAGTAACCTCTAGAACAACAGCAGAAGTTTGGGAGCATCACCAGCAACTGCAGATTTCCTTCAAGTAATATAACATCGAGGCTTGGAGCTATCACCATTTCTTCACTGTCGCTTTGTCAAAATCCTGCAATTCTCTCACTAAAAGTATCCTGCTTGTATCTGTAGTACATGCTGTTATCTTTTAAGTATCGGTGCTCTTTAGGAGCTTGTGGTCTAGTGTATGCAAAGGCAACCGCATTCTGATCTAATGTGAAGATCATGTAAAATAAAATTTGTTGCATCTCTGCAATCACTTATAAGTATACATGCTACATTGCTAGAAAGTCTGTGAAGGGGCATAGCCCTTAGGCCTATCTCCCATTAGATCCTACTTCACTCCCACAAAATGCACATGGCATCACAACTGATGGTGCTTATTGCACTCAAACAAGCATTAACCCTTTCTGATTGTGATACTGTTGTATATCAAAGACTTCAAAAACATTCAAGGCAGCAGGTCTTCAAAAGAAATCAGGAATAAACATGAAATGCTAGCCTTGGCAGCAACCCCAAATTCAATTGAATTTTTTTTTTTTTAAATTGAATTTTATTAGAAGAATAAAAGTTACACGAGGCAACATGTAGATTATACCAAGTTTTGAGATCAGGAATTTCTGGCTTGCAACATGTAGCTTGGAGAAGACAGTTTTCCTTCTCATTCACATCAGTGCACACTTGCATAGACAAAAACGATTGCATTATTTTCTTCCAGAAACTGAAGCAAAATCACAACTGTAGTGTTATTGTTTGAAAAAGTTTCAATACTTTAGGATTCAACTGATTCAGCATTTTGCAAAATTACATTTTGATGAAAGTGGAAAAGCAGTAACTTCACGTCATCATAGAATATCATTAGCATAATTTAATGGAAAATTTAAGTGTCAGTTTAAAAAGTGAATAAGAAACAGTCATGATCATTGAATGTGTCCCTTCACACATGACCTGTTCAGAAATTAGGAGAACAAATCTTAATAGTATTAACGTAACCTTAGAACCCACACTCTTTACAAAAGTATTCCATAGTTGGCTTATTGGTGATCCAAACAGCACATGACCAATCATGTTCTACACTGTAATGTAAAAGACAAACATTTGTGAGAGAAGACAGGGGAGTGTTGTCAGTGAGGCATCCCTGATAAAGGAAGCTGAGAGGAAAACCTTTTTAGCAAATTCAGGTAAAAATTCCCATTTAATATAGAGTAGAAAGGGAAACTTGACCCACCTAGTTAAAACATTTTCATGTAGTCGTAAATTACATAAACAAGCACACGCTATATATAAAATACTTGTACAACAGTGGTAGTTTTAGTTTGAGTATGATGTGGAGGTGCCAGTGTTGGACTGGGGTGGGCAAAGTCAGAAGTCACAACACCAGGTTATAGTCCAACAGGTTTCTTTAAAATCGCAAGCTTTCTGAGCGCTGCTCCTTCACCTGACAGTAATCAAAACTCTTTGGGTAATTGCCATTACATTAGGAATCATATCAGTATGTTCATTATAAGTACTTTGTATCAATATTCACCGTGGAGAAGAACGTGACTGATGTAGAGGTCAGGAATGAATACTCTAGAGAATGTCAATATATTAAAAGGAGGAAGTTTTGGGTATCCTAAATTGCATTAAGGTAGACAAGTCCAGATGGGATCTATCCCAGGTTGCTGCAAGAGGCAAGGGAAGAAATAGCTTGGGCATTAGCAGATAGCTTCATATTCTCCTTGACCACAGGCGAGGTTCCAGAGGATTGGAGATTAGCCAATATTGCTCCCCTATTTAAATAAAGCAGCAGGGATAATCTAGGAAATTATAGGCCAGTAAGTTTGACATCTGTGGTGGGGAAGCTCTTGAGAAGATACTGAGGGACAGGATATTTGCACATTTGGAAGAAAATGGACTAGTTAACGACGGGAAGCATGGTTTCGTACAGGGAAGGTCATGTCCCATCAACCTGATCGAATTTTTTGAAGAAGTGACAAAGATAATTGATGAGGGAAAAGTGTGGATTTAGTTTATATGGACTACAGTAAGGCATCTGATAAAGTCCCACATGGCAGATTGGTATAAAAACTAAAATTGCTTGGAATTCAGGGTGGGCTGGTTAGATGGATACAAAACTGGCTTGGTCATAGAAGACAGAGGGTAGCAGTGGTGTTTTTCAGAATGGAGACCGGTAACTAGTGTTGTTCCACAGGCATCAGTCCTCAGAACTGATGGTGGCTGGGAAAACGTCAGTTTATATGCAGAA
>NC_063332.1:150854427-150885158 GCF_021869965.1 Rhincodon typus | reverse complement strand
TAAATGGTGTTAGATTGGAGAATAAAAGATGTACAAGGGGACCTGGATCATTGTTTCAGAATCTAAAATTTTGGAAAATGACAACCAATACATCCATTACTTCCACAACCACCTCCTTTAGTACTCTGGGATGTAAATTTCAGAACCTGAGGAACTTTCAGCTTTCAGTCCCATTAATTTCTCCAGCACAGTATTTTTTTTTTAATGAACTAATCTCCTTAAATTCCTCCTTCCCAAAAGATCCTGGCTTCCCAAGCACAAATGTGGTGCTTTTTGTGTCTTCTTCTGCGAATACAGTGCTAAAAGTAGTTGTTTAACTGCTCTGCCACTTCTTCATTCTCTTATCAATTCTCCCATTTCAGTCTGTAAGGGGCTTAAATTTGTCTTCACTAACCCTTTTTCTCTTTATATACTTTTAGAAGCTCTTTACAGTCCATTTTCATGTTCCTCGCTCCAACCACCATTCCAGAATCAAAACACAGATTTCCAGTAAATGCAGCTTGACACACATCCTGCACGTGGTCACCTTAGACAACGGAACTATTCATGACTTCTTACATCAAGCATTCCACCTGGCCGAGTTGTTTTATTGTGACTCAACCTTTCCGTTTACTTCCTCTGATTTACGGAGCACTAAGTATATAGCGAGGAACTTACCCAAGTCCTTACAATTTAAAGGCTCTCAATTTAAATGAAAGAACATTTTTTACATTAAACACTGGCCAGCAGCAAAACTCACTTTATTTTAATAACCAAGTTAGACACTTGTCTGCAGTGGCTCCCACTTGACCTGATCTTTTTAGCCACATTTCCTATTCCTCATTTCTGATTTAACTTCTGCCTATTAGTCCACTCTTTTCCTTTCTTGCTTTTTCTCAAAATATTATCAACAATAACTTTTACACCCAAATTGTTTTCTTTGCCACAAACCATTTGCCAGTTTAAAACTTTGTGACAATCCTACTTACCCTCCCTAATGGGCTCTAGTCCCAACCAAAACCCAAATTAATGGTACAGTTCCCTCCAGTCCCTGTACTACTGCCAGTATCTGATAAAATGGCTACCTAATAGTCCATGGCTCACTCAGAATTCCAAAAAGAAAAAGTGGAATCCTCTTGCTTTTCAATTCTGTTCCAGTTTTTGGGGCTCTGAAAAATATTAATCATACTAAATCCCTAGTTTCACCCTTTATTTTCTTTATTTTGTTAAAGCAAGTTTCAGCAAAGTGCCATACATGCAATGCTTAAACTTAACTAAATCTCCAACTATAAAACAAATCTCTTTTGTCGACAGACTTAAGTGAAAAACGATACAAAGAATTTAAATTACACACCTACTTATTTCTTATTCTTATTCCCCAATAATCCTGTGCTGTTTATCTTTTAAAAAGGCAGATGGGTGTAACAAAGAAGAGGAGCACGAAGCAAAAGAAACTTTGAAAGCAAGACAGCATATACTCTGAAGTGTAAATCTTTACAAGACATATAGAAACATGGATAGATCAGTAACATAAACATTTAAAATGTTTTTTTTTTAAAATGTAGTTTGGTAATAGAAGTACCAACAAGTACAAACAAAGAAGAAATGTTAATAGATATCTAATATTAATCTAATTATACACAGACAAATTAATACTGACTAAAGCACATTGTTAGAAAAAGGTCAAAAGAAAAGAAAGTGAGTGATTCACTAAAATGATCCCAAGGATGAGGTGTTTCAGTTGAGAGAAGACGAGACAAACTGGGAATCTGCATGGCGTAAAAAGTTAAGAACCGTCTTGGTAAAGTAAATTTTAAAATATGTTTGGATGATTGTTGATTCTTAATTAGTTGGTATAAACTTAAGATCCTTGATATAAGAATGAAGTGAGAATAGACAACAATTTATTTTAACACAGAACATAAAACACTGAGTGGTGTACTAGAAATAATGGTTTTGGCAGAATCAGGAACAGATTTAAAATATTCAAATAAATTTTTAAAAATTCATTCATGTTTGAGAAAATGGCAGAGAATGGAATGGAGTAGAAAGTCCTTTCAGAAAGGCAGCACAAAATCACTAGGACAAATGACAAAATGTCAAATTGAGAGAATCTGAACGATTCCATTTCATGCTTACCACAATCAAACCACTTCACCCAAAGCATATCAAGATTTTCATGGCTGTCACGTCAACTAGGGATTATTTCAGTTTCTTCTAAAATGTAGGGGTGCACAGAATTGTACAGAAGAGGCCCTTTGGCCCTTTGAGTCTGCACCAACAAAAAAAAGCTACTCTAATTCTACACGAGTCACATTTTCCAGCATTTGGTCTATGTTATGATATTTCAAGTACTCATCCAAGTACTTTTTAAAAGGTTCTGAGGTTTCCTACCTCAACTATCCTCCAGGCAGTGTATTCCAGATGCCCACCACCCTCTAGGTAGAAACGTTTTCTTCAAATCCCTTCTAAACCTTCTGCCTATCATCTTAAAATAAAGCTGTTTTGTCATTGATCCTTCAATTAAGGCGAATAGCTGCTTTCTATCTGACTGTCCATGCCCCTTAATCATATATGTGTCAATCAGGTCCCCTCTTAGTTTTCTCTGCACTGGACAAAACAACCCGAGCTTATCCAGCCTCTCTAAATAGCTAACTACTCCATTCCAGGCAACATCTTGATGAATCTCCTCTGCACTCCCTCCAGTGCAATCATATCTTTCCTATGAAAACAGAAAATGCTAGAGATCACAGCAGGTCTGGCAGCATTCATGGAGAGAGAGCAAGCTAACATCAAGTCTAGAAGATTCCTCATGCAATGAAGAGATATTTAAACTCAAAATGTTAGCTTGCTCTCTGACAATGGATGCTGCCTGACCCGCTGTGATTGCAGCACTTTTTGTTTTCAGTAGATTCCAGCATCTGCAGTCATTTGCTCCCACATCTTTCCTTTAGTGTGCTGATTAGAAGTGCACATAAAACTCCAGCTGTGGCCTAACCAAAATCTAGTACAGCTTAACAGCAAGTGTCCTATACGCCTTCTTAACTTTCTCAATAACCTCTCCTGCCAGGATTTGTGGATAAGCACCCCAAGATCCCTCTATTCCTCTATCCTTATGTCCTGCCATTCATCGAGTACTCCCTTATCTCATTACTTCTTCCAAAGTGCAGTATCTCACATTTATCAGGGTTAAAATTTAAATCTGTCACTGATCTGCCCAATCAATCTATATCTTCCTGTAACCTATCACCTTCTTCCTCACTGTCAAATCATCCAGTCCATCTTAATATTATATACAAACCTACTTATCACTTCCCAACCTCCAACACACATCCCCGAACCCCCAACACTTTCTTCCAGATTGTTTATATGGATCACAAACACCAGAGGGACCCAGCACTGATTCCTGTGGTACATCACTGGACACCAGCCTCTACTCACAAAAACAGCTTTCTATCACCACTACGTCTCCTACCACTAAGCTAATTTTAGATCCAAGTTATCCTTGATGCCGTCTTTATCAGTCTCCCATGTGGTACATTGGAAAGGGCTTGCTGAAATCCATATAAACTACATCAACTGCAATACCCAAACCTCTCAAAATATTCAATCAAATTTGCTAGATATGACCCCCCTTTGACAGTCATGCTGGCTATCCCTGATTAAAATTTGCCTCTCCAAATGGAAATTAATTCTCTCCTTGAGAATTTTCTCCAATAGTTTCACCACCATGGATGTGAGACTCACTGGTCTATAATTCCCTGGTTTATCTCCACTTCAATTCTTGAAAAGTGGAACCACATTAGCTGTCCTCTGGCATCTCCCCTGTGGCTAGAGAGGAATTAAAAATTTAGGTCAGTGCCCCTGTAATTTCCTCCCAAATCCCCCACAACAGCTGAGGATACAACTCATCCAGGCTTAAGGGTCTGTCCATTTCCAATACCTCCTCACTCCTTATGTCAGACCACTCAACAGCCTTTCAGTCCCTCTACCCAAATTCTATACCTATATTCTCCATTTCCAAAGTGAAGACGGATTAAAAGTAATCACTTAACATCCTGCCAGTGTCCTCTGGTTCCACGCACAGATTGCTCCCTTGGTCCCCAATGGGTCAAACTCTTTCCATGGTTATTCTCTTCCCTTGATACACTTTAAGAGTATCTTAAGATTCTCCCTAATCTTATCCACCAGTGCCTTTTCATGCCCCTTCATTCCTCTCCTAATTGCTTTATTAAGATAACCCTCCTGCACATTCTGTACTCTGCTAGTGACTCCATTGATGTGTTCCTTTTGTACCTGATAAAAACCCTATCTTTAATTTCTTATCCAGTCCTAATAATCCTAGACATCTAGCATTCTCTGGCTCTATTACTCCTAATTTCACCTCAAAAAGGAAATATGTTGGGCCTATACTCTCGCCAAATCCATTCTGAATGCTCCCCACCATTCTGTTGTAGATTTACACAGAAGTAGTTGTTCCCAGTCTACTTTGGCCAGATCCTGCCTTATTTTAGTAAAACAAAATAAAACGTTGGTCGAAAGGGCTGTTGGTCGTCTTCAACCCATCTCCCACACTTCTGCCCTCACCCTTTTCCCTTCCCTCCCTCACCAATGATAGGGTTTCTCTGCTCCTTACTTGCCACTCCACCAGCCTCCACATCCAAAGGATTGTAAGCCACCATTTCTGTCGCCTCCAACTGGATACCATGACTAGACATATATTGTCGTCCGCTCGTTGTCAGCATTCCACAGTGACTGTTCCTTCTGGGACACTCTGGTCCACTCCTCCTCCTTTCTTACTATCTCCTCACACTCCCATGCTACTTTCCCAAGCAATCACAGGTGGTATAACACCTGGCCATTTACCTCATCCTTCCTCACCATCCCAGGCTCCAGACATGCCTTCCAGGTAAAGCAACAATTTACCTGTGCTTTATTCAAACTAGTCTACTGTATTTACTGCTCATAATGTGGTCTCCTCTATGTTTAGGGGACAAGATACAGGTTGGGTGGCCACTTTGCAGAACACCTATGTTCTCTCCATAAACATGACTCTGAGCTTCCAGTTGCCTGCCAGTTCAACACACCACCACAATCCCACATCTACTTTCTGTCGCAGACCTGCTGCAGTGTTCCAGCTACTTTCAGTGCAAGCTGGAAGAAATCTCATTTTCCACTTGGGGACTCTGCAGCCTCTAGGGAGCAACATCGAGTTCAATAATTTTAGAGCTTGATTCCATTCTGCCATTTTTTTAAATCTGCTCCACACTTGCTCCTGTAATGACAGGGGTTCCTCTTAGCATAGTCACCCATTCCCACATACTTGTAGGCCCATTATTAAATTATATAGGTTGTATTCAGCATTGCTAATATATTCTCTCACTCATAGCTCTTCATTATAGCTTATTCAGCTTCTCTCTGTCCTGGCCTGCTATTAGAACGTAGAACATAGGACTGAACTGCACAGGAATGGGCCCTTCAACCCACAGTGTTGTGCCAGACATGATGCAAAATTAAACTAATCCCTTCCGCAAGCCCCTAGTCCATATCCCTCCATTCCTTGCATATTCATGTGTTTACCTAAAATTCCCTTAAACGCCCTTATTGTATCTGCCTCCACCACCAGCCCTGGCAGCGTGTTCCAGACTCCTACCACTTGCCCCTAACGTCTCCTTTGACCTTTTCTGGTCTCACCTTAAATGTATGCCCCCTAGTTGTAGACACTTCAACTCTGGGAAAAAGATTCTGACCATCAACCCTATCTGTTCATCTCAATTTTTTAGACTTCTATCAAGACTCCGCTCAGCCTCCGCTGCTCCAGAGAAAACAACCCGAGTTTTTCTAGCCCCACCTTATGGCTCATACCCTCTAATCCAGGCAGCATCCTGGTAAACCTCTTCTGCACCCTCTCCAAAGCCTTCACATCCTTCCTGTAATGTGGTGACCAGAACTGAATGCTCTAAGTGTGGTCTAACCACTGTCTTATAAAGTTGCAACATGACACCCTGAGTCTGGTATTCGATTCCCCAACCAATAAAGGCAAGCATGCCATACACCTTCTTTACCACCGTATCAACTTGCGTGGCCACTTTCAGGGAGCTATGGGCTTGAACCCCAAGTCTGTCTGTACATCAATGCTGGTCAAAGTTCTGTCATTAACTATATACTTTTCCTTAGCATTCGATCTCCCAAAATGCAGCATCTCACACTTATCTGGATTAAACTCCATCTGCTATTTCTCCGCCAATATCTGCAACTGAACAATATCTCACTGAATTCTTTGACAACCTTCTATACTGTCCACAACTCCTCTGATCTTGTACTGTCTGCAAACTTACAATGCCACCCATCTACAATTTCACCCAAGTCATTTATATATAATCACAAATAGCACAGGTCCCAGAAAGGAGCCCTGCAGAACACCACCGCTCACGGACCTCCAGCATAAAAAACACCTTTCCATCACAACATTCTGTCTTTTTTATCTCCTTGTTTACCTATGCCTTTCAAATCTCTATCTCTGGGCTCCATCTCCATCTATCTGCTCACCTCCCCCCTCCCTCACCCAACTTCAGCCTCAGCATAAATACCACCTTTTTCTTGCTACTAACAGTTCTGATAAAGAGTCACCAGAGTAGAAGTATTAACTCTGCTTTCTTCCCACAGATGCTGCCAGATCTGTTAAGCTTCTCAGAAATTTCAATTCTTATTTTAATAAAATCTGCCTTCCCTCAATCCAAAATCCTTTTCACGGGCCATCGTTTTCCTTTTCCATAACAAATTTCACACTTACGGAGGGAACAAGAACTGCAGATCTTGGGTCAGAGTCAATCCAGTGTGGAGCTAGAGGAACACAGCAAGTCAGGGAGCATCAGAGGAGCGGGAAAGTCAACATTTCAGGTTGGGACCCTTCATCAGGGTTGGGGAGGGAAGGTAGGTGGGATGGTGATAGGTGGATGCAGGGGTTTGGGGGGCAGGGGGGTAGTGGATACTGCTCAGTGGGAAAAAAGATGATGTACAGGTTGTATCAGGTCAAGGAGGCGGGGATGAGGAGGAGGGTTGGACATGGAATGAAGCTGGGGGTGGGGAGATTTTGAAACTGGTGAATTCTCTGTTGAGGCCATCGAGCTGTAGGCTCCGGAGGTGTTGTTCCTCCAGTCTACATGTGGCGACATTGTGAAAGTAGAGGAGGCCCAGGATGGACATGTCACCAAGGGAGTGGGAATGGGAGTTAAAATGGTTGGTAGCTGTTGTTGATTATAGGGTACAGAGCACAGATGCTCCGTGAATTGGTCACCGAGTCTGTGCTTAGTCTCACCGATGTAGGGGAAACCACATTGGATACAGCAGACCAGTTTGGAGGATGTAGAGGTGAACCCCCGGATTTGGAAAGTTTGTTTTGGGAGTTGGATGGAGGTGAGAGGTGAGGTGTAGGGGCAGGTGTAGCACCTCTTGCGACTGCAGGGAAAAGTGCCGTGTGTGGTGGGGTTGGTGGGTAGTATGGAATGGACAAGGGAGTCATGGAGTGAGTGGTCCTTATGTAAGGCAGATAGGAGTCAGGAGGGAAATGGATGTAGATGTTGGTGGGGTGGTATGTGAGTACCAGGGAGACTCTGTCCTTATTTTTGTTGGGGGAGGGAGTTTGAGGGCAGAAGTGCAGAAAATGCAAGAGATGTGGTTGAGGGTATTGCGGATCAATGGGAGGGGGGGGATGTGGCGGTCCTTTAAGTAGGAGGACATCTGGGATGTTTGGGAGTGGAACGCTCCAACTTGGGAGCAGATGCGGCAGAGGTGGTGGAATTGGGAGTATGGGATCGCATTCTTGCAGGAGGGTGGGTGAAAGGAGGTGTGGTCCAGGCAGCTATGGGAGTTGGTGGGTTTGAAATAGATGTCAGTGCTGAGTCGGTTACCAGAGATGAAGATGGAGAGGTCCAGGAAGGAGAGGAAGGTGTCGGAGATGGTCCAGGTGAATTTGAGGTTAGGTGAAAGGTATTGATAAAGTTGATGAACTGTCCAAGCTCCACAAGGGAGCATGAGGCAGCGCCAATACAGTCATCGAGGTAGCGGAGGAAGAGGTGAGGGACGATGCTGGTGTAACAGCAGAAGAGGGACTATTCCACGTATCCGACAAAGAGGCTTGCATAGCTCAGACCCATACAGGCACCCATAGCCACCCCTTTAGTTTGTAGGAAGTGGGAGGAATAATTTCAAACCCATGTTGTTGTAGTTGCTATTATCAAAATGCTCCCTCAATGCTACCTCGAACATCTGTCTGGTTTAGTTTCCCAGAATTCGGTCCAGCACTGCACTGACCCTTGTTGGACCTTCAACATGTTGATATAAAAAAACTCTTGAATAAATTTCAAGAAATCTGCTCCCTCTAAAATCTTCACACTGTGACTATCCAAATTAATCTTGTAGAAGTTGAAATCCTATTATAGTTTTTACACACCTTAATGAATTGTCTATTCATCTGTTCTTTTATTGCCCCCTGACTTTTCTTTTGGGGGGAGAAGAGTCTATAATAAACTCTCAACAGTGTGTCTGTTCCCTTTTTATTCCTAAGTTCTATCCACAAGGCCTCATTTGAAGACCCTTCCAAGATATTATCACTCATTACTACTGTAACTGACTCCTTAGTTAATAATATGACAGGACCTCCTTTGTTACATCCTCTCCTGTCCTGCCTGAAGATCCTTTACCCTGGAATATGCAGTTGCCAGTCCTGCCCCTCCTTCAACCACACTCCTATGATGACAGCAACACTGCAATTCATGTCAATCCATGCCCTCAACTCAGATTGAGAGAAACACAAGTTAATTTATCTTCTGTACTATTCTGCCATACTATCAGGCTAAAAAGGAAGCAATAAGCATAGAATTGAAAGTCTTTTTTTTCCCCCAAATGGACAATTAATCATAACACACTCAGAATACTATAAACATTTTTCATTCTTTATCCAAGGAAAAATACCCAGCGAAGGTTCACCACATTGATCCCAGGCCTGTAGCGATTGTCTATAGAGGAGTTTCAGCCTGTATTCAGTGGAGTTTAGAAGAATGAATGGAGATCTTATTAAAATTCAAGATTCTTAGGTGGCTTGACAGATCAATGCTGTCAGCCTTCCCTCTAATTTTCTTACAGTTGTACAGGCCTCCAAGGCACATGCATGGCAGCAACTTCTAAAACCAGGAAGTCAATGCTACAATCAGCGGGCTAAATGGTCTGTTTCTGATCCTACATCTTCTATTATGTGAATACTCTCACGCAAGTCAACATAATGAAGGAGTAAGTGTTGGGTGCCTTGAAATACATTAAGGTAGACAAGTCCCCAGGGCTAGGTGGGATCTATCCCAGAATACAGTGGGACGCAAGTGAGGAAATAGCTGGGGCTTTAACAAATATGTTTGCATCCTCTTTGACTGCAGGTGAACCTCCAAAAAACTGGAGAATGGCCAATGTTTTTCCTTTGTTTAAGAAGAGAAACAGAGATAATACAGGTAATTACAGGCCGGTGAGCCTGATATCTGTAGTGGGGAAGCTGTTAGAGAAGATAATGAGAGTTAGGATTTAATCACATTTTGAAGCGAATGATCTTGTTAGTGATAGGCAGCATGGGTTTGTGCGGGGAATGTCATGTCTCACCGATTTGATTGAGTTTTTCTGTGGAAGTGACAAGAATGATTGATAAGGGAAGGGCAGTGGATGTTGTCTACATGGACTTTAGTAAGGCATTTGATAATGTACCTCATGCCAGGCTGGTACAGAAGGTAGATTCTCATGGAATTCAGGTTGAGCTGGCTAGATGGATATAAAACTGGCTTGGTAATTGAAGACAGAGAGTTGCAGTGGTAGGGTGCTTTTTGGAATGGAGATCAGTGACTAGTGGTGTTCCACAGGGATCAGTGCTGGGACCTTTGTTGTTTGTAATTTATTTATAAATGATCTGGATGGAAATGTCGGTGATCTGATTAGTACGTTTGCAGATGACACCAAAATTGGTTAAGTTGCAGATAGTGAGGATGCCAAAGGATACAGCAATATATAGATAGGTTGCAGATTTGGACAGAGAAATGGCAATGGAGTTTAATCCAGACAAATGCGATGTGATGCATTTTGGAAGATCAAATTCAGATGCAAATTATACAATAAGTGACAGAACCCTTAAGAGCATTAACATACAGAGGGATCTGGGTGTACAGGTCCACAGATTCCTGAAAGTGACAACAGAGGTGGATAAGGTGGCCAAGAAAGCATTCAGCATGCTTGCCTTCATTGGCTGGGGCATCAAATATAAAAGTTGGCAAGTTATGTTACAGCTGTGCAAAAAACTTTAGTTAGGCCACATTTTGAATACTACATGTAGTTCTGGCATCCACACTACCAGAAGGACGTGGATGTTTTGGAAAAGGTGCAGAGAAGGTTTACCAGGATGTTGCCTGGTCTGGTGGGATTTAATTAGGAGGAGAGGTTGGATAAACTTGGATTGTTTTCACTGGAAAGACAGAGGCTGAGGGGTAACCTGATAGAGGTCCACACAATTATGAAAGGCATAGATAGGATGGATAGTCAAGAGGTTTTTTCCCAGGGTGAACAGGTCAACTACAAGCGGGCAGGGTTCAAGGTGAGAGGGGGAATGTTTAGGGGAGAAGTGCAGGGAAGATTTTTCACAGAGGGTGGTGGATACCTAGAACTCATTGCCTGTGGAAGTGGTAGATGCAGGCACATTAACACAGTTTAAGGCATATCTTGATAGACACATGAATGGAAGGTGAACAGAGGGATACAAATCGTGCATCGGCAATATGTAGCAGGTCTAAATATGGATTTGAATCAGCGCTGGCTCGGTGAACCAAAGGGCCTGTTCCCATGTTGTATTGTATATTGATTGGAAAAGACAGGGTATATAAAGATGAACTATTTTCACTGAATTGGGAATTCTAAAACTAGGAGCTGAGTCTAAAGTTTAGGATCAGATCATTCAGGAGAAATGTTAGGAAGCATTTCTACACACAATGGTAAATGTTTGGATCTCTCTTCCACAAACAGCAACGGATGCTGGATCAATTGTTAATTTTAAATCTGACATAGATAATTTTGTTATAGATTTAGGCCACAGATCAACTACGATCTGAATAAATGGCAGAACAGGTTTGAAAAGCTGAATGGCCTGCTCCTGTTCCTATGTTAAACTGAATCTTTTACTACAGAGAAAGGTAGCTTCTGCTGGAACATCTGCACACACTGCATCCATGTCATTATAACTTGTTTCCAGCTCCAAATTGCTCCATTAGCAGAGAACCAACCAGTGTCATTTATGAAAAACACTCCACATTGCAGGGACCCATAATCAGAAAAACAGAGTTTGCAATAAGTGTTAAATTCCTTGCTATGAAATTATGCAAGCATCCTGGTAAATCCTGATTTTTAAAACACAGTTCCTTGTCATTGCAATCCACAGTTTTTAAAGACATTAAAATAAGACAAAATCCTTATAATACGAGGAGATTGTCTACCCTTGTAGCAGGGCCAGAGTACATAATTGCAAAGTAAAGGGTTGGTCATTTAAAACAAAGATGAGGAGGAATTTCCTCAGAGAATATGGAATCTGTGGAATTCTTTACTACAGAGAACTGTGTCATTAAGTATATTCAAGGCTGAAACTGACAGAAGTTTAACAGTAAAGGAATCAAGAGATATGGGGATAATACAGAAAAGTGGAGTTGAAGATTATCAGATCAGCCATGCACTCATTCAGCTAAATGGCCTATTTCTGATTCTACGCCTTTTGGTATTATAACTGATACCATTTCCAAGATGTCACAATTGGCCCACAGCAGATGCCACACAGGACTAAAATTCCAGCAAAATTCATCTCCAAACTCTGAGACCCAGGACTCTGCTCCCCCCTCTTCAACTGGATCTTTGCAGTCTGCAGGTCAGGAAGTCAGTTAGAATATTGCGCCTCCTCCGCAATAATCCTCAATGCTGATGCACCGCAAGGCCGAGTACTCAGCACTTTACTATACAGCACTTTACTATATGTATACTCATGACTGTTTGTCCAAATTCAGGTCTAACTCCATTTACATATTTGCTTATGACACTGGGGATCAGATCTCAAACAATGACAAGACAGAATACAGGAAAGAGATCGACAGCTTAGTGACATGATGTAAAGACAACAATCTCTCCCTCAACATCAGCAAAATGAAGGACCTGGTCACTGACTTCAGGAAGAGGAGTGGAGGACACACCCCTGTCAGTATCAATGGTACTGAGGTGGAGGTGGTCAAGAGCTTCAAGAGTTCCTAGGTGTAAATATCACCAACGATCTATCCTGGTCCGTCCTTGTCGATGCTACAGTCAAGAAAGCACACCAATGCCTCTACTTCCTCAGAAGGCTAAGGACATTTGGCACACCTACAAAGACTATTACCAATTTTTATAAACACACCATAGATAGCATCCTATCTGGGTGCATCACTGCTTGGTATGGCAACTGCTCTGCCCAAGACAGCAAGAAATTACAGAGTTGTGAATGCAGCCCAGTCCATCACAAAAACTAGCCTTCCATCCATTAACTTAGTCTTTACTTCCCACTGCATCGGGAAAGCAGCCACTATAATCACGAATCCGTCTCATCCTGGTTATACCCTCTTGCATCAGGCCAAAGATACAAATGTTTTAAAACACATACTGACAGATTTAAGAACAGCTTCTTACCCATTGTTATCAAACCAATGAACGGACCTCTCATATTAGAGTTGATCTTTCTCCGCATCTTCTCTGTAGCTGTAATGCTACATTTTGCATTCTATTCTATTACCTTTATGTTCTTATGTAAGGTATGAATGGTTACCCTTAAATACTTATGTAAGGTACGGTTTGTCTGGTTAGCATGCAAAAGAATACTTTTCACTGTATCTTGGAAAATGTGACAATAATAAATCAAATCAATTTAATCTCTTAAGGGAATGCTCAGCACCTTTCTGTCCTTCTAAAAAACATGATTATAGCAAACATTATGATGGGAAGATAGCTCCCCTTCCCTCCCATCCCCAGGGGATCAAAGACAATTTAGCATCCCACTTCTCACCAGATTAAATCAAATAAACTTACATGTCCATTTAGGGCAGTATAAAATCACAGGGTCCATTTATCTAGCAAGCAACAGCAAAGCTCCAACACTAATATTTTCAAATTAGCAAAATTACTATCCACCTACATGAAAACCTTTTTCCATTCTCCTCCACTTTGAGCGACCTGGGGCAATACATTCTTCTTGGCTCTGACAGAAGCTTCACTCTGTCAAAATTTATTGTGAGCAGGCTCTACAGTGAATTACAGACCTGCATCAACTGATCTGTGACTCCAAGTGATGCTCATTAGTGACAATACTGGTTAAATAATTTTAGCATGCCCTATGTTTCCAAAATAATCATAAAAATAATGGATTTGCAAAAGCAAGATAAATATTACAACAAGTCTGTCTTCAAGATGCAGCTGCAGAAATCATTCAAACTGGGTCACCAGCACCATCCCCTGGTGCCTTATGGTAATTGTTTTTACTTTATCAAAATTAATAATTAAGGAGGGTGTAGAAAACCTAAGGGCCATAATACTATACGGTGCATAAGCAATTCAAAATTACATAGCAGTGTTTGTGAACAGAGGGGATGGGTTTTCAGGGTGCTGATTCCCCTAAGAACGTTTAGCTTTTTAACAAAAATGTTGTATCAGACCCTCAGAAAGCAACTCCTTGGACCAGCCTGTGGAAAACAACCTATAGAACAATGTGTAATATAAATTCAAGCCAACACCCCTTAGATTACCTTTCATTCATTAAATTTGGACGTCACTGTACTATGTAAATAACTAAAGCTAGTTTGGGGATTTTGCTAAAATATGCTACTAAATTATTTCAAGACCAGGAGTTGAAAAAAAATGTAGTAACGTGCATTGATGGCTTAAGTACCGCATACTCATTTATCATTTTAATTAAAATAATCAAAACAAAAATAAATGCCAGAAGTAAGTGATAACTAATCTGTTGGGAATATAACCATGTATTTAGTACACGCGGCATTAGTGTGCAATTTGTAAATAAATAGAGGAAGTTGGTCCAAATTGGTACGGGATTTGCATCGATCTGCTATTAGCTTTGAAAAAAGCAGTTTACCTCAAATTCCCCAGAATATTATTGCACAGGTTCCATCATGAAACAACTTCAACTTGCCACAAACTTAAAAGAGAAGCCCTTTTCATGAAGGCGCCAGCAATAGACCTACCTCAAACTCTCATACACAGTAATGGAAGAATTTAAACTGAGAAGTCACATGCCTGCAGGTAGCACATTCATACTAAAGATTTCCAAACTGTTTTTCCTGCTGTATTTTACCATTACAAAGAAAATAACAACAATACTTAAATATCATTGGTTAAGGAGACAGGCTCTTGACTTTTCAGCCTCTCCAACCTGCTCAGCTATTCATGGCTAATCTGACTAACGTCAAACCCGCATTTCTTGCCTACCAAGATATTCTTTCATCCCCTTGCTTATCAGTTATCTTTTGTTTTAAAAAAAAATCCCTCACTCGTTGGAGATGAGTGTCGCTGGCTGGCCAGCTAGCATTTATTGCTTGTCCCTGGTTGCCCTTGAGAAGGTGTGGTGAGCTACCTTCTTAAACCGCTGCAGTCATGTGCTGTAGGCACACCCACCATCCCATGAGGAAGGGAATTCTAGGATTCTGACCTAGCAACAGCAAAGCAACGGTCATATATTTTCTCACGTCAGGACAATGAGTAGCTTGGAGGAAGATTCACAGTTCCCATCTTGTTTTTCAAGATGGAGCTGGTTGTGGGTTGGATGCTGTCTTGGTGAATTTCTGTAGTGCATCTTGTAGACAGTGCACACTGCTGCTACTGACCGTCGGTGGAGGAGGAAGTGGATATCAGGGCAATCAAGTGGATTGCTTTGTTCTGGATGGTGTTAAGCTACTTGAGTGTTGCTGGAGCTGCATTCATCAAAGTAAGTGGCACCATACCCACAACTTGTGCCTTGTAGACATTGAACAGGCTTTGGGGAGTCAGGAAATGAGTTATTCACCGCAGTATTCCTAGCCTCTGACCTGCCCTTGTGGCCACTATGTTTTTGGGGCAAGTCCAATGGAGTTTCTAGTCAATGGTAACCCCCAGGATGTTGAAAGTGTGGAATTCAGTGATGTTAATGCCACTGAATGTCAAGGGGTGGTAGTCAGATTGTCTTTTACTGCAGATGGTCATTGCCTGGCATTTTTGTGGCATAAATGTTATGTGCCACATTTCAGCCCAAGCCTGGGCATTGTCTTATTTTGGTTGAATTTGAAGATAGACTGGTTCAGTATCTTAGGAGTTGTGAATGGTGAACATTGTGTAATCATCGATGAACATCTCCACCCTGACTTTTTGGATGGAGGGAATGTCATTGATGAAGCAGCTGAAGATGGTTGGGCTTAGGCCATGCCTGCAGAGATGATTTGGGCCTGAAATGACTGACTTCCAATGACTACAACCATCGTCATATGTGCCAGGTATGACTTCAACCATTAGAGAGTTTTCCCTGAATCCAGTTTTGCTAGGGCATCTTGATGCCAGTCAGTCAAATGCAGCTCTGATGTCAAGGGCCATTACTCTCACCTCACTTCTGGAATGCAATTATTTTGTTCATGCTTGAACCAAAGCTGTAACGAGGTCAAGAGCTGAGTGGACATGGTAGAACCTAAACTGGGCACCAGTTAGCAGGTGCTATTTGACAGCACCTTGATGACACTTTCCATTGTTTTACTGATCATTGAGTGTAGACAAATAGGTTGTAATTGGCCAGGTTGGATTTGTCCCACTTCTTAAATGTTAAACTGTGTTTATGAAAATATTTTAATGCTTTTCAACATTATCTGGCATTTTTCTGTATTCAGTGCAGGGGTGGTGGGTGAAGCAGTATCCATGGGAAGTCTGTGTCTCTGTTCGTCATGGAATTAAAGTCCCCTCTATCCAAGCAGACCTTATCTTCCTTTTAGATTCACTACAAAACCTCTCTCTTTGACGAACTTTAGTCATTAGTCTTTATTATCTTTTCCTTTGGATTGGTATAATTTTTAATTGGATTACAGTCCTATTAAGTACCTCAAGACGTTTTCCTTGAGTAAAAGATATTATGTGAAAATGTGGGTTGTTACTGTTTTCTATTCAACTGTGCCATGTCAACATTCACTGCAGAGCTCCCTTAGTACCAAGCTTTTAAACTAATATCATGTTTTCTTAAGCCATATCTTTAATCAATCAATCAATCTTTCCTCAGTCAAGTCAACCCTTGGTTGCAATCTATACTGATGACCTAAACTGCAGTCTACTATATAAAAAAGAATATCTTTACCAATTAACAAGAAATTTTATAACCCACAACCTAATATAGAATACTGGAAAAATACTGGAACATTTCTCACAGCCTTGACACATTATCCACACCTCACTTTAATTTTAAAATTAAGTAGTCTTAAATCAGCTTTATTTAATACTTATTGATCAGTTTGGACACATTGCTGGCTGAATAATTCTATTGATTGAACGAGTTGAATGGTTTATTGGGTCAAGTCCAAAAACAATTGAGTTATGGCAGCACATAGCCAATAACATTTGCACATTAGAAAAAAAAAATGGGGAAAAGTTTTGCTACATTCAAACTAAACTTTCCATTAATTGCAACCATACATATAATTGGAGGAACTCCTTGTTAACTGCTCCAACTTCATGCAGGCCCAAATAATGGTCCAGATATTCAACGGCTAAAACTGAGTTGCATGAAGGAAGCATGCAGAATCTCAGAGGCAGCAGACTATGGGGATAGCTAAGGGAATTGTTCATAGTAATGGGCCATTCCACTGCATCTGGAACCTACCAACAGGATCTACTAATAATCAGACAATTCAGAGGGTTCTGCTCTAGTTATGTTAACAGTTATCCAAGAAAAGTTACAGGCTTAGAAACTGGGTATATCTGCTCGGTAACTGTTGAACTCCCAAATCACCAATGACCTACTCACACACACCTCACCTGACTCCTAGTGCATACCCTCCCTCTTTCAACCCCCCACATATTCCATGCCCCCCCTGGAAACAACATTTCCTGCCACTGGCCTGGACACACACCATATCCCCACTGACAGACCTGACACTGCCAATTCCCTGCCAACCCTATCCACCCTCAACACTCCATCACGTAACCGGCACCCCCTCCTCCACACAGCTACACACCTAGCCTTTCACAGGAACTTTCAAAGTGACTGACTGTGCTGCTAGTCATTTAAAATCACAGGATACAGCATCTAAAACGATGAGAAAGGGGTACAGTTGAACTGGCCCCAAACACCCTTACACTGAGGGAGCTATTGGATTTCAGGTACCCTGTACATTGCTGGTGGAGCCAGGGCCAGGACTGCAAGCCAAAATTGCAGAGCTCAGTCTTAACACTAAAAGTAGAAGTGGAGTGGCAATCCTGCTGGGATACGCAGGCCAGCGTTTACTGCTACCAAAACCAGGCCAATTCTGTATATTCTCATCTGAAATCATACTGGACTACAAACATTAACTCTTTCTCTCATCACAGATGCTGCTAGACTTGAGTTTCTCCAGGAATTGGCTGTTTGCCTCAATTTTTGGGAGTATCAGAGTTATTATAGTTACAGCACAGCAGAATACGATTCAACGCATCGAGTGTGTGTTGGTTCCAAGGTACAGTTGGGAGGCTGTCCTGAACTCTGTTGAACCCTACACAGTCTTCCCTTTCAGAGGTTTAGGAAATGTAGAAAAATCTATGGCACGGAAAGGAGGCCACTCTGCCCATCGGGTCTGAGCCGACAAAAGCATTTTTTTCATTGGCGTACTTTCTCTTAGTTAAACACAACTCCCTCAGATCTATTGCAAAAGCATTCACACTTGAGCCGGAAATGATCCAAAAACTTAATAGACTTCAACTCTGGAAGGTTCGGCCTCAAAATAAAAGCCAGATGTCAATCTTCCCCGCCATTGGAGGTACATTTAGTTATCTCCGGCATTTTAAAAAAAGACTTCTAATTATTGTATACTATTAAAGAAGTGGTTTCGTTTTCGTCGTTAAATATATAAGCATTTACAAATCAGGAAGAGATCTCGGAATAGTCAACTAACCTTAGCTCGGCCCACTTTAGGAGAAGCGAGCACCTGCAATCTGCCCGCTCGCGGCTGGCTTCAGGTGGGCGCTCTCCTCCAGACAACTGCCACCTGAGCGCGCGCTCCCCGCCTCCGCCACAGGTGAGCGCTTCAAGGAACACGGCGGCACCACACCTAACCCAGGCAGACGGCTGAGTGAGCAGCTCTTCCAACCACAAGTCCCACCCCTTCCACTACCCTGAAACTTAATGAGCCAAGCACGGTTGTGGTTTCAAAAGCACACGGGATGGGATGTGTGTGTTTATAAAACATAAATCATAAGCTATCATTGAACTCTACACAAACAAAAGCGCAATGTTAAATGTTCCTCGGTGCAATCTGGCTAAATGCACTGCGCCCTTCGAAAATTAGCCAGTAATTCTGACCCATGACAGGCGTTTATAACAGTTCTTCCGTTTTTTCTTTGAATAAGATAGTTTTGAAATGTTCGAATTCATTTTTCAGTCCCTTAACTTCCGTATTTTAAGAGAAACACCGATTTTAATTTTGGAATGCACTGGGCCCTGCTGCAGTATAAGAGGCTGAATCTGACCGTGTTGTTTAGACCGAGGATATTAGATTTGCCTGTTGCAATATTATTTCTATGTAAATTACAATTCCATGTTTTAAATAATTATTTTATTACAGCTTCTCGCATATTATTTTAACTAAAATTATCCATTAGAGTACTACGATGAGACTTGACAAGCTTAATCGTTTTGGGCCTAAATTGAGTGCAAGGGATCATAAGGCGCGGTAAACCTGTAACAATGTAACATAACGCCAACGCTGCGATGTCTGACTGTTTCAATGATTGCTGTAAGCAGCCAGTGCAAACTGTCCTCTTCGTTAATTACACGCCACCTGTACGCAGAGTTCCAAAATCGTCAACGCCTTACGTTACTGGAAGGGGAAGAGCATTGCAGCTGCAGCATCGCGGTGGCGGCCATGTGGGAAGTAAATGTGCTCTGGGAATTGAATAATATGGGAAAGTGTGGGCTTCAAGGCTTGTGGATGTTTCTTCATGATGGGGAAAAATGTTCCCAATGCACAGTAAAATTGCAATAAGTTGAATCGCAGGAGTCTCGCCTACACGTTGTTGAGCGGACTTCAAGATAGCCGAGGAAGTCTTTATATCATCCAATTTGCCAAGAAATGTGGACACTGTCAAAAACATTAAAATAATGATCAGCAAATATGGAAAAGTCTATATTTTTCAATTTATTCATACCTTACATTGGCATCACCTTAGCTCTGAAAGCACTGAGTAATCTTTCCCTGATAAATGTAATCTTTCTCTGATATTCTCTGATAAATCTTTCTCTGTTGTCTTAATGACACATCAACTGTAGATGGTCTTACCCTGAGAACACGAGACTTCTCATCATCTGTGCATTGTGGTTGCTGTATGTATTGTCGACAGGATGGTCAGAAGTAGCTTGCAAATCTTGGCTTAACAGCACTTCTTGCCTTCACCAAAAAAAAGAACAGCAAGATCTTGCCAAAACAAACACTTTCAATTTTCTGAGATAACAAGGTGTACAGCTGGATGAACACAGCAGGCCAAGCAGCATCAGAGGAGCAGGAAAGCTGACGTTTCCAGTCGAGACCCTTCTTCAGAAATGGGGTAGGGGAAGGTGATTCTGAAATAAATAGGGAGAGAGGGGGAGGCGGATAGAAGATGGATAAAGGAGAAGATAGGTGGAGAGGAGACAGACAGGTCAAAGAGGCGGGGTTGGAGCCAGTAATGGTGAATGTAGGTGGGGAGTTAGGGAGGGGATAGGTCAGTCCATGGAGGACAGACAGGTCAAGGAGGCGGGATGAGGTTAGTGGGTACATAAGAACATAAGAACCAGGAGCAGGAGTAGGCCATCTGGCCCCTCGAGCCTGCCCCACCATTTAAGAAGATCATGACTGATCTTTTTGAGACTCAGCTCCACTTACCTGCCCACTCACCATAACCCTTAATTCCTTTACTGTTCAAAAATTAATCTAGCCTTGCCTTAAAAACATTCAGTGAGGTAGCTTCAACCACTTCACTGGGCAGGGAATTCCACAGATTCACAACCCTCTAGTCCTAGTTTCACCTGCTAGCGGAAACAACCTCACTGCCTCCACTTTATCTATTCCCTTCATAATCTTATATGTTTCTATAAGATCTCCCCTCATTCTTCTGAATTCCAATTCCAGTCTACTCAGTCTCTTCTCATAATCCAACCCTCTCAACTCTGGAATCAACCAAGTGAATCTTCTCTGCACCCCCTCCAGTGCTAGTATATCTCTTCTCAAGTAAGGAGACCAAAACTGCACACAGTTTTTGAAGCTTCTCAAAATCTCCCCTCCCCCGACCGCATCCCAAAACCAGCCCAGCTCGTCCCCGCCTCCCTAACCATTCCTCCCACCTCAAGCCTCACCCCCATCTCCTACCCACTAACCTCATCCCGCCTCCTTGACCTCCATCCTCCCTGGACCAACCTATCCCCTCCCTAGCTCCCCACCTACATTCACCTTTACTGGCTCCAACCCCACCTCTTTGACCTGTCTGTCTCCTCTCCACCTATCCTCTCCTTTATCCATCTTCTATCCGCCTCCCCCCACCTCCCTATTTATTTCAGAATCCCCTTCCCCTCCCCCATTTCTGAGGAAGGGTCTCGACCTGAAACGTCAGCTTTCCTGCTCCTCTGATGCTGCTGGGCCTGCTGTGTTCATCCAGCTCTACACCCTGTTATCTCAGATTCTCCAGCATCTGCAGTTCCTACTGTCAGTGTAACACTTTCAATTTTCTTGAGTTATACACAATTCTAATTTGGGCTTGTATCACTGTTCTCTCATCATTGTCCAAAGAACATCTACTTAATGCTATGGTGAGGATACAAGGAGACAACAACTTAAGAGGAAGACCTATCACTACAGCCTTGTGATGACTAGGAATGGGCAAGAAACTTAACCAGCATTACCCATATTCCAAAACAATCCATTTTAAAAAAAGAAATAAACAGCTAGCATTTATACAGGGAATTTCATGGCCAAACACTTTACAGACAATTAATTAATTTTGAAGTACAAACACTTGCAATTTAGGGAAACACATTAGTGAACATCAAGATCCCATTAGAACTATGACTAGGTAATTTATAGTTGGTTGGTAGGGTAAAATCTTGGCCAAGGTAAAAATTGATCAGGAGCAAAATGTTTTGGGATATTGAAACAGTTTGACTTTTGGGAATTTACATTTGGGACGTACTGTTTCAAAAATTAAACTTTGAAAATTTAACTATCACATCAAACTTTCATTAGCTTTCAATACTTAATTTCCTTTAAACAATTCCTGGAAAGTTTAGTGTTTAGAAAGCTCAGTTTTGTCTGTAAAGCAACAGATCCCATAACTAAGTTGAGTTTCAAATTCAAATCCAAGTTGTTAACTTACATTCGTGGCACATTTTATAGCACATGAATTCTTATATGTTCTAATTAGATCATGAATTAAGAATGCACAAATTTGATCCAGAAGCTACTACTATGATAGATATCAACTTGGGAACTAGTCTTACTTGCTATTTGCCTTTAAGCTATTTTTCTGTTGCTATCTTCCCATTTCACAAATTTGATGATTGATTCAATGATATACACAACTACTTATTCACACTACAAATTCCAATGCATCTGTCAATGTTTGTTTAATGCTCAAGGAAGTAAGGTGACAAACCACATCTCACTGATTAAGAAAATCCTAGAGTTTCTGAAGCCAAGTAACAAACTAAATTAATACTAAAGTAGTTCCATGGTTTAATTTTGTTCTCCTCAGTAGCTGCTACTTTGTATTGTATGTTAATAATTAGATATTTCAATAACCTTTTTTGATTCTGTATGTTTTAATTTTACCTATTACAGTATAAATTCTACATGGCATATGTGTCTTTTGTCTCATGAGGATTCCCACCATCTGCACAAAGTTTACAAGCATGAGGGAGCAACTACAAGGAAACTAGCAAGAGGTGACTGCAGTCAGACAACATGCATGAAGATGTCCCATCATGAACAGCTATGGATGATGAGGACATTACAAAATCAATGACTGATTTTGTTGTTCAATAGAAAAAAATAATGTACAAATTTGTTGTATCTTCTTTTTCCTGAAGTAGCAAATTGCCAAAGTCTACTATTATGATCATCCAAATACAACAAGCTCTGCCAGCTCTGAATCATGTTCGTTATAATGAAGTCTGATTGTATGTATCTTGCTCCGTAGGGAAAATGTTATAGAAACTTCACAACTAAACGAATCAATACAGAATAATAAATACCCAAGAGTGATTACAAGGAATCAATTTAATCATAGGTTGTTCAGTGTGATAATGTTAATGATGATAGAAAAATTAAAGATACAAAATTGACATTTGTTTATTTAAATGTTTTGAAAGATTTGTACAAGTTGAAGTTGGCATTATTCTGTGAAATTACAAAATCTAATTTGGTAACAGTAAAAATTGGGTGGATATAAATTTTTATTCTTTAATCTTTTACTATATAACACATGGATTTCACATTACATTGCACACAGTAAATCAATATCATTCTGTGGTTGTCTTTATGTTGGTTGTTCAATGGCTGTCTGTCACCTTGAATTAAGAATAAATTTTAACATGAGGTGAAAATGGATGACAATACAGCATGTAAAATGGACAAGGAATTCATTATCCCCTGTTTCCATCTGGCAACTGGCTATTACCAATTTGGTTCAGTTGAAACAGATACAATGCTTGTACATCTTCTTTCTATCTGCAAAGAAAAAGGCCCTATATATCTCATAAGACCATATGAGACAGGAGCAGAAATCAGGCCATTGAGTCTGAATCATAGAATCCCTACAGTTTGGAAACAGGCCCTTCAGCCCAACAAGTCCACACCAAACCTCAAAGCATCCCACCCAGACCTAGCCCACTATAACCTATATAGGGATCTACACATCCCTGAACACTACAGGCAATTTAACATGGCCAATCCACCTAGCATGCACATCTTTGGACTGTGGGAGGAAACTGGAGCACCAAGAGGAAACCCACACAGACACAGGTAGAACGTGCAAACTCCACACAGACAGTCGCCCAAGGGTGGAATCGAACCTGGGTCCCTGGCGGTGTGAGGTAGCAGTGCTAACCACTAAGCCACCGTCTGCTCTGCTATTCAATCATGGCAGATAAGTTTCTCAAGCCATTCTCCCCATGACCTTTGATCCCATTGACAATGAAGAACCTATCTATCTCTGTCTTAAAAATACTCAAAGACCTGGCCTCCACAGCCTTCTGTGGCAATGAATTCCAAAGATTCACCACTCCCTGGCTGAAGATGTTTCTCCTCATCTCTGTTCTAAAGGGTCTTCCCTTTACTCTAAAGCTGTGCCCTCAGGACCTAGTTTCTTCTATTAATTGAAACATCTTCCCAACGTCCACTCTCTAGAGGCTATTCAGTATTCTCTAAGTTTCAACTGGATACCCCCTCATCCTTCTAAATTCCATTGAGTATTGACCCAGGGTCCTCGAACATTCCTCATATGTTAAGCCTTTCATTCCTGGGATCATTCTCGTGAACTTCCTCTGGACCAGTACATCCTTCCTGAGGTAAGGGGCGCAAAATTGCTCACAATACTCGAAACGTGGTCTGACCAGAGCCTTATAAATCATTAGAAGTACATCACTGCTTTTATATTCTATTCCTGTCAAAATAAATGCCAACATTGTATTTGCCTTCCTAACTACCGAGTCAACCTGTGAGTTTGCCTTAAGAGAATCCTGATCTCCCAAGCCCCTTTGCACTTCAAAATTTCTGAATTTTCTTCTCATTTAGAAAATATTCTATGCCTCTATTCCTCCTACCAAAATCCATCACCTCACACTTTCCCATGTTGTATTCCATCTGCCACTTATTTGCCCACTCTCCTAATCTGTCTAAATCCTTCTGCAGCCTCCCCGCCTCCTCAATACTACCTGTCCCTCCACCTATCTTTGTATCATCTGCAAACTTAGCCAGAATGCCCTCAGTTCCTTCATCTAGATCATTAATGTATAAAATGAAAAATTGTGCTCCCAACACTGACCCTTGTGGAACACCACTAGTCACTGGCTGCCATCCTAAGAAGGGCCCTTTTATCCCATTCACTGCTTTCTGTCAGACAGCCAATTTTCTATCCATGCTTGTGCCTTGTCTCTAACACCATGGACCCTTAACTTACTCAGCAGCCTCCTGTGCAGCACCTTGTCAAAGACCTTCTGGAAGTCCAAGTAGATAACATCCATTGGCACTCCTTGATCTAACCTGCTCATTACCTTCTCAAAGAATTCTGACAGATTTGTCAGGCATGACCTGCTCTTGATGAAATCATGCTATCTTTGCCCTATTTTCCCATGCACTTCCAAATATTCAGAAATCTCATCTTTCACAATGGAGTCTGTAATCTTACCAGCTTCTAGTACACACAAGTGTGCCACACTACATGGCTGACTGACAATCTTAAAATCGTTGTCAGCATAATTCTTCAAATGCTTAGGGTTATCCAGTAAATGGTGACATTCAATTAAAGAATCACATCTAATGTTGTATACATACAGTGGTGCAATTTCTACAAATACAGGCTGTCAAACTGCCCATCTTTGGGATATATGGTCTACAGACCTGCAGCATAAACATTGGCAACATCAGTGTCTCCATATCATAGATACTATGTAATGTAATTGGGTTAGAAAAATAACATATTACTTTCAGATCTCTGTACTGTAGATCTATAATAAGGCTGCTAACCTTGAAATCTTACTTAAATTTTTTGTTCAATATTTTCAATTTTTTTAAAATTTTCTCTTGGGATGTGGGTTTCATTGGCAAGGCCAGCACTTGGCAACATCTACTTGCACATGGAAAGGCTTCACAAGGTTGTTGTCAAACAAATGTGACATCAAGCTACATAAGGGTTTACAACAGTTGATGAGCAAGGGTTTGGTCAGTGAGGTGAGTTTTATAGGAGATCTCTAAGAAAGAAGGCAAGATAGGCAGAGAGGTATAAGGAGGGAAATTGAAAACACAGTTGAAGGCAGGGTTACCAATGTTGAAGAAATCAAATTCAAGGGTGTACAGGAATCTGCTACTGAAGGAGGACAATTATCTTGGAAGGGTTGTAGGGCTAGATATAGATGAGCAGGAATGAGGCCATGGAGAGATTTGTAATCAAAGATGAGAATGCTGAAATAAAAACACTGCTTAGTCAGGAGCTAACGTAAGTCAGTGAGCATAGGGGTGAAGGGAGCAAGGGGATAGTGTGAGTTAACGTATGGATAGCAGAATCTGGATTACCTTAAATCTATGCAGGGTGGAGCATGGAAGTTTGGCCAGAATTGTGATGGAATAATTACCTCTAAAAGAAATCAAAGAACTATTGCAGATGACTTTGGCAAGATTTAATTTCTTCGTCTTTACATGCAAAAATGGCTTATTACAGACCACCAATGATCACAAGTTTGCTGCAATCTATATCATCCGTTTGTAATATGTTAGGCCATTAAAGTTGTGATTTGCAATCTAGACATCACAGGGAATGGAAAGCAATTTCCAAGGACAGCATAAAGAAGGCATTAAAATTAATGAAATGACATATCAGTCAATAGCCCATTTTCACAAAACGTAGAATTCTTCCACAATGCTTTGACTTATTATTAAAGATTCTATACAATTGTGAGTTTTTTTTCATAAATATCATGTTAAGTCTCCTTCTCCACTGAAAATGATCATTAATGAACTTTTATAGAGACAGGAGCAGAACAGTAAAAGCGTGTGTTCTTCATTTGTGACATTCCAGTAACCTTCAATTTCTATGGCAATTATGTGGGAACTAAATCTGTACAAACTGGATTAGATTTGCTCAGAAAGCATATTGGAATTCAATGTCTTCATTAAGCAATGAGAATGTGGTTGACATCTAATATATAAAAGTGAATAAGGCTTAATAAGTACACTGTTCTTGATTAACTCACTTTTTCAAAGTTTTGGTAAAGATCTGTAGCTTGGGTTGTGGGTGAGGTTGTTGACTTGCTTGCCGAGCTGGCTTGTTCTCGTTCAGACGTTTTGTCGCCATGCTAGGTGACAACATCAGTGGAGCCTCCGACGGAGCGTTGTTATTCTACTCCGCTTGGAATTTATACTGATTAGTCCATTATGTGTCATTTCCGGTTTTTGATCTGTATGGGTTTGTATATGGGATCCAATTCTATACATTTGTTTGTTGCGTTATGGGTGAAGAACCGAACAGAACAGGCTTCATGGCCGCCCTGGAGACTACATTAAAAGACAAACGACTCACGGACAAAACACAACAAGCCTCTGACAAACCATAATCCCCACACTACACAGAAGGAATAGAGGGGACAACGTGAACACATCAGAGAGAAAAGCACAAGATAAACTGAAGAAAGACAAGAACATCATAATCCTACAAGCAAACAAAGGACACATGACCATCATTATGATCAAACCAGACTACGTTAAGAAAGCGTGGGCATTGCTCACAGATGCAACCACTTACCAACAGGTGGCGATAAACCCAATACCTCAGCTAGGTAATAGAATCACCCAGACACCAAAGAGACTAAAGGATGCAGGACAGATAACCAAGATGGACTACACAAAAATGAAATTAAAAGGCACGAACACCTTCCCCCCACCCCACCCCGCTTCTATGAACTTCCTAAAGTACACAAAAATCCCCCTCAGACCCATTGTTTTCCTACCAGGCACACCTTCATACAAACTGGCCAAGGACCTACAACAGAGATTGAAACACCTAATCGACGGATCACCCCATTCCATCCACTCAACCCAAGATTTCCTCAATACCCTCAAGAAAATAAAAATCAGCCACAACGAGATTATAGTATCCTTTGACGTCACAGCTTTAGTCGCATCAATCGACATCCCACTAACCAAAGAAACAATGGCCACATTACTAGAGGAAGCAGGAACGCAGACCAGCAGCTCCATCAGCAATGACAACATACTTAAACTACTAGACGTCTGCCTCACCACACACTTTGTCTTTAATGGTCAAGTATACAAACAGAACAAAGGTACACCAATTGGTCACCCATGTCAGGATTCATTGCAGAAGCAGTCATGCAAAGACGAGAACACACCACTCTCCCCCACATTCGACCTAAACTGTGGATCCAGTACATAGATGACACATTTGTCGTTATTAAATGCAACAAATTAGAAGAGACCCACCTCCTCATCAACAGCATATTTGCAGGGATTAAATTCATAAGGGAAGAAGAAAACGACAATCAACTTTTGTTTCTGGATGCTAAAGTTGAGTATATGACCAATGGGGAGTTCCAAACCTTAGTATACAGAAAAGCAAACCACACTGATCAAATCCTCACCTTCCACAGCAGCCACCCCAACATCCACAAACAAAGCTGAATTAGGACACTATTTAAACGGCCAGGACACACTGCAACACTCCATAACTATGCAGGAAAGAGGAAGAGAACCTATACAAAATCCTCACTATAAACGGATATCCCTGCAACTTCATCTGCAGATGCCTACTGAACAGACAACAACAGGAGAACACAGTACACCATAACACATTGGCCACACTGCCCTACGTCAAGAATATTTCGGAACTGACAACAAGACTGCTTAAGACCACTAGGAATCATGGTAGCGCACAAGCCCACAGTCACTCTATGACAAACACTCACAAGGATTAAAGACTTCATTCCCACAACATGCAGAACCAATGTGGTTTACAGGATGCCATGCAACGACTGCCACAAACATTACATTGGACAGACAGGAAGAAAACTAGCCATCAGAACACATGAACATCAACTAGCAGCAAAACGGCAAGACGAACTCTCCTTAATATCGGTACACTCAGACAATGAAGGCCATCAGTTTAATTGGGACAAGGTAACCATAGTAGCCAAGCCAAACATAGACACGCACGGGAATTCCTAGAGGCATAGTTCTCCACCCATAATGCAATCAACAAACATATAGAATTGGACCCCGTATACAAACCCATACAGATCAAAACCAGAAATGACACTACTCACCATAACGGACCAGACAGTATAAATTCCAAGCGGAGTAGAATAATATCGCTTCATCGGAGGCTCCATTGATGATGTCACCTAGCATGGTGACAAAACATCTGAACAAGAACAAGCCAGCTCGGTGAGCAAGTCAACAACCTCACTTTTTCAGACAATCACGAAAATAATAAAATACAATATGTCATTATCTAAAAATGTTATGCAAGAAATTAAGGGTTTGGGCCCTCTTCTGTTGTAACCCTCTCCTATAGGACTTCACACAATATTTTGCATGTTGAAGAAAAACAGAGCAAGATGCAGTGAGGCTTCATGTATGTATAAACGAAACATCCCCATCTTGCTTCAAATAAATGTTTCTTTTTACTGTGCAGTTTAGTTTAGTTATTGAATTAATAGGGTTAAATTTCCTCAATTATGTGATGATGAAAACAAGAAGGCAAGGTAGGCTCAACGGTGACTTGCATGTGACATTTTTGATATTTTGGTGTATATACAAATTGTCTTAAGAGTGTAAAATGACACTAAGTATATTATGCAATTATATTACACGGCAAAATTGTCGCAACATGGTCAACAAGGTCTGTAGTCAGCTTTCCTTGCACTCAAGTATTGGAAAAACAAATGATTTAATTTGTCCCACATACATTCAAGAAAGTTGTTGCTGTTGAGAATTCAGCTGTTTTGGCAGAAAAATAAAATCTCCCATTATAACTTCTCTGATTTTTGCTGTTATGTATCCCACTAACAACTCTCAAACTCTTGCATCTTTTCTATTCTTCAATCCTACATATAGCATTTCTAATGCCTCCACTGATAGCCCTTTTTTGAAATGCTGTAATACTGCCTTTTGTCAATAGTGTTCAATCTCCTTCTTTCTCAAATTCCTTGTCATTTCTAAAGATCTCGTGAGCTGGAATATTTATCTCCTAGTCTTATATAGTTTGTAGCCAGGGCTCAGTAATAACTGTAAACCCGTTTAAGGTCAATTTGCTCATCCACTTATGAATGAATGAATGATTTTATCGTCACATGTATTTTACAGTGAGAAAACAGTAAAATACAGAGAAAAGCTCTTCTACTGTTGCCACACCCCAGTGCTATATTGAATTGTTTTAAGAATTAAGAAAAAAAGATATAGCTGTAAGAGAGTCTATCAGTCCTGAGCCAGCTCATCATCAATGACGCCTGCACCACCATCCCTCCTCCATCACCTCACTGGCATATACACTGTACACAACCAATGATGAAGTTACCACTCTTCAGGCACCACCTTTTGCCGCTGGGTCAATAATTCGTCTGCCGCTGCGTGCGCCGGACCCACCAATGTTGGAGTCGCCGCTGGAGCCACCTCATCGATGTTACTGTGATACCCTTCCACCGCCACCAGCGCTGGACCCAACCAACGACGGAAGTTCCTGATCCTCAGTCACCATCCTTCACCGTTGAGCGTACCTTGCCTTCGACAATGTAGTGGCCACCAATTCTGATGCTAGGTCCTATGCTCGCTCCAGAAAATTAAGTAGGGGCTCACTCGAGTCCACACTGGGCCCACTTGCTGCCGCCGATACTATCTGAGTTCAGGACAAGAGGTAAATAAAGGAAAGAAGGGAATAAAACAAGAAAAGAGAAAAGAAAAACAGGCGGAGCAGACAAGTCCCGAAGACTTATTTCACTTATGTCATATGTGCATCAGTGTATGGTCTTCTAATTGGTGATAGACATTGTCTGTATTTAAGTCCTCGTGATCTTAACACACATTTTGACTTATGATACTCCTATTTTCAGTTAATTTGATGTTATTTCCAAAAAAGGTATACACCTGAAGGGCTTACATTACTGCTTACCCTATCGATGACAAGTGCATCTTTAAGTTTACTGTGAGGTTTTGCTATCTCTGTCATTAATAGGGATAAATACCCCAGATTGTTTGATGATAAAACATTTTCACAAAGGTATGGATCAGAAAAGCATAAAGACCCAGTGACACTGAAGGAATAGCAATATATTTCCAAGACAGGATGGTGAATAGCTTGGAGAGGAACTAGCATGTGCTGGTGTTCCCATGTATGGAATGCCTTTGACATTCTAGATGGTAGTTGACATTGATTTTGAAGATACTATCTAAGGAACACCAGTGAATTTCTGCAGTAATCTTGTAGCTGATACACATTGCAGCTACTGTATGTCAGTAGCGCAAGTAGTGATTTCTTTTGTAGATGTTTTGCCAATCAAGAGGGCTGCTTTGTCATGAATGATGTCAACCCTCTTGTGGCAAGGCAAGTGGGGAGCATGCCATTGTCCCCTGACTGGCGCCTTGCAGAAGAAAGACAAGATTTAGGAAGTTAGGTGGTGAGTTACCTATTGCAGAACTTCCAGCCCCTGACCTGCTGTTGTAGCCACAATATTAAATGGCTAGAGATAACAA